>NC_009357.1:0-600000 GCF_000092065.1 Ostreococcus lucimarinus CCE9901
CCCTAAACCCTAAACCCTAAACCCTAAACCCTAAACCCTAAACCCTAAACCCTAAACCCTAAACCCTAAACCCTAAACCCTAAACCCTAAACCCTAAACCCTAAACCCTAAACCCTAAACCCTAAACCCTAAACCCTAAACCCTAAACCCTAAACCCTAAACCCTAAACCCTAAACCCTAAACCCTAAACCCTAAACCCTAAACCCTAAAAAAAGCGTGAACACGAACGAGATCTCTATACCGGTGGCGACCCTGGCGTTCGCGCCCGGCGATGTCGCGGCGAATCTGGCCACCATCAGTTTCGGCTCGGCAAATGATGACACGTTGTATCACAGACGCGTGCAATCCGTTGATGTCGTCCAGGATACGTCCGTCATCGTGAAGACGACGGCGAGCGACGTGCTCTCGTACACGGGCGGAAGTACGCTTCAGATTACACTCGCGGATTCAACGAATTGGAACAAACAAGCCTCTTGCACCAGATGCTCGTCTCTTAACGTGCACTTGACCCCCGAGTTGGACGCCGCCATCGACAGAGCAGTCCAGGCGTTCGGAACCCCGAACGGCCGCAAGCTCCTTGGGTTTTCATGCTGGTGAGCTCGTGGATTTGACCACGACTCCCCCGATACCCTCCGCGAGGCAAATTTTGTACCACAATAAAAGAGGAATGGTCCCCCTTCTTCGACCGACTGTCCTTGGGAAAAATTTATGTATGACGGGTTGGGAGAGTCCCTGCACGCATGACGAGTCATGAACCGTCGATATATACGCATTTTAAGTATCAAATCACTAAAAGTATACTACTCCGCGTTTCGTGAGGAAATCTGTGTGAAAGCGCGCGACGCGGTACCGGACGGATGTTCCTATCACTTTGCGCGCTTATATTATTCACCTATGCGCTTCGCAAGTTCGGCCCACGGATCTGCTGCGGTGCTATCGTTCGTGTGTGCGTCTGCGACGCCCGCGACGCGCACGGCTATGGGCGCCAACGGAAAATCAACGTCGTCGTCATTTCGACGCCTCTTCGGAGCAGATTCAACGGCTTCCTTATTTTCCGCGAGCAATGCCTGGACTTCATCTTCGGCGTCGTCGTCGTCGGCTGCCGCGTCGACGTTTGCGTCCTCAGCGTCGTCGTCGCTCTCGGCGTCTGGACAAAGCAACAAATATTGCCTATCATCTTCGTTCTCGCCCGCGAAAAATGAATCGTACACAGAGAACCCATCCAAGTCAAACACGTCGACCTCTGCGTGCCGCTCCGATTTCACGAGCCCGGTATACCCGTGATCGCGATATACCTCGAAGCGTTCTCGGTCCTTTAACACCGAGAACGCGATGCCCAAACGCTGCAGCTTTCGACACGCCGTCGCTGCTTTCGTGCGCCCACTCTCTATGCGAGACTCGTACGTCGCACGCTCTGACGCTAAATCGTCCAAGCACGTGACGACCACGCTCTCGCCGTCGACGACGAGCGGAGCGGTGTTGTGTTTTCTATCCCATTCGCGACCGGCGATCGATCGCTTCGACGTCGCGACGCAGTGCGCGCAAAAGTCTCGTCCTCGCTCGCCTCGCTCGTGAGCGCGATGCCAGCGATTAAACCTAAGCACGCTTTGGCAAGCGTCGCAGAAACCCGCGGACCCGCCGTTCGTTAACAAGCGATCGGGATGCCACTTCATCGCCTCGCGATGGTACGCCGCCCGCGCGCGGCCGGCCGGATTTGCGTTCTCTTTTGAAATTTTCAGCTCGGCGTATAAATCGAAAGGCTCGTCCCTCATGTCCTCGTACCCGCACGCCTCCGTCCACCTCGCGAACGCTTCGTCGTCGGCGTCGTCGGCGTCGTCGACGCCCTCTTCCTCGCCGCGACTCGTCGCATCCGTCGCATCGTCGCCGCGCCGCAGCGTCACGATTTTCGCTCCACCGTCGCGAGAGTGCTCTTCGCTTCTCGCGCGGACGCCTCGCCTTCGCGCTTCTTCGTGCACAGCTCGGCGCGCGTCGACGCTGAGCGCGTTCCCGTCGTAATCGCTGACGATGCTGTGCGCGTCGCTGTCGCCGTCGCGCACGAAGAGCTCGACGTGATGTCGCGCCCAATCGCGAAGGATTCGCGGCAACGGTTTCGCGTCGACGGTCGAAAAGGCGCTCGCGTCGACGCCTCGCCGTCGTCCTCGTGCGGGCGTCATGGCGTCACCGCGCGCCGCGACGCGACGTGACGCACGGACCGAGGGGAACGCTCGCGCGTCCGCATTGCGCGACGGCGCGTCGCCGACCGAGGCGAAGACGGACGACGACGGCGAGGACGAGCGAGGCATCGAAGCGAGGACTCGATGTCGTCGAACGCGCGCGCGGAGACGCACGCCGAAGCGTCGACGTCGACGCTGTTCGATTTGTCACCGCGCGAGCACTTTACGCGAGTCGTGCGCGGTGCCGCGGCGACGCGCGCGAGCGCGGTGTGCGCGCCGCGGCGGGCGTCGCGCCGGTCGACGCTCGCGATGACGACGCGCGAGAGACCAGAACACGCGTTAGGACGGGATGTGCGAATGCAACGACGCGCGCGCGGTGTCAAACCGCGGCGCCGCGAAAGCGTCGAGGCGACAGGCGTCGAGGCGACGGGCGAAGACGTCGCTCGCTTCCTCAGCGTGAGGTTGCGGGCGATGGATATAAACGTCCTCATGGACGGATGGCAGAACACCTTAGAAGACGCAGAGATGGCGCTCGTGATGGAGAGGCACGTGTTTGGTGCGCGCGTGGAGGCGAGAAGCGCGCGAGAGCGAGAACACGAAGAGGCACAAATGACGATACCGAGTACAGTCGACGCGCACGTCACGAAAAACGTGACATCGAGCGATGTCGTGCAATTCGTGGAACGCGCACTCGCTCGTGCACGCGCATTTGCTCGCGCGCAAAGGTTTCCTCCTGCGCAACCAGCGGGAACGCCGATGGACGCTTTGGCGATGCGCAAAACGGGCAAAGATAAAGCTCGCCGCGCTGACGAGATCGCTCGTCGGATTCGATGGAAGATTCACGATCTCAAGCAAAAGGAAGTCTCGGTGAAGATAATCAGCGATGCGTTAGCGAAAACAGAGCTCAATGCGAGCAGCACCGTGGCAAAATCCACGTCGAGTCGAGCGCTAAAGCGCGCCGGGGGATTTCAAAAGACAATGTCTGCGGCAAAGCGAGCGCGGTTCAGCAAGCACAAACCGCTCGTGCTCAAGCTTCGAGAACCAGAAATTTCTATTCTAGGTTCGAAACAACTGACGTCGTTCGGTCGGGACGTCACGAACGCGGCTTCAGATCAAACGCGGCGCGTCGTGGTGAACGTGTCAAAGGCGGCGTCCGGTGTCTTAAGGCGCAACTTTATGAGTTCGGTCAAACGTCATTCGACGATGCCGAGAACGACTGCAGATGACTTTTCGGTTTCGAAGTTTCCGAAGCTACCGCGATAAAGTTGAAATGAGTAGAGTTTGTGTGATGAAACGTGGAGACTAATTTAACTCGGGATACTGCCAAGGGCTGAACTTTGTCGGCACGCCCTCCGGCTTCTTTGAATCGTAGTCGTCGTTGAATTCCCAAACGTCTGTGCCGACGTCCTTTTCGAGCTCGTGTAAGTCGGCATGCTCAGCCTTCTTGAACCACCGCGGGGTCCACACTTCGCCCTTCTCCTTGCGCGTTCGTCGCTCGGCGCGTTGCTTCTCCTCGAGTTGCGTCTTCAAGGAAGTCGCCGAGGAATCACCTTCATCCAACGCCACGCGATCCGGGCGCAAACGAGAATCTGATGCTAACAACCCATAATCGGGTGCACTCGCCATTTCGTTCATCTTGATTGTGTACGTCGGGAATCCGTACTTGTTCGCCGGCACTGGCCATTCGTCCACTTGCCAGAGCTGCACTTTCTCATCCTCATCCTCACCCGCGCGCGTGTAACTTAAATCCCGGTTCCAGTGCCCGAAAACGTTCAATGCGGTCGTGCCATCCGGACGTTTGATCACGCCAGAGCACACGTATCGAGCAAAGCTCATTATACCGCACGCCTTGAAGTCAAGCTCGGCGACGGCGCCAGATGTGAGATTTATGACCTTCATCTCACCGAACGTATCAATCCAGATACGGCCGATGATGAGGTTATTCACTCGAGAAGACGGCGGAACGATGTTAAAGGTCTCACCAGTCTTGTGAAGCGTAATGCGGGTGCGACCGACCGGGAAAACATCCACCCAATTACCCATGAATTTTGTGGTCACTGCGCTCGTGATATCGTACGTGAAACTCTTCGTCTTGACGTGCCCAGCGCCGATTGGCGGGTGGTGGCTCACTTGTTCTGCCAAATAAGTGCTACCGTCGTTCATCTTAAGCTCGAATGTCTCGCCCAAGATGGGATTGAATGGTTTTTTCGCTCTCTCCATCGTGCTGTAAACCGCCACGGCGAACGCCGTCACCTTGGCCAGCCGCACGTCTGCGTCTTCCTCCTCGTTCGCCTCCTCGAGCAGCCGCTGGTACTGCATGATTTCCGCCATTTTTTGTAACGTCGAAACGGGCTCCATCAAGAATGTGGGAAGGCTAAACATTGACATGATGTCGCTCCCTAGCATATCCTTCAGTTGACCCCACATAGCCTTTCTGTCATCCACCGCGTCGACTTCGGTGTGTTCGCCCGCGTGCGCTTCCTCACCACCCTCGGTGACCTCGAGCTCATCGTATCCGGCCAAATAATTTAATCCATCGCCGACGGCGTTCACCAAGTCCGACCCCCACGTCCCCACGCGACTGATCCACGAGCGATGGGCCTTCGCGTCTTTCGCGGCGTCGCTCGGTTGTTTCGGCGGTAGCCCGGCGCGAACATCGTCCTCGAATCCATCCATGTCGTACCGCGAGCTCGCACGCGTTCACCAGCGCCGATCGACGCACGTGTCGCTCGCTCGTTCGCGAATACCGAGACGATATCCGTTCGAGGGCTGCGCACGCGTCGCGCTCGCGCGACGACGACGACGCGCGCGATTGAAGACGAAACGACGGAGTCGTGCGCGTCAAACACGCACGCCCACGCCGCGTTGACGTCGGCGAGACGATGCCGCTCGCACCTCCGTGTGCGGCGTCGTCGCGCGTCGGCGAAGAAGAGAAAAAACCCGCGTGTTGACACTGTCAACACGCGGGTTTTTTGTCAACTTGACAGCTGGCCCGAGAGCCGTTTTTCGTGTACACCTGGCTGGGTACGTTTTACATGCTAATATGGCGAGTGTCGACGACCGGGCGGACGCGCACGGTCAACGGGAGGACGCTCTTCATTCCCCACGTCTGGTGTCCACGCGCAGACCAACGCGTCCTCGCCGACCGTGGCGGGCACTCGAGCGGATTCGCTCGCCGTCGCGTTCGCATCCCAAACTATCGAGCGAACGATGTCGCGGTGACCGCGCCTGAGGACGGCTGCGGGAGCGCCGAGACCGACGTACGCACTCGTTCCGCGCATCGACGGCGACCCTTGTACGAGCGGGAAAATGCCAACCACACCGCTTTGCGTACCAGCGGAGAGGAACAGTTCGCCGGGCGCGACGCCGTCGTGAATACCCAATACGTAATCGACTTGCGCGGCAAACTCGGGCGCCGACGCCGAGACTTCTGGAGACGACGTTGCCGCGGTTCGCACCAACTCTCGCGCGTTCTTTAAGTGAACCAAGTGCACTCCCACCCGTCGCCTGTCGCTCGATGCGACAAATATGTGCGCGTCTTCCACGCCCGTGACGCACCAGAGCGCGTCGCGCGCGTCGCCGCTGGAGCCGGAGCGGCAAAAGCCGATATTATTCACCGCCGCTTCGGCGGACATGACGCTGATCAAAGACTCTTCATCGTTCAAAGGCGTATGTGCGCAGTCGAACGCGCACACCAAACCGTCGACGCTGGATGTATACAATTCACTTCGTCTCTCGGGGTGAAATCTTACTCGCGTCACCGCCTCTGAGTGCGCGTCTTGGAACAACGACGCGTTACCTTGCTGACGACGATCGTAAAACGCCACGTGCGGACCCACCGCGGTGGCGACGAGGAAGTCTGACGCACTACCACCGAGCGATGCGCTCGCGACGTCTCGCTCGTTAAACGGCGCCCTAAAGCTCGCCGTCGGTCTGTCGTCCTGCGACCGCGCGTCGTACACGCGCGTCGTGCCATCGCCGCACGCGCACACGATTGAGAATGGATCCGCCGCCGATCCGAACTCGCACTCATTCACGCTCGCGTTCAGCCTGATTTCGCGTTCGCCGTGAGCGAACGCACCCGTCGCGCGCTCTCTCGCGTACACGCGCACGCGCCCCGAAGTCGTCGCGACGGCGCAGGACGTCCCGTCGTGATTGCTCGCGATGTGCGTGTTGTACGGTGCGTCTTTGTCCACCGCGGTGGACGTCATCGACGTTGCCCTCAACGACATCGCCGTCGTCGACGCGCGTCCGCCGCGCACGGTGAACGTCAACGCTTCGTCGCTTTCGGGCGTCGGCTCGACGTAGTCGTCGTTCTCGAACACGTTCGGCGCGCCGCTGTCGTCGACGAGCGCGCGAGCACCGCGCCGGTCGTCGTCATCGTGAGCGTCGTCGTCGTCGCGCGTTCTCGTCATCGCGCGAATCGCGCGACGCAATCCCGACGCGATCGCGACGTCACCGCACTTTTCGCCGCGCGCCGACGACGGTTGGCGTTCACCATGTCGACCGCGCCTGACGCGCGAGCGATGGCGAACGATGCCGTGAGACGGGCGCGGCGCGCGATCGATGACGTCGTGGATCGTTTACGAGACGCGCGCGCGCGCGTCGTCGTCATCGCGCTGTGCGTATGCGCGTGTACGAATCCGAGCGCGGAGACGTTTCACGGCGCCTGCGTCGAGGGTAAATTCGTCGAGCGTTCGGCGCTCGACGCGCTCGTGATGCGCACGCAGGGACGGGTGTGCAGCAATTACGGCTTGTCACACGCGTTACGCCTGAGGAAACCGACGTACGGCGTGCATGACGTCATCATCGCGTCCATCGCGCGCACGACGCGCGATGGACGGCATTTCCTCGGCGCGTTTGGAACGTGGTTTCGCGTGCCAAAGGTTTTGAATTTCATCCCCACGGTGTTTGTGAACGTCTATCGCGTGCACGTGACGGTGTTTGCACTCATAGCGCTCGGCGCGCTCGGTGCGCTCGCCGTGCGAGCGTTGCGTTTGATAAAAACAGTCGTCGTCGGCGTCTTCGGACTCGCCGCGGCTTCGTACGTGGCGCCGCGAGTGTGCGACGCTCCGCTGTGGTCAATCGCGCTCTGCGCCGCGATGTGGGGGTACGCGTACAAGAGGGGTTGTTTGAATGGCGTCGTCACCGTGCTCAAGGCGCTCAAGCCCCCGCCCAAGCACCGCCGCGGGCGCGGGCCGCCGCCTCGCTAAACCCTGGCGCGCGCGCGCGCGATGAGACTGGATTCCCGTTCCGCCGTTTCGGCGCCCGCGCGAGTCTCGGCGCCCGCGCGAGTCTCGGCGCCCGCGCGAGCGCGTACGCGTTCCGTCGCGTTTCGATACGATTAATAATATGGGACGGGATGATTCGTCTTGTAAATGATACTGTACGAAGATTTACATCTCTACGCTTGCGCCCGCGACGACGGATTTGCGAATATTACCAAGCTTCGTCGACCATCGTCTAAAAGCAAGATATCCGTCTTAGTTTTCATCCGGAACCGGAATGAATCGCCAGATCACCGCCATGGTGCTCCCTAACACCGCCATCCAAACGACGGAAACCGCCGAGGGCACGCGCACGAGGTACTCCGGGAAGTGGAGAGACGCAAGCAAAAAGCCAAAGGCGCTCGACTTCATCGCGGTTTCGATAGCGACCGTTCTACAAGTCGTTTCACTGTACTTGAACACACGCATGATCCCATAACCGGCGAGGCCGCCGATGAGATGGAGCATGAAAGCGGCGAGTTGCAACGTCATACCAGCGCCCAAAATGCCGGCGGCGCAGTTCGCAACTGCTCCGCCGACGAGGATGATGGTGGCAGTAACACCGACGACAGGGGAGAAAGGTTCAACGCTTCGACAGAACTTCGGCACGTACTTGTTCAAAGTCAAACCGAGAACGACGGGCACAAGAACAACTTGGATGGTGGAAATCGCCATGCCCATGGCGTCCACGTCGACGACGGCGCCCAAAGCGAGTTTGCAAATGAGCGGAGTCATGAAGATGCAGCCGACGGTGGTGGCGGTAGTCATGAGTACAGAGAGCGCGACATCACCCCGGGCGATGTAAGCGCACAGGTTGCTCGCCTGACCGCCGTTGATTGAACCCACTAGGATCAGACCGGCGAGGAGCGGGCCGCTCAAACCAAGCGCGTTGCCGATGACGAACGCCAACGCCGGCATGAGGACGTAGCACGCGAAAAATCCGAGCCCAATCACCCGCGGTTTTAAGAAAACGCGCTTGAAGTCATCAAGGGTGAGCGTGATGCCCATGGAAAACATGAGCAACGCCAAGCACGCCGTGTACGCGTTGTTCGTCATGAACGCAAACGTGGCCGGTTTCGTGACCCCAACGACCGCGGCAAGGATGGTCCAAATCGGAAACAAGTTGGCGAAGACCTCCGAAAACTTCTTGAACGTCGCCATGGGCGCGATCGCCCCCCCGGCCGCGCGCGGGACGACGGACCCCCTTCGCTTTTCTCGCGACGCGCCCCCCCCGAACCTAGTCGCCGTCGCCGTCGCTCGCGCGACGCCCGCGGCGCCCGCGACCGCGCGACCGACGTCACCGATGGCGTTCGGCATCACACATCGCTCGCCCGCGGCTCGACGCCGCGCATCGCCCGCGGCTCGAGCTCGCGCGCGATGCGCGCGCTTCGTGGATAAAGCCGTACCCCCAGCGCGGTGCGCGCGCGGGGCGGTGGCGAGCGCGCGCGCGGCACCGCTCATCGTTGACGTCGCGAAGCGTCGAGGCGAACGAAAGCGTGGACGTCGACCGAGCGTTCGGTGGACGAGTCGGCGACGCGCGACGACGAGGTCGTCGCGAAGCGCACTGCGGCGCGCGCGACGCGACGCGCGCGCGGGGCGAGGATCGGGTGTTTTCGATGGCGCGTGATTTTGAAAAAAAACAATCCAGCGATGGGCGTTACGCGTGTTCGTATACGCAGTTTGGATGCGCGTTCGGTTCAAGCCGCGTCGGTTCGGCGCGAACAAAGCCAAAAAAGCGCCGCGGCGCGCGCGCGGGCGATGATGGGTTGGCGATGGGCGATGGGCGATGGGCGATGCGAGCGATCGGTGAACGCGTCACCGCACACCCGCGCGCGTCGATCCATCGTCCGCGAGCGATCTGATTCGTGAACGCTCTCGCGCACCCCACGACACGGCCACACTCGCGATAACGTCTCAAACGATGCGCGCGACGCAACTCTCCAGCCGCACGGCGATTCGAGGCGGCGATCTTGCGGCGAAGAAGACTCGCCGAGGTGCGGGCGCTGGACGCGCGACGTACGCGCGACGATCGAGCGCGATGACGGTGACGAAGAGTCAATACTCCGTCGCCGTTCTCGGCGCCGCGGGTGGGATCGGTCAATCGCTGTCACTCTTGTTGAAGATGAATCCGCTGATTAGCGACTTGCGACTGTACGACTTGGCCAATACGCCGGGCGTGGCGGCGGATTTGTCGCACACGAACACGACGTGCCAAGTCCGTGGATTCATGGGAGCGGATCAGTTGAAGGATGCGCTCAAGGGTGCCGATTTGGTGGTTATTCCCGCGGGCGTTCCGCGTAAGCCGGGCATGACGCGAGACGATTTGTTCGCGATTAACGCCGGCATCGTTCGCGACTTGTGCGTCGCGTGCACCGAAGCGTGCCCGAACGCGTTGATCAACATCATCTCCAACCCGGTGAACTCCACGGTCCCGATCGCGAGCGAGGTGTTCAAGAAGGCTGGATGCTACGATCCGAAGAAGATTTTCGGCGTCACGACGCTCGACATCGTTCGCTCGAACACGTTCGTCGCAGAAGCCAAGGGGTTGGACATTAACGACGTCGACGTTCCCGTCATCGGTGGCCACGCTGGCATTACGATTTTGCCGCTTTTGAGCCAAACGTACCCGAAGTGCGACTTCACCGCCGAAGAGGCTGATAAGCTCACCGTGCGCATTCAAAACGCCGGCACCGAAGTCGTCGAAGCCAAGGCTGGCGCCGGCTCCGCGACGCTCTCCATGGCTTATGCCGCTGCGCGCATGGCTGAAGCTTGCTTGCGCGGTTTGAGTGGTGAACCGGACGTGTACGAATGTTCTTACGTCGCTTCCAACATCACGGAACTTCCGTACTTCGCGACTAAGGTCCGTCTCGGCCCGTCTGGCGCTGACGAAGTCATGCCCATCGGCGACATTACCGAGTACGAAGCCGATTGGTTGGCCAAGCTCAAGGTTGAGCTCACGGGTAGCATCCAAAAGGGTGTCGACTTCGCCAACCAATAAGTTATTTTCCGGGCCTTTTTTTCCCAGCACGCGCCCGCTCTACCGCCTTCGCTCTCCCATCGCGTAGTACTCACGTTGAAACAAGTACATGCCAATTTACCTTAAGCTTTTGCGCGTTTCTAAATTACAAAGGCGTTTCGAAGTGTGAACTATCATTGTTATCGACGTCATCTGCGCCTAATGATGACGCGACACGATAAGCATTTTCGTCTTCTTCGCGCACGATCGCCGCGGCATAGTCGAGAATTCTAGAGCACGCCGAGGAGCCGACCACGCACACGGCGAGGAGCCAACATCCGTCGCCCAACGACGAGTCCACGTCGAAGCAAAGGTCATGGGCGTGTGACAGTGGACCAGAGACGAACTGTTGCAACGTGCGATTCAAGGCATCGCAGTTCCCGCCGAGCATGAAGGCGAGAAACTGTCTTATTTGTGAAATCGCCGCCACGAATGAAAAGAGCATCACGTCCAAGGCGCTCCACGCGTCGACAACTTCTTTGCAAACCAGGAATGCGTGACGTTGTTTCGACGTAAGTGGTAAAGTCCATAAAATGACCATTGTTGTTATACGCACCAATGGCATGGTAAATGCGAAGATCAACATCGTCCACTCGATCAGTCTCGAAAGCGATGCGTGCAAGTCGGGCGATGCGTTTCGCACCTCCGCGGCGACCGATCGTAACGACATGGTGTGTGTCGACGAATCTGGACCGAGCGCGGCACCGGCAACGCCAAGCATTGTGAACCTGATGGCGATTGCTTTGAATCCAATCACCAATGCCACCATCGTTCCTATCAAAAGCACCGTGGTCGCCACGCCGAGGATCCATTTTTTTGTCTCGCTGTAGCGCATGCGCATCCACATGATTTCCGCACTCTCTTCATTATCTTCGTCTTCGTCCGGCGCCCCGGCTTCGCCAAATATGTAGCGGTGCTCGTGGAGATGATGATAACCCGTTGTGATATGTCCAAGAATCATGGAAAGAACTGTGGCGAGGAGAAAGACGAAGAAACCTCTCTGTGGATGCACCGAAACCGTCAACGCGCCGTAGCCGCTGACGTCCTCGGGCGTTCTCACTTCAAAGTGGAACAAAACCATAAAGAGCATCAGCACGAACGAGTCGAGCAGCGACCATTTACCAAACGCGTCCAGGTTCTTTAAGAATTGTCCTCGTGCACGCAGATCAAGCCCTGGTGTCGACCAAGAAATCCACATTGCAACGAGTTTGGCGTACGGCCACACACCGGAGAACAAGAGAATGAGCAGCGCAAGCGTGTACACTCCCGCGCGCCACATGTTCAACACGGTGTCTCCGAGAGAGAATGTGAAAACCTCCGGTAGGTAGATGTCTGCACCAGAATCTAAGGAGCCCAAATCATGTTTAATGGCTCGAACAGTCACCGTAGCGCCCACACTCGTGTTCGACGCCAAGAACAACAGGCACGTCATCGCATACAGAATCGGCATACCAAACTTTGCACTCTTCGGCACTACTATGGAATCGCATAAAGCCGCCTGTCGGTGCATGAGAGATTTCTCATCTACGTCTATGTTACCTTCCTCGTCTATTTCCGCTTCACCGAGAAGACTTTCGGTGATCATGCTAGTGTCATCCGCCGCGGCTTCAACGCGACGTCCCGAGTGGAACGACGCTCTAGAATAGTTTCGTCGCGCCGAAGTTTGTTGAGGCGTCGAGTAAGCGATGCCGCCATCCTCATCATCGCTTTCGTCACCCTCTACTTCCCACTCGTCATCAGCATGCGCCGACATTGCCGCCAATTGCTTCATTACGGCTCGAAAACACCAACGACCGAATCGTCCAAGCGCGACGACGAGAGCGAAATGACCGAATAATACAGTCACGAACATTCCAGCACAGATCGCCGAAGTGTAGAGTAGCGCAATCGAAAACGCTCGCTTGAAGCGAGCTACACGTAGGGACACTCGCGTCATGCGTGGACAAGTCGCCGATCGAACGCGGTCGATCCTACGACGTAATTCCTCGTCGAGCGCGTTTCGTGCGGTTGAGCCCAACTGGTGGGACACGGCGAGACGAACCGCCTCATCGAGCTGTTCCGTGATAAGCAGTGACGTTTGCGTAATCAACGCATCCAGACTTGCTTCAAGCGAGTCATCGCTTTCATCCACGGGGCGATCGCGGCGCCAAGGATTAACGATGATGGAGCCCGCACGCCCTGTCCAGTCGAGCGAGAGCACGCGCGCGTCCCGAATGGTTTGCGAAACGCACGCCAAATTCGCCTGCCTCGTCCCTTTCAACTCCTTCAACTCATTTCCATCCACTGCAAGTCCGACTTCGACGACAAACTCTGGATCTCGAAGTTCAAAGCTCACGATCAAAGGCTCGATCCATGGATCGAGTTGAATATTCGTCGGTAAAATATCCAACACGCCGGAAACGTTGAACAATATGCGATTCCAGCCAATCGTAAAACTAAGCCGCGTGTCGATACTGCTCGCGTTCGGAACCGTCGGCGATGTCACCACAGACGGACCTCGAAGCGTCTTTGCTGTTTCTAAACCTAAAACTTTGATGTCATATACGATGAACGCCGCGCCTTCAATCGTCGTCGCGACTTCTCGCAAAATATCCTTTGTGAGTGATACGCTCACCTTGGGCAAGTGCGTCTCCGAATCAAATAACCAAACCTGAGGTACTTGAACGACGCGTGCGTTGTACTCGTTGTTTTCCTCATTCTGCGCTTCGATCCAACGCGCAAATGCGCTCACAGATCTCACACCTTGCGCGCCGATATACGACTCGGTCATGTACTCAACCCATCGCACGAGTGGGCTCGCACTCAAGTTCACAATACCATCCGTCGCGTTATAAGTCGGAAATGGCGTTGATGCCGCAGGCTTGAGCAGAGACGCAATAGCTCGTTCGTCTCGCGCGAGTTGACCATCCTCCCAGCGCTGCCCTTTCGCCGTTCCGCTAAATTTCTCTAAACCGTTAGTCGCCGACGCGCACGTGAGAGCGCTGAGCGTCCTTCCTAATTCCGTTCTAATCGCAAGCGAAGCTGTTTTCAATACCGTCGCGAACCGACCTCCTGTAAACAAAAGATCGGTCACCAGTAACTGCGCTTGACAATCGCTCAACTTAACCTCGCGCGGTAGCGGCGGCGCTCGTTCTTTGTCCACGTCCAGCGCAAACGAGAATCGCGCGCTCGACTGCGACACCGTCGCGGCCGCGTCGCCGACCGCGTGATTTCCCAGTCTATCTGTCACCTTCCACTGCAGCGCACAATTGAATTTCACATCCGACAATGTTGCGCGCAGTTCTCCTTCACCGTCGCCACCGCCCACGTCGACGGTTGCGGTTGCTGTCGTCTCGCTTGCTAGAGCGCCCACGGTCAAATTGACGCACGTCATTGCGTCCAATTCCACGTCGATCCCGGCGTAGGGCACGCGAAACGTTTGCTTGGGGAGATCAAACTTGAACTTCGCGAGCCACGCGGACAGAGATGAGATCCCTTCGCCATCGCGCGCGTCAGAGGTTTCGCACGACGACGGCACCGCGACGAATCCGAGCGCGGCGACGAGCGCGAGAACGGCGACGAGACGGTGCGCGCGCACGAAGGACGACGCCGGCGCTCGACGCCTTCTAACCCGCGTCCGCCGCGCGTCGTCGCTTCGACGGCCCATCGTCGCCGCGCAACCCCGTGTGACGATTTAACGACTAAGCGTGCGCGCCGACCATTAACAGAAACTGTATTCAAATTTCATCCTCGCTAAAGTCAACGTCATCCAAAGGCGGGAAGTCTCCGCACGACACGTTCTTCGGGCGCTGCAGCGATCCGTACCCATCGTTGCATTCGAAGAGCTTCACCCCTTTCACGGTGCCGTTGTTCATCCCCACCGGTTCGTCGAACTGCACGCCAATCCAAAATCCCGGCGGCAGCGCCTCGCATCGACCGACGAATTTCACCACCCCTCGCTTGGCGCCCGGATTCACCTCACACCTCGACCCGACCTCAATCTTCGCCGCGTCTTCTGTCCCGGTGTCGTCGTTCACCTGTTCCGGTGGCACGTACGTCTGTCCGCGTTGCTCCGCCATGTGTTTTTCAATCGTCCACGACGGATCTCTCGCCACTTGTTCGCGTTTCCATTTTCGATACGTCGACTCGCGCTTTTCGTAATCCTCGTCCGACATCTCATACTTTTTAACTTTGCTCACGTCCTCGAGCCAACCGTTCGCGGACAACGACTGTGGATCGTTGTCGACGACGTGCAACTCCATCCCGTCGCTCGCGCCGTAATAGCCCAACTTTCTCGTCTCATCGCCCATCACCGCCACCACCGACCCATCGACGTCGCGCAGCACGAGCGTCATCGCCGACGCGTTACTCCCGCAGTGCGTCATCAGTTTTCGCTTCACCTCATCGATCGTCTGGTGCGCGTCGAAGCGTATCTCGAGAAAACTCGTCTTGAGATTGCTGTGCGACACGCGCAAGCGAATCGTCGTCGCCGCCGGTCGCTGTGCGTGCGTTTCCGCGGTGACGTACGCGCGAAGCGCGGCGAGATCGGCGCTCATCGCGCGCGAGGCGCGCGTCGTCGCCTCGCGCGCGACGCGGAGTGACGCGACGACGCGACGTCGAAGAAGTCAACGCCGACGACGCCGCGCGTCACTCGCCGACGCGCCTCGATCGACCGACGCGCGCGCTTCGCGTCATGGTCGCGTCGTGGTTCGCCGCGTGCGTCGTCGCCCTGAGCGCGGCGTCGCGCGTCGCGGGCGCGGCGTGCGCGGTCGAATCCGACGGCGTCAATTGGTGCCAGGTGTCGTCGTCGTCCACGCCTTCGGGGATAAACATCGCGTACGCCCTCGCGCCGGGCGCGGCGACGCTGGACGTGCGCGTGCGAGCGACGTTCTCGGGCGCGCACGACCCGGGAAGCGTAGGATGGATCGCGCTCGGGCCGGGGAGCGGGATGTCGAGCGGGGAGGTGGTCGTCGCGAGCGGCGGCGCGGGTTCGACGACGTATTATCAATTGACGGGACAGTACGCGCCGTCGACGGCGTGTGGGGGGGCGTGTGCGCTGAGCGCGGCGAGCGTGACGGCGGCGACGGGGTCGAGGACGGTCGTGGTGCGGTATCAAGACGCGAGCGCGAGCGCGGGGGCGACGAAGTCCTTCTTGTACGCGTCGTCGCCGAGCGCGTGGCCGGCGCAACACACGATGACTCGGCGCGGGGGGCTGATCATCAACTTCTCCACGGGCGATGCGACGTCGATGACGATAAAATCTGCGATCAAGAGAGACGTCACGCACGGGGTCTTGATGTTGGTCGCCTGGGGCGTGTTGATGCCGACGGCGAGCGCGGCGCCGAGAATGAAATTTTTATTCCCCGACGGCAAGTGGTTCTTGATGCATCAGATTGGCGTGGTCGTCGGTGCCGTGGTATTCGTCACGGCGGGTGCGATGCTCTTGGCCGAGCACGACGAACGCGAAGATGCACACAGCGAGTCTAGTACGTTTGACGCGCACAGCCGCATCGGCATCGCCGTCGGTTTTCTTTGGTTGGCGCAGTTTCTTCTCGGCGTGTTTCGACCGAATAAGAACATCACCGACAGCGCGCGCTTTGGATTCATCCCGTCGAGTTGGCGAAAGGCGTGGTTCCTTGCCCACGCTAGCCTCGGCCCAATCACGATCGGTTTGGCCTCCGTCGCGCTCGTCCTCGGCGCCGTACTGATTCGCGATAAATACGTCGGTGAAACCGATTCCGGAGTCAAGTTCCTCGCCGACGGTGGCGTTTACGGCATCATGGCTGCCGTTTGGTTCGTGTGCGCCTTCGGCGTCTGGCGCGACGGTTTCGCAAAGGCGAAAGGTGGCTTGGAAAATTACGTCGCGCGCGAACCCACGCCGTCGGAGAGCAATCGCAACGCGCGCGAGATGCGGTTCACCGGCATCACCGTCTCCCGGGGATGACGGGAATATGGCGCGGATCGACGTCGTCTGACCTCGCGCATCGCGCGCGTCGTTATCATGATTTTTGTAACGCATACGCATCGGTATTCCCGCCGCGCGATGTCACTCTCGCTCGAGCGCCAAAAGCCCGTCTCCTCCGAAGCGCACGGGCTGGTCGTCACTCGACGACGCGCGCTTCACGATGCCGCCTCGAGCGATCAAAACCACTCGCGGCGCGGTGACGGAGGCGAAATCCAAAGGCGGAAAGTCTCCCAAGTCACCCGCGGTGACCCCGCGCACGGCGCGCGCGAACCGAGCGAAGAACCGCGCGGGAAAGCGCGAGCAGCCGCCGCCGCCGGAAGAGGATGAGGACGAGGATGACGACGACGAGAGCGACGACGAGGACGAGAAGGCGTCCGACGACGACGATGACGATGCGTCTGAAAGCTCTGAAGACGACGAGGACGAGGAAAGGTCGCAAAGCTCCGACGACGAGAGCTCGGAGGAGGAAGCAGAGGCGAAGAGCGCGAAGGGAAGGAAAGGCTTTAGCGACGAAAACGCGAAATGGTTGAAACCGAGCGCGAAGAAGCGCGCGGAAGAGAGCGAGGAAGACGACGACGACGACGACGATGAGTCTTCTTCGTCTTCGGGGGAGGATGAAGACGAATTCGCGGGTTTGGATGGTGTCGGCGACGACGAAGACGAAGACGAAGACGAGGAGTCTTCGGAAGAGGATGGTTCCGACGGTGAGGAAGGCTCGGAATCGTCGAGCGAATCGTCGAGTGAGGAAGAATTGCTTCCAATCGAGCGTAAGGCTTTGAAAGAAGACGCACGACGGGCCAAGGCGCAAGAAGACGCGCGCGCGGAGCAGCTCGAGACGAACATTCAAGACGACGACGTATACCAACTCCCGGATTCGGACGAGGAAGATGACGGGATTCCGGATTTGAGTGCTATTCAGATGCGCATTCAGGAGATTGTGCGCGTTTTGAAGGACTTTAAGAATAGAAGAGAAAGTGGCAAGAGTCGTAACGACTACGTCGAACGGCTCACGGCGGATTTGGCAACGTATTACGGTTACAATAGCTTTTTGATTCGGTACTTTTTGGACACGTTTAGCGTCGACGAAACCATGGAATTACTCGAGGCGAACGAACAGCAACGCCCGGTGACGATTCGCACGAACACTTTGAAGGTTCGTCGTCGCGAACTCGCCGAGAGCTTGATAAACCGCGGAGTCAATCTCGACCCGGTCGGGAAGTGGTCCAAGGTTGGCTTACTCGTGTACGACTCGCGTGTGCCCATCGGCGCGACGCCCGAGTACATGGCTGGTCACTACATTTTGCAGTCTGCGTCATCCTTTTTACCGTGCATGGCGCTCGCACCTCAGGAAGGTGAGCGCGTGCTCGACATGGCCGCCGCTCCCGGGGGTAAAACGACGTACCTCGCGGCGTTGATGCGCAATACGGGGATGATTTTTGCAAACGAATATCAAAAGAAGCGTCTGAATTCGCTCGTGGCCAACTTGCAGCGCTTGGGTTGCACGAACTCCACGGTGTGCAACTACGATGGCCGCGCGCTTCCCAAGGTTATCGGGCACGTCGACCGCGTCTTGCTGGACGCCCCGTGCTCGGGGACCGGAGTCATCGCCAAGGATAGTTCGGTGAAGACGAGCAAAAGCGCCGAGGACATCGCCAAGTGCGCGCATCTTCAAAAGGAACTTCTCGTCGCCGCTATCGATTGCTGCGATGCGAACAGCAAAACCGGCGGTTACGTCGTCTACTCTACTTGCTCGATCGCGGTAGAAGAAAACGAGGCGGTGGTGGATTACATATTACGCAAGCGAGACGTGAAAATCGTGTCGAGCGGATTGGAATTCGGTCGTAAAGGCTTCACGAGCTATCGCGGTAAGAACTTCCACCCGTCCGTGGAGATGGCGCGCCGGTTCTACCCTCACGTGCACAACATGGACGGGTTCTTCGTGTGCAAGCTGAAGAAGCTCAGCAACCGAACCGTGCCGACGAGCAACGACGCGTTCGATGAAGCTCGCGCGGCGCTCGAGAGCGGGTACTTTGACGTCGGCGAAGACGCGCGCGTAGACGACGCGAACGCCGACGCAGCGACGGAGAAGGATACGGAAATCAAGGCAAAGAAGCGAAAACGCGTGCCTGGTTACGTCAAAGCGGCGCTCGCCGAGGTCGAGGCGGAGCAGAAGACGAGCAAGAAGGCGAAGGACAAGGCGTCAAAGTCATCCAAGAAGAAGTGATGAAACTCTAGAGCTAAGGTAGATTACAGTATAAGAGCTAAACCAACGAAATTCAAACGAAAGCGCTGCGCGGTATCAAATGCGACGCCCGCGATCGACTTCTCGATCGCGATTCGCGTCTCATCGTCACGAATCCGTGCTCGCGCGTTCGTCCTTCATCGTCGCCCCCCGCGAGCGGGCGGCGGCGCGTCGTCCCACTGATGAAACGATTCCCAACCCGGCCGCGCGTACTCCTCTCCCGAAGCGACGCTGAGCATGCGTTTGCGTCGCACTGGACCGTGTTTCGCGCACCCGTACGCCCTTTGACCGTTCGAATCGAACGGCGCGTAACCGCGCTTGCACACCGGAAAATCCAACTCGGTTTGCCGTTCGCCGCGTTCGCACACCGATCCCCACAGCGCGATGGCTTTGACCACCGCCGCGCTCTGTTCGCCGCGTTCCGTTTTTCCCGTCCCTTTCACGTACCCGTACAATTCGCTGTTCGCCTTTTGCACCGGAAACCCACACACGAAGCCGAACGGACATCGCGCCGTCGCGCTCGCCCCCACCTTTGCTCAACAACTCGGTAGGATTCCCGGGTCGTACCCGTGATGTGCGTCCGCTTCCACCCCTCGCGCGACCTCTCGCTCGCGCGCCGCGCGATCGGACGCCCTGTTCAGCGATCTGTGCAGTTCCATCGCGCGTTTCGCGTCGTCGTCGTCGTCCTTCTCGTCGCGCCCATCTTTCGCCGCCGCCGCCATCGCGCCCGTCGGTTCGCGCTTCACTTCGACCGCGCCCGCGCGCGCGCGCGCCGCGAGTTTCATGCGCACCTTGATGGGCGTGTGTCGCGTCGTCGTCGTCGTCGTCGTCGTCGTCGTCGTCGTCGCGCGCGCCATCGTCCCGCCTCGCGTCGCGCGCTGCGGACGCCGCGACGACGCCGCCGGTTCGAGCCCGGTCGGTCGCGCCGTCGACGGCGCGCGGTGCGAATCGGCGCGATGTGGAACATACCCGCGGCACTCCGACGCGCCGACGCCCGATGTGGTCGCTCGCGCTGGCGTGGGAAAACCTGTGGGGATCGTCCGAGGAGTTCCTGCGACGACTCGGACCGCGGTACGTCGCGAACGTCTATCGCGTCGTCGCGACGCTGACGAGCGCGGCGCAACTCTCGAAGCGCAAACACGCGCTGCAGCGAGAGGTGTCGGCGATGCAACTCGTGGCGGTGGCGCTGACGCTGGTGCCGTACGAGCACGGCGCGTACGTGCACAGCGCTGGGATACAGGCGTTCGCGCTCGGTGTGATGCTCGTCGCGGCGACCGGACACTGCGGCGCGCAAGCGTTGTATTGCGCGTTCACCAACGCGTTGGCGCACGTGGCGTGGACGGTGCGCCGAGACGCGTGGCCGATGAACGCGATGACGATGTACGAGTACCAAATTCGGTGCATGATGGCGGGCGTCGTCGTTGGGACGAGCGATTTGTACCGACGCGCCAAGTTGTGGTACATCGAACTCATGGCGGCGCAGGACGCGGCGGAGCGCGAAAACGCGGCGCGTCTCGACGAGAAGAAGACAGAGTAAGCTTCTCGCGGGTGGATTATTTTTTAATGTGTAATAAACGTGATGAGTAATACAAGACGCCGAGGTGTCGTAAATGAATCGTTGAGAAATTTCTAAATTGCGTGCGGCGCACTCGATCAAGCCTCGTCCTTGTCCGCGAGCGATTGCGAGCTGTTTCGGCGATGAATGCTCGCCGCCGAGGCCAAGTTGCGCAAGAAATCTTCGTTACGCTTGCTCCCGCTCCCGCTGACGAGGGCGGAGAACTTGCCGATTTTGTTCTTCAGTAATTGGTCCGGCTCGCCGTATTCGACGAGTTCACCTCTGTCCAAGAAGGCCACCTTGTCGCTGTCCATGATGGTGTTCAAGCGATGCGCGATGGTGAGCGTCGTGCAGTCGCTAAAGGCTTCGCGCACGGTCTTCTGAATCAAAGCGTCGCTATCCATGTCAACTGATGCGGTGGCTTCGTCCATCATCAATACGCGGCTTTGGCGCAGCAAAGCGCGACCCATGCACAGAAGCTGTCGCTGTCCGAGCGAAAAGTTGGCGCCGTTGTCGATCACCTCCATGTCCAAGCGCTTCGCGCTCTTGTCCACCATCGGACGCAATCCAACCTTCTCCAACACTTCCCACACCGCATCATCTTGATGCTCGTCGAAGGGATCCAGGTTACTGCGAATGGAACCGGCAAACATGAACGGATCTTGCGGAATCATAGCCATCTTGGATCGCAAGTCTCGCAATCCGAGCGCTCTGATGTCAATCCCATCCAGGCGCACCGTACCCGTCGCCGGTTCGACGATCCGGAATAGAGCGACGAACATGGAAGACTTACCGCTACCGGTACGACCGCAAATGCCTACTTTTTCGCCCGAGTTGACGGTGAAGGTCAAGTTTTTCAACACCAAAGGCAAGCCAGGGCGGTAGCGCATGCTGAGATTATCGACCTCGAGCTTACCCTTCTTCGGCCAATCCACAGGAATGCCGAGGGCGACGCTGGCATCGGTATCGTGAGAGCTCTCCAACGGCTTATCCAAGTATTCTACGATACGCTCGACGGCGTTCATTTTTGTTTCCAATTCGCTCGCCATGTTGGTGCCGTGTTCCATGTACTTGGTGACATCAAGCGCGTACACGAGCGTCAAACCGGCCAGACCGGCGCTCACGTTACCCTGGATCACCAAGAACGTGGCGCAAGAGACGATGACGCTGCCGATGAGACGCAACCGAATCGCGAGCCAGAGAGCGACGAGGCGCTGCGTGACGTAGGCGTCAGCGTTCTTTTCCATTAAGCGGTTCGCCATCATGGTGAAGTGCCCGCCGACCCGGTACGCTCGAATAGTCTCGACGCCGCTTACGGCTTCGCCCAATCCGCTGTAGATCGGTGATCGCGTGATGGACTCAATACGCTGCAACTCGCGGCAAGCAGGGATGTAAAATCTCTGAATCGAGAGGTAAAGAATGAGGATAGGCGGCAGGGCAACAGTGAACCATTTCGTGGCCACGCACACAATGATGAGCGTGGTGATGATGTTTGAGATGCACCCGAGGAACTGCACGACGATGCCCGGCAACACGATATCAATTGTCTCTGTGTCACGGCTGAAGCGGTTAATGATGCGGCCACTCGGGGTGGTGTCGAAGAAACTCATGGGCATCTTCATCACTCGCGAGAGCAAGTTTTCGTGCATCCATCGGCATGCGCGGCAGAGGAAAAAGTAGAGAGTAAGACTTCGAACGAAGATAAAAATGCCGTTGACGACAAAGATCCCAAAGTACATGAGAAGATATTCGTTGCTCGTCCACCCGAACTGATTCGTCGCCCACCAAGTCAACCAATAATCGAGGAAAGCCTTGGTTCCGTACTCGCAGCCAAAAAACATTATGACAAAAATGAAGTTCCACTTCGTTCCCGTGGCTTCGAAAAGCTTGAGATACACGCGCGCGCTAACGTTGCCCGTCGCGCGTTCTTCTTCTTTGGTCGCGTCGACGTCCTTGGCAGAAGAGTTGATAACAGTTCGTTGACGGAAGAGATCAGGCTTTTCCGTCTTCTTCTCTGTGGATCCGTCGCCTTCGTCGCGATCGATGCCATGCGTCTTCATAAGCTCGCAAAAAGCACCTTTTTTAGCCATGAGCGAGTTGTAGTTGCCAACTTCTTGCATCTTGCCGTCGCCCAGCACCACGACTTGATCGGCTCTGGGCAAATACTGAAGCGCGTTGGTGACGAGAATCACAGTCTTGTCCTTCAGTTCTCCCGTCATGACTTCCTTGAAGAGCGCAGAGCCGACGTGGTTATCTACGGCGCTCAGGGGATCATCAAAGATGTAAACATCGCTTTCCGCGTACAAAGCACGCGCAATGGCAACGCGCTGCTTTTGGCCGCCCGAAAGCGTCACACCGCGCTCGCCGATGGTCGTTTGGTCGCCCGCGGGCAAAATTTCTAGATCTGACGCGAGCTGCGCCAGGCGGACAGCCTTTTCGTACTTGTTCTCATCGTACACCTGGCCAAATACGATGTTCTCTTTGACAGTCGCGTTTAAGATCCACGCTTGTTGCGCGCAGAATGATACCGCACCACTCACTTTGATATCGCCGCTCTTGCACGTGACAAACTTATTGAGCGCCGAAGCGAGCGTCGATTTGCCGCAACCGACTGGGCCGACGATCATGGTCAGAGTCCGAGGTTTTACTTCAAAGTCGAGCCCAGCGAGTTCAAATGGTTCTTCTTCAGCCACGGTGACGTTTACCACGGTTTCATCGACGGTGACAGCTTCTTCCAACTTGTCCTCTTCAATTTTCTTCTCTTTCTTCTCTTTCTTGCTCGATCGGCCAGGAGGGCCCTTCGGCGCCTCTTCCTCTGGCTTCTTCGGAAGCGTCGGCCAGGCAACCGTCGCATCGGTGCATCTCACGGTACCCGGTTCGGAAAGATCCACTTCGTACTGTTCACACTCGTCCGCGTCGAGGAAGGACGCTAAACGCTGAATCGCGTTGAGCGCGTTGAGCAACGTGTTGAGCAGAAACGGCACGAGCACGAGGGGGAAACGGAGCATGTTGAACAGAGCCAAGGCCGTGTAGGCTTTACTCGTGATGATCGGGTTTCCAGAGAGAGAATAAGTGCCGAGAGAACACACGGCAATGAAGACCGGAGTACTGAAGAGAGCGACTCCAAAAAGTGCGCCCACTTTTTGCGATTTCCAGACTAAACCGACTTCGCGGTCGCGAATCTTTCTGACTCTATCGGCGAACGTGTTCTCCCATGCGTAGTACTTGATCACGCGCATGCCATTAATAAGCTCGCCCACAATGTTAATACGCTCATCCGCGCACTTAACCAAGCCACGTCTAATCTTGAACAAAGTCATGGCGACGAAGAAGGTGAAGGGCGCTGCGACGAGGATGCATGCAAAACCAATGAAGGCACTCCACTTGAGAACGTCGTAAAGTAGCACGAAGGACGCAACGATGAAAATCGGCGCTGCCCATAAGTTGTGGATCATGGCAAACAGTTCCTGCAATTTGTTGACGTCGTTCGACATCAAAGTCACGATGCGCCCCGTCGACTCGGATTGTAGTCCTTTTGGCGACAGTCGCAACACTTTGCGATACAGCGCGCACATCAAACTGTTACGAACCGATATGCCAATCTTTTGAAGCGCGAATTCCGTGTGCGCTGTGCAAAAGTTTTGCAAAATCGACGCTGCGGCGAGAAGAATTGCGTACTCATACATCTTGCGCTTCGCCGTACATCCGGCGGCGGCAGCCGAGACGCCGAACTTCTCAGCGAATTTTTCGCATTCAAGTCCAGCGATAATTTCGCGCAACAATAACGGCCCAGCAAACAAAGACGCTTGCGCGATACCAAACAGCACCCCCGTCCACACGAATGTGAGCTTATGTCGCGTCAACAGCGCTCGCACCAGGTTTGGCTTGGGCTTGGTTCTTTCGTTGGCCCAGTCCTCGTCGAAAATTTGCGTCAGCTGTTTCGTTCGACGACGACGGTCAGTCTCGTTGATTCATTCTGCACTCGTTTTCAATCACGCGTGCGCGCGTACGCGTTGATGACGCGAGAAAAGTCGCGCGCTCGGCGAAATCACAAACGCACCCGTTCGCTATCCAACTTTTCCAAGTGGCACAAGTCCGTCGGTTCCAACCTCCTGACCGTGCCTTCGGCGATCAACGGCGACACTTGGGCGAAGAATAACGCCTTGAGCGGGTTCTTCTTGTTCCAATCGACGGGCGCAGGCGGCGGCCCGACGTCCTCCGCATCTTTCGCAGGTTTCGTCATCGTCTCGCCCGTCGACGTCATGGCGGCGACGTCGGGACGACCGAGCGCTGACGACGACGACGAGCGTTCACGAGACGACCTCGCGCGGTGACGCGATGAAAGCTCAGAAGTTCGTGTCGTATCGCGGATGGCGGCGACGTGCGCGCGATTTCGGTGACGACGTCGACGCGAGGCGATGTGACGCTGGGCTGCCCCGGGTGTTTTCCGTGGGCAGGTGGGGCCTGGCAGAGGTTTATGGGCGAACCAACTGCGATTTGATCATTAAACGAGAATAACGACAGCGACGAAGGAGTCGCACGTTTAAACGGCGATGCACGGGTCTCTGCACTGCTGATGCACGGCGTCTATGGCCTTGAGCGTTTCCTTGCTCAACACAACCGAGGGCTCAAACGCATCGATGTTCTCCTTCAACTGCTCGAGCGTGGTGGCTCCGATGATGGTGGAAGTGTTGAAAGCGCGCGTCTTGCACCAGTTAAGCGCCATGGTGGTGAGACTCATACCCGCCTTATCGGCGATTTCTTTGTACTGCTTCGTCGCCTTGACGGAGTTTTCGTTCAGGTAACGCTGGTGGAAATGTTTGAAGACAGACATGCGAGCGCCCTCCGGACGAGCGCCGTCGAGGTATTTGCCCGATAAGGCTCCGCCCGCGAGTGGGGTCCAGGGAAGGAGTAAAATGTTGTAGTTTGACTTCGAGCACGCCTCGGCGACTTCAGTGTCAAACTGTCGATGCAGAAGGCAAAAAGAGTTCTGAATCGACACCGGACGGGGAACGCCGAGCTCATCCGCCGCGCGAACAAACTCGCACACTCCGAACGTTGACTCGTTTGATAACCCGTAATGCCTGATCTTCCCAGCCTTGATGAGCTCACCGAGCGCTTCGACCGTCTCGCGAATAGGGACAGAGTCCGATCTCTCCTTGCTCTGAATGTACTCTGTCGATCCCGTGAACGCGCCGATGGGCAGATACCTGTCGGGCCAGTGCACTTGGTATAAATCGATGTAATCCGTTCTCAATCGTCGCAGCGACGCATCACACGCTTGAAATATGCTTTGTTTATCCAATCTCGCCGCGCACGGCGCGCCCGCAGGCACCGTTCGGTTACCCGCCGTCTCGCTCTTGGCTTGGTATCCGCTCACCTTGGTCGCCACGACGAGCTCCTTTCTCAGCTCGACGTTCTTTGCGAGCCAATTCCCGATGATTTCCTCCGTCGTCCCAGGTTTCCATCGCGCATCGCTCGACGGCACCGGGTACATCTCCGCGGTGTCGATGAAGTTCACGCCTCGTTGTTTGACGGCGTAATCCAACTGCTCGTGCGCCTCGGCTTCGGTGTTTTGCACGCCCCACGTCATCGTCCCCAGGCACACGTCGGTGACGAAAACGTCTTTCGCGCTGCCGAGAGGGATTCGACGCAGCGTCGTGCGCGGGATAGAAGTCACGGCGGCCATCGTGCGATGGATGTGAGACGCAAAGTGACGCGATCGGGTCGCCGCCTCGCAGGCACCGAGACCTCACTTTGCGCCCTGCCCTCGTCATGGCGTCCGATGGTGACGATGGCATCGCCGTGCAGACGTTCACGCTGGAACAAGAACAAGAACTGCGCGTGGAGACGCCCGCGAGGGGGGAGATAAAGCTCAAGCTCGTCGATGGCACGGCGGAAGTCTTCGGGGCGGAGATCGCCGTCGGGCAGAGCATTACGTGTGTTTCGGGACGTAAACTCGCCGTTTTCACCTATCACGGCGCGACGATCGAAGTGAGAGGAGAGGTAGAGATCGCGTACGTCGCCGGGGAGACGCCGATGGTGAGTTACGCGAACACGCACTCGGTTTTGAATGCGAAACGCGTGGCCGCGGCGAGCGAGAATTCGAGCGAAGCCGAGGGACCGAGGGTAATGTGTGTCGGACCGACGGACGTGGGTAAGAGCACGGTGTGTTCTATATTATGTAACTACGCCACGCGCGCCGGACACGCTCCGCTGTACGTGGATTTAGATTTAGGACAGGGCGCGGTCACGGTGCCGGGAACGATTTGCGCCGCGCCGATTGACGCGCAGATAGACCTCGAAGAGGGAATACCGCTGGAGATGCCTCTGGTGTACTTTTACGGCGACTTGACTGTGAATAATCCCGATTACTATAAGCACATCGTCTCGAGGTTGGGCACTATGCTAGACGAGCGAAGCAAGGCAAACGAAGAGGCGCGCGCGGCTGGATGCGTGGTGAATACGATGGGTTGGATCGATGGCGTCGGCCTGGAGCTCTTGCTTCACGCTCGAGAGGCGCTCAAGATTGATCACGTCCTTGTCATTGGTCAGGAGCGTTTGTTCGGGCAACTGCAGCAAAAACTTAAGGGAACGGACTGCCAAGTGTTTCGACTGCAAAAGTCTGGCGGCGTCGTTGAACGCACGCCCGAGTACCGCCGAGCATCTCGCGATCGCATGTTCAAGGAATACTTTTACGGCGCTACCGGCGAGCTCGCACCGGCGTCGCAGACGGCTTATTTCTCGAAAATCAGCATATATCGCATCGGGGGTGGTCCGCGAGCGCCGACGTCCGCGTTGCCAATCGGTCAAGCTCCGTCCACGGATCCCATGCGAGTCACTCCCGTTGTGCCTTCCACGTCGCTTTTGCACTCCGTCTTAGCGGTTAGTCACGGGAAAACACAGGGGGACTTGCTCACTTCGAACGTTGCTGGTTTCATTTATATCACCGAGGTGAACATGATGCAGAAATCGTTCACGTATCTGTCGCCGTGCCCGGGCGAATTGCCGTCAAACGTCTTGCTCTCTGGTAACTTGAAATGGTTAGGCGAAGATGTGAAGTAGCGAGTGAATAGGTTTTAAACACTTGTTAGCAGAACATTTAACACGCAATCACTCAATCGCTCGCGCGTTTTTTATTGGCGACGCTGAGGACGCAAACGTCGACGCGGCAGCCGCCGCCGACGATGAAGTCCAGGCGCTGCTTGCGGAAAACAAGGAGGCTGTTGAATCTGCTCCGAAGAGGCGTCGAAATCATGACGACGTTGATTTTCCGTTGGCGCCCATAGCCGTGCGCGTCGCGGGCGTCGCAGACGCACACACGAACGATAGCACCGCAGCAGATCCGTGGGCCGAGCTTGCGAAGCGCATAGGTGAATAATATAAGCCGCATAGTGATACATAAGCACTCTACTTGTCGCTCGCATTCGCCGCCTCCGCGGCTTGCTCACCGACCACCCCGCTACCGTTCGCCATCGAAGACGCGTACAGCGCGCCCAACGCATCGCGCATCAACGCGACGCGCTCGCGATTTTTCCATTTTTCGATGTTCAACGCGAGCGGCGCCGCCACCATGAGAAACGCTACGACGTTGGTGTAATCGCGCAACGGCCCGACGTCCGCATCGAACGCTGGCGATAGCGCTAAACTCAACCCACGAACGCCCGAAGCGACGGCTAAGGAAAGAATTGCAACTTTGGTGATGAAGACGCCGTCATCGTCCTCGGCCCAAAGCTTTGTGCCGAAATTTTCCACGTCGAAATCCCACCACGAACTCTCAGTCTCGTCCATGACCACGCACGTGGGCTCGGAAGCTAGACGCACGTCGCGCGTGGCTTCGTCAGACGTCGTATGTCCCTTCGCGAGCTCACCCGCGGCGACGCACATGCCGACGTTTCCCATCATCGTGAACGCGCCCTGCGCGGCGACGAGCCAGTCCAAACTCGCCGCGTTGCCGAAGAAATGTTGCGTGCACGCGCAAATCCCGCTCGCGTGCAGTGGAAGCATGCCCCACGTCAGCATGCGCCACCCTTTGTCGTCGCCGCGATCGCACTCGGCGTAGTCCCAAATCAAGCCCATCGCGAGCAACCACTCGACGAGGCTGAAAATGTGCACCCCCCACGTCGGCACGCTGAGCGCGTCCGCGACGGGATTCGGCAATCCCAAAAACGCCGACGTCGACGCCTCGAAATCGTCCGCCCACGTTCTAAACATCTCCACCGACGTCGTCAGCGCCGCCGGACTGGCGTCCGGAATCGTCAGCAACCGCTCGTCGAGCGATAACAACAGCGCCGTCGCCAACAAGCCCACGCCCGCGAACGCCTCGACGACGACGCCCGGTCGTCCCACGGTCGCCACCGGCGCCGTCGACGCGAGTCCTTCGCCAATTTGCGTGTTCCCTCGCCGAAACGCGAGCAATATCCTCAAATTCGTCAAACTGATGGCGCTCTGAATCAAAAAATGCAGCGCGTCGATGTTACTCAGCACCTCCCCGTACGCGCTCTTCGTGTACGCCTCCGCAGGTATCGAGATCAGCACGAACAGCAACAGCGTCGCGAACGCTTGCCGCATCTCCACCGTCGCGCTCGGCGCGTCGTTCACGCGTTTCAGAAAAAGCACGTACGGCGCCACGCTCAGCGCGAAGAGCGGCGACGCCACCGCCCACCACGCCGAGTGTCCGTCCAGCACCGCGTCCCCGACGTCGCGCAGCGTCAGCGCGTCGCACCGCGCGCGCCCGCGCGGTTTCGCGCGCCTTTCGCGCCCGTCCGCGCGTCCCGCGCCCGTCGCCATCGTCGTCGTCGTCGTCCGCGTCGTCCGCGTCGCCGCCCTTCGCGTCGTCGTCCTTCGCGTCGTCGTCGTCGTCGTCCTCGACGTCGACGCGCGCGCGCCGATCGCCGTCGCGTCCGACGCGCGCGTCGCCATCGTCCTCGTCGGATTCGCGCGCGACCGCGCCGCCGATCGCGTCGCGCACTCGCGCTTCGGACGCGACGCCGTCGCATCGCGTCGCATCGCGCGGGGGAAGGAACGGGCGCGACGTCGTTCGGGCGTCAGTCGCGGTCGCGTTCGCGCGACGACGCGCGAATCGCGCGCGCGAGACGCGAAAGGGCGACGCGTCGACGAGGCGCGCGAGACGCGAGCGCGCGGCGTCGACGGCGCGACGGAGGACGCGCGAACGCGACGATGCAGATGACGATGAATGCGCGAACGATGACGACGACGACGACGACGACGAGGACGACGAGGACGCGCGCGCGACGCGAAAGCGCGACGCGAAAGCGCGTTAACGCGGCGCGGGACGCGTCGACGTCGGCGACGACGACGACGCGCGGCGGCGGGACGGGACGCGCGCGGGACGCGGCGACGCGAGCGACGACGACGGGATTCGTGGAGGGAGGGACGTTCGGCGCGTACGAGGCGATGGACGCGTTCGATGAGGCGAGCGAACCGTTGTTTTATCGCGAGGGCGAGGTGTGGCGGAGCGTGATCGGACGGACGGGACGGTTCTCGGCGCTGTGGTTCGGCGTGGTGGGCGCGGCGCAGGCGCTGGCGCGCGTCGTCGCGGCGCCGACGACGGCGAATTTCTTTGAGGCGATCGCGGATGGGGCGATATTGACGCTCATCGTCGCGCCGGCGTGCGCGGCGATCGCGGCGTTCGCGTACGAGGCGTGGTGCTCGGTTCAGCTCGGGCTGATGGCGGCGTTTTTGCCGTACACGATTAGCCCGTACTCGAGTCGAAATCCAAACGCCGCGGCGCGAAAGTCGCTCGTGAGCAAGGCGATGAAAGCGCGCGCGATGCACAGGAGGTTCGCGCGCATCAAAGCGGCGCGAACGTACGCGGGGGAGGTGTGCGCGCAGTTCGCCACGGCGGCGGTCGAGGCGCCGCGTCGCGCGCTCGCCGTGGCGTTGGCGCTCAAGGCGTTTTCGCTCGCAAACGTGAGCGCGGCGAGCTCCTTGTTGGACGCGCTGTTGCTCGTCGCCTTGTGCGCGGCGTCCGTGAGCGTGAATTTGCTCGAGCGACGCCGTGGGGTCGGAAAAATGCTAAAAGAGATGGCGTACGTGGAGCGGGAGTATTTAAGGGCGCAGACAAAGGGTACTTTCTTGTGTCGATGGGCCTTCGATCCGTACGAGGATCCAGCCGAGGTGAACAAGACGTCCAAAGACAAAGCGTTGACGAACGCCGCGGTGGCTGACGCGTTGGCGACCTCGTGTGCGTTGATCGGAGTACCACCTGAAGCGTCCATGGCATTGGTGTTAGACGCCGCTGATGGAAGAACGAGTAAAGAGCTCGCGGCGAAAGGCGTACCTCCAACGTCCATCTGGGTGCCGAATCTGTACACGCACGTCGTGTACGCGCTGCGGAAGAATGTCGGCGTCAACGCGGTAGCGACAAAAGTGGAGGCGTTTTTGGCGGCTCGTGACCCGAGAGAGACGCAGTTGCAAGTTATTTATCTCGATCACTGCGGTGCGGTCGACAACCGAACGCAACAACTGTACGACGTCTTCTCGCGTCACGCCATCGCCGACGGCGGCGTCTTGGCGGTGACCTTTAGCACGCGCGGCAAGCGCAGTGGGAACACCAAAGCTGGTGCGGTACAACTCGCGGCGAAGGCAATCGCGGAGGCGGCAGAGATGCACGGCTACGTTCTCGAAGGTGACGCGGCGCCGAACATTCGAGGCTTGGTCGATTACACGGTGACGGTGACTCCCGAGCTCGGGGATACGATGGAAAAGGAGTCCGCGCAAGCGAATTTCGCGCGAGTCCTTCGAGAGAGTGCGAATGCGATCGAATCGGCGACGATCGCCGATAACGATGGCGCAATCGCCGCCGCTTTAGCGCTGTGGCTCAAGGATTCGGAAGCGAAAGACGCCTCTGACGAGGCGCTCGAAACGGCTAAGGACCGCCGCCGGCGCCGACTCGCGGCTGACTTGTCTAAACGCGCACTCGCGCGTTTGGAATCGGGCAAGACGCTCATGGGTAGCGATGCTCGCGCGCTTCGCTCGCTCGCGCGCGAAGTCGTCGCCTCCGCGCGCGCCGCGGCTGAACTTCGCGATCCGGGCTCAGAGCGCGTCGCCGCCGCCGCCGCCGCCGCGAGACGCCCGTCGACCGAAGCGGCCATCTTCGAGCGACGCTATCCCAAGTGCCTCTACATGTACAAAACCCTAATGTTCTTCGTGTTTCGAGTGCGCATCGCCGCGCGTTCGTGAGTAGGCTTGTCATAATACGTAGGAACTTCGTTGCGCAGCCACTCGCCGTCGTCCGTCGCCACTCGCCGCCTCGCGTCTCGTTATGAGTTCGACGTGTGCGCGCTCGCCCGCCGCCGTCGCGCGCAGTCGAGGACGAGCGTCGCCGTCCTCTCGTCGCGTCGGCGACGTCATCGCGCGCGCCGCATCGCGTCACGGAACGCACGATGACTGCGCGCCCGCGCGTCGTCGTCGTCGCGACGTTCTATTCACCTCGCTCGTCGCGGTCCTCGCCGCGGCGCCCGCGAACGAGGCGCGCGCGGGTGCCGTCCTCGACGGTCTCGTCAAGTATCGCGACGACGCGAAGAAGGCGCTCGACGCCGACCCGGAGGATGAGGTATTGCGAGGGCAGTTGAACTTTTTCGACAAGCAAGTCGAGCGGACGCGCGCGAACGCGGAATTCTTGACGAACGAGGTGAAACCGAACGTGGTGGCGGGGAAGACGAACTACCTCGGTGGATTATCGTTTGCGGTGAAGGATGTGCAAGCGGAGGTTGATTTTTGGACCAAGGCTTTGGGGGCGCGCGTGACGAGCGACGTCGGAAGCGGGGACGAGCGCGTGACGACGTTGGCGTACGGGCAGATCAGTTTGAGTGAAGACGACGGAGGAAAGGCGACGGTCGAGATACGGCAGGCGACGAGCGGTGCGGACGTCGTGGACGTCGGCAACGTGTTGAGTTACGTCGCCGTCACGGTGCCGTTTGGTCTGCGAGTGTCGCAAATTTACGAGAGCGGCGGCGAATTGTTGTACGGCTTTGGGTTTTTCGATATGCGCTCGCCCGGCGGTATTCCAGTGCGTGGGCAAGTGGCGACTAGACGAGATCCGCTGGAAGTGGTGGCGTTGAACGTAAAGAACGTGCGCGAGGCTGAGAAATTCCTCGTCGCCGAGTACGGCTTTGAATCCGTTAAGCCTCTCGACGCGAATTCTTACGCCCCAAAATCTCCCAACGGCTCGCGTTTGCTTTACTTCACCAGCCCGACGAAAACGTTTACGGTTATTTTACAACCCTGGCGAGAGAAGACGCCCTTGCGTCTCGGCGACACCTTGCGAGGCGTCGTCGTCGCGCGCGGCGGCGATTTCGCCCGCGCCGACGTCGTCGCCGACCCCCGCGTCGCGGGCGTCCCGTTCCAATCTCGCCCGCTCGCCCCAGAATTTATTTAATACGCATTGGATCGTCCATCATCGCTTGCCGGCGTGCCGCGCACCATCATCGCGCGCGCGTAGACGCGCTCCCTTCCCGCCTCGCGCGTGGTGCCTTCTCATGGGGGCCATTAAACAGTTTCAACAGTTTCTTCCTACGCGTCGACGTCACCTATATACGAATCGACACATGGAAACCGAACGCACCTCGATTTCACATATAACCCCCCCCAAAACGCCATGACGCGTATTTTTGTCTGTCTCGATCCCACATCCGACGCCGCCCGAGCCGACGACATCATTCGTCGACGCGGAACGCACTCGTCACCATGTCCACCGAAACCGAACGCAGTTCGTTCGCCGTCAAGGCTGGCTTAGCGCAGGTACGCATCGTCGATAATTCTTACGCGTCGCGTCGTCGCGAGGTCGAGAGACGCGCGCGCGGGATGCGACGCGGGACGTCGCGAGCGCGACGCCGTCATCGCCCCTAGGTCCTCGACGATGGCGTCGACGGCGCGATGGCGACGCACGCGACGCGCGATGGCGCACGACGCCGCGACGACGCGAACGGGGCGTTTTATTTACGCGAACGGCGTCGCGCGTCGCGCGCGGGCGACGCGTCGTCGGGGCGAAGGCGCGGACGATGCAACCATCGTCCGCGGACGTCATCGGGACGTCACGCTTTTTCGGCGAGGACAGGTTTGGTTTGGCTGTCTGTGTTTTGGTGTTGTATGCGCGCGAGACGCGGTTGGGTTCGACGACTGACGAGACGTGGTGTGGATACGACGACGCAGATGCTCAAGGGCGGCGTGATCATGGACGTCGTGAACGTCGAGCAGGCGCGCATCGCGGAGGAGGCGGGCGCCGTCGCCGTCATGGCGCTCGAGCGCGTGCCGGCGGACATTCGCAAGGATGGCGGCGTGGCGCGCATGTCTGATCCGACGATGATCAAGGCTATTAAGGAAGCGGTGACGATTCCGGTCATGGCGAAGGCTCGCATTGGGCACTTTGTCGAGGCGCAAGTGCTCGAGGCGGTGGGGATCGACTACATTGATGAGTCTGAAGTTTTGACGCCGGCGGATGAAATTAACCACTTGAACAAGCACAAGTTCAAGGTGCCGGTGCTTTGCGGATGCCGCGATCTCGGTGAAGCGCTTCGACGCATCGCCGAGGGTTCTTCCATGATCCGCACCAAGGGTGAAGCTGGTACGGGTAACGTCGTCGAGGCTGTTCGCCACTGCCGCGCCGTCATGGGCGACATTCGTCGCTTGTGCGCCATGGACGAGGACGAAGTCTTCGTGTACGCCAAGGAGATTCGCGCCCCGCTCGAACTCGTGCAGCAAACCAGAAAGCTCGGTCGTTTGCCCGTGGTGAACTTCGCCGCCGGTGGTGTCGCCACCCCGGCTGACGCCGCTTTGATGATGCAGCTCGGTATGGATGGTGTTTTTGTCGGTTCTGGGATTTTCAAGTCTGGCGATCCCGCCAAGCGCGCGCGCGCTATCGTGCAAGCCGTCACCCACTACAACGACCCGAAGATCATTGCCGAAGTTTCGCAAGGATTGGGCGAAGCTATGGTCGGCATTGACTGCAAGGAGCAAAATTTCGTCTCCTACGCGGGCCGATCCGAATAGGATACCAGGCGCGGCGACTCTGATTATTTTACGCGACGATAAGGATTTTAGCACTTTAAAATTTCGAAATAAGACAATCTGTACGACATGCAATGCTATGTGCGCTAAGAGACTCCCCGACTAGTCGTCGCCGCCGAAAAACGTCCGCGCCATGCCTTTGCGCTTTTGCTTGCGTTCGCTATCGGCGCGTCTCGGTTTTTTCTTCTTGTTCTTCTGCGCGCTCTCGGTCGGTTGCGGGCGTTTCTTCATGCCTTTTTTCACGAAAGGTTGATTCTTCCCTTCTTTTAAGAACTTCTGCTTCCTCTCGAGCTGCTTTTCGTTGAAGTGCTTGGCCTTTTTCGTCGCGCTCTTGCCCGCGTCCTTGTTTGTTTTAGAGCTACTCGTCTTGTTCGTCGCCAACAACGCCTCCGCCGCGCGCCGCGCGCGCTCAATTTTCAAGAAACCGGGAACATCACCTTCGTCGTCATCGCTTTCGTCTTCGCTCGAGGAGAATCGTCCGCCGAGCGTGTCTTCGTCGTCGCCGCCGCCGGCTTCTCGCATCGCCTTGGCGCGCGCCTTGCGTTCCGCCTTTTCAGTCTGATTTCGCTCCCTCTTCACGTCCCCGGTCTCCGCTCCGACCTTGACGGCGAGATCTTTCAAATTACCCCTCGACATCGCGTCGTGCTCGAACTGACACTCCTCCCCGAACCGACACCGTCCCATGTTTAACCAATCCAAGCACGCGCCCGCGCTTCGCGCCTCGTGCACCTTGGTCGCGTACTCCAATCTCGCCTCTTTCCGTTCCTTATCCCTCGCCTCCCTCGCCTCGCGCTCTTTCCGACTCGCATTTATCCTCTCCTTCGCCTCGCGCTTTCGCAATCGCGCCTCGGCGACGCCCTCCGCCCCTCCGCTCTTCTCAAACTTGGCGCGTTGCGTCGCCTTTGTCTTCGTCCACGCCTCGCGCACGCGTCGCGCGCGTTCGACCTCATCCTTCGCACCGTCGTCGCCGTCCTCGACCTCGCACGCGCGGTCGAGCACGTTCAACAGGTGTCCTTTGCTGTCCAGCAATCGCAGCGCGTCGGCGTGCGCGTCGCCCTCGCGTCGTCCGCGCGCGCGCGCCAGTTTCGCCCACGACGCGTAGTCTCTCGAACTCTCGACGAGCGCGCGGGCGAAGTCGTCCTCCGCGCGCACGGCGCGCCCGAGGAGGGCGACGAAGGCGTTCTTCTTGCCCTTACCGACGCCAGCCACCATGGCGAGCGACCGCGCGCGTCGCGTCGGCGCGTGACGCGCGCGGTTCGAGGCGCGCGGTGGACATGACGGCGGCGGTGGGAAAACTGACAAAACTCGCCCTTATTAGGTAACAACCAAAGGAAAAAAATTGAAATTGTATCTCAAAGATAATAAGCACTGACATACGAACGAAAGGAACGCGCCGCACCCGTCTCGCATCGCGCGCGCCGTGAGCTTACGGGTTCTTCGGCGCGCCGAACTCGCTGACATTTGATTGAAAGTCTTCGTCGTCGCGCTACAGTTAACATCGTATACATACTTCGCCGCTACTCGCTAGTGATCGCGCCGCGACCATGCGCGCACACTAATTGTGCGCGCACCGATCGCGCGTCGTCGTCGTCACCCTCTACGCGCGCTCATCGCGCCGCGGCGCGTCGTCCAGCCTGCATCGCCGCGATCGTCTCGCTCGACGACTTTTTGTACTCGAACAATTCCTCGATCAGCGCCGACATGTCCACCATCGTCCTGTGTTGCGTGTCTATGATATCGCACAACTGCGCGCGTTCGTTCGCCGCGTCTTCCCGTCTCTTCTCATCCTTCGCGTTCGATTTTTCCACCTCCCACCACACCGCGCCGCCGGCGACGGCGAACACGAACGCCTCCCCCACGAATTCGCTCGCCGCCTGCAGCGCCGCGTCTTCGCTCATGTTCGCCTTCGCCATCGCCCGCTTCGCCTCGTTCCTCGCCTTCCTCGACGTCGTTCCGGGTTCACCGCTCACCGCGCCGCTCGCCGCGTCGTCGCGCGCCAGAAACGCCATCCACTTCGCCGTCGCGCGCGCGCTCTCGATGGCGTACGCGCGCGCCGTCGGCGACTCCTCCATCGCCGTTCGCAACCGCTTCGCCAGCGGTTTCGACGCCGTCTTCACGATGAGCGTGAACGCCTTTATGTACAGCGCCATGTCGGCGTCGCTCGCGTCGCGGCGCGCGCGTGCGCCGCGCGGCGCGCACTGCGGCGGCGTGGAATGCGCCGGCGCGCGCGTCCTTCGCGCTTCAATCCGCGACGCGACGCGACGCCGCGCGCGCGCATGGGCGCCAACGCGCGCTCGCGATCGCCCGCGTCCGCGTCGCGACGCGCGACGCGCGCGAACGACGCCGAGGGCGACGCCGAGGGCGACGACGACGACGCGCGCGAGATCGCGCGATTGCAGCGCGAGCGACGCGCGCTGGACGACGCGACGACGACGTCGCGCGACGCGAGGAAGGGCGATGACGCGCTCGACGACGAACGAAACGACGCGCGCGAGGCGACGACGCGCGCGACGCGGACGGTGAAGGCGCCGCCGCGCGCGTACGCGCCGACGGCGGAGACGCTCGCGGGCGCGCCGCTGGACGCGGAGGAGGACGAAGATCTGGAGAGCGACGAAGCGCTCGGGTTCGGGAAATCGCGACGGGTGATCGATCGAGAGAGCGATTACTCGAAGCGACGGTTCAAGCGACGGCTGAGTCCGGGGAAAAAGGGGGAGGTGCGCGGCGACGAGACGCGAGGGCGACGAGACGCGCGAGAGGCTAGGTTTTGGGAGACGACGACGACGCGCGATCGCGGACGACGCGCGCGATGCGTGAGACTGACGGAAAATGCGACGCAACGCGCGGGTTTTGCCTCGACGCAGGACGGAGACGAAGGACGAAGCTATGCCGAACGCATGAAGGAGGCGGCGGTGGAGCGAGAGCGCGACAACACGCTGCGAAACATTGAAAAGAAGCAACGAGAAGAGGCGGAACGCGCGGCGGACGAGGCGCGACTCGCCGCGGCGCGAGCGAGCGAACCCGCGGCATCGTCGGCGAGGCCAGAGAAGCGCAAGCGACGATGGGACGCGAAACCGGACGACAGCGCGGCGCGAAGCGGGCAGGCGCCGGCGCCGGCGCGCGTGAGCGAGTGGGAAAGCGACGACAGCGCGGCGACTGGGACGAAGTGGGACGACGCCACGCCGCAGCGCCCATCAGAGTGGGAAACGATGGAAAGCGGCACGCGAGCGGCGGACGTCAAACCGACGCCGCGACGCTCGAGAAGCCGTTGGGACGAGACGCCGATGATTCGCGCGGGTGGCGATCCGAGCGCCACGCCGGCGTGGACGGGTGGCGAGACGCCCGTCATCGCCGCCGGTGGGGAGACGCCGAAAATCACGGCTGGTATGGCGACGCCATCTGCAGCGCAAATCGCCGCGCACGCCGCCATGCAATCGAACGTTCCTTTGACGCCCGAGCAGTATCAGCAGATGCGTTTTCAACGGGAAATCGAAGAGCGCAACCGACCGCAGACGGATGAGGAACTCGACGAGTTGTTGCCGTCCGAAGGGTACAAGATTCTCGAGCCACCGGCGAGCTACGTGCCCATTCGCACGCCTGCGCGTAAGCTCATGCAAACGCCGATGCCGTACGGCTCAAACGCCGGCTTTTTCAGCATTCCCGAGGAGGATCGCGGGCAAAAATTTGACGTCGCCCTCGTCCCCGAAGGTTTGCCGGAGATGAAACCCGAGGACGTGCAGTACTTTGCACCTTTGTTGAAAGAAACGGACGAGGAAGCCTTGACGATCGAAGAGCAGAAGGAGCGCAAGATTATGCGTTTGTTACTTCGAGTCAAGAACGGGACGCCGCAGCAGCGCAAGACGTCGCTTCGTCAAATCACCGATCGCGCCAAAGAGTTCGGCGCCGGACCGTTGTTCAACCAGATTTTACCTTTGCTCATGTCGCCGACGTTGGAAGATCAAGAGCGTCACTTACTCGTCAAGGTGATTGATCGCATCTTGTACAAGCTCGACGACTTGGTGCGCCCCTACGTGCACAAGATTCTCGTCGTCATCGAACCTTTGTTGATTGATGAGGACTACTACGCCCGCGTCGAGGGGCGGGAAATCATTAGTAACGTCGCAAAGGCTGCAGGATTAGCGACGATGATCGCCGCTATGCGCCCTGACATTGATAACGTGGATGAGTACGTGCGGAACACGACGGCGAGAGCGTTCGCCGTCGTCGCGCAAGCGCTCGGCGTGCAGTCTTTGCTTCCTTTCTTGAAGGCGGTGTGCCAAAGTAAGAAGAGTTGGCAAGCGCGTCACACGGGCATCAAAATCGTTCAGCAAATCGCAATCCTTCACGGGTGCGCCGTGCTGCCGCACCTCAAATCTTTGGTGGACATCATTGAAAACGGTTTGGGCGATGAAAACCAAAAGGTGCGCACCATCACCGCGCTTTCCATCGCCGCGCTCGCTGAGGCTGCGACGCCGTACGGTATCGAGTCGTTCGATAACGTTCTCAAACCGTTGTGGAAAGGCATTCGCGCACACCGAGGGAAAGTGTTAGCCGCGTTCCTCAAGGCCATCGGTTTCATCATTCCGCTCATGGACGCGATGTACGCCAACTATTACACCCGCGAGGTCATGGTGATTCTGATTCGTGAATTCGCTACTGCGGACGAAGAGATGAAGAAAATTACGTTGAAAGTTGTCAAGCAGTGCGTAGCCACCGACGGGGTCGAGCCAGAGTACATTCGAGCCGAAGTCATGCCTGAATTCTTCAAACATTTCTGGGTTCGACGCATGGCTCTCGATCGACGCAACTATCAACAGCTCGTGGAGACGACGTTGGAGGTTTCCTTAAAAGTCGGTGCCGCGGAAATCATCGGGCGAATCGTGGAAGATTTGAAGGATGAGTCCGAGCCTTATCGCCGTATGGTGATGGAAACAATCACCAAGGTGATTGAAGAGCTTGGTACGGCGGACGTGGACACTCGCATGGAGGAACTCCTGATTGACGGCATGCTGTACGCCTTTCAAGAGCAAACGTCGGATGAGAATGATATCATGCTCAAGGGCGTCGGTACCATCGTCAACGCCCTTGGACTTCGTGCGAAGCCGTACTTGCCCCAAATTTGCGGTACGATCAAATGGCGCATGAACAACAAAAGCGCCGACATTCGCGAACAAGCGGCTGATTTGATCAGCGCCATCGCTCCCGTGATGCGCAAGTGCGAAGAAGAGCAACTTCTCGGGCACTTGGGGGTCGTTTTGTACGAGTACCTCGGTGAAGAATATCCCGAAGTTTTGGGTTCGATTCTTGGCGCGTTGAAGGCGATCGTGAGCGTGCAAGGAATGACGCGAATGACGCCGCCGATTAAGGATCTTCTCCCGCGATTGACGCCAATTTTGAAGAATAGGCACGAGAAGGTGCAAGAGAACACGATCGATTTGATCGGTCGAATTGCCGATCGAGGTGCGGAGTACGTCGCCGCGCGCGAGTGGATGCGAATTTGCTTTGAACTTTTAGAATTGTTGAAGGCGCCGAAGAAGGCGATTCGCCGCGCGACGGTGAACACGTTTGGTTACATCGCCAAGGCGATTGGTCCGCAAGACGTGCTCGCGACGCTTTTGAACAACCTCAAGGTACAAGAGCGTCAAATGCGCGTGTGTACGACTGTGGCGATCGCAATCGTTGCGGAAACGTGCGCGCCGTTTACCGTGCTACCGGCGCTCATGAATGAGTACCGCGTGCCCGAGCTCAACGTGCAAAACGGCGTGCTGAAATCGTTGGCGTTTTTGTTCGAGTACATTGGAGAGATGGGAAAGGATTACATCTACGCCGTCACGCCGCTGCTCGAAGACGCGCTCATGGATCGAGATCTGGTACACCGCCAAACTGCGGCGGTGACGGTAAAGCATCTCGCCTTGGGATGCGCTGGTCTTGGATGCGAAGACGCCGTGACGCATCTGATCAATTACACTTGGCCCAACGTATTTGAGCCGTCGCCGCACGTCATCAACGCTGTGACGGAGGCGATCGAAGCCGCACGAGTGGCGCTCGGACCACATTTCGTACTCGCATACACGTTGCAAGGGCTATTCCATCCCGCACGCAAGGTTCGCGACATTTACTGGAAGATTTACAACACGCTGTACATTTCATCCGAGGATGCTCTCGTGCCGGCATACCCGGCGCTCGACGACGACGGACCGAACACGTACCGTCGCGTCGAGCTTGACTGTTTCGTGTAGAGAAGTATATAGAAATTAGAAGTTCTTCATTACACAACACACCGATTTTCCCACCGCAAGCGTCGCCGTCAATCGAAATCGCTGTCTTCGTCGTCACTATTCGCTTTGAATCCGCCCGTCCGCATCATGCGCGACATCGCTTCTCTACGTATCTCCTCCACCTCATCCTCGCTATCGCTCTCGTTCTTCTCCGGCTGCACCACCGCATCCGCTTTCAACAATATTCGCTCTAGTTTCGCCGTGGGGTAATCGTCCTTACCCCCGAGTTCCTCGAACCCAACCAAGCGATCGAACGCGACGCCGTCTTTGAAAAAAATCAAACACGGCAATACCTTCACTTGCAACTTGGTCACAAAGAACGGCGCGTCCGGTGCCGATATCTTGATAAACTTTGTATCGAAAAACTTCTTCGCCAGCGCGCTTAAATGCTTATCCATGATCCTACACCGCTCAAACTCTTGATGATAAAAATGCGCCACGACGCGATGCGTCGTCGTCACCTCTGGCAGGAACTCCTTCTCATCTACCTCGGTCAGCGTTCCGTGCCCCGTGCGCTCCATCGTCATCCGTCGCTCTTGCGCCTCTTTCATCGCCTGCACGCGCTCGCGATGAATGTCCTCTAAATCAGGATCCTACGCGCGACGCGAAAAGTCAACGCGAAAAGTCAGTCTTCCTGTCCTCGCGTCGCGACCACACGACCGCTCCCACCGCGCGTCTGTCGCCTCCAGTCCCGCCGCGCGTCCGTCGCGTCGCGTCCCACGCGATCGCACTCGCAACCGCGCGCGCGCGCGCGTCGTCGCGCACCTCGCACAACTCCTTGGCGTCTAAAACTCGCGCCCGCGCCCGCGCTTTCGCGTGCGCATCTTCCCGCGTTTTCTCCTCCATGTAGTTCCTCGCCGCCGCCTCCATCACCGTGCCGTAATTCAGCGAGTGCATCGTGTCCCGGAACTTGCCGCCGTCCATGTTCATCGCGCTCGTTCGCCTCGCGCGTCCGCGAGTGCGGCCGCGTCGCCGCGCGATTGATGACTTTAAACTTTTGACGCGCGCGCGCGCGCGACACACCTCGACGCGGACGAAGCGCGCGAACGAACGCGCGAACGCGCGAACGCGCGAACGGACGGTCGTCCCCTGACGCTCGGTCGCGCGCGACGTCGTCGTCGCGTCGTCGTCGTTTCGCATCTTTTTTGGCGTCGAATCGACTTTGGTGTTGCGTCGAGAAGGATGATGTCGGAGGAGAACGATGCGGGCGCGGAGGACGCGCCGCCGCCGGCGTACGAAAGCATTCACTTCGCCGAGGATGCCGACGCGCTGCCGGAGGTGCCGCGGGATGGATACGTGAAAACGAAGACGATCGAGGTGAGCGTGACGAATCCGACCAAAGTCGGCGACGGGTTGACGGCGTACGCGGTGTACACGGTGAGCACCAAGAATAAAGATCCGGCGTATAAAAAGGATGAATCCATCGTGGTGAGAAGGTATTCCGACTTTCAGTGGTTGCGCGGACGCTTGTCGACGCTGTACCCAGGCATCGTGTTGTTTCCGCTGCCGGAGAAGACGGTGACGACGAATCCGTTTCAGAGCGATTTCTTGGAGCATCGTCGAAGCGGTTTGGAGGCGTTCATGAAGAAAGTGGTGGAACATCCGGGACTCGGAACGTGCGAAGACGTGGTGATGTTCTTAGAGGAACAGGGGGGGAGTTCGTGGGACCAGCGCGCCCCGTGGTATTCGCGCGGCGCGGTTGGCACCGCGCTCGGAGCCGTGGATTCTTGGTTTCAGTCCATCGGTACGGCGACGGAGACGTGGAGCACGGGCGCGGGGATGGAAAGTGTCATGATGGAGGAAGATCCCAAATATCTCGAAGCTACGGAATATTTGTTGCTCCTCGAAGAGCGCCTGAAGCGAGCGCTGAAGAGCGGGGGTGAAATCGTCAACGCGGTGCAGAATCTCGGCATTTTAACCGGTACGTTTGGAGAAAACGCGCATCACTTAGGCGACTGCGAGGAAAAAGGGGCGAAGATGTTGCTCGGCGATGAGGCCGGGGGATTAGGGCAAGCGTTCAGACAGGTTGGTTCCGCCGCGTGCACGATGCGGGCGCCGACGGAGGCGCAAGCGGAGCGCTTGGCGAAAGAGTTCCGCGCGCCGTTGAAACAAGCGCTGCAATACGTGCGCGCGGCGAAAGAATCAATAGACGCGCGCCTCGACGCGTTGTTGAAGCTGCAAGCGTGCCGCGCCAAGGTGCAGTCCAAGCGCGCCAAGCTTGAACACGCGTTGCACGCGCCGCCGCCGCCGCCGCCGCCGCAACCGACGACAATTTTTGAGCGCCTCTCCGCTGCCGTCACATCCCCGACGCCCGTCACCGTGGAAGAATTACAGCGCGATGTCGGCCTCGCTGAATCCGCGGTGAACGACGCGCAAGCAAAGTACGACGACATCAAATCTCGCATGACCAACGAGCTCCCGCGCGTGCACGCCGAATTAGAACAAGTCATCAACGCCGCCTTCGCGAACTGCGCCGTCACCATGAAGGCGCTCGCCGAGACGCACGTCGAGGCTTGGGAATCCGTCTTCCCCGGGTGCACCGCCGACGCCGCGGCGTGACCCGGCGCATCCATCAAACGCGTGTAAAAATTACATTTCGATACGATTTCGCCAAGCGTCTCGCCGCGCTTTGACTGCTCGAGCGCCACGCAATCGTCATTGACGACCGCGTCGCGAATGGCTCGCGCGTCCGCGCAACGCGCGCTCGCCCTGCTCGACGCAGAACGCGACGAAGACCCTCTCGCGTACATCGCGCGCGGTAACGCACGCGTCGTGCGCGAAAACTTTCTCGATCTCATCACGGTGCGCACGCACGATTCCAATCCAAGTTGGTTACCTTTTACTGACGTAAAGCGCAGCGGTTTCCCTCGCTCACGGTGCGAGACGACGATTATTATCACAACGATGGCTCGCGCGAGCGATTGCTGTGCGCGGAAGGGACGATACCGATCGAATACAACGGTGCGAGGTATAACATTCCGGTGAAGATGTACGCGCCCAGCGACTATCCGACGACGCCGCCGACGTGTTTCGTGACGCCGACGAGAGATATGGTAGTAAAACCGAATCACGGGTGCGTGGAATCAGATGGAATGGTGGTGATCGAACGCGTGTTTCGATGGGATCGTCGGCGGAAGATGAGCGATGTGGCGCGGGCGCTGAGCGACGTGTTTAGCGCGGAGCCGCCGCTGTTTTCGAAACCGGCGCGCGGGGTAGGGAACGCGGGAGAGGCGACGCAGCGCACGGCGACGGCGTCGACGGCGGAGACGAGACCAGAACGAGTCCCGTTTAGCGTGTCTGTCGAACGACGACCGAGTTTGAACGAGCGTTTCGCGCAAGGGCAGCGAGCAACGACGAGTCCGCGCGCCGACGACGCGACGGCGGCGCAGGCGTGGTTTCGTCAAACAGCGATACAGTCTTTGACGGATCGCTTGAAGTCTGGCACCGAACATCATTTAGATGCAAACGCACAGCTCATCGAAACGCTCTTGGCGCATCAAACCGAGCTTTACGCGAGAAAGATTAATCTAGAACAGGAAAAGGGCGTGTTGCGATCGATGTGCGATCAGTTTGAACGCGACGCGCAGGAGCTCAGAGGGGCGACGGCGACCATGGAACGGTGGCTTGAAGCGCACCCAGACACAGGAGAAGTGTCGTTCGATCCCGAAACCGCGATCGAAGCCGCCGACGCGATGAGTCGTCAGCTCTTAAACGCGCACGCCAAGGATGCAGCCATCGAAGACGCGCTCGACGCGTTGGACGAACTCCTCAACGACGGCAAAGTCCAACTCGAAGACTACATGCGTCAGGTGAACAAACTGTGCAAAGAACAATTCATCGCTCGCGCTGAGATACTCGTCGTGTCGAGGATGCAGCAAGAGCGCGGTGTGACGAATGGCTTGGCGCCGCGCGACGACGGCGCCGAATCGCCGCGAGACGTCGATTTCGATTTTCTTCGCCCGCGACCGCCGCAATCATCGCCGCCACCGCGCGAGACGCGCAAACCACCGCCATCGTGGAATTCAAATTCAAATTCGAATCCGACCGGGTGGTGGGATTGTTAGATTGTTAGATTGTAGAAACTTACGAGTCGCGCGACTCGTAACCGCCGCTCGAGCGCCACACCGCGCCTGATGGACAGCGGCTCGTTCACGCACGCCGCGCCCTCGCACGTGGACACGAGCACGGAGTGGGACGACGCGCAGGCGCGGTTAGGGAACGTCAAACCCAAGCCCAAGCCCGCGAAACCGGAAAAGTTTACCGCATCGTTCGACGACGCTGGCGCTTTGGCGTCGCGACGAAACGACGCCGTCGACGCGTCGACGAGCGATGGCGATGACTTTGACGACGACGACGACGACGCGTACGTTCGCGAGTACCGCGCGCGGCGAATGAAGGAACTCACCGCGGAGGCGACGGCGAAGGCGCACGGCGAAGTGCGCGAGGCGACGCGAGCGACCTTCGTCGCCGAGGTGACGCGACCGAGCGCCGACGCGTACGTCGTCGTCCTCATGACGCGAGCGGGATGTCGCGATTGCGAGAAAATGGAGCGCGCGTTTGAAATTTTGGCCGCCAAGTTTCCGCGCACGAAATTCGTGAAAATCGCGCACCGCGAGTGCGTTCCGAATTATCCCGACCGTCTCGCGCCGACGGTTTTGGTGTATCGCGACGAGGACGTGGCGAGGACGTACGCCACGCTCGCCCCGTTCGGGGGCGAGCACATGACTCCCGAGGGCGTGGAGCTCGCGCTGAGAGAGACGAGCGCGGACGTGTGTCCGAGCGCGTCGGACGAGAGCGAGGCGGACGTCGCGCGTCGTCGCGCGGCGTACGTCGCCGGCGTGCTCGAGCGCGCCGTCGACGCGGCGAGACGCGAGGCGAGCGCGGACGCCGTCGACGATTAGCGAGCGCGTCGACCGTCGGCATCTTGTACGTATACGTAGCAGCACGCATCGACGCGTCGCTTCGTCGCGCTCGTCGTCTCGCGTCGCCGTCGCCGCGCGACCGACCGCACACCGCGCCCCGCCGCGCGCTCGGGGACGATGCGGCGCGTCTCGCCTCCTCCGACGCGCGTCGTCGCCCGCGCCCGCGCCCGCGTCCCGCCCTCGCCGAACGCGGCGCTCGTCGAGCGCGTCTGCGTCGCCGCGCTCGCGTCCTTCGTCGTCGCCTCGTCGTGCGCGCTCGACGCCGACGCGGCGAGCGCGACGCGGTTCGCGGGCGACTACGCCGATCCCAACCATCCGGGGTGTCCGCGCGCGATCGACGCGCGAGGAAACGTCTCGGGCCTCGACCCCGTGCCGTTCGCGCGCGGTCGAGGATGTCGAGGCGTGAAGAAGACGGACGCGAACAGGGCGGCGTCCAAGTTCAAGGCGTGGACGATCAAGGGCAAAATAAACAAGGCGGACGACGAGATCACGATCGATTTCGATCAAAAAGACGGCTCGGGCGAGCGGGTCGTGGGGAAGTTGACGCCCAAGGGCGACGTCGCGCTGCCGGACGGAACGATTTGGAGACGAAAGAGCGACGCCGACGCGTGGACGCCGCGATAGGCGCGCGCGTCTCGATCTGTGACCGATTTGTGACCGATTTGTGAAGCGTTTCGTTTCTTTTCGTTTCGCGCGTCGTTCGCTTTCGTCTTCGCTCGATCGCTCCTTCGTCGTCGTCGCCTTCGTCGTCGTCGCGTCCGGTCCGAGTCCAATCCGGATTCGTAACCGACCGAGACGACGACGCTCGTGGACCGCACTCTCGCGCGCGCGATGTTCACGTCCGCGCGCGAGGTCCTGGCGAAACAGACGGAAACCGACGCGTCGTCGCGCGGCGACGACTCGACGCGCGCGCGCGACGCGAACGCGCCGAAACCGTCGTTCGACGTCGACGCCCAAGATGCCAAAAACATCGCGCGCGCCGAAGCGAAAGCCGAACGCATCGCGCGCGCCGAGGCGAAGCGCAAGCGAAGAGACGACGAACCGAAGCAAACGTCTTTAATCGACGCGTGGCGACGCGGTGGGGCGCGAGCGTCGACGTCGGACGTCGGCGTCGGCGGCGATGTCATCCGACGGTTGTTGAGCTGCGCGCCGACGAGTTTCTACGCCGACGCGCGATTGGTGTGCAAGGCGTGGCGAGACGCCGTGGACGATCCGAAGTTCATGCCGTGCGTGAAACTCAATCGAGCGCTCGCGTTGGGTGGCGCGCGCGCGGATGCGGCGGAGGCGTACTTGAATGAGGTCACGGGACGCGAGCCGGGAGACGCGGGCGTCGGGCCGTTGGCGAGACACGCGGCGACGACGAAGACGCTGTTCAAATCGCGATTGGACGTCGAGACGTTTTGTCGATTCGTGGAGGAGGATGAACACTTATCGGGGGCGAGAGATATACGTGGGGAAGTGCAACCGGGGTACGACGAACCCGATGATTTGACGAAGATTGATGATTTTTGGCAGTCGCTCGGTACGGCGGCGTCGCGTTCGTTTCTAGGCACCGTCGGCGACGTCGCGGCGACGATTCGGGTGATCGCGAAATTTGCGTGCGTTCAAGAGCCGATCACGCGCGGCGGCGAGCGCGAGGCGGACAACACGCGAGCGAACGGCTGGGCGGTGTTGGTTATCGCGATGACGCACGTCGCCGAAAACGAATGGATCGCTTCTCGGTTGCTTCGAGCGGCTCGACGCGCACTTCGAAGCGACGCGAGCGCGGAATTCGTTGAAGAAGACTTGACCGAGTTTGTCAATTTGCTCATCGCGTACGTGCGCTTGGAATCGAGATCATACGCAGACGCATCCGAGCCGGCGAAAGTCCACGCATGCCGACGTATGAAGGCGCGATTATCGGCCGCGTACGATTACGCCAATCTTCACGACGAACGGGAACAAAACTCAAGCGACGCAGATTTGAAAAATGTCGTGGGGAATTCGAGCGCCGCAACGCGTCCGACGGATACGATGCGAAAAACATCGAGATTGACACACGAACAGGAAGCCATCGTCTCGACGAGTTTGCGACCACCGCAATGGATGGTCGTGCACGCGTTCGCGGGATCGGGCAAGACGACGACTTTGGTCGAGTACGCGAAGAGAAATCCTTCGAAACGATTTCTTTATCTCGCGTTCAATCGTGCCATCACGGAAGAAGCCAAGACAAAGTTTCCAGCGAATACGGACGCGAAGACGTTTCACGGATTAGCGTACGGGCTCGCCACGTGGTACAAGGCGGGAGGTAAAAAACTACACTTCGGCGACAAGCTTCGATCGTCCGAAGTCTGCAAAGCGCTCGGAAAATCAATCAGCGATCGGGCTGTGGGCAAAGGTTTGGTGACGCTCCAAAACTTTCTAGTTTCTGCCGATGAAAATATTTCAAAGGAGCACGTGCCCACGGAAGGTGTTAAACCTGCGTCTGTGGACGAAATCATTCAAGTTGCCGAGACGTTGTGGCGTATGATGAAGGACCGATCGAGCAACGATGTGCCGTTGACGCACGCCGGCTACATGAAGCTCTACCAACTGCAACGTCCGCGTCTGGATATCGACATGAGTAGAAATAAAAACAAGACGGGATATGACGTCATTTTGCTGGACGAAGCGCAAGATATCGCACCTGTGATGTTTGATATCGTTCTTCGGCAAACGAAATGCGCAAAGATTCTCGTCGGAGACGTACATCAACAAATTTACAACTTCACCGGAGCTATGAATGTGATGGATAAAATCGATGATCTCGTGGCTAGCCATCAAGTGACGCACAGGCGGCTTGTGAGAAGTTTTCGTTTCGGTGTGGAAATCGCCAATGTCGCAAACGCTATCTTGAACATAAAGCGCGAGAGCGCATTCCTTGTCGGCGCGCGATTGAGCGAGCTGGATCAAACGTGCGTGTTCTCAACGGAAAACGTTGCGTCTAGCGACCCGAGATTGAAGACAGTACGAGGTCCGCCGCCCTTATCTACTGTGATCGTAGGAGACGGGCGACGCGAGCAACTGGCGGTTCTGGTTCGATCGAATTACAATCTCATTTCGGCTTTGATGTATCTCGAATCCTCGCGTTCGAAAGTGCACGTCATCGGTGGCGTCGACGCGCTCAAGCTCGACCAAGTGTGTGATTTCGTGCGTTTGATACTCGACGAAGATCTAGGATCCATCAGCGACCGATACATCAAAATGTTCGTCACGTACGGCGGCGGCGATCTGGCTAGGTTTGATCAACGGCAAGACCAAGAGAGTTTTGTTGAGCGCAACGCGCTGACGAGGATATATGAAATCGCTGAGAACCAAGACGACGCGGACACTCTCAATCGAATACGCATCGCGCAAAGTTACCGCGAGAAGATGTTCAAACTCGTCAAGCGATTGAAAGATAGCTCATTCCTTTCGAACGAGCCCAACGCAAACTTCATCGTCGCCACGGCGCACAAGTCCAAGGGGTTGGAGTTTGATAACGTGATGATATGGGACGATTTTGAAGACGTCGATCGGGTCTGGCGCAGAGGGGACAAGTACGTATCGATCAGTACAGATCCGGTTTTCGGCGACGCAGACACCTTGGTCCCCGTCGATGAAATCAATTTGACGTACGTGGCCGTGACGCGGGCGAAGAAACGCGTTTTCTTGAACAAAAGCATCGCCACCCTCTTGGCGTTCCCGTCGCATGGAAACGTCCCGATGTACGACGAAATCGCGAACGGTTTCGCGCTCTTTCCAGAGAGATTTCCACTTCGGCAACATCGCGCCGCAGATAGAGGCCTCTCTCCGTACGTGCTTCGACGCGTCGAGTTTCATCCGAACGACCTCCAGGCGACGCATGAAAGCGTCCTGAATGCGCTGAGCTGGAATCCCTTGTTTAACGGGTTCCATGCGTCGATGGGCACCGTGCAAGTGCCCGGCGAGGGCGCGAGGCCAGTTCGCATAGAAAGGCCAGTCGATGGGAACGTGTGTCAGTGTTGTATCCATCGCGTTGGCGATCTTGAAGACATGCCATTATTGTTGGGCACCTTCGTCTGGCAAGTCGACCTCAAGAGTGGTCTCGTGTGCGTTTCCGACCGCGGCGTCGAGCAACGAGTCTGTACCGCCGATTCCGGCGTGCGCTTCGCGACCGCCGACGGCGACGCCAAAGACGCGCCGCGGTTCCGACGCCCCGTCGACGATTACGGCGATGCAAACCACCACGATCCCGCGCATCCGAGAATTTACGCGCTCCAAAATCCTCCGTATCTCTTCCGCACGCGACGCTGCGCCGGATGCGTGGATCCCGCGCGAGCGCGCGAGAAGCTGCGCGCGTTAGAGTTCGACGCGTACGAACGCGACGAGTTCTCTCGCCTGCCGCTGTTTCACACCATGCGGTACGAGAATCAACTCCGGCACGACGTCGCGATCAGCCGTAGAGAAAAGTTCATCACAGTGAAATGAAACGCAGAAGAGTCGCCGCCGCGCCGTCGCGACAGCCACGCCCGCCGTGCAAACCGCGCCACATCTCGGCGCGTCGCGCGATGCCCGCCGCCCGATCGAACGCCCGCGGCGCGTCCGCGACGACGACGAATACCGTCGACGACGCCGTGACGCGCGCGTTCGGCGCGAGCGGCGCCGCGCGATCGAACGCCGCGCGCGCGAAGCGAAAGAATTTCGCATCGGGAACCGCGGGCGCGTCGCGGACGGTCGCGGCGGAGCGCGAACGCGCGATCCCGAAGGGCGAGGCGTGCGACGCGCTGCCGATGGACTGGACGATCAAGTCGAGCGTGCGGTTGAGCTCGCGGGCGAGGTCGTTCCGATGGGGGACGTGCGCGGGGGCGAACGCGACGTCGGAGGGACTGCGGGCGTACTCGGGCGGCGACGCGTCCTCGTTGAGCATCGACGGTGGAGAAAGCGGCGACGGCGGCGACGACGACGAGGCGAGGTTGGAGAAGAAACAGAAATTGCTGACGCGGGCGATGTATTCGTGCGCGTATCCGGAGCTCGGGCTTTCGGATGAACAGCTGGCGTCGATGCGGGCGACGCCGAGCGGAAACGAGTGGGTGCGGAAACGCGAGTCCATGTGGGTGGATGCCTTGGTGAGTCTGTACGGGTTGCTCAAAGTGAGGCAATGCTATGCGTTTTACGTCGTCTATCGCGAGCGGAGCATCTTGTTCTGCGCGCCGGGCGTGGGAGGGGTGACGGATGGCGGATACGCCGTGGTGACGAATAGCAACGCGAAGATTCGAGCGGCATTGAAGGACGCGGCGGTAGATTTCACGAGCGCGGACGAAGAGGCGCTGGCGATCGGCAAAGCGAAAACTGTGTGGGCACAGAAATGGCGACCCGAGGACGAGACGCAAGGGTTGCTAGACAACCTGGCCGGCGACGACGCGAGCCGAGCGGAAATCACGGCGCATTTGGCCAAGATGGATAACCCAAGCAACGCTCGTCGCCGAGCCGCGGATACGATCATATGCCGCGGCGCGATCGCGGTGAATGGACTGTTGAACGTTCTAGTCGAAGCCTCCGGGGGTGATCCCGGAAGTTCCGACGGCGCGCAGCACGACGTACCGATATTGTTGGCACCCGTACCGTTCGCGCACAGCTCGATGAAACCTTTGGAGCTCAAGGCACAAACGAACACGATGTTGTCTCGCAAAGACGGCAAGAATGCAAACGCACTGTACCAATCATCCAACGCGACGTCGATGCAAACGGTGTACACGGCGGAGACGGATCGCGACGAACTCATTCCGCCGTGGACGCTCGCGCGCGTTTGCGCGGCGTTGGCGCTCAACCATGAAGACATATCTGCCACGTGCATGACCCACAAGCCTACGCACGGCTTGAACGTTGGCGTCTTAGCGGCGCGCGATATGTCGGATTCCAACACCAAGCATCGCGAAGCCGTCTTGGTTCGCGAGTGCGCGTATTACGACGAAGCCGAGACGTCGCGCATCATGGCGCCGCCGCCGCTCGGTTCGTCCGTGCTCTCGCGCATCGAGTACGTCAACGGGACGTATTATATCCCTTAGTGAAAAAGTAGTGGATCAGAGAAGCGATGTAACGGCCGCACGCGCGAATGTCGCTAAAGTCTTTCGTCTGAACGTTGAGAAAACTCGGGCTATTTCGCGCTACGAGACGAACCGACCACCCGTCGTCACATCATCATCTCCGCGTCCTCATCCGCGCGCACCAAATCCTCTCCCTCCTCCTCATCCGCGCCCCCCGCGTTCGCGCACACGCTCGCTCGCTCGCGCGTCAACCTCTTAATCTCCTCTGTCAATTTTTTCCGCTCGAGAGACTTTCCAAAATTTTTCTTCCCAATCTTCCCTCGCTTACTCATCAACTCCGCGATCCGCTCTCGAAGTTCGCGCTTCCGCGCCGTGATCGCGCTCTGTTTCATCCGTCCCGCGCCTCCGCCGCCGCCGCCGCCGTCGCCGCCTCGCGTCGCGCGCCCGTCGTCGCCGTCGTCCTCGTCCTCGCCGCCGCCCCCCCCCGTCGTCGCGAGCGCGCCGTCGATCGCCATCGCCGTCGCCGCATCGCTCGCCGCGCGCGCCGCGCGTCGTTTTTTCTTATCCTTCGCCCGCTTCCGCTTCGTCTTCAGCTGCTTCAGCTCCGCCTTCGACCGCGCCGCCTTCATCGCGTCGCCGTCTCGCGCGGCGTCGCGCGCGCGGTCGCGGTCGATCGACGCGTCGATCGCTCGATCGCGCGTCGAACCTCGCGTCGAGGTCGATCTCGCGTCGATCGAACCTCGCGCGTCGATCGGCGTTCGCGCGCGATCGCGGGTCGCCGCGATCGCGCCGATCGCGCGTCGCCGATGGATAACGCGCGCGCGATCGCGACGCGCGTCCGCACTCCACGCACACGGTGCGCGCGATCGGCGACGCGCGATGACGCGCGATGACGCCGATGACGCGCCGCGCGCGACGCGCGGGCGAGCGCGGGCCCGGGCGAGGGACGGGCGCGCCGCGCGACGCGATGGATGGGGCGATAACGCCGGCCGATGGATGGGACGGCGCGTCTCGAGACGGAGGACGGTGACGCGAACGAACGGTGACTGACGAACGCGCGCGCGCGAACGCGATGATAGGTAAAGAACGCACACGATGTCTGCCGCCACCTCCGCCTGCGCTCGCGCGATCGTCGCGACGAAGAAGACCACCGCGGCGCGCCGCGCGGGCAAGTCGGCGACGCGGGCGACGCCGCGATCCGTCGCGGCGCGCGCGGGGGGCGCGGGCACGCCGTTCACGACGTGGATCTTGCAACAAGAGATGGAAGAAAAGATCGACGGCGAACTCGCGGTCGTGTTGTCGAGCATCGGCTTGGCGTGCAAGCAAATCGCGAGCTTGGTGCAACGCGCCGGGCTTCAAGGCATGACGGGTTTGGCGGGCGAGACGAACGTGCAAGGTGAAGACCAAAAGAAGCTCGACGTCATCTCCAACGATGTGTTCTGCGATGTCTTGCGTCAAACCGGCCGCACGGGCGTGATTGCGTCCGAGGAAGAAGACGTGCCGGTCGCCGTCGAAGAAACCTTCGGCGGTAACTACGTCGTCGTCTTCGATCCGCTCGATGGCTCTTCCAACATCGACGCCGCCGTTTCCACGGGTTCCATCTGGGGCATCTACGAGTCCGACTCCACGTGCATCCCGGATTTTGGCACCGAAGATGCGGCCAAGATTGAAGAGAAGTGCGTCATGAACGTGTGCCAACCGGGGAACAACTTGTTGTGCGCGGGCTACTGCATGTACTCCTCTTCCACCATCCTCGTCTTGACCCTCGGTGAGGGTGTGTACGGTTTCACCCTCGACCCGACCGTCGGCGAGTTCATCATGTCCCACGACAACATCAAGGTTCCGGAATCTGGTAAGATTTACTCCTTCAACGAAGGCAACTACGACATGTGGACTCCGGGCTTGAAGAAGTACATGGACTCCCTCAAGACTGGCGGCGCGGAACAAGGCACCAAGCCGTACAGCGCCCGTTACATCGGTTCCCTCGTCGGTGACTTCCACAGAACCATCTTGTACGGAGGCATCTACGGCTACCCGGGCGACTCCAAGAACCCGAACGGTAAGCTTCGCCTCTTGTACGAGTGCGCGCCGATGTCCTTCATCGCCGAACAAGCCGGCGGTATGGGTTCCACCGGTAAGGAGCGCGTCCTTGACGTTGTCCCGGAAAAGTTTCACCAACGTGTGCCGTTCTTCACCGGCTCCAAGAAGGAAGTGCAGTACTTGGAATCCTTCATGTAGACGCCGCATATTTTTCACAACCTAGACGGAGATTTGTTTGTTAATACGACGAATTTTTGATTCGACACCGCTCGCGAGACGACCGCGCGACTTAAATAATCATCAAGGTGATGGATATTGATAATTTTCTACAGCGAAAAAAATGACTGACGACAATAAATCACTTTACTGAGACTTGGCCACGCTCGTGGCGCGCTTGATGGCGCGCTTGATGGCGTCTCTGTCGAGACGCGTGACGACGTGAATTTCTTGGACTTGGCGTCCCGCGCGCGCGAGCAGGTTGTAACCATCTTCAACAAACACATTCGTGAGCCAAAGCTCGAGGTCTTGGCTCACGACGCGTTGTTCCATCGCTTGGCGACCCGGGATGACGGCTTCGATGCCATCCTCCTTGAGCAGGGAGCTACAGATGTCCGGCAATCCCGGAAGCGGAATCTCGCTCAAATCGTCCTCATCGATCGATGGTTCCGGCATCGTCACCGGCATGATGGTTTCCAACGTCTCCATCAACGGATCAGCTTGCGTTTGCTTGATGCTGAAGTTGATGCGACCGGTTTCGTCGTTCACCTCTAAAACCTTGACAAACTCGCGTTGTCCAACCTTGACCGCGTCTCTCGGGTGACTAATTCTATTCCACGAGATCTCAGAGATGTGCACCAATCCCTCCAACCCGCTCGCTTCGCCTTGACCGTCGCACACCTCCACGAACGCCCCAAAATCGCTCAACGAGGTGACGACGACCTCCTTGACGTCGCCCACGGGTAACTTTTCGCTCGCCCGTTCCTGCAACAACGCTCGCTCGCTCACCACGATCCGCTTCGACGAGTGATCGACCAACTTCACGTCGATCAATTTCCCGATCTGCGCCTCGAGCATCTTCGTCTCGTCCGCCTCCTCGGCCCCCCCCCTGAAGTCGCCCCGCAGGCGACTCGATCGCATTTGGCTCTTCGGCAAAAACGCCCGAAAGCGTCCCTTGGTCACCCTGAGCACCACCCCGCCGCGATTCACCACCTCCACCTTCCCCGTGAGTCGCCCTCCGTCGCGTTCGATCGCCTCGATCGCCGCGCGCACGTCCTGTTCGCGCGCGTTCTTCGCGTCGCCGCCCGCCTCCGCGTTCGCCCTCGCCCGCGTCGTCCCTCGTCGCTTCGTCGCGCGCGCGCCTCGTCGCGCCCGCGTCGTCGTCGTCGTCGTCGTCGTCACCGTCGCCGCGCCGCGACGCGCCATCGTCGCCGTCGTCGCCATCGTCGTCGTCGTGTGCCGACGCGTGCGCGCCGGCGGATAGCGTCGACGTCACGCGCCGGGCGTCGCCAGACGAGGGCGAACGTCGCGTTTCGCCACACGAGGGCGAACGTCGCGTTTCGCCGAACGAGGGCGAACGTCGCGTTTCGCCGAACGAGGGCGAACGTCGCGTCGCCGCCCGACGGTTCTGGTCGTCGACGCGCGACGCGTCGGCGCTCGCGGATCGCGTCGACAGACGCCGACGACGGGGGAGCGCGCGACGATGGGACGCGCGACGGACGCGACGCGCGCGGTGACGCAGAGCGCGAACTCGATCGCGGCGCTGCGCGCGGTGGAGAGCGAACGGGCGGATGGATTGATGAAAGATCCGTGGGCGCGCGAACTCGCGGGCGCGCGCGCGATGGCGCGCGCGGACGCGCGGCGGCGCGAGGACGGGGATAAGGGGAGAATCGCGGTGCGCACGAAGTTTTTCGACGATTTCGTGACGGCGGCGGCGGGGAAGATGGCGAGCGCGCGGGGGGAGACGACGCAGGTGGTGCTTCTGGGCGCGGGGTACGACACGCGGAGCTGGCGATTGCGCGCGGCGAGCGAAGAGGCGCGAGAACGAACGAGCGTGTACGAGGTCGACGTCGAGGAGGTGTTGGCGCGAAAGCGCGAAGTCGTGAGCGACGCGCCGTTGACGCTCGGCGCGGAGCGACGCGAGGTGGCGAGCGATATCGCCAAAGACGATTGGGTCGCCGCGCTCAAAGCCGCGGGAATGTCCACGGAGTTGCCCACGGTGTGGGTTCTCGAAGGGTTGCTCTATTACCTGTCGCCGCGATGCGCCAAAAAGACGCTCGCGCTGTGTCATCGGTCGTGCGGGCCCGGGAGCGTCGTCGCCGTCTCCGTCGTCAACGCGCCGTCGCTCCGACGCGCGCGTCGCGAGCCGTTCAAGAGCAAGTTTCTTCGCGTTTTCGGTCGCGCCGCACCGAAGACCGCGCGTCAGTGCTGGAAATCGTCCTGCGACGTGCCGCCCGAGGCGTACTTTGCGCCGTGGCGTCTCGACGCGTGCGCCCAACTCGGCGACGGCGCGCTCCATTACGGACGTTGGACCGGCGCGCCGCCGACGCCTTTCGCCACCGACAGAAAATCCTATCGTCGCGATCCCACTCCTAGGACGTTTTACGTCGCCGCGTCGAAATAGCGTGTAGCTTAGAATTTCCCGCGGTCGGCCGCGGCATATTCTCGGTCGGCCGCCCAACACTAAATCCATCTTCTTCGGCTTTTTCCCCGAAATCCCGACGTAATACTTGACGATCGCCCGCGTCGCGAACCCATCGCCACCTTTCCGCGATACTTGGCGACAAGGCCACGTGGCAACGGCACGTGGCAACGGCACTCGCCGACGCGCCCGAACCCCGTGTTCGCGCACGGAATCGCTCGGAACGAAGATGGTGCGTAGAAAAACATCACTCGACGCGTCGCGCGCGGTTGAACGCGCGTCGCGCGCGCGCGCGTCGCGATCGCGTCGCGATCGCGTTCGATCTCCCGGTTTTTCACACTGACGATGGATCGCGCGCGCACAGGCTGTCTCGCACCGCATGATGGCGCACAAGTCGCGAAAGTTCCATGGGAACATCCACCGACGCGGTTTAGTGGATTCCGGCAGCGCGAAGAAGAAGGATTTCAGCGTCGGTCCGGTGATGCTGGGATTCTTCGTCTTCGTCGTCATCGGCTCGAGCATTTTGCAAGTGCTCAAGTCTGCGTCTTCGGGACCTCTCGCCTCGCAAGCGATGTAAACTATTCCGCGCGAACGTTGAACGCAGATAGCCGCACTGAGTGATCATCATCGCGTTTAGACACGCCACCGTAGTTTTGTACATTAACAAACATCTCTGGTCACTCACCCGACCGACTCGGCCAAGTTTTAACCGCCGTTGGTGTCTCTAGTCACCGCTAATTCTACTCTAGTGCCTCGATCTTCGTGCTCGGACGAGGCGTGAATCTCGGCGTATCCCGAAAGGCCGGATTTCATCGCGCTCTGGATTTCCTTCAACGGCTTGCGCGCCGTCTCGGGAATGTAAAGATAGACAAAAGTCGTCGACGCAAAGCACACGATGGCGTACACGACGAACGTGCCGGCGCCGATGGTGGAGATCATCGACGGGAAGATTGAATCAGAGAGCGCGCCCGACGCGAAAAGCGTCGCCGTGACGAGCGCGATGGCTGACGACTTCGCCCGCATGGAGAACAGCTCGGAGACGAGAACCCAAAACACGCTCGCGAACGACGAAGAGAACGCCAAGATGAACGCGCAGAGACCGAAAAGAGTCCATCCGACGCTTTTGGCGGCGTAGCCGAAACACGCAACGCACAGCCCGAACCCGGAAGCGGCTGAACCGAACAACAACAACGGTCGCCGGCCGACGGAATCAACCATGGCGATGGACGCCGCCACTCCAACCGTTTTGCAGAGAATGATGACGCCCGTGTACATGTTGTACACGTCCATATCGCCGTTCGACGCCGACGCATCGTTCGCCAATCTGCGAAACACGCTCGAGCCGTAATTGATCACGCTCGTCGACGCGCACATTTGGTTGAGCACCGCCATCGCGAGCGCCAGTCGAACCGCTCGTCTCTCGTCTCCCGACATCGCCTCGCGGACGCCTCCGACCGTGCTTTCGACGAATGAACGCCAGAATCCGGCATCGTCACCCGCGCCGCCGTCAAATCCGATCCCCAACGCGCGCTCCTCCGCTAAAATCTCCCCGATTTCTTCCTCGACCGTCGCCGCGTCCGCGCCCGTCGCGCGAAGCGCGTCCCTCGCCCCGTTTTCGTCCCCACGCCTGAAAAGCCACCTCGGACTCTCCACCGACATCGCGAACACGATCGCGCTCCAAAATCCGAGCACCGCGGGCGAGAAAAGCACCAATCCGAGCGTCTTCTGCGGCGAGAACCACGTCAACGCGTTCGCCAACGCCATCCCCGCGCACACGCTCAACTCGAAGCACGCCCCCACGCTCCCTCGCGCGCCGACCTCGCTCGTCTCCCCGCAGTACGCCGGCGCAATCACCGCCACCCCTCCCACGCCGACGCCCAGCGCGACGCGCCCGAGCGCCATCCCGGTCGCGTCGCCCGCCTCCGCGCTCGCCCACGTCGCCGCGCTTCCGCACGCCGAGCACGCCAGCGTCATCGCCGACGCCGATCTCCCCCGTCCGTGGCTCCGCATCAGCGCCGCGCCGACGAACGCACCGAGCGCGCCGCCGAGCTTGGCGCTCGCGACGACGACGCCTCGCGCCGCGGCGCTCAGCGCCAGCGTCCTTTCGAGCGTCGGCAGGATCCCACCGACGAGCGCGACGTCGTACCCGAGCGACAGCCCGCCGAGCAGGGCGAACCGATACGCGTGCGCGTTTCCGCGTCGACCGGGCGCCATCGCGCGGGTTTCGCGTCGCGCGCCGCGGCGCGAAACGACGCGCGACCGTCGGAACGTCGACGCATTCGATTGATGAATTCGATTGATGAATTCGATTAACATCCGACGCCGTCGCCGCGCGCGACGCGTGAACCGCGCTACGCCGCGCCTCCGCTGTCGACCGCGTCCATCTCTCGTTGCGTCAGCGCGCGCCTGGCGCGGCGCAGCGCCTCGGGCACGCGATCGGCGTCGAGCGCGCGCGGCGGTCGTCGGCGCGGCGCCGGCGTCGTCGTCGACGCGTCCGAGCGCGCGAGCGCCAGGCGCGCGAGCTCGCGCGCGTGCGCGGCGGCGGGGAGCGTGCTGAGGACGACGCCGTCCTCGCGCACGCGCGGCGGGAAGCGCATGCGCAGGAGCGAGGCGGACGCGCGCAGGGCGCCGCGTCGAAGCATGCGCGACGGCGCGGCGCGGAGTGAGACCGCGACGCGCGACGCCGACGACGCGAGCGCCATGGCGACGCGCGCGCGGACGACGGCGACGACGGCGACGCGCGCGACGACGCGAACGACGCGGACGGCGCGGACGGCGCGGACGACGCGACGCGCGGGGACGATGGCGATGACGTCGTCTCGCGTGACGTTCGCGACGCGAAAGCCGCGCGAGACGACGCGCGCGCGCGATGGCGACGGCGCGATATCGCGCGGACGACGCGCGATGACGCGCGCGCGGGCGCGCGGACGCGAGGACGAGACGCGAGACCCGAGATTGATCTCGCGAAGGGACAAGGCGGCGAATCGAGAAAACGCGAAGACGTGGGTCGTCGTCGGGGGATTGGCGGTCGCGATGACGGCGGTGATCGCGCTGGTGTACGAAAATTCAACGGATGGGTTCTTGTACGGGGTGGATTCGATCGAGTCGTACGCGGATTGGACCGGGGGGGGGGACGGGGAGTTTGACTTCGCGAGCGGGCGCGGCGCGGGCGGGGCGATGGATTTTTTGAGCGGGTCGGCGATTTTCGGCGCCGTGGTCTGGGCGTTGGGCTTATACTACGCGAGTCCGGTGTCGGTGGTGATGTTGTTTCTCGGGAGAACCGACAGCGAGCGGCCGAGCGATTGGTTACTGCGCAAAGCCACGGGGACGGCGCAGATGGAGGACGCGTCTTCGGCGAGCAAGGCGCTCATCGCGTGTTGGTTCTTGTTATCGGGCGTCGCCGTGTCGCAGCTCGGCGACGCCGCGTTCGGTGATGCGACGTGGCAAATTTCGAGCGGATTGGGGTTCGCCGTCATCGCCGGCGTGAGCGAACTCGGCAGACCGAAGCGCGTCGACGAGGCGACGATGGCGAAATTGGAGGCGCAGTACGCCGATTTCTGCGCCTTTGGAGAAAAGCGGCTGTCGCGCTCGGGGCGGTGTCATCAGAGCGAAATCTCAAAGGCGTTCCGAGCGGCCTATCCGCAGCACGCCGGCGAGGACGTGCTCGACGAGATGGAGCTCCGCTCGCTCATAGCCAACTACTGGCCGGGCGCGGAGCGTTCGCCGAGAGGGTACTACAAAAATTTGTCGCTGCTCGATCGTGACGGCGCCCCGCTCACCGACCGCGTCTCCGTCAAGGATCTCGGATTGTAATATTTTATGCGCCGCGCGTTATCGTCGATCGCTCACTTTAGTCGCGGCGTCTTCGTCGCGTCTTCGTCGCTCATTCGTTCATCTTGTGACTGCTGCACCGCACCTCGCGTCGCGCGTCGCGCGGGACCGCCGCCATGGCGCGGCGCAACCGAGCGTTGCGTCTCGCCCGCGGTCTCGCGGTGTGCGCGGCGCTCGTCGTCGTCGTGTGGGCGCTGCAGAGTGCGATGGGTTCTTTGAACATGGGTTCCGAAAACGCGCGTTCGGCGTCGATGCGCGGATCGTGGCCTCGCCGTGGACGCCCGAACGACGATTCGCATTCGTCGTCGTCGTCGACGAGCGCCTTCGCCGCGGGTCAGGCGTCGGTCGGGCCGCGCGTGTTCGAAGACGCGCACGCGGCGTGCGCGGCACCGAGCGTTCGAGCGGCGGCGCCGTCGGAACGCTCGAGAAAGGTGGCGGTGGAAAAGGCGAGAGACATAGCGAATGGAGGGTACGAAAAAGTGAGACAAGGCAGCGGAGACGTGCTGGTGCACGGGATGGTGACGGCGATGTTGTCGAATTATCAGCACGACGACATGAGCTTGTTCGGCGCCGTCGGCGAGTTGGGAGTCCACCACGGTCGGTTCACGAGCTGCTTATTTATCACCGCAGACGCGAGCGAGGCGCTAGTGGCGGTGGATGTCTTTGAAAAGCAAAATTTGAACGTCGACGGCAGCGGTCATGGCAGTTATCATCGATTCATGCAAGCCATGTCGCACCTCGGGCTGCGATTCCGCGACTTTGCGCTTTTACACAAAGGATCGACGACAGATCTCGCGACGGATTGGCTTTCGAAGCACCACATCGATCCATTCCGCTTAGTATCGGTCGATGCCGGACATACGGCGGAGTTAACGTTTCGAGACTTGGGCGCGGTGGCGTGTAATTTGGCGCCCGGCGGCGTCATCGTCGTGGACGATTTTTTCCACCCGCACTGGACCGGCGTGACCGAAGGCTTGTTCCAATACCTCACGCGTGGTGCTGTGCGTCTCTACCCCTTCCTCGTCTGCGCTGGGAAGGTTTATCTCACGAACGACGCGTCGGCGCACGAGGCGTACGCGCGTCGTCTCCAATCCGACGCCGCCGTGGGCGAATTCTTCAAATCCGACAGCGCTGAGTTTCACGGTTCGACGTACCACGAAATGGCGGGCGTTCACTTCCTCAACTGTCCCAACGTCGATCGCGCGCGCGTCACCGCGCGTTGGCTCGACGAGATACGTTAGCGATCGTTTAGACGAATTGTAAGCCGCGCGCGCGGAAAAGCTCTGCTTCGTCCGCACTTCATCGCTCGTTCACGATGTACGGCCGCGACCGCGACCCTCCTCCGCGGCGTCGGGACGACAGCAGGGACCGATACGACCGTCGCGATCGCCGCAGGGACTCGCGATCGCCCCCGCGCGGGCGCCGCGAGCGGTACGGCGGCGGCGGCGGCGGCCGCGGTCGCGATCCTCGACGAGGATTTCGACCCGAACGCGAGCGAAGCATGAGCCCGGGGCCGTGGGAACCGCAACCGAGGATGCGCAAGACGCTATTCGATGTTTTGCCCGAGGGTGGTGCGTCGACGCGCGCGCGCGCGCGCGATCCGTGGGCGACGAAGCGAGAGGGGCGCGAGAACGAGGACTGACGAAGCGAAATCGCCGCGCGACGCAGTGGACCCGAATAATTTACCGCCCGTCGGGAGCGGGTACGCGCCGCCGCCGGGAATGGGATACGGCGGCAGAGGCTTGAACGCGACGGCGCAGGCGACGCGGCACGCGAGACGGATTTATGTCGGTGGAATCCCGCTCACGACGAACGAGGCGGACGTGAACGCGTTCTTTAACAACGCGTTGCTCGCCGTCGGTGGCACGAACGGGGCGGAGGGACAACCGGTGGTGAACGTGTACATCAACGTGGAGAAAAAGTTCGCGTTCGTTGAGTTTCGTAGCGTGGAGGAGGCGTCAAACGCGCTCGCGTTGGACGGAATCGTTCTGGACGGCGTCCCGGTTCGCATTCGCAGACCGAATGATTACAACCCGTCGCTCGCACATGATTTAGGGCCGTCGATGCCCAACCCGGCGTTGAATCTCGCGGCGATCGGATTGGATCCTTCGGCTTTGCAACGCGCGGGCGTGGGTGGGAACCTTTTGCATGAACACGAGGATCGCATCTTCATCGGTGGTTTGCCGTACTTTTTAGACGAAGCCCAGATCCGGGAGTTGCTCGAAGCGTTCGGGCCGATTCGTCAATTTGATTTAGTGCGCGACAAGGAGACTGGAAATAGTAAAGGATACGGCTTCGTCGTTTACGAAGACGTCTCCGTCACGGACATCGCGTGTCAAGGGTTGAACGGCATGACGATGGGCGATAAAACGCTCACCGTGCGCCGCGCCGAGCAAAGTAACGCTCCCGGCGGCGTGCAACCTGGGATGATGAACGTGCCACCACCGCCGCCCGCGATCGCGGCGCCTCCCACAAACCCACCGTCAACTGTGGTTTCCTTTGACAACATGGGCCTCACGGAAGAAGAATTGGCTGACGACGAAGAGTACGAAAACATCATGGAGGACATGCAAGAGGAATGTGGAAAGCACGGAGAGATTGTCTCCGTGGTCATTCCTAGACCGGGCAAGGATACAGACGAAAAGACTCCTGGAATCGGGAAGGTTTTCGTGCAGTATGCCTCTGTCGACGCCGCGACAAAGGCGCGAGATGCTCTCAACGGGAAGAAATTCGGCGGCGCCACTGTCGTAGCGGATTTCTTGGATGAAGACGACTTCCGCGCGCGTAAATTCTAAATTCTGAATCGTTTAGACTTCTAGGCATGACGTTGAGATAAAACTATTAGCTACGATAAAAACTGAAAGAACGCACTAGCATAAGAACTTCCAGTACAAGTACACCCCGTACCAGCCAATCAAACCGGCACCTGCGAGCGAGACGACAGAGAGCACGATCGCGAACGCGATGGTCCAAACGACCTCGGATCGCTGCAAACGCGTCTTACGACTCTTGCGCTTCAAGCGCACCGTGCCCACAGCTTCACTATCACCGCGTTTTAGTGTTTTACCACCTTTCATGATCACAGTGCCGCCCTCTTCTTCGTCAGCGCCTGCGTCGACGGTCGCGCTGACGTCGAACACTTCGGCGTCCAAGTCGAGCGTCATGTCGATGGGCGCCGGATAACTCGCCGTCGACCGCGAGCGCGGAACGGCAATCGTGGGATCACCCGTGAGCGTGTTCCACACGACGCCTTGCGAGCGTTGCAAAACGCGCATGTCGCTTCGCTCGAGCGTCGATTTTGCGGCGGCAAAAATGCTCCCAACCAAGATGAGCGTCGACGCAAACGCGTCGCGCGCGAGTACGGCGCCCCCTATGCCGGCAGACATGATCAATCCGGCAAAAATCGGCTGCAGTGACCCGTAACACGCGGTGACAACCGGCGTCGTGTCCGCTTCCGCGCGCGTAGTCAACGCGTACGCCGCCGAGGCAAGCACGCCGACGGCGGCGACGGCGGCCCACGCGTTCGATTGCGTCACCAAAGCAATCGGCGCCTCCGCGGTGACGTGCTCGCGCAACACGAGAGGAACGGTGATGGCGATCCCCATGAGTGCACCCATAGTTTGCGAAACCACGGCCACGGTGATGGGATTGTACTCGCGCAAGATGGATTCTTGAAACGCCAAGTACGCCGCGAAGAGCGCGCTTCGAAATAGCAACAGAATATTACCCGAGCTCAGCCACATTCGCGCCGGATCGAGGAGTAATATCGTCCCGATCACGCTCAACGCGATCGCGGAGAATTTACCCACGCTCGGCCTCTCGATTCCTTGAAACACGGCGATCGTGCACGAATACACCGGCACCAATTGCCCCAGGACGACGGCGTTTCCGAGCGACGCCCGCTTCAATCCGTACGCCAAACATATTTGCGCCAAACAAACGCACGCCGCGAGCAGAATCATCACGGTCGACGTGCACAGCGCGTTCCTTTTCTTCACATTATTCAACTCCCGCATCGTCTCCCCTCGCACGCGCGCCAACAAGTAAATGAACGGCAACGAAATCGCGCACCTCGCCAACGTAAACTGCGCCGCGCTAAAGTAATTCATCGACTGCGCGCTCATGCACATCGCCCCCACGAAGCACGCCTGCGCGCACGTCAGCAACAACGCGCTCTGCGACGCGCGTTTCACGTCGTCCCTCACCTTTCTCCGCATCTCATCCAACTCCTCGGGAAACGTCTCGCTCAGCGTCTCCAGAAACGCCGCGAGCTCCGTCTTATTCCTCCATCTCTTCCGCCCCGCGCTCGCCGCCGTCGCGCGCGCGTCCGCGACGCCGTCGTTCGCGTCCTCCGTCTCGCCCGCGCCGTCCCGTCCGCTTCGCGCGCGCGCGCGTCCCCACCCGCGGCCGTCGTCGCGATCGACGCGCGTCGTCAACATCGTTCGCATCGTCATCGTTCGCGCCTTCTCGTCGCCGCGCGCGCGCGTCGCGCGTCGCCCGCACCGCGTCGACGTCGTCGCGCGCGCGCTCGACGCCGCGCGCGCCGTCGCCGTCGTCGCCATCGCCGACGGTGCGTCGTCGACTGTCGTCAATCCGCGCCGCGTCGCGATGCCCGCGACCGACCGCGCATCGTTCGAGCGCGACGTCGTCGCGCGCGCCGAGCGCTTCGCGCGCGACGCCCTGGCCTCGAACGACGGCTCGCACGATCTCTGGCACGTCGAGCGCGTGCGCGCGAGCGCGGTGGCGCTCGCGAGGCTCGAGGGCGCGAACGCGTTCGTCTGCGAGCTCGCCGCGCTGCTGCACGACGTCGACGATTGGAAGTACGCGCGCGGCGACGGCGCGAAGGGCCGGGCGAGGACGTTTCTGGAAGACTCGTGCGCGGACGTCGACGCGGCGACGCGCGAGACGGTGCTGGACGTGTGCGCGCGGATCGGGTTCAAGAGCGAACTCGAAAAAGCTGAAAAATCGCGCGCCGACGACGACGAGGAGAGCGTCGAGTTTCGATGCGTGCAAGACGCCGATCGATTGGACGCGATCGGCGCGATCGGCATCGGGCGGACGTTTTGTTTCGGCGGCGCGCGCGGGAATCCGATGCACGTGCCCGGCGTGCCGCCGATGGTGGACGTGACGGCGGCGCGGTACGAGGCGGCGCATCGCGACGAGACGCGGCCGAACACGACGATTAATCATTTCCACGAAAAGTTGTTCAGGCTGAGGGGTCTGATGAAGACGGCGTCGGGGCGCGCGCGCGCCGAGCGCAGGCACGCGACGATGGTCGAGTTCGTCGAGCGGTTTCACCGCGAGTGGGACGGCGACGAGTAGCGGCGGCGCAAAGTTTAGTATTCATTCATTCATTCATTCATTCGTTCCTTCACTCACTCGCGCGCGCGCGCCGACGCCGGGCGATGGCCGCCGCGTCTTCGTCGCTCGCCGCGCGCGCGTCGCGCGTCGGCGCCGCGGCGTCCGCGCGCGGCGTCGCGCGGCGTCGAGCGACGAAGACGCGTCGCGTCGACGCGGCGACGTCGCGTCGGCGCGGCGGCGGCGCGCGCCCGCGGGCGCTCGCGAGCGACGCGGACGCGGACGAGATCCTGGGCGTGTACGTCACGGCGTCGGCGGAGGACATACGCGCGGCGCCGGTGAGGGCGAGCGATGGGACGTTCCTGCGCGCGGGGGCGAGCACGAAGCTCGAGGCGGCGACGGCGAGCGGCGTCGCGGCGGCGGTGAAGCGATTGGTCGAGCAGATGGAGTGGACGGGGGCGATCGGGATATCGCTGCCGGGATTAGTGACGCGCGTGGAGGGCGAGAGAGGCGATGGGGCGAGAGGGACGATGGCGAGGACGGACATCGAACGCGCGGTGAAGCAGGCGACGGGGTGCGAGACGTCGATTTCGAGCGGCGCCGAGGCGTGCGGGGCGGCGGAACTGGCGTACGGTGCGGGCGTGGAACTTTCGGGCGGAGAGGCGAAGGGATTAGTGATGTTTTGCATGATCGGTGGGCGGTTCAGCACCAGTCTGTACGATGGAGGGAAGGTTGTGAAGAACTTTGCGGGCGAAAAGTTGAGCGACGGCGACGGCGACGTCTCGGGAATATCGACTTTACCCGACATCGGTGGCGCAAACGATACCGACGAGGCGTGGACGGCGTTTGGTGAACGCGTGCGCGAGTACTTGAGCGAGCTCGAGCGAAAGTATAAGCCGGACGTCATCATTCTCGGTGGTAAAGCTGGTCAAAATGCCGACAAAATTATGGACAAGTTGACCGCGCTTAACACGAAAGTCGTGCCGGGGACTCTGGGCTTCGTCGCCGGTGTCAAGGGTGCGGCGTTACTAGCGAAACAGCAAATTGGCTTGCGCGAAACGCTCGCGCAAGTGCGCGAAGCCGTAGGCGTCCAGACTGGCGTGAGCCCTCAATTCGTCTCGGATGAACAGTTGAAGAGCGTCTTCGACACATTCGACACGTCGAAGAACGGCGTTTTGGAACTCAATGAACTCGTCGACGCGACGCTCGCGCTCAACGTAAAAGTGAACGACGTGCAGTCGTTGATGGATTCCTTGGATTTGGACGCGAACGGTGTCGTCACTTTCGATGAATGGTGCAGGTGGTGGAAGAGCGAAGTGTCGACTGAAGCCGTCACGACTATTGTCTCGCAAGACGAGTGGCGCCGCGTGCTGAAAATGGAAAGCAAAAGACTCATTTGCCTCGAAGTCGGTTTTACGTTTTGCCGACCGTGCAAAGCGTTCGCGCGCAAGTATCATCAAATCTCCGAGCAATTCCCGAGCGTCAAGTTCGTCTACATGAATGGGAACGAAAACGGGAGTACTACGATTCTCGCGCGCGACGATCTCGGTGTGAAGTCGACGCCTTCCTTTTTCTTGTTTCGAGCGGGCGAAAAGTTGCATTTCCACTCCGGTGCGAAAGAAGAGCGCTTGCGCAACGCGATTAATCGCCACATGCGCGACGGAGAATGGCCAGCGTTGGCCGGACCTCGACCGCCTGTGATTTCAGAAGACGAGGAGTTGCGCGCAGCGGCGGCGGCGGAAGCGACTTGATTCGCATTCATTTTTTGTTTGTACGCATTTCAGCTATTTGTAGAACGCGGCAGCGTTGTAATCTAACGGCTAAGTTGACGTTCCCGCGTCCTTTTTATAATAAGTCGGCGCGTCGGCTTCGACGGCGGGCTTGCGCGTCGTGCGCTCTTGTAACGCTCGCACCGCGTCTTTGCCCGCTGCCGCCGCCGCTGTCGCCGCGGCCGTCGCTGCCGCCGTGGCTGCAGATGCGCGTTCTGCCGCCGCCGCCGTCGAAGCTGACGCGCTTTCCCAAATACCGCCCATGCTGAAATTCTTCAGCGTATCGCTCACTTGATGGCTCACGCTCTTCGCCTCGATCACGATTCGTCGCGGGCTTTGCGCTTCTTCCAAAGGTCCATCTTGCGCGCCACCTTTAGGCGGTGGCGGGCGCAAGTTCACCCCGTGCATGTCTTCGTCCGCGATCCCGAGCGCCTCTTTTCTCGCCAGTGCGATGCGTTCTGCTTCGCCGACGTCCATGGACTTTTCCGACTTGATTTCGTGCGGCTGGTTGAGAATTGCCCCCTTCGTCTGGTCCGCACGCGCGCGAACACCGTAAAGCGTGTACATTTTTCCGCTCGACGCGTCACGTTCGTCGCCATCAGCGTCCGCGTTGAAGAAATCGTCCAAATCGCTCGTCATCTTTGAGGACATGGTCGACGCGACGTCGAGCGACGAAGCGATGTCCTTCAGGGACTCATCCTTCGAGAGAACCGAGACGTCCTTACTCTTCTTCTTCGCCAAACTCGCGAGTTTCTTCTTAAGTTCTTGCTCGGCTGCGATTTCCTCCGTCGTCCTCGAACTCACTTGGTTCGTCATCGCGTCGTTCACCAACATGTCGTGCAACTGAAGCACGTGTGCGACTTCCTCCTGGAACGCCGCCTCTGCCTCCGCATCCTTCGCCTCTGCATCGTCTCGTCGTTTATACAACGCATCCAACTCGGCTCCGATCTCCGCTTCGAGTAACATCTCCTCCACCTCGGACAGCAGCTCCACCGTTCGGTTGAGCGACTCGCTCTGTTCCCAAACCTTCGCCGTCATCCCCGAAACTTCCGCGAGTTCGCGCTCGAGCGCCACCCACGACTCCTCTTGCTTCCGTATCGTCGATTCCAGCGTCGCGCTGTGCCGCAGCGCGATCCTCGCGCGCGCGTCCACGTGCGCGTGTCGCACGTCGTACGCCTCCATCGTTTCCTCCACCGCGCGCGCGTACGCCGCCAAACCTCCATCCACTCGCGTATCCTCCTGTCGCGTTCGACCGCAATCATCCTCTTCGTCAGTCCATCGAATCGGCGTCTCCGCGCGCGTCTCCGGTCGTCCCTCGTCCGCGCGAACACCAAACGCGCGTCGCCGCTCGTCGTCGTCGTCTCTCGTCCCATCGCTCGCGTCGTTCGCGCACCGTCTCCGCGCGCCTCGCGCGCAGCATCGTCTCCAACACGCCCTCGCGCACGCTCGTCGAGCGTTCGAGCGCGTCCCGCGCGTCCCGCGCGCCCCGTCCGATCGTCTCCGTCATCGCCTCGACCGCGGACGTCCCGGCGCTGTGCACGCGCGCGACCGTCTCGCTCTTCGCGATCGCGCTCGACGCGCGTCCGTACGCGTCGCGCAAGAACTCGTGCGTCGTCATCGCGCGTCCGCGACGCGTTCGTCGGCGCGCGGCGCTCTGCCGCCGCACTTCGCGACGCGACGACGATGCTGACGCGACGCGCGACGATTCATCCACCGCGCGTCGCGATCCGGTCGCGACGCGCGACGCGCGCGCGCGATGGACGGCGGCGCCGCGACGCGCGCGTCCGCGCGAGCGCGCGGATCACGCTCGTGCGCTGCGACGTCAAGGCGGAGGCGATGGATGATTTTCTGCGATTGACGGAGGAAAACGCGCGCGCGAGCGTTCGCGAGGCGGGGAACGTGCGCTTCGACGTGCTCCGGGACGAGAAGGATAGAAATTTAGTGACGCTGGTCGAGATATACGCCGACGACGCGTCGGCGGCGAAGCACAAGGAGACGAAGCATTACGAGACGTGGCGAGACGAAGTCGCGGATATGATGGCGGCGCCGCGGAGCGCGGAGACGTATCTGGCGATCGAACCGAACGACGACGCGTGGACGTACGCGAACGCCGTGACGTGGAACGAAGACGATGATCAGAGCGAGATGGTGAACGCGAGTTGCGTGCACGTGCACTGCGAATGCGCGGCGGGCGACGAGGCGGCGTTTGCCTCGGCGTGCGCGAAGAACGCGAGCGAATCCGCGTTAGAGGATGGGAATTTGCGCTTTGACGTGTTCCAGAGCGCCGAGAGCGCGCGAAAGTTTTTATTGGTTGAGGTGTACGACGGCGCGGCGAGCGCGGTGGCGCATAAATCGACGCCGCATTACGAGGCGTGGCGAGAGGAAGTCGCGAACATGATGGCCCGGCCTCGCCAGGCGCGCGCGTACGACGTCGTGTTTCCGCCCACGAAAATCAGTTGGCGCGGCGACGCGTGCGGCGACGCGTGCGACACGACGTGGTGACCCGAATTCCCGCCGCTAGACTGTAATCCATATCCAAATCCCGAATCCCGCGCGACGCGCCGCACTCCGCGACTCGCGATGCCGACCGCCGCCGACGCCGACGCCGAACCGCGCTTCGACGACGTCACGGGCGAAGCCCTCAACGTCGCCGCGCTCGAACTCCAGCGTCGCGCGACGCAGAACGACTACGTCGCCGCGCACGCACCGAGCGAAGATTCACCGTTACGTCGCGTCCCCGCCGTCGACGTCGCGCCTGGACGGCACAAGTACGTCCTCACGCAGCTCGCGATCGGCGACGAAGCCGCGCTCGTCGTTCGCGCGTACGCCGGATGCGCGTACCACGCGAATAATTTTGAGCTGTTGACGCGCGAGTTGGCGCGACTCGGCGTCGACGCGACCGGCCGCGTCGTCGGCGGCGGTCGATGCGAACGCGACGACGCGGCGAAGACGATCAAGGTGTACGGGTACAGTAAAACGTTCGGGCGCACGCCGGGGTGTAACGAACGCGCGTGCGCGATGATTCAAGAGGCGTTTACTGGATACCAGGCGACGTGGAGCGACGACGGGTACTGAGTTCGCGCGACGCGGAAGAGCGCCGACGTTTGATTTCGAGTTGTTCCGACGACGCGATCGTTCGACTGTTAGTTACGCTTTTATAGCCCCATCGATAGCGATTTCGCTCGACGTCGCGTCGTCGTCGACGCCGCGCGCGTGCGATTCGATTCGACGCGCGATGGTGCCCGCATTGGCATCGCGCGCCGAAGCGCGGCACACACCGACGCGCGCGATGCCCGCTCGCGCGCGCCGCTCGATCGAAACCTCTCGCGCGCGCGAACTCCTCCTCGCGATCGACGAATCGTTCGCGAGCCCCGAGGCCTTCGCGACCGCGCGCTTCGATCCTCGCGAAGATGCTGAATGGTAAAGGGCGTTCGCCGCGCGCGCGCGCGGCGCGAGCATTGACGACGTCGTCGCACGCGCGCAGGCTCCTCGTGAAGCGCGCGTTCAACAGACGCGCGTTGGAGACGCACCCAGACAAAGGAGGCGACGCGGACGCGTTCCAAGCGATGTACGAGGCGTTTCAAGAGCTCAAACAAGCGTTTCTCGATGGCTTCTCGGAATTCGCGAAGTGCATCGAATCGGCGCCGGCGAAGGCGAAGGCGAAGGCGAAGGCGAAACGAACGATGGTAGACGCGCCAGAACTCATGGGTAAGCGACGGACGATTCCACCGTACGAGTTCTTTCAAACCGCCGCTGAACGAGACATTCCGTTCTGGAAAATTGAGTTGGCGGCGTCGGGCAGAGCTCGCTGCACCGGCTCGCGCAAGTCCCTCGGCAGCGTCGGTCGCTGTCGAAACACCAATGAAGGATCGAAGGTGGATCAGCCGAGAAGCGTGGGTCCCGGTCCCGGTCCCGGTCCCGGGTCATCGAGAGCGCTCGTCGCCGACGTGTTCGGAATCATCAAGAAGAACGCTGTGCGCGTGGGCTTAATGGATCCAGAATCTGGCGCGTACTGCCGATTCGTTCATTTGCGATGTTGGCGTGTGCCTCAGGCGGTGTGGTACAATCTTCCGCAGTACCCCGACGATACGACTGAGTATAGCGTCGATGAGTTCAAAAGACGCTTGGTCGATATGGACGGCGTCGTCTTCGTCGGGTTGAACAAACTTTGCGATGAAGACATCACGCTCGTCGCCGAACACGCGATGAATCAGGAGGCGTGGGCGGCGTTCAATCAGAAGAAATATGTCGCCGCTCGAGCTGCTGGCCTTCCGTCATCGCGGGTTCAACTTCTTTCGAAAGACGAAATCAAAGTACTGCAGAAACTAATGTCGAAGGCGACGTCTTTAGTGCAAGAACCAGAGCAAGACGAACCGCTCGCCGCGGTGACGAAGCAGGAATCAAAACCGGAACCAAAACGAACGGACCACGATGAGTACGACGTCGTGACTGATGACGACGAACACGAAGATGGCTTGCAAGTGGCGCCGAATGTCGGCACCGCGATCGCCGTGCAGAAACCAAAAGAGGAGAAGCCACCACCGAAGATTTTGATTCCCGTCCCTGGCGAAAACGGCGCAATCGCCAACTCACTTCTTCGCGACAATTCCAAACCCATGACGTTCGTGCTGACGGGAATTTTTCCGGATCTCGGAGGCGATCGAATCGGTCTGATGCAAGGCAAAGACATGGCGGAAAAGCTGATTCAGCGGTTTGGAGGCGTCGTGCGGAGCGCGGTTTCAGGCGCAACTGATGTTTTGCTCGTCGGCGAAGAGCCAGGCGTTTCGAAACTATCAGCTGCGCGCACGAAAGCGAACTGCAAAGTTCTCAATCTCGAACACATCCTCGACATGATTCACGGGCGCTCCATTGAAGGGAAACGGTTGCAAATTGAAAGATTCAGCACAGGTTTTCATGGAAATTCGTTAGCGTACGATATGACGCGAGCCGAATTGGAAGAGCTACGGACGGGAGCCAAAGCGCTTCCTTCGACGATGAAAACAGAGGAGCCACAACTTCTACCATCGTCCAAGTCGACAACGCGTAAGCGCAAAGCTCTTCCTTTGTCCACGAAAGACGAAGCGCAAAAGAATTTGACGTTACCCGCACCTGATAAGCCGCCGCGAAATAAGAAGCCAAAACGCTCGCCGAAAGCGCCCGTGCGAAGCTCGCGTCGTCTCGCCGCACTGACGAACGCCGCGTGAGAAGTTCATCACATGATATGATTGCCTCGTTCGCTACGAATCAATGTGTAATTTACAAATGTCTCTCTATTTAGCTACCACGCATCAAAGTTGCCGAAACCGCCCGTCTTCGCCTTCTTCGGCGGCGGCGCGCTCGCAGCCGGCGCACTCGTGGATGCCGAGGCGACGTATTTTCCCACGCCATCGGATGCTTTAGCCGCTGGTAATGCCGAGGCGTCCTTCGCTAGCGCTGCCGCGGGATCACTCCACCACGACCCGCGCTGACCTTGACCGGTGCCATTCTTGACGTCTGCCGCCTTGGCTTTGGCTTCCGCTTCTGCGCGTTCCTTCTTGTCGTCTTCTTCGCGCAGTTCGTCGTATGGATTGGTGAAAATCGTGCATGAAGTGATTTTAATCGTCTTCAAAGGACGATCGGCGGCGTCGCATTCAACCTCTTCGATACGCGCGAGAGTTTCCATCCCGCCCACGACGCGTCCGAACACCGTGTGCTTGTTGTCCAAATGCGGCGCAGCATTGTACGTGATGAAAAATTGCGAACCATTCGTGTTCTTGCCGCTGTTTGCCATGCTCAACACGCCGCGTTCGTCGTGTCTATGAGGGTTGCCCTTGATTTCATCCGCAAACTTCTCGCCCCATATGCAGTGTCCGCCTCTTCCAGTGCCCGTGGGATCGCCACCCTGAAGCATGAATCTTTTAATGCTTCGGTGAAACTTGACTCCGTCGTAAAATCCCTTTTCTGCGAGCGTGATGAAATTTTCGCACGTTCTCGGCGTCTTGTCGCAATGCAGCTCGATGTTCAAATCACCAAAGTTTGTGTGTAATCGAACGTATCCCTTCTTCGTCGGATTGTACCACACGATTTCCTCGGCGCGATGGTTCTTTGTGTGCGCCTCCATCGTCGTCGACGTGAACCCCATCGCACTGTGCCCAGTCGTGCGCATGTCGTTCGTTTTCGTCTTAAGAGTTACGAGATACGGCGCCATTTCCGCCCGCCTTTTCGCCTTTTCCTTCTCCGTGCGTGTATCCAGGTCCACTCGTCCCGTCTCGTTTGTGTCCCAGGTGGAAGAACCGGGCTTGAACGTAATGTTATCCACCGGCGCCACGTACGCGGGTCCTCGCAGCAAGTGACTGTTGTCGACTGTGTCTGGCTTGGTTTCGATCCCGTGCTTCTTATTCTCCTCCGCATCTTTAGCCTTGGCGAGATTTAAAACCTCCTGCGCCTGCGCCGCCGCCGAACTCCCGCCTCGCGCGCCGATTTTTGCCGCCTCCTCGCTCCCGAGCGACGCCAACACACGACGCATGTCTTCGCTCACCTGCGTCTTGTTGATGCTTCCATCGTCTCCTTGTCCTTCTTTCCCCAATCCCTTCACGTCTAACCCGCGTTTCACGTGATCAAAGTTATCCAACGTTCGCGCCTTCAAATCCAACGGGTCCTGCAGCGTCACCACGTCGCTTCTCTTAAACGCCTCATCCGTCAACAAATCCTTCCAGTTCTTCGTCTTAAAGCACAACTCTTCGATCGCATCGGTGCAATACACGTTTCCAGTCGTCTTCACCGCGCATATCCGCGTCGCGTCCGTAAACGTCTTATTCAGCACCGGGCACTCGTACTCGCCGTCTTTATTCTTGTACCAATTCAACCGCACCAAATCCTTCACCGCCAGCGCCTCACCGCTCACGGGGTGCTTCTTATGTTTCATCACGTACGGCACCGCGTTCGAGATGTCCATCACCGTCCCATCCGGCGCGCACACCGCGTTTTTAAACGGCAGAAACGAGATTGCGCAGCAGTGAAACGGCAATCGTCGAAACGGCGCGTCCGCGCCGCGATCCCTCCCACCGCCGCCGCCCTCGGCCGCCCACTCGCTCGCGGTGACGTACCCTCGGTCCTTCTTCGCCGTCTTGTTCCGTCCCATCGTCGGCGCGTCGCGTTTTCACGCCGCTCGTCGCTCGCCGCCGCCGCACTCATCGACGACGACGACGTCGCGAGAATCGCGCGACGCGAGCCGCGATGGTGGGGCTCGGCAAGGGCGTCGGCGTGCCGGTGAAGCTGCTGCACGAGAGCGAGGGACACGTCGTGACGGTGCGTTCGCTCGACGTCGATGCGCGACGACGACGTTCGATGCGCGATTGCGCGATGTTTTCGAGGAATGCGCGCGCGCGCGACGCGCGACGGCGACGCGCGCGACGCCGCGACGCGCGGGCGGCGTCGATCGACGCGCGCGCGGGCGAGACGCGCGAACGACGCGCGAGAAGCGCGCGCGGGCGAGGATCGCGAGGGGGAGGAATCAACCCTAACGCCTCGAACGCGCGCGAAGGACGGTTTCGCGAAGACGAGGAAAGCGACTGACGACGACGCGCGGTTCGCGAACGATGACGCAGGTGGAGCTTAAGACTGGGGAAACGTACCGAGGGCAGCTCGTGGAGAGCGAGGATAATTGGAATTGTCAAATGACGGATGTCACGCACGTCGGTCGCGACGGGAAGGAGAGTAAGATGGAACACGTGTACATTCGTGGGTCGAAAGTGCGAATGATGGTGATTCCGGACATGCTGAAGCACGCGCCGATGTTCAAGAGAATCGATCCGAAGTTTGATCCGAAGGGCGGGAAGAAGTAGGCGATGCGGCGGCGTTTGTTTTTAATAAAGAATTCCGTGTACAAGACGAGACGCGCGGCGAGCCGCGCTATTTGCCAAATCTTTGCGCAGTCTTCGCGTACTTGTCTATGACTCGCGCGAGATCGCGACGACTAAATCTATCTAATGATTCCTCGTGGAACAACTCCGCGGCGTGCAGTTGCCACGGTGGGTAGCCCTGAAGATGAAACGTCGCGCCGAAGACGACGGCGACGTCGGCGGGCGGAAGGAAAGTCCCTCGCTCGCGCATCCAACGCTCCAAACGCACGACGTCGGGTTTATATTTGAACTTTGCCCACTCCACGCCGTCACCATCCCGCGCGCTCGCGATGGCACCCTCGAGCGAATCGTCGCCTTCATCTAATTCCGCGTGTCTCGCCGCGTCCAGCAGCGCCGCGCACGCGTCCCTCGGTCCCAACGCGTCGACATCGATCGACGCCTCCCCGCGCCCCGCGCTCGCCCCACGCGCGCACTCTCGAATCTTACCACCGTCATCGGCGTCCACGACGCGCAAGACGTACCCCACGCCCTCGCGATCTCGCCTCGAGGTCTCCAGCGCCTCGCGCAGCGCCTCGATTCCGCGCGTCGTCGTCGCGCGTCCGCCGCCATCGTACACGCTCACGCGTTCCACCCCACACCGCGCGCACCACCGCGCGACGTTCACCGCGCGTTCGACGAACCTCTCCAGATCGCCGTCTCCCTCTCCACACGTCGCGATCACGCTCAGCGTCCTCGGCGGTCGTCTCGGCGCGTCGCCGCCCAACCCTTCGTATCCGCCCACCCTTCGTCGCAGCTCCGCGTTCATCGCGCGCATCGCGTGCCGCAGCCCTCGCCGCGGTTCGAATCGTTCGCATCCCAGCGCGCGAAACGTCGCGTCGACGACGCGTCGCGCCCACGCGCGCGCGACGAAGAACCAGTGCGTGCACGCGAGCAACCACTCGTGCGCCGCGCGCGTCGCCGCGCGCGCCTCGCTCGCGCGCGCGCGCATGCGTCGTCGCGTCGCGCGTCGTCGCGCGTCGCGCGTCGTCGCGCTCGCGGCGCGCGCCGCGCGAGGCGCGTTCTGACGCCGTCGATGCGTCGACGCGTCAAAAAAGTGCCATCGAACGAATCGTCGCGCCAGACCGACGCGCGCCGGCATGTTCGGCGACGCGGTCGCGGTGAGCGGCGCGATCGATCCGACCGCGACGATCGGCGCGCGCGCGGCGCGGGCGAACGCGCGAGACGGGACGGAAGGGACAAAACTTGAGCTCCCGCGATTGGATGATTTTCGCGACGAAGAGAGCGCGCGGCGGTTCACGCGCGCGAACCGATGGTTGAGCGTGGACTTGCTGGCGTTTCCGGTGCGTGGGCGCTCGGCGGTGCGACGTCGCGCGCGAACGAAGGCGAAAGAGGTGGACGAAGGAAGGAAGACGACGGATGGATGGATGCAATCGGCAATCGAGGTTGTTACAGAGCGCGAAGAAGGGGGGGACGAGCGCGAGAACGACGACTGACGAAACGGTGCGCGACGCGATAGGTGGTGCGAATAAATTGGGTGGTGGCGCTCATGGCGACGACGACGCTGTGGGGATTCACGATCGGCGTGTTGTCTCGTGAAGAGGCGGCGGAGGAATTTTTCGGCAAGGCGACGCTTTGGATTTCCAACAACTTTACGTGGTTTTACACCTTGACGCAGAACGCGTGGATTTTCGTGGTGATTTTCGTGCTGTTTCGGAAAAGGTACGCAAACATCAAGCTCGGACAGCCGGATGATAGGCCTGATTATTCCGATCTCGTGTGGTTCACGTTGATTTTCACCACGGGGCTCGGGACGGGGATATTTTACTTTGGAGTGAGCGAGCCGATGTACTACTATCGTGATGATTCCAAACTTTTAGGAACAGCAACCAACTATATAGCGAAGATCCCGTTCATGAACGATGATCAAAGGGCGAACATGGCGATGTTTGTCACTTTTTTGCATTGGGGTTTGCACGGTTGGGCGACGTACATCTTGGTCGCGCTGACGCTCGGCGTCGTGCATTACCGACTGGGCAGGCCGCTGACGCTTCGCAGTGCGTTTTATCCCATCGTAGGCGATTACGTCAACGGGCTGTTCGGCGACTTGATTGACTCGATGTCCATCGCTTGTACGACGTTTGGGTTGTGCACGTCGCTCGGTTTGGGGGCGAGCAGTATCAATACCATCTTGCACCGCATGAGCGCTTCGATTCCTGACGACGACGACAACACGAAGTCGGCCATCATTTGGGGCATCACCGCGCTCACTACGGGTGCACTCGTAAGCGGGCTCCACCGCGGGGTTATCACTTTCGCCATTGTCGCCTTCTCAATTCTACTTGCGCTGATTATGATTTTGTTCATGCTTGACAACACGTGGTACCTTGCAAATTCGTTTACGCAGCAAATCGGAACATACTTGCAGTACGTGATTCTCGGCGGATTCGACAATGACGCCATAGCGCAGCTGAACATAGAGTTTACGCAGAACGACACGCACTTGTGGGGTGCGCAAGGGATAAAACAATTAGTGGAAACGGCCTTGAACAAGACGCTTGCCGATCCGACGACGTATTACTCGAGCTCGCCGACTTCGTTCATGGATACGTGGACGGTATTTTACTGGGCTTGGTGGATCACTTGGGCGCCGTTCGTAGGAATGTTTTACGCTAAAATTTCACGTGGTCGCACCATAAGATCGCTTATTCTGGTCGGTATGTTTGCGCCGATGTTTTTGGGTTTCTTTGCTATTTCCGTCCTCGGATCGCTTGGTATTCGAATGCAACGCATCGCGGAATTGGCGCTCGGCGCTGCACCAGATTGGCAGAAAGGAGTTGTGAACTGCGGTGCCCTCGGGTATTTAGAAAACACACCCGTGAGTGCGGACGCAAAAAAGTTGGCCTCGGAGCTCGGAGTCTACGCCTTGGCGTGTCGAAAATCGACGGATAGAATTTTGGACATTCTTGAGCCTTACAAAAACTTGACGACGCTTTTACAAACCTTAGTTCTTTTGGGTGTGATTTTGTTCTTCGTCACCTCTGCGGATGCGGGCGCGTTCGTGGACGACAAAATCGCCGCGAACGGCATGGAAAATCCTCCTGTTCTTCAAAAGGTGTGGTGGAGCATCACGCAAGGCGCCACCGCGCAGGCGTTGCTAAGCTCCACTAAAAACGGTTTGTCCACGCTTCAATCGGTGAGCATTTGTGCCGCTCTGCCGTACACGTTCGCGCTGAATTACATGTGTGTAGCACTCTTTCGCGCTATGGACGAAACGAATGAGGATCCAACATACATGAAAATGCGGAAAGGTTTCAGCACATCCATCGTCGACGTGTTTGAGAATTTCCACAAGGCTGACGGAACGATGGCGACGAAACAAGCGTCGACAAAGGATCGCTTGCTGTTACTATTGCGCACAATTTTAAATCCGAGAAGGTCCTTAACGACGGCGGGCTTGGAACTCTTCAAGCCTCTCAGGCTGAGCGTGTTAAGTTTCGGTTACGGGCTGGTGCATCTTTTGTGGATCTTGCTCCTCGCGTTGTCGCCGTTGGACAAAGGCACGCACACGTTGGCGTGGTTGATGTACTTGATTTTCACATCAATCACGGCGGCCGTGCGTTATAATCTTAGGAAAAAGTGGTACATCATCGGTAACTTGATGGATGACTTTTTCGTGTGCTTTTTCTTTTATCCATTCGCGTTGGCGCAAATGCAGCTAGAGGTCGAGAGTCACACGGGACGCGCCGTCGAGCACGGAAGAGCCAACTTTGTTCCGGCAAACACGATGAAAGCCGCCGACGACTAGTCATCGTGCAGCGCCACTTTGTAAAATTATGCTGCAAACAAATAATATGTGTAACTACATCGTTCCGGTACAATTTAAGCAGCGACGGAGACCCGACGCGACGACCTGCTTGGCGTTCGAGACGGGGTCTTTTTCGGCGTACGAGACGGGGTCTTTTTCGGCGTTCGAGACGGGCTCTTTTTCGGCGTTCGCGATGTCGCCGACTTGTTAGATATCTTTCGCGCGGGAGTTCGCGCACGCGCCGCAACTTTCGCCTTGACGTCCGCCGAACTTCCCCAGTTGGCGGCGTAAATGTCGTTGAACTGTTCCTGGCACATGTGCACGAAATACATCGCGCAGTGCACTGGAATGGCGTACGGCAGCGCGGCGCGGAAACCCGCCATTTTGTGGAAACCCAGAAGTCCGACCATACTGCCAATGATCATCGGATGCGGCACCACGTTGTAAGGGAACCCGTGCACGAAGTTGGGTTTGACTTTTCCGAGTTCGACGCCAAAGTACGTCTGGTCGATGCCCAGCGCCACCGTGGCGGCGGTGCTCAGACCGTATCCACACACGATCATCGCGATGGAGACGATGTCAAACTCGAAATGCTTCAGGTACGTCAGCCCGAGATGGGTCAAAGCCAGCGATTTCCAAAACATCACGTTGCGCTTGAACATCCCAAAGTTGATTCCCTCGCGCACGTGATAGGTGGCGATGTACATGCAATAGTGCGTGTACGACGTGACGGCGAAGAAAAAATACGGGTGAATGTACTTGCCCGCGGCGTAAATCGCAGCAACGCTTGCGATGTTATTGATGCCAGCGTATTTGGATACGAGAAATGCACCATTAGTGACGGCGAGGACCATGAACGCCATAAATCTCCAGAAACCAGTCGGCTTGATGGTGTTCAAAAACAGCTTGCGCGCGACGGTGTTGTACATCACGGACAAGTGTAACAGCGCCTCGCCGAACGGTCCAAAGCACTTGGGATAGACGCAGTAATGTAACTTCATGGTAATGCGTCGATCGGGATTCGCCACCGGTCGATCAGCGATGACGTGGATCTCGCGATGGAAATCAAAGCCGACGACGTCGCCGTCGGATAAGCACCCGCCGCTTCCTTCTTGGGTGAAAATAGTTTCAACCTTGACGTTTTCATTCACCGCGAGCATGCAGCGGTACAAGAAGCAGAACGGATACACCGCCCACGGGCCATCGATGTGTTCCATGTAAAATACCGTGTCGGAATTATTGTTGTGATGGGACGAGGCGACGTAAATCTCATTCATCCCGTACACGGGTTTGACGACCCACGCGTCCGGGCGGAAGCGCTCGGCAAACATCTTCTCCACCGGCGCCGAGTGCGCGATGTGCGTGAACGCGTCTTTCTCCTTCGGAGCCAATCGCGTGTGCCACCAGTGCGCGGTGCAACTGCGATCCGGGTCCTCCTCGGTGACGAAGCGTTCGATGGTTTTCATCGCCGCCCGATCCTCCGCACTCGTCAGCTTTCCCCGCACCACGTAATTATGCGCCACGATCCACGACAAGAAGCTCTCGTCCATGTGCATCACCGCGTCCAGGCACAGCGGCAGCAAATAAAACGTGTGTTCGACGAGCAGCGCCGGCCAATTCGTAAACTTCATGTACGACGCCTGATACGTCTTCTCCCCCGTCGCCGCGTGCGCCGCCTCCTGCCCCGCGTACGCCGCCGCGAACACCCCCATCATCCCCCACATCGTCATCCCGCTCGCGCACATCGCCCCCGCCGCGCGCGCGATCATCGCCCACGCCACCGTCGTCGCCACTTTCACTCCCTCGCCCGCGTTCGTCGCCATCGTCGCCGCCGCGTACGCCCAAAACGCGCCTCGCGCGCTCGCCGCGCCCCATCGCGTCTCCAGCATCGCCATCGCGCTCGCCATCGCCACCGGCGTCGTCACCAGGTGCAGCGCGACGTTGAACGAGTTCGAGTGGTACCTTCGGAACTCCGTCGCCGTCGCCGCGAACGTCTTCATGGCGTCTTCGCGTTCGCGTTCGCGTTCGCGAGCGATCGTTTTCGCGCGATGAATATTCCAGTCGCGTCGACGCGCGCGCGGATCCAGCGCGCGCGCGAGCGCTCGCGGCGCGGCGTCGCGCGGTCGGCGTTCGCTCGCCGTTCGCTCGGCGTTCGCTCGCGCGTCGCGGAGTGGCGAAAAACGCGACGCGATTCGGATCGAAAAATCGCATCGTGACGTGGTCGAGCGCGGGGCGACGACGCGTCGGAGCCGAGGCGCGCGGATGATTGATTACAAGCGAACGCGCGCGCGCGAACGCGACGGCGCGCGCGTCGAAGCGTCGCACGCGCGCGCGTCGAACGATGGACGCGCGTCTACATCTTTTTATCAGCCTTGCTGGCTTTTAAAAAGTCGTCGTACGCGCGCTGGAGCGCGGCGCGATCGTCGAGGGTGGCGACGTCGGCGTCGGCGGGATCGGCGGTGGAGACGTCGGCCTCGGCGACGCGCTCGGCGCGCTTGGCGACTTCTTCACTGACGACGTCGATGTCGATGGCGGCGGCCCAGCGGTCTTTTTGTTTGAGCTTGTCGGACTCGAGACGAGCGCGGCGCTCGGCGCGACGGCGAGCGCGCTTGCGGCGCGACGCGCGGACGCCGACGGACAACACCGAGGCGAGGGCGAGTGAGGTGACGAAACCCGCGGTGGCGTACCCACCGGCGTCGAACGCGCCGGGGAGTCTGGGCATCTGCCAAGACACGGATTGCGACGCCGACGTCGCGCCGCGCTTGGCGGATTTCGCCGGTTTCTTCGCCGCCGGTTTCGCCTTGACCACCGCCTTGGTCTTCGTCTTCTCCACAACCTTTTTGCTCGGTTTCGCGACGACGACTGGCTTTTTCGGCGCCGGTTTTGCGACTTCCTTCTTCGGCGCGACGACCGCCTTCTTCACCGGCTTCGGCGCCGCCTTTGCCTTTGGTCTCGAAGTCGTTTCGCCGCGCCAAAAAAATCTCCGAACGCCGCGCGCGCCGTCGATGACGCCACCGAGCGCGTTGTCGAGCGAATCCGCCGTGCGATACTTTAAGTCATCAATGAATTCCGCGCGCTGCTGCGCCTTCAATTCCTTCACGCGCGCCACTTCTTGTGCCTTCAACTCCTTTTCCCGAGCGACTATTTGCGCCTCTCTCGCTCGCTCGAGAGCCTTGGCCTCTTTCGCGGCGTCATCTTTAATCTTTTTCGCCGCCTCCGCGAGCTTCCGCTGGTTCTCTTGCGCGATTTTCTCGGTTTCCGCCGCGCGAGCTTCCAAGGCTTTGCGTTTCGCCGCCAGCGCGCGTTCACGCGCCTCTTCTAACTCTCGCGCAGCCTCTTCCCGCTGCCTGGCCTGTTCTCTCGCCCGCTTCTCGGCGATTTCTCGCGCCTGCTCTTGTGCGCGCGCCCGCGCGCGAGCTTGTTCTTGAGCTCGCTTTTCCTCGCGCACGACTTCCTCTTCCGCTCTCTTGAGCGCGCGCGCCTGCTCCTTGACGCGTTCGCGCTCTCGCGCCGCGACTTCCTCTTCGACGCGTCGCTCGCGTTCGAGCGCCGCGCGCAACTGCGCCTCCGCCTCCGCCGCGCGCGCTTGCTCTCTCTTTAATCGCGTCAACTCCGCGATCCGATCGCGTCGCTCGATGCGTCGAGCTTCGATGACGCTATAAAGCTTATCTGCCGCTTCGTTCCGCACCGGTTGCCACCCGACGGGTCGGCGTTCCGCCACGTATCTGCGAAACGTCGGCGCGGCGTTCGCGACGGCTGTCTTGGACGACTGCTCACTCGCCGCCTTCTTCGCCGCGATCTCAGCGGCTTGCTTCGCTTCCGCGCGCTCGCGCTCGGCTTTCTCGCGCTCCGCTTGCAATCGCTCTTTATCCGCCTTCACGCGAATTTCCGCCGCCAGCTTCGCGTCGATGCGCTCGTCGTGCACCTCGGCGACTTCCACGCGCATCATCGGATTAAACCCCGCACCGCTCGCCGTCGACGCCTCGCCGCTCGCCGTCTTCGCTCGTCGAGGCGCGACCGTCGCGGAGTCCGCGCTCTCTTCCCCCCCAGCCCTCGTCCCCGCGCTCGCCGTCGCGTCGCGCGTCGCCGTCGACTTATCCCTCCGCGCGCGTCGCCCCCCCTCGCCTCGTCTCTCTCGTTTCCCATCCTTCACGCGCTTCGCGTACGCGCACCACGCCAAAAACACCCCGAGCGTCACGATTTCCCGCTGCGTCGCGCCGTTCCCGCGTTTACTCGCGCTCGCCGTCGTCGCCCCGCGTCTCGTCGTCTTCGCCGTCGTCGTCGTCGCCGCGATCTTCCCTCCCTCCACTCGCACCGCGCCTCGTCCGCGTCTCGCGCGCGTCCCGCCCTCCGCGCGCGCCGTCGCGACGTTCGCGGCCGTCACCGCGCGCATCGCGGCCCCTCCGCCGCCCCCCGCGCCCGTCGACCGCGATCTACGCCGAAATCAGGCGTCGCCGATGAATCGATTCGAGATCGTCGCGCGTCGCGATTGCGTCGCGCTTTCGCGTCCCGCGACGCCCGCGTCGTCGTCGCGATTGCGTCGCGAATGCTTCTCGCGCGCGCGCGCGCTCGCGCGTCGTCGGACGCCGTCGACGCGTCGCGCGCGTCGCGAATGCGTCGCGGATTGACGCCGAGCGAATTAACGTTCGCGCGCGCGACGCGTCGCGATTGAATCGCCACCGCGCCGCGCGCGACGCGCCTCGATGCGCGCCGACGCGCATCAAGGCGCGCGAAAATTCGCACCGTCGACGCGTCGCGCGTCTCGGCGCGGACGCGCGTCGACGCGTCCGCGAGCGTCGCGCGATGCGCCGCCGTTCGTCGACGCGCGCGCGGTGAGCTACGCGCCCGCGGGCGCCGGCGCGCCGGTGCTGCGCGACGTCGCGCTCGCGCTCCCGCGACGAGGGCTGACGCTGATCGTCGGACGGTCGGGCACGGGGAAGAGCACGCTGCTGACGCTGATCGCGGGGCTGAGCGAACCGACGACGGGGCGGGTGACGCTGGGCGGCGACGGCGCGGAGGACGCGCGGGCGACGACGGCGGCGGACCGACTGGCGAAGGTGGGGATCGTGTTTCAGTTTCCGGAGCGACACTTCTTGGGGAAGACGGTGCTGCAGGAGCTGACGTTCGGGTGGCCGACGTCGGCGAACGCGTTCGCGAGACGAAGGGCGCTGGCGTACAGGATGCACGACGCGCTGCACGCGGTGGGGATGGAGGGCGTGCCGCTGGACACGGAGGTGCGGACGCTGAGCGGGGGGTATAAGCGACGGTTGGCGCTCGCGATACAACTCGTGCGCGATCCCGCGGTGCTGTGCCTGGATGAACCGCTGGCGGGGTTGGATTGGAGCACGCGCGCGGAGGTGACGGCGCTGCTCGACGACTTGAAGCGCGACAGAGCGGTGGTGGTGGTGTCGCACGACGTGGAGGAGATTCAACCGATCACCGATCGTGCGTTTAGAATGGAGCAGATGGGTAAGCTCACGGACGTCAGCGCCGAGCTCGCGGGGGCGAGAGCGAACGCGTTCGGGCGCGCCGAGGAATCGTTTCCGGCGTTTGATTGAATCGTAGCGACGAATAGACGAGATTGTAGAAATTGTGATGCGGTACCGCGCGAAACTGTTAGAACGAACGAACGAACGAACGAACGAACGAACGAACGAACGCTCGCGTCCCGTCGCGTCGCGTCGCGTCGCGTCGTCGCGCGTCGTTTCGGTCGTTGTCGGGGTTTTGTCTTTTACAACGCGCCGTCGCGGCGTCCGCCCCGCGCGCGCTCTTCTCCGTTCGGCGCGACGACGTCGGCGTCGTCCGTCTCGCCTAGATTTGAATAATACCCTCCGGTGTCGCGACCGCGACGAGCGTCCACGACCCCGCGTCCGCCATCGCGCTCGCCCACGTATCACCCTCGCCTCGCGCGCGCTCGAGCAGCGCCGCCGTGGCCACTTGCAAGCGCACGTCTCTTCCGCAATACTCGCTCGCCGCCTCCTCCATCCCTTTGTTATGCCCGACCGCCATGATCGTCCTCGCGTCCGTGACGATCTCACACTCCACCACGTCCCCCTCCTCGCCATCCGCGCCGTCTCCCGCCGTCGTCTGCTTCACCACGCACTCGCTCAGGTGTTGTCGCATCACGCCGTCCAGCGACGCGTAGTGATACAGCGACCCGAGATACATCACTCGTCCCTTCGTCCCGAACGCCTCGTTCACCTCGTCCCGCATTATCTCCAGCGTCTCTTTCGATCGTCGCGAGTTCGAGCACAGCGTGAGATCGGGCGTCCATCCCGCGTCGTCGACGCGCGTCGCCACGCTCTTCGCCAGCGCGCGACCCTCTCGCGTGAGCGGTCGATCCGCGTCCTTCGTCTCGCCGTCCGCCCCCGAGGACGCGCTGTGTCGAAGCATGATGAGTCTGTACGTCGGCGCGTCGCTCGCGCGCGCGCTTTCGAGCGCGCGCGGCGCGACGCGCGTCGATCGTTCCGCGACGCGTCGCGGTCGGTCGGTCGCGCGTCGCGCCGTCGCGCCGCGCCGCGTCGTCGCGCGCGTCGCGGACGCGACGCGTGGCGTCGCGCGCGTCGTCGCGCGCGTCATGCGCGCGTCGTGCGCGCCGTGCGTCGAGCGCGCGCGCGTGTGCGGCGTCGAGCCGTCGCGGTCGTTGCGCGCCATCGGACGCGCGACGCCACACGTCGGCGCGTCGCGCGCGATGGCCCGCGTCGCGCGCGCGGCGACGACGGCGTCGTCGTCGCTGTACAGGAACGCGCTGCTCGTCGTCAAGACGACGCCGATGACGGAGTACACGTCGCTCATCGGGTCGGGAGAATTGTACGACACGCCGCGGTACGAACGCGTGAAAACGCGACACGAAACGCACAAGAGCGGCGTCAAGGCGGTGAAACGCATGCTGGAACAGCGCGGCGTGGCGTTCGAGTGCGTGGAGAGGCACGCGCTGACGGAGGAGTCGGTGAGAGGGCACGATTTGATCGTCGCGCTGGGCGGAGACGGGACGACGCTGATATCGGCGCACCACGTGAGGGACGCGAAAGTGCCGATACTGGGGATAAACACCGATCCGGCGACGAAGGATGAATTGACGAAGATGTATCTGACGAACGCGTGCGTGGACGAGCGACGGTCGACGGGACATCTGTGCGCGGCGAATAGGTTCGACGCGGAGACGGTGCTGGACGGCGCGCTGCGGGGAACGCTGAAACCGACGAGATTGGCGAGGATACGCACGGTGCTGAACGGTAAGGTCTTAGAACCGGCGTTGAACGATGTGCTGATCGCCCATCCGAGCCCGGCGGCGGTGAGTCGGTACAGCGTGCGATTACCGCCGACGGCGCGCGGGGGCGACGGCTACGACGAGTCCGCGAAGAGATTTTTTCACGTGCGCAGCTCGGGCGTGCGCACGTGCACGGCGAGCGGGTCCACCGCGGCGATGTACAGCGCCGGTGGGGAGATCATGCCGCACGACTCGATGTCCATGCAATACATGGATCGCGAGCCGATTTATTACGACCACGCGCCGCCGCCGAGCGTCGGGCACGGATATTACGAGCGAGGCGACGCGCTGTCGTTCCGATGGAACTCGCGCGTGGGGACGATTTACATCGACGGCGCGCACGTCAAACACGACGTCGTTCTGGGAGATGATGTCGAGATGTCCACGGACGCGCCCGAGTTGTCGCTCTTCGTCTCGAAATGGTTCGTCGAGGCCCGACGCGTGCGCACGGGCCTCGACCGCGTCTTCAAAACGCGCGAGAACTGGGGTCGACGCAAGTAGATGATCGTCATGATAGAATAGAGTGCTAGAATTTGTTGTATTCCATCGTTGTTGCCGATACGTGTGCGCGTCCTTCGCGCCGCGCCTAACTTCTAACCGTCGACGCGCTCTAGCGCGTGGCCAACAACCTCGCGCGCCGTGCTCTCGAGCGTCGACGTCTCCGACGATACCGTCATCGTCGACGCTAATAAATCCCCGTTCGCGTCGACGAATCCGCACGACGCCATCTGCTCCTCCAACTCGTCGTATTCTAAATCGCACGTCCCGAACGCCGTCGTCGAGCACCGCTCCGCTCGCGCTCGCGATCCGTTCCCGTACGTCTTCACGAACGCCCGCACGTTCACGCAATCTTCCAGCGTGAACGCACCCACGGTCGCGCACGTCGCGATGTCGCAACTCAGGCAATCTCGCGCCGTGGTCGAATCCGTCGTCGGCCCGAAGACGAACACGCAGCGCTTGCAGTCGAGCACGTTCACCTCTTTCACGGCGCAGCAGATCACGAAGACGCAATCCTCGCAGCCCTGGGCGAAGAACTTCGTCACGTACGCCGACCGTTCCATCGCGATCGTCTCCGATTTCCTGCACTTGTACGACACGTCGCGCGACGCGCCGAGCGGTTTCGCGCGGAATGACGGTTTGCGTCGCTCGATCGGCGAGTACGACAGGATGGACGTCGGTGACGGCGGACGCTCGGTCTTGGGCGACGCGGAGGATAGAATTTTACGCGCGATCGCCTTGGGCGACGGCGTCGCGGCCCAGAGCGCGGCGGTGGGTTTGGTGAAGTAGCATCCCATCGCGACGTTCGGCGCAAAGTGCGGTGTTCCTTCCCCTCTGCGCGAGAGCGAGACGACGTCGAGTCGCGGTGAAGTTCTGAATCGGATGGATTAAAATATGTCTCTACGCGGGACGCACGCCGTCCCAGTGAATAAAAAAATCTTTTTTACGTATGGTACTGCGCTCTACGCGGCGACGAGGTCGCGCTCGCCTTCGTCGGCGGGCGCGTCGGCTTGCAGCGCGCCTTCGATGGCGGCGGCGGCGGCCTTGGCGGCCAAGTTGCGCGCGTATTCGCCAGCCGGGTAGAACTCGCGGTGTTCCTTACCGAACGGCACGCGAGTCTTCTTCATCCAAACCTCCGGCTCGACGTAGGTGCCCAACACGTGGTCGACGAGCGGGCAGCACACGTTGTAGTTGCACTGGCCGGACAACACGTGGTGACCGCTGTGGTTCAGGTACAAGTAATCGTAATACTTGGATTCGCGGTATCGCGCGAGCCACAACGACGGGATCCCATCTTGAAGCGGAACCTCGTTCAAGCCGTGCATGGCCGGATGCAACGAGTTCCAAATCAACGCGTGCGCGAGCGTGGACCCGCCGATGAGCGCCGCCATCGGCCCCGCGGAGAACCCCATGAGCGCCAGCACCGGCACGCACGTGATCACCATTTGCATCGTCATCAAACCCGTGACATCCCACTCGAACGCCGTTCCGCGGTAGGTGTTCCCTTCCAAAACCGCCGCCGGTTCGCTCTTCATCCACTTGTCGTCCACGCGAAGCGACATGTCGTCCAGCGTCTCCGCGTGGTGTTCGATGTGTCCGCCGCCGCCAACCTTCGGCGCTTCCTTCTGTCTCGTGAAGAAGCACCACACCCTTTTCAAGGTTTCGTTCTTGTTGAACTCGGCGTGTTGGTAGTAACGATGGGTGATGTATTCGTTGATGGACACCATCGCGTACATGGTCGGGACGCTCAGCGTCCACCGCGCGACGTCCACCGCGAGGCTCGCGCGCGGCGTCACCGCGCGCGCGTCTCGCGTCGACGCGCGCATCGCGCGTCTCTTTTGAATCGCTGTTTTCGCGTGTTCGCGCGCGCGCTTTCGTCAGTCTCGCGCGCGTTCGGGCTCGTTTCGAGTCGTCGCGTCGACGTCGACGGCGGCGGCGTTTCGAGTCGGCGCGTCGCGTCGCGTCGCGCACGCACGTTTCGCGCTCGAGATCGCGCGCATGGCGGACAGCGCGTTGGTTTGCATCATCTCGCGCGTCGAGGGATGGTCGCGTGCGGTGGAGTGACGCGCGCGCGCGACGCGAGCGTTTGGTGGATTACTTATCCTACTCGCGCATCTCGGCGCTTTTCGCGCAACCACAGTCGTCCGAGTCGCCGAAGTCGCGCCTCGACGTCGCGTCGCGCTCGGTGACGGTGATTCGCGACAGCAGCGCGTCTAAGGGAGATAAAGTCGGGGAATACGCGCGCGAGGGAACGCGCGTCGGCGACGACGGCGACGACGGCGACGGCGGCGACGGCGGCGACGCGCGTTCTAAATCGTCATCCGCTACGTCGTCCGCCGCTCGTTCGCGCGCGTCCGCCTCGCGCGCGCGCCTCGCGTCGGCGGCGCGCAGACGCTCGATTTCCTCGATCAACGATTCGACTTTTTGTTCGAACGCCGCGAGCGACGCGACGTGATACTCGAACGACACGACTTCGGGCGAACCGTCGCCGCGCGTCGCCGCCGGCGCCGACCGCCGCGCCGCGCCGCGCGTCGCGCGCGTCGTCCCCAACAGCCGTCGCAGCTTGTGTAACTCCACGTCCTGCGTCTTCGCCCTGCCGAGCAACCGCTCGCACTTGCGCGCGAGGTCCGCGCGAGACCGTCTCGCCTCGTCGCGCTCGCGCGTCAGCCTCGCGCACCGTCCTCGCAGCGCGTCCATCGCCTTCGCGTCCGACGCGCGCGACGACGACGCGTTCTCATCGTTCGCCGCGAGCGCGTCGCGCGCGTCCCGCGGTCTCGTCTTCGCCGTCGTCTTCGCCGTCGTCTTCGACGCCGACGTCGTCGAATTCAAAGCCATCGCGCGTCTCGCCTCGAGCTGTCCCAGGAGCTGTCGCGCCACCGCGCGCGCGTGTCGCTCCTCGGCGTCCATCGCCTCGGCGCGCGCGAGCGCCGCGCCCGTCGGCGACGCCGCCATGTCGACGCGTGCGGCGTTCGCGCGCGGCGACGGACGACGGACGACGGACGACGGGTCGCGCGCGCGTCGATCGCGCGATCGAAAAAACCGTAACCTTGCGCGCGTGCCGTAGAATCGATGGCCTCCTCGAAATTTAGCGGTTTTAACGCCATATAATCGTGCGGTTGTGACCGAGTGTTTCTCCGTCTCCGCGGCGAAGGAAGCGAATGGACGCAGACAACCCAGAGCGTTCGTGACCGAGTGGTTTTAAGGTGCTCGCCTGCTATTGATGAGAGCAGTGAGTGAGTGTGCTCTGCACGCCCAGGTTCGAATCCTGGCGAACGCGTTTTTTATTTTACAGTTTTACGGCGCCATCGCGACGCCATCGTGCCGCTATCGTTCGTGACCGAGTGGTTTTAAGGTGCTCGCCTGCTATTGATCGAGAGCAGTGAGTGAGTGTGCTCTGCACGCCCAGGTTCGAATCCTGGCGAACGCGTTTTTTATTTTACAGTTTTACGGCGCCATCGCGACGCCATCGTGCCGCTATCGTTCGTGACCGAGTGGTTTTAAGGTGCTCGCCTGCTATTGATCGAGAGCAGTGAGTGAGTGTGCTCTGCACGCCCAGGTTCGAATCCTGGCGAACGCGTTTTTTATTTTACAGTTTTACGGCGCCATCGCGACGCCATCGTGCCGCTATCGCGATGGTACAGACGCCGCCTCGGCCTTCTTCTCAGTCGAGAACGATGGGCGCGTCGTCGTCCGCCTCCGCGTCCAACACCACCACCGCATCGTCCCCCCCAGGCGCCGCCAACAACCGACTCTCATCACGCGCCGTCCCTCCCAATCGCCGTCCGCCGCCGCGCAGACCGACCTCGGCGAGTCGCGCGCGTCTCGCCGCCGCGTCTCGCGCGTTCGTCCGCGGCGACCGCGCGCGTCTCGCGCCGCCGTCCCCGCCCACGCACCGTCCGCACACCACGAAATCGCTCGCCATCATCACCGCCGCCTCGCGCTCGAGCGTTCGCAGCAGCGCGTAGAACGTCGCGTCGTGCGGTCCGATCTCCACGTGCGTCAGCTCGTGCAGCATCACCGCGAACACTTGCTCCTCGTCGATCCATCGATACGCCGCCTCGCCGCGCCCTCGTCGCTGTCGCACCAGCACCCGCACGCGCCTGCCTCGGTCGAGATTGTCCCCCCAGAGCGCGATCTCGCCCGGCGGCGCCGGCGGGAGCTCGGTGAGCTCGCCGACGCGCCATCCGCGACGCTTCATGAGACCGTGCGCGCGCCTCGCGACGCGATGGAGCGTCGCGAGCGCTCGCGCGCGCTCGACGGCATCGCCCGCGGCGTGCGCGACGACGCCGTCGAACGCGTCGACCGGGTACGGGCGGTCCAGCGCGCGCGTCGTCGTCCGCGCGACGGCAGCGCGCGACGCGATGTCGAGCGCGCGCGTCGTCGTCGCGGCGCGACGCGGCGTCGCGTCGCGCCGCGGCGCGCGGACGACGACGCGCGGGGCGACGCCGAACGACGCGCGGTCGGACGAGCTCGTGCGCGCGTCGGCGCGCGCGGCGGCGGACGCGAAGGCGGCGGTGACGCGGCGAAACGTCAGGGCGACGGTCGAGGCGCGGAAGCGCGCGGACGAGGACCGCGAGGCGGCGGCGCGCGAAGAAGCGGCGGCGGAGAAGCGGGCGCGCGCGGAGGCGCGCGCGGCGGCGATCGGGGGACGACGGCCGTTTCATCGAAAGGCGGGACCGATCGCGGCGGCGGGCGCGGCGTGCTTGGCGGCGACGGCGGGGTGCTTCGAGGCGACGGTGCACGCGGGGGATTGGATAAACGCGCTGGCGGTGCCGGGAGACGCGCTGGTGGGGGCGAGCGGGGCGCCGGCGAAGAGCGGGCTGTTGACGCTGACGATCGGGGTGGGATTGACGGTGACGTCGACGCTCGCGTTTTCGACGGCGATTTTGTTCGCGTTGGCGTTTCAGGAGGGGAAGGGCGTGATAAAGAACGAACCGATCGTTTATTACCGATGCGACGGCGCCGATCCGACGTGTTGCGTGAACGGGCCGCACAACAAGGGGTATCACGAGCGGTTCGTGTACATGAATCACGGGCGCGGGTTCGAGACGCGACGGGCGGGGTGCATGCAAAGACATCTTCGCGTGTCGCGCGGGTGCTCGGCGCTCAAACCGTTGATCGTGTACCCGAAAGACGAGGACTGGGGATTCTGGTAAATCTACCGTCGCCACTAGATTTTAGCGTAATTTGTACAAACAACAGCGTCGGCGGGCGACTTTCTCTAAGACGACGCGCGCACGAAGAACGTTTGCGCGTCGAGCGCCGCGAGCGCGGGCGCGTCGCCGCCGTCTTCCCGCAACACGACTTCCCCGGCGCGCGTGGTGAGCTCGAACGTGGGCATCGACAACACCGCGTCGTCTAAACTGCGCGCGTAATCGAACACGTCGCGAATCGTAGACGCGTTCGCGTCGAACTTGCGCGTCTTCACCGCGCCGTTCGGCAAACTAAATCGAAGCGCCACTACGCCCGGCGTTCCGCGCGCGGCGCTCGGCTCGGGCGCTATGGACGCGCGCAACGTCGCTTTACGAGTCTCGAACGCCTCTTGTTCGGCTAATTTAGCTCGCTCGCGCTCGGCGAGCGCCTCTTTCGCCTTTAAGAATTCCTCCTTGCGCCGGCGCTCGCGAGCGGCGATCTCATCCATCACGCGCTCGTACTCCTCGCTCGGTTCGAGCTCGACCTCTACGTCGGTCTCGAGTAAAGACACCGCGCCGAAACCGTCGTCCGGTTCCACCGCCGTCACCTTGAGCTCGTACGTCTTGCTCGGATCCGTCGTCGACGCGACGACGACTTCGTCGCCCACCGTCGCCGCGCTTCGCCCCATCATCACGCGCTCCAGCACCTCGCGCACGTCCTGATCCACGAAATCCCGCGCGAAATCATTCATACGAGGTTTCAGCGTCATCTTCGTCCCAAGCGGTAGCGCCGCGTACGTCACTCGCACCAGTCTCGCGTCGGCGTCCGCGCCGTCCTCGCGCGCCGCGTCCCCCGTCAACCCGAGCGTCCGCATCACCGGCTCCGGCAGCCCGATCGTCCCCGAATCCACGCTCCCGTAATCCAACACCCCAACGTGCGTCTTCCTCTCTCCTCTCGACACGCAAAAGTGCGCGCGTCCGCTTCGATTCGCCCCCACGCTCGCCGCCGCGCTCGCCGGCAGTTGCGCCTTGTCCTCGCCCCGCGCGCGAATCCCCCGCCTCCTCGCCGCATCGCTCGATTGCGCGAACAAGCGCGCGTCGTACGACACGCCTTCGTTTTGCACCATCATCGCCTCCTCGGCGCGCCGCTGTTCGCGCTCTCGCGCTCTCGCGCGCATTTTTTCATCGTCGAGCTGTTTTCGTAACGCTTCTTTCCGCGCGTTTTCCGCGCGCTCGACCGCGATCTTGTCCCGCAGCCTTCCCTGTTCGCGCGCGTTCTCCCGTTCGAGCTTCTTCGCCGCGTCGCGGAGGAACATGGCGCGCGTCGCGCGTCGCCGCCTCGTCGTTCGCGCGCGTCGCTTTTTGACGCGATTCCGGAATCCGCACTCCGCGCCGCGCGTGCGTCCGCGCGCCCGTCGCGCGTCGCCTCGAAGCGCGTCGACGACGTCGATCGCGATGTCCGCGAAGCGCGCGCTCGGCGCGTTGGCGACTCTGGCGACGCACGAGGCGCGCGCGGGGTCGATGAAGTTGATGACGATGTCGGGACATCGATGCGGCGCGACCGCGGCGACGACGGCGCGCGCGACGGTCGCCGGACCGACGCGCGCGCGTCTCGCGCGCGATGCGATGTCGCGCGATCGCGCGTACGCGACGCGACGAGGGACGAAGTCGAGCTCGAGCGCGGATGAGGCGGCGAGCGGGACGCGCGGCGACCTGGCGTCGACGCCGGAGAGCGGACGGTACGACGAAATCACCGATAAGTGGATCCCGGAGAAGCCGGTGAGCGTGGTCGAGGGCGCGTCGTACGGCGCGGTGGGGCTGATCGGGCTCGGGATCGCGGCGGGAGCGGTGTGGTACGGGGCGTCGGAGTTGTTGGTGACGCCGCGAGAGCAAAAGGTGTTCAACGCGGCTATGGATAAATTACACGATGACGTGCGCGTCACCGTCGCGCTTGGATCGCCGATGACGGGATATGGGAGCGAAAGCCGCAGTCGGAGCGCGAGACACAGGATCGCGCACAGAGTGGTGATCGATGAGAGAGGACGCGAGCGGTTGCGCGTGCAGTTTCACGCGCGCGGCGCGAGAGGAAGCGCCGTGGTGCACGCTGAGGCGGGCTTAGACGAGTCGACGGGGAAGTGGGAGTTTCAATACATCATCGTGGACGTGCAAGGCGCGAACCCGACGCGGATTCACGTCGTTTCGCCGCAAGCGCAGCCACGGCGTCTGGTCGCGTTGTAGAAAGAATCGCTTCGATAAATTTACAATCATGAATATCATCAACACACGCGCGCGCGCCTACGTCGTCGAGCGCTCGCTCGACTGCCGTATCTTTTCTTCTCGTTCTAATTTTTCGCGCTTCCCCAGCCACACGGTGTACGGTATGGTGGCGCAAAGCATCGCGCACGCCAACAAATTTGCCCCCGTCGCGTCGTTCGAGTCCACCGCCCAGGCGAGCATAGGGTACTGCAACAAGCTCCACACCGCGGATATCAAAAGTCCAAGACCGCAGAGCGTACCGTAGTGCTCGAATCCGAAGCGTCGACCGATGTTGCTAAAGTACATCGCGAACACAAACAGTCGGCCCAACGAATAGAGCGTCATGCCGAGAACGTGCACTCCCATACCCGCGCTCTTCGGCAGCGTCAGCAGCGCGAACGAGATCGCAGTGGAGATCGTCGCGAACGCCTGACACGCCCCACAACCGATCACATCCGCCACGCGACCGCCGTAGGCGGCGAATATCGCCACCGAACCGTACGCGGCGGAGAAGATGCTCGAGTATTCGCCCGCGGCGTCGCCCTTGAGTTCGAGTTGGTACCCTATGGCGGATATGTAAAACTGTAGCGGACACACGACGACGGTGAACCACCCGACGAGTCCGATGTACTCTACCGATCGCATTTGCTCGCTTCGACTGAACCCATTCGCTAAACCTTCCGACCGCGCGTGTAAATCTCGCCGCGACTCCGCGCCGTCGCCGCCGTCGCCGCCGTCGCCGCCGCCGCCGTCGAAATCCACGTTCGCCGTCTCGTGAAAGTCCTGTCCCTTGGGCAACATCACTAAACACGCCGCGAACAACACCGCCGCGCACGCCGCGAACGCGTAAAACCCAACTTCTCGATCGTCGCCCGCCGTCAACGCCAAAAATACCACGCCGCTCACCTGAAACGCTCCGCTCAGCGACGACATCACCGTGCTCGCGCTTTCCGGAAACAACGCCGCCACCGGCTGCACGCACAACTGCACTCCGCTCCCTAACCCCAATCCAAACATCCCCAGCGTCAGCGCCGCGTCGTTCGTCGCCTCGCTCGCGCCGAGCGCCAGCGCGCCGCCGACGACGAACGCCAGGCACGCGCAGCACGTGAACCGCGTCCCCACGCGGTCCCGCGACACGCCCGCGACGAACCGACCGCCCTGAACGCTCCACGACCCCGCGGTGAAGTGTCGCGCGAGGCGTTTCTCGCTCAGCTCGCCGCGCTCGCGCAGTAAAAGCGCGCGCAGCGGCGGCCATCCGTACACGGTACCCGCGACGAGCGAGGACGCGACGAACGCGAGCGCGAACAGCGCGATTCGCGGGTACTTCATCGTCGCCCTCGGTTCGCGCGCGCGCGCGCGCGTCGGGCGCGCGCGCGCGGGTGTGCGGCGATTCGTATTCGCGCCGCCGCCGCCGCCACGCGACGCGACACAATCGCGCGCGGTTCTCGACGTCACGCGCGCGCGCGCGCACGACGACGCGACCGAGGCTCGAAAGCGCGCGCGCGCGAACGCTCGTCCGTCGCGCGTCGTCGACGCGACGTCGCCGACGCGCGACGCGCGCGAAGACGCCGACGCGGCGACGCTCTCGACGCCGACGCCCGACGACGACGCGCCACCATGCCGAAGAAGAGCACGAAGTCGAAGTCGAAGCGCACGACGCTGAAACAAAAGTACAAGGTGATTCGCAAGGTGAAGGAGCATCACAAGAAGAAGCGGAAGGAGGAGAACCGGTTGAAGCGATTGGGCATCAAGAAGAAGGGGCCGAAGGATCCGGGGGTGCCGAACGCGTGGCCGCACAAGGATGAGTTGATGAGGGAGATTGATCACGAACACGAGAAAATTGAGACGAAGAAGGAGGAACTGATGGAGGCGAAACGGGCGCGACGGACGGAGAATAAGAGAATCGCGAAGGAGATGATGGAGTCGGGGGCGCCGGCGCCGACGCTGGAGGAACTGCGAGCGATCGCGGATCGAAAAGAAACGAATTATGAAGAGAAGAAGAAGGCGAAGTTGGCGGAAGAGCTCGAGAGGGAGGATGAAGATCAAGATTCGAGTCGACGGGCGTATTATAAGGAGTTTGTTAAGGTTGTGGAGCTTTCGGATGTCATCATACAGGTTTTGGACGCGCGGGATCCGTTGTCGTGTCGATCGCCAGAGGTCGAGCGGTTCGTGCGGAGGATGAACCCGGATAAGCGCATGATTTTACTGCTGAATAAGATTGATTTAGTGCCGAAGGAGAATGTGTTGGCGTGGTTGACGTATTTCCGCGAGGAACTACCGACGGTGGCGTTCAAGTGCGCGACGTCTGGCGGGAGCGGAAAGTTGGGCGCGAGAAACGCAAACTTTAAATCGTCCGGAAACGCGCTCGGTGGTGCGGACTCTTTGGGCGCGGAGAGTGTGTTGGAGATGTTGAAGAACTACGCGCGCAACAAGAACATCAAGACGGCGATCACGGTCGGGATCGTCGGGTTCCCGAACGTCGGTAAATCGAGTCTCATCAACTCGTTGAAGCGAAGTCGAACCGCGGCGGCGGTGGGTAACACGCCGGGGATGACCAAGGTTTTGAAGGAGATCAAACTCGACAAGCACGTCAAGTTGATCGACTCTCCCGGTGTTGTCTTTGCGAGCGCGCTCGGTGAGTCCGCGGGCGCCGCCGCGTTGCGCAACTGCATCAAGGTTGAACGCATTGACGACCCAATCGCTCCGGTGCACGAAATCACTCGTCGATGTCCGGCGCAACAACTCATGCTCATGTACAAAACTGGAAGGTTCGGCGATGTCGACGACTTTTTACGTCAGGTCGCGCGGTTACAAGGTAAGTTGAAGAAGGGCGGGATCCCGGACCTGAAGGCGGCGGCGCGCGTCGTGCTCACGGACTGGAACAACGGACGCATTCCGTACTTCACCTCGCCGCCGAAGCGCGAGGAGAATAAGGAACACGCCGGCGCGGAAATCGTCGGCAATTGGAGCGCAGAGTTCGACGCCGACAAAGTTTTCGCCGCCGAACAGTCCACCGTTATCGCGGGTTTGCCTGAAAACGAGGACGAGGACGATTTTATGCCCGTGCAGTCGCTCGGCAACGGCCTCATCGAGGCGCACGACTTGAGCGAAGACGAAGCCGACATGGACGAGGACGAAGCCGACGACATGGAGAATGACGCTCCGGTGCAAGTCATCCGCGCGCGAGATGATTCCGAGGCTGGTCGCACTCAGCGCGCGCTCGAACACGCGCGCGCTAAAACAGCCGCGAAGGCGTCTTCGGCCCGACAAAAAGTCCTCTACGGGAACGAGGGACAATACAATCCAAGCGACGCGCGCGCGGCGAAGAAACGCGCGCGGCGCCAAGCCAAAGCCGTCGCCGACGCCGCAGAGGACGACAGCGGCTCAGACTTTGACTGGGAGGGGGAGTAGACGTTGTCATGATCATTTTTAGCGGCTAATTGATCCTACAATACACTCGATGACGGCGCGAATTCGCCGGCGCTCGCTCGCAAACTAGACGCCCGCGCCATGGCGAGCTCGGGCGTGCGAATCGGCGACAGACCCTTCGCCTTAATCTTCGACGGCTTGAGCGACGATTCGTACTGCACGTCGTTCGTCTGCGGCGTGACTGACTCGACGTCTTCTTCGCTCTCGTTCCCTGGCAACAACGGCTCGTAGTGCGCCGCCTCTTCGTCGTCGTCAGAATCACTCTCACTCTCGTTCTCGCCGTTGTCATCGCGAGGCGACATCTCTTGTCGAGGCAACCACACGTGCACGCGTCCAGCGAGCCACGCCACGCGCCACGCGTTCAGCGCCAACTTCGCCGTCCAAATGCCCTTCAGACTTACCAGCGGGCGATTCGCGAGATACAGCGTCGGCAAGAAAACCAAACCAACCCCGGTGGCCATGACTTCGCGAACGAACGAGAAACTGTGCGTGGCGTAGATGAATCCATCATACACGAAAACCGCCGCGTTGATCGGCTGCGCGAGCACGAGCACTCGCCACACCCCCGAGCCGAGCAGCGCCTCTTTCGTTTTCGCGTCGCGCGTGAACACGCTCGGAATCGCCGATTCGCCCGCCACGAGCGCGGCGCTGAAGACGAATCCGGTGACGACGCCCCACGCGACGAGCGTGTGCGACAATCGCACGAGCTCATCCTTTCGACCGGCGCCGAACAAACGCGACCCGATCACCGTCGCGCACGTCGCGAATCCGTCGACGACGTACGAGCACACCATCCACAGCGACACGACGATGTGGTGCGCCGCCAATCCGCTCGGCTCCAAGTTCCTCGCGGCGACGACCACCGCGACGAAGAACGAGCTCTGCAACAAAATCGACCGCGCCACCATGCTCGCGCCGTTCGCCAAAAATCCAAACGTCTCCGCCGCGCCCAACCGTCTCGCCGACGTCGCTCGCGGCGCGAGCGGCTCGTCCCAACCTCGCGGCGTCGTCGTCGACACCAACCACCACCCCAATCCCGCCTGCGCGACGCTCACCGCGAACGTTCCGACGCCGATCCACCGCATCTTCGCCGCGTCTCCCCTCCCCAGCCCCAGCGCCGCGAGCGTCGCCGCCGCGTCCGCCGCCGCCTTTCCCGCCGACCACCGCGTCGCCGTCTCCACCCTGCCGATCCCGCACACCGTCCCCATCGCGCTCTCGAACGCCATCGCGAACGGCGTCGCGCCCAGGACCCACGGGAACATCTCGTTCGCCAGCGCCGCGACTTCCGGCGTCAACCGAAACGCGCCTCGCGCGCTCGGCGTCAGCGTCGCCGCGCACGCGATCGCGCTCGCCGTCCCGCTCACCAGCGCCAGCGCCATCGCCAGCGCCGCGCACATCCGCGCGCGCTCGCGATCGTTCGCGCCCGCGCGCGCGCCGACCTCGGCCGCGACGCCGTCGGCGAGAAAGTTGAGCGCGCCCGCGCTCAGCCGCGCCACCGCGCGCGCGACGCCGAACGCCGCCTGCGCGTCGCTCGACGCGCGCGCGCCCACGAGCGCGAGCTGGAGCGCCTGCGACAGCGGCGCGGCGACGCATCGCGCCGCGCCGGCGAGCGAGACGCGCGCGAGGACGCCGCGGCGCGGCATCGCGCGTCGGCGTCTGACCGTCACACCGCGACGCGGATGACGGCGCGCGCGCGACGCGACGCGCGCGACGACGACGGCGACGCGCGCGACGACGCGCGCCGGACGCGTTCGAGCGACGACGCGCGCCGGATGCGCGTCGCGAGGCGAAGACTGGACGAAGGCGCGCCCGCGGCTCGAACGACGGCGGCGCGCGTCGACGCCGCGCGGCGCGCGATCGGACGCGCGATCGCGCGCGCGCTCGATCAATTGGGCGCGTTCGAGCGCGGCGCGACGAAGCTCGTCGGGTTCGGCGCGGGATGGCTCGCGGTGCGCGCGCCGGCGGCGGCGTGCGGGTGCGCGGCGGGCGCGTACGGCGGCGGTTTGGCGGCGTGCGGCGCGTGCGCGCTGGGCGCGGCTTGGGTCGCGGCGCGAGGACCGATCAGGGCGGTGAAAGATTTGGTGATCGGGATGGCGCTGAGCGTGTTGCCGGCGGCGCTGACGGCGACGAGCGCGCTGAGCGCGTGGAGACGGGGGGCGACGACGCTGGACGGCGAGCGGACGAACGCGATGAGCGCGGACGCGGCGAGCGCGGACGCGATATCGGTCGTGGGACTGGCGCGCGCGCACTTTAGGTTTGATTTGATGGGAGAGCATCACGCCGCGCTGCCCGCGGAGGATGAGAAATACATGTACAAGGCTGGGGCGGAGGCGACGGGGACGGTTTGCGCGGTGCCGGTGACGTACGACGGATGGACGCGCGCGAACGCGGTGCCGCTGTGGTACGTGTGCGATAACGATTGGGCGGGGCACAGGGATTGCACCCAGGCGTACGAAGGCGATTACGACGCGCGCCGCGGGTGGTACGGGCTGCGTCCTTTGCGCAAGTGCTTGCGAGCGCCGCTCGACGCGCTCGACGCCGGCGCGACGGAGCTGCATTTTTTGCATTTGGATTTTCAGCAGTCATTCGAGCGCAAACACGCGCTGAGCGAGGGGGCGCTGATGCGTGCGAGCGTGCAGCACCAAGTCTCCATCGATCTCTCCGCGCCGCGCGTGTACTGGAACCCGATTCAAGAGCCGTGTTGCGCCGCGCTCGCCAAGGAGGACGACGCGCTCCTGACGGCGGTGACCGTCCTGAGCGTCTTACCGCTCGCGTACCTCGTCTATCGCGACATCTTGGAGGCGTGGAAAAAGAGGATCAACGTGGAGAGCACGAAGCGGGCGTTTTACACGCGCGCTGAGCTTTTGGGCGCGTCCCGGTTGAGCGGGGCGTCCCGCCGAGCGCCGCACTCGTCGACTCGTCGGCGGTCATGATCACCCACGCCTCGCTGCTCACCGCTTGGTTCGCCGTCGCGGTGGCGACGTTCCCGTTCCTTTTCACCGCGACGGCGCCCTACGGGAAGTTCGTTCGCGCGGGATGGGGACCGTTCATCGACGGCAACGTCGGCTGGGCGACGCAAGAGGTCGTCTCGCCCATCGCCTTTTGGCTCGGGCACACGCGCGGTGACGCCATCTTCGACGATTTGACCCATCGCACGCCCGCTAGTGGGTATGCTCGAGCGTTACCGTGGGTGTTCACCGCGCATTACGTCTATCGCGCGTTGATATATCCCGCGACGCGTCGCATGAGTCGCACCACGGCAGCCACCGTGTGCGCCGCCGTCGGTTTCAACGTCATCAACGGCGTGTTAATAGGCGCCGAGCTCGCGCACGGGTCGGCGAAGCCGAACGACGCGCAAATCATCGCCGGCGCGGCCATCATGGCGTGCGGAGCGGCGTTAAACATCTGGTACGACACCCTCCTCGCGCGACTGCGCGCTCAGCGCGCGTCCGGCGCGTACGTCGTCCCGACCGGCGGCCTATTCAATCTCGTCGCCTGTCCGCACTATCTCGGCGAGTCGATCGAGTGGATCGGTTTCGCGATTCTCACCGCCCCCGCGAGATCCACCGCGGTGTTCGCGTTTTGGACCTTCGCCAACCTCTTTCCTCGCGCCGTCGCCACGAGGGCGTACTATCGCCGCCGCTTCGGCGCGCGCGCGTTCCCCGACCGCATCCGCGCCATGATCCCTTTCATCGCCTAGCCCCGCGTCCCCGTTCCCTTTTCGCGCGCGCGCAGTTCTCGGTTCTCGGTTCTCAATCTTTTCGCGCGCTGTATGTAAGTCTTTCGTTGCGCGCCGCCGTCGCTCGCCTCGCCGCGCGGCGTCGAAAACCCTCGCCAAAAACCCGAAAAGACGCCGACACCCGACATTCGCCGCCGGCCCGCGCGCGCGCCGACCGCTCTCGCCCGCGGGCCGTCATGCGCGTCCTGTCGCGCGTCGTCGCGCCCGCGCCGCTCGCGCGCGCGCGCGACGCCCGCGCGGCGTGCGACGCGCGACGACGCGCGGCGGCGGCGACGCGATCGACCGCGCGCGCGAACGACGGCGACGACGCGCGACGACGCGCGGGCGACGCGAACGAACGGCGCGTGACGATGGAACGAAGCGCGATGAAGCGCGCGACGCGACGCGCGACGCACGTCGCGCGAGCGTCGAGCGCGGAGACGACGGATAAGCCGCTGGACCACGTGCTGGACAAGCTGCGCGCGCGAGGCAAGGACGCGGTGCAGGTGCTGATGCTGTTGAGCCTGTTCGCGTGCTGGTACGGGTTCAACATCGTGTTCAACATACATAACAAACAGATTTTGAAGAGCTTTCCGTACCCGGTGACGGTGACGCTGATCGAACTCGGCGTGGGGAGCGCGTTGATTTGCGCGATGTGGGCGAGCGGGGCGAAAAAGCCGCCGACGCTGACGAAGGAGATGCTGAAACCGATCGTGCCGTTGGCGGTGATTCACGCGGTTGGGAATTTGTTGACGAATGTTTCGCTTGGGAAGGTGGCGGTGTCGTTCACGCACACGATTAAGGCGATGGAACCGTTCTTTTCGGTGTTGCTCTCGGCGTTGTTCTTGGGGGATATTCCCTCGCTCGCCGTCGTCGGCGCGCTCGTGCCGGTTGTCGGCGGCGTCGCGCTCGCGTCCATGACGGAAGTCAGCTTTTGCTGGGCGGGCTTTTTGGCCGCCATGGGGTCGAACATCACGTTCCAGTCGCGAAATGTGCTGAGTAAGAAGATGATGGGGTTGTCGTCGATCAAAGGAGCCATCGACAACATCAACTTGTTCAGCGTCATCACGATGTTGAGCTGCGTGGTGTGTCTTCCCATCGCCATCGGCCTTGAGGGTGTTCACTTCACCCCTTCCACTATAAGCGCGGTCGGCGTGAGCGTCCAAGAGTTGGCCAAGAGCTTGATGATTGCCGGTTTCTGCTTCCAAATGTACCAGCAAATCTCGTACATGATTCTTTCTCGCGTCAGCCCGGTGACGCACTCTGTCGGTAACTGCATGAAGCGTGTCACCGTCATCGTCGTCACGCTGCTGTACTTCAAGAACCCAGTTTCTCCGCTCAATATGGCGGGCACCGCTTTGGCCTTGAGCGGCGTGTTCTTGTATTCGAGAGCCAAGCGCGCTGAGGGAGACAAGAAAAAGGCGGCGGCGGCGACGCCGGCGTTCACTCGAAGCGACTCGGCGTACAATGATACGTTCCGCGCGACGACTGGCTTGAGCAACATCGAATAAGAATGAGAGTCGAGCGGTGACGTGGTTGTAGCATTTTCACACTTAGCAGCAATAATTCTACCTTGTCAGTACGAGACACGATGCCTCTTCGATTCGCGTCACGTTTGTGTTTGCGTATGTGTTACAGTGGAATTTCACCGTTCTAGGTGTGAGCGCTAATCGCGTCACGCTAAATTAATCGTTTTCATACAGTTGGCGTCGTCGGGGTCGTCGGGGTCGCCGTCATGGGAGTCGAGTTTTTTGAGTTGGCTTTCGCCTTCAATCTTGCGACGTATTGATCGAGCAGCGCATTGATCTTTTGCTTGCGCGAGTCTGTAAGAAACGCGCTCGTGCCTTGTTCCGTGTTCTGGTCAAACTTCCTCGGGATCACAGTCATCACTTTAACCATGCTTTTTCGAACAATCGTTCTGAGTTGCGACTTGGTGAGGTCTTGAACGCTGAGCGTCGTCTTGATGAAGTGCAACACGCGTTGCGCGAGAAGCGTATCCGCCGCCACCTTTGGGAGCTTCGCTTTTGATGGCATTGTATTCTTTGAACACTCAGCTGGAGACACCGCAGAAGCGAGATCGGGACCGCTTTCAGGGGCGCTTTGCTTCTGCAACAAAGCTGCACGCACATTTGAGTCAACCACCGGATCAGGGTTAGATTCAACCATCTCGGGCTTCGGCGGCGGCGGCGATGACGGTAAAAGAGTCGACGTTGGCAACTGAGCGCCTTCGCACTTCTTCTTGCACGCACGCTCGTGCGCGGCGAAGCCAGCGCCCTTCATCGACTTGTAAACCTGGCAGAACGAGCACGTTAGCATCTTCGCATCCATGTCGCGCTTCTTCTTGCACGCACGCTCGTGCGCGGCGAAGCCAGCTCCCGGAGCGCCTGTGAAAGTTCTGCAGTACGAGCACGTGATCGGCTCCTTCGCGGGCGTTGAGCTCGGCGGCGGTTGCGTACGCGGAGCCGGCGGCGATGACGGTAAAGAAGTCGACGTTGGCAACTGAGCGCTTTCGCGCTTCTTCTTGCACGCACGCTCGTGCGCGGCGAAGCCAGCTCCTGGCGCGCCTGTGAAAGTTCTGCAGTACGAGCACGTGATCGGCTCCTTCGCGGGCGTTGAGCTCGGCGGCGGTTGCGTACGCGGAGCCGGCGGCGATGACGGTAAAGAAGTCGACGTTGGCAACTGAGCGCTTTCGCGCTTCTTCTTGCACGCACGCTCGTGCGCGGCGAAGCCAGCTCCTGGCGCGCCTGTGAAAGTTCTGCAGTACGAGCACGTGATCGGCTCCTTCGCGGGCGTTGAGCTCGGCGGCGGTTGCGTACGCGGAGCCGGCGGCGATGACGGTAAAGAAGTCGACGTTGGCAACTGAGCGCTTTCGCGCTTCTTCTTGCACGCACGCTCGTGCGCGGCGAAGCCAGCTCCCGGAGCGCCTGTGAAAGTTCCGCAGTACGAGCACGTGATCGGCTCCTTCGCGGGCGTTGAGCTCGGCGGCGGTTGCGTACGCGGAGCCGGCGGCGATGACGGTAAAGAAGTCGACGTTGGCAACTGAGCGCTTTCGCGCTTCTTCTTGCACGCACGCTCGTGCGCGGCGAAGCCAGCGCCCTTCATCGACTTGTAAACCTGGCAGAACGAGCACGTTAGCATCTTCGCATCCATGTCGCGCTTCTTCTTGCACGCACGCTCGTGCGCGGCGAAGCCAGCTCCCGGCGCGCCTGTGAAAGTTCCGCAGTACGAGCACGTGATCGGCTCCTTCGCGGGCGTTGAGCTCGGCGGCGGTTGCGTACGCGGAGCCGGCGGCGATGACGGTAAAGAAGTCGACGTTGGCAACTGAGCGCTTTCGCGCTTCTTCTTGCACGCACGCTCGTGCGCGGCGAAGCCAGCTCCCGGCGCGCCTGTGAAAGTTCTGCAGTACGAGCACGTGATCGGCTCCTTCGCGGGCGTTGAGCTCGGCGGCGGTTGCGTACGCGGAGCCGGCGGCGATGACGGTAAAGAAGTCGACGTTGGCAACTGAGCGCTTTCGCGCTTCTTCTTGCACGCACGCTCGTGCGCGGCGAAGCCAGCTCCCGGCGCGCCTGTGAAAGTTCTGCAGTACGAGCACGTGATCGGCTCCTTCGCGGGCGTTGAGCTCGGCGGCGGTTGCGTACGCGGAGCCGGCGGCGATGACGGTAAAGAAGTCGACGTTGGCAACTGAGCGCTTTCGCGCTTCTTCTTGCACGCACGCTCGTGCGCGGCGAAGCCAGCTCCCGGCGCGCCTGTGAAAGTTCTGCAGTACGAGCACGTGATCGGCTCCTTCGCGGGCGTTGAGCTCGGCGGCGGTTGCGTACGCGGAGCCGGCGGCGATGACGGTAAAGAAGTCGACGTTGGCAACTGAGCGCTTTCGCGCTTCTTCTTGCACGCACGCTCGTGCGCGGCGAAGCCAGCTCCCGGAGCGCCTGTGAAAGTTCTGCAGTACGAGCACGTGATCGTCTTCACATCCATCTCGTGCTTCTTCTGGCACGCGCGTTTGTGCGCAGCATACCCTGCGCCGCCGAAGCCCTCGTACTCATACACGTTGCAAAACACGCACCGCTTCAGGACCTTCTCAGTTACTTGCACCGGCTGGACCACTACGGGCGAGAACGTTCCTTGCTCGTGTTTTCGCTTGCACACACGCTCGTGCGCGGCGAACCCAGCGCCTTTTGCACTCGCGTAGACTTGACAGTGCGGACAAGTAAGTGTGTTCTTCTCCTTCTCGAGGCGCTTCTTGCACGCGCGCTCATGCGCGTAAAACCCGACACTTTTCACGGCTTCGTACGTGTGGCAATACGAACAAGTGAGCGTTTGCTTGCCTAAAGTCGCCTCAGCAGACAAGCAGGCTGGATCGTTCGGTATCGTAGTGGGTGCAATTTTCTCCAGAACTTTCCCCGGAAGCGCAGCGTGTGTCGACGTCGCCGGCGCTGGCACCGGCGCCGGCATGTCGACTGCGTCGCCGGGCGAGTTTGACTCGGAATTCCAATGCGCGATTGAAGTTTCATCGTCCGTAGAAGCATGTTTTACTTCGACTTCTGGCTGCGTCACTTCTTCATTGTCTTCTTCATTCGTCATCGCCACGTCTTCCGTCGGTGCGACGGCCTCCGTCTCCTCGTTGGTCGCGCGCTGCGTCTGCGTCACTTCTTCTTCCGCGGCGCCAAAAGTCTCTTCTTCCTTCTCGATCGTCTTCTTTTTCGGCACGCTGCTCGGGAACAAGAATTCGGCGCGAACTTCTGTGACTTGGGGCGAGTCTTCTTCTACGTCTGTCTCTGCGATTTCGTCATCCTCTTCGACTTCACCCACGTCTTGTGGCACCTCGATGTTGTCGTAGTCGTCTTCGGCGATGAAATCATCGACGACATCCTTCACCGCGGGCGCGATGGCGACTAAATCATCGTCCAGCAAACTCGGCGTGGGGTCGTATTTGGGCTTGGGTTTCCTCTTTTGCCGCGGCTTCTTCACCTTCATCACCTGGTCGAATCCCGCCAAGTCACCCATGGGTTTGCGCTTCGAGCTCGGAAACATCATCGTAAGATCGAGCGCGGGTTCTTCGACGTGATCGCCCGCGCCCGGTGCGGCTTCCTCGACTTGATTCGCGCGCGCTCCTTCGTTCGCCTCCGCCGCGGTCGCCGTCGTCGTCGCGCCGCCCGCCGCCGTCGCCGTTCGCCGCTCGTCCTCGTCCTCGTCTTCGTCCGCCTCCTCCTCCTCTCGCACGAACCCCTCCACCAAGGCGTTGAAATCCATCGCATCGTCATCGTCCCCATCGACTAAATCATTCGCATTCTTCGTCGTCGTCTCGCCGTTCTTCTCGAAATCCACCACGACGGTTTCCGTCTCCCTCGTCGCCGTCTCGCCGTCTCTCCCCTCCGTAGGCGCGCTCGCGAACAGCCGCTCCGCGATCTCCCTCGCGCGCACCACCGCGTCCATGGCGTCCTCGATCGTCATCCCTTCCGCGCCATCGTCGCTCCCTCGTCCCGTGAACGACGCCACCACCGCCTCGGCGTCGCCGTCTCGCGCGCCCCCGCGCGTCATCTCCTCCTTCACCCCTCGTTCGATCGCCGCGTCCGCGCGTCGTCGCGCCGCCTCGTGCGCCCGTATCGCCTCGTCCCGCGCCCGCTCGTACGTCGCCCGCGCGTCGTCGCGCGCCGCGTCGTCGCCGCGCGCGTCCGCAGCCGTCGGACCCAAGAGAAATTCGAATCCGGCGGCGCGCGCGTGTCGCGCGATCGCGATCGGCTCGAACGACGGCCCCTGGAGCCTGATGTACTTGCACACCAGCGCGATGTGCTTGGCGTGGTCCGCGCGCGCGGCGCTCGGCGAGCGCTCCGCCATGACGACGCGATGTGACGCGGCGGCAGTGCGCGACGGTCCGGATGGCGCGCGCGATGCGCGTCGCGACGACGCGCGCGCGAGAGACGCGCGCGAGGTGCGAGCGCGCGCCGAGCCGGCGCGCGCGCGCGCGCGCGGCGACGCGCGCGAGAAATCGCGCGACGCGCGACGACGGGGCGGATGACGTGTTCGGTGCCGAGGAGAGATTCGATGACGACGACGCGCGCGGGACGATCGGACGCGCCGTCGCGCGCGTCGCGGCGTGCGCGGTGACGCTGAACGCGCTCGGCGCGGACGCGGCGCTGATGGAGGGGACGGAGGTCGGTTGGACGAGGACGAGGACGACGGCGACGACGACGACGACGAACGACGCGCGCGACGACGACGCGTCGGCGCCGGAGGGGCGGTATAGGACGTACATCGCACCGGATGTCCCGCTCGGGGACGCCGCGGTGCGGTTGCCGATGCCAGCGCGCGAAGCCAAGAGAGACGGCGCGTACAAGACGGTGCAGGCGACGCAGCGGTTTACGGATGGCGAGCGCGAGACGGTGCGATTGTTTAATAACGCCAAGGCGAGCGTCGTGTACATCACCAATGTCGCCGTGCGCAGAGATGCGTTCACGTTGAATCTCACGGAACAGCCGCAAGGGGCGGGGAGCGGCATCGTCTGGGACGACAAGGGGCACATCGTCACCAACTACCACGTCATCGACAAGGCGAATCAGTTGAAGGTGTCGTTTTTGCCGAATAAAGGCGGGGTGCAGAATCAGAAGACGTACGACGCCGCAATCGTTGGGTTCGACGACGATAAGGACATCGCCGTGCTGCAGGTGAACGACCCAGAGGCGCTGCGGGAGATGAAACCGCTCGTCATCGGAACGAGCGGAGACTCCATGGTGGGCCAGCGTGTCTTCGCGATCGGGAACCCGTTTGGGCTCGATCACACGCTCACAACCGGCATCATCAGCGGCCTCGGACGAGAGATTCAAAGCGGTAACACCGGGCGCCCAATCGACGGCATCATTCAAACGGACGCGGCGATCAATCCCGGCAACTCGGGGGGCCCTTTGTTGAATTCGTCGGGACAGCTCATCGGCATCAACACCGCGATTTATTCCGCGTCCGGGACGTCCAGCGGCGTGGGATTCGCCCTCCCGAGCGACATGGTGAGCGGTATCGTCGATCAAATCATTCGTTACGGTCGCGTGACGCGTCCGATTCTCGGCGTCTCCTTCGCCCCCGACGGCGCGCTCGACCAGCTCGGCCTCGGCGGCGTGTTGGTGCTCGACGCTCGCGCGGGCGGTCCCGCCGCGCGCGCCGGCGTCCGCAGCACCACGCGCGACGAATCCGGCCGTCTCATCCTCGGCGACATCATCATCGAGCTCGCGGGCGAGCAAATTCAAGACTCCAGCGATTTATACCGCACCCTCGACAAGCTCTCCGTCGGCGAAACCGTCGACGTGACGCTCTTGCGAGGCGTCGACAAAGTCTCCGCCCGCGTCACCCTCGACGACGTCAAGGACATGAAACCTCCGACCGCGTCCACGATCGTCATCCCGATGCGCACCAAGAAGTCTCCAAACTCGCCGTACTAGCGCGTCCTCGCCTCGCTGTAACTGTACCATTCTTTCCTTCGTCATTCGTCGGCGCGCGCGATGCCCGACCGATGGCCTCCCGCGCTGGAGATCCCGCGCGCGCTCAATGACGACCCCGCGTTCCACGCCGCGGCGCCGGACGCGTACGTGTGCGCGCTCACGCGCGAGGTGATGAAGAATCCCGCCGTCGTCGGACGCACGGGACGGAGCTACGAGCGCGCGGCGATCGACGCGTGGATCGCGCGCCACGGGCGCGATCCCGTCGCGACGAGCGTCAAAGTGACGCGCGAGGACGCCGCGCCGAATCGCGCGGTGCGGGCGTCGATCGAGCGGTACGTCGCGCGCGAGACGGCGAGGCGCGCGCGAGGGGCGGCGACGGCGAACGAAGGCGCGAACGAAGACGCGAACGAAGACGCGAACGAAGACGCGAACGAGACGGACGACGAGGAAGACGATGAGGAAGACGAGACGAGCGATGGGGAAGGAGAGGCGAAGGAATCGGGCGGGACGGCGGTGAACTGGCGCGCGAGAGTGGAGACGGCGACGCGCGAGACGGCGACGCGCGAGACGGCGGAGACGAGAAAGGTGCGCAGATATTTGTTTCCGCGGCGACGCGTCGACGTCGTGAGGGCTGAGTTTCTCGTGACGTCAGTGACGTATCCACAGCGCGCCGATGAGCCCGACGGGAAGTTTTTCAGGTTTAAAATGGAAGACTTGACGAAAATCGTCGGCGATTGGGCGGGCGAGGATTTGGAGGCGTACAAAAAGGGTGAGGTTAAAGACGGTCAAGGCGCGTCGTTCGTCGTGAGACGCACGGATAAGGATGGGAACGTTAAAGGTACGAAAACAGTGTGCGTCTGGGGTGGGCCGAAAGGACAAGGTGTTGGACGCTGGAACCCGGCGGTTCGCGCAAAGGCGGGCGACTGGGCTGTCGGCGATAAAGTCACTTTGATGAATTACAGCGAAGCGCTCGCGATGCCACCGCGGACGTTTCCACTATCTATCAAAGAGTACAAAATACACTCACCCACGGGCTGGAACCTCCCCGCGAACGCTATCCGTTTCGGCCAAGCTGGTTTGATCGGGCACTGGTGGAAGACGCTCGACGTAGAGTTCGTGTTGGATGACTCAAACGTAGGTACGCGAGTGTACGGCGTTCACACCGATGCGCCGTATGAAACTCTCAAATTTGAAGTCCAAGCTCTTCGCTCTGACGGACGGTGGCACAAAGTTCGCTTAAGCTCGAAGAAAGTACCTTGGGGACGCACGTTTAAGCGTCCGGTTGATGACGCTACGTCCATTCGCGTGACGTGGCCAGATACTGATTTGCACAAGTTACCTCTCAGTGCTCACCGTAGTGGCGAAGGTTTACACGCCAACATCGTCGGTTCTACGACTGATATCGACATATTATCCGTGGTTCACCCCACGGCAGGGGCTGACGGTAAATATTTCCGCTTCGACCCCGCAGCCATGGCGGCGGCGCGCGGCGGTGCGCGTGACTGGGAAGGGACGTATACTTGCTATGTGCTTCGCACTGGCGTCCGAGATAAAGTGACGTTCAAACATGGACCGCTCGGCAAATCTGCCTCGAAGACTTTATATCGACACGTCGAGTCCGACGATGAAGATACGAAGCCAAAAAAGTCCTTTTTAGCTACCGTCGCGGGCAAAGGGCGCAAGTTTATTCGCTTCGGCAAGTCACGCAGCGAAATAGAGGCGGGAGAGAACGACGACGTCTCCGAAGATGATGACGCGGAGACTGGCGAAGAAGTTGTCGCCGACGACGCTGACACGAATGAAGACGTTGAGAAAGAAGAGCATGAACTCGTGCAAGCACTCGGTATTGGATGCTATTCCACCGGCGCTCGCCCGGGAGACTGGCGCGTCGGCGACGTCATCTTGCTCAAGCGCTACGTCCTTCAGCCCGGCGTCGTGGAGCCCTCGCGACCAGCCGCATCAACACGCAAAGATGGATACGAAGAGGCGTCAAAAACAGACGAGTGGTTCCGGGTCTACCACCCGGACCCGATCGAACCCAATCAAGTCGACGAAGTCGTCATTCCCGACACCTAGACAAAAATGCGAGCAGTTAACAATAGAATCAAAATTTTCCTACTAAGCCTTGCCTTCAAAACGCGGCAAGGCGCCACTTAAGAATACCTTCCCCGTGATGCCGAGCGTTCCCGCCATGAAGAACGCGACGTCTCGAAACAAGCTCACCGGACCCGCTCCCGTTTCCAACGCGCCGATGAATCGGCTACTTTGCATGATCGCCGCCGTGGGCGGTTTCCTAATGCCCTCATACGCACGGAGTGCCTGTTTCACCGTGTCATATTCAGCGCCAACTTTCGATAGTTCGCTTGCGATACAAAGTGCGTCTTGCATGGCTTGATTCGCGCCTTGCCCGAGGAAAGGAGGCATAGCGTGGCATGCGTCGCCGACGAGGCTAATCGTTCCGGCGTCATCGCTCCACGAATCCAATACGTCGTGGTAATGCACACCGACGTCAAAGAATCGATCGCATGCCTCGGCTACGTCAATAGCACTTTGGGGCATACCCTTTTCACGCATCAAAGCCACGGCTTCTTCCTTTGCTGCGGCTTTTGCGCGCCACGCCGTGTTTTCGTCGCGCTTGGTTTTGTCTTGGACGCACAGCGCGATGTTGTGCTGCTTGTTCTGCGCCCCTTCGCCGCCGCCTGTGAACACGAGCATGTACGCGCCGTCTGCGAACCATTGATGGGCGATGTTCATTTCACTCGCCGCTCGTGCGGTCGAGCCCGCAGGTGTGCATCCGAAAACGATGCGAATACCGCTGTACTTTGGCGGCGATTCGCCGCCATCCACCGCCTCGCGCGCACGACTATCGATGCCATCCGCGCCGATGACTAAATCAAACACCTCTCGATCGCCATTCTCAAACTCGATCTCTGCATTGCTTCCGCGCGATCGCACTGCTTTCACCCCGCGATCAAACATCAAACACTCGCTCGGCAGCGCGTCCGCCATCGCGCGTTGCAAATCTGCCCGCTGCACCGTCCCCGCCAACACCCTCCCACTTTCGCTCACCAACGCCTCGCATCCGTCGTCGTCGCCGCGTATCATATCGTGTACTCTCACCTCAAACAATCCGAATCCTCCATTCGCTCGTCGCGCTTTGACACCGAGCAAATCATTCGCCAACGCGTCGTAGGTCGCCTCGAGCCCGAGCTCGCAGAGCACTCTCGCGCCGCCATTCAAATTGAACCCTCCGCCGACGTTCGGCTTGATCGCCTCCGTTCTTTCGAACACGCGCACTCCATCGATGCCTTTCGCGCGAAGCGCCAGCGCGGTGGCTAACCCGCTCGGCCCACCGCCGATGACGGCGACTTTCTTGTCGCTCCAAAAGCTCGAGCCGTCGGGTCGAGGCGGAAGAGCGAAGCGTTTTACGAGCGCACGGCGCGCGTTCGAAGTCGCGCGCGACGGCGAGAACGAGAACGCGCGTTTGCACGACGTCGACGCGCACGCGCGCTCGGCGAACATCGCGCGGACGTGTGACGAGTTTTAACGAGAGATGTGACTTTCGTTGCAACGGGACGCCTTCGCGGCGAGGCTCGGCAATAATTTTATAATGTACTGTGGCGCCACATCGGCTCAATCGTGGTGCGCTTTGGCGCCATTTGGTTCGTCTTCATCGTCGCTCCTCACGTCCTCCGCGTTTCCGGTCGCTAGCACCTTGTGCACGACGTTGACGATGAGTTTAAACCAATACACCTGCAAGCCGAGAATGACGTAGAGCAACGCGACGCACAGCCAGTACGGGATCGATGGGCTAAAATACCGCCTCGCCTCGAAGTGCACGGAGTACACCACGTACGGATACATCACCAGTCGCATGACGAAAAATATGACGAGAAAAATACCGAACAACACGTCGGCGGCGAGTTGATATTTCTTATCCCCGCGCGCGTCCCCGACGTACTTCGCGCACTTCGCCGCGTGCAACGGTACGTCCGCCGGGTCCAGCACGAGCATGATCACCGCCCCCACGCGCGTCCAACCGACGATGTACGACACCCAAATCACTCCGATCGTCGCAAAATGATGCAATTGCATCTCCCAAAAATCTTTCCGCTTATGTTCGAGAAACACGTTGGCCGCCCCCGCGACGTATCGCGCCCCGTACGCCAGATAGTACGCCCGCAGCGCGCTCTCCGTCGCCCGCGTCTTCACCGGTGCCCCGATCCACCACTCGCTCGACGGCCAGAACCATCGCTGTCCAGGCACTATCGCGCACCCGATGATCGTGAACGTCCCGTACGTCGCCATCTCGAGCGCGCTCTGCGCGAACTTTTCCATCTTTCGTCGTCGCGCCTTGCGCGCGCCGCCGACGCCGCGCGCGCCGTAACCCATCAGTCGTCCCGCTAGCGGTTCGACGACGGCGCGCCGTAACAACCAGTTGAACGCGAACATGATTATCGCGTAGATGAGCGTCACGCGCGCGTCCAGCGCGGCGTCGGGCGCGCGCACGCGCGACGCGACGGCGCGTGGCGTCGCGTGTTCACCGGCGCGCAATTTAAATCCGAATTGCGCCGCCAGCGCGCCGACGTCGTCGCTCACGACGCGCGCGGCGTGGCGCCACGTCGAGGATGACGTCGCCGACGCGCGCGAGGCGAACATCGCGGCGACCGCGCGAGCGCGCGAGCGGTGCGAGGCGCTGAGTGCGGGACGACGGGATAACGCCTCACTTTCGCGCGCGCGTTCGAGCGCACGGTCGTCTCGCGCGCGCGTCTCGCGCCGATGTCGTTCGCGGATGAGCTGCGCGCCACGGCGCTCGCGCTGAGCGCGCCGGGCAAGGGAATCCTGGCCGCGGACGAGAGCACGGGGACGATCGGAAAGCGGCTCGCGTCGATCGGTGTCGAAAACGCGATTGAAAATCGAGTCGCGCTGCGCGAATTGCTCTTCAGCGCGCCGGGGTTCGAGAAGTACGTCAGTGGAGTGATACTGTTCGATGAAACGCTGCGATCGACGGGGAAGAGCGGGACGTCGTTCGCGGAGATGCTGCGATCGAGAGGCGTGACGCCGGGCATCAAAGTCGACGCGGGGACGCGAGCGCTCGACGCGTCGCCGAACGAAACCTTCACGCAAGGCTTAGATGGGTTGGCGGAACGCTGCGAAGAATATTACGCCATGGGCGCGCGATTTGCGAAGTGGCGCGCGGTGCTGACGATTGATGAGGCGAAAGGATTGCCGAGCGCGTTGGCGTTGGCGGAGAACGCGAACGCGTTGGCGAGGTACGCGAGCGCGTGTCAATCGCGAGGTTTGGTGCCGATCGTTGAACCCGAAATTTTGATGGACGGCGCGCACGGTATCGAAGTCTGCGGGGCGGTGACGCGCAGGGTGCTGGACGCGGTGTTTTCGGCGCTGCGTTTGCACGGCGTGCAGTTGGACGGGATGATTTTGAAGCCAAACATGGTGACGCCGGGGGCGAGCGCGAAGACGAGCGCGAACGTCGACGCCGAAGTCGCGCGAGCGACCGTCGCGGCGCTGTGTGACACCGTTCCGCCGTCAGTGCCGGGTATTTTGTTCTTATCGGGCGGACAGAGCGAAGAAGAGGCGACCGAGCGTTTGCGATTGATGAACACGACGCAAAAAGCCGATCGAGCGCCGTGGACGCTCTCCTTCTCCTACGGCCGCGCGCTTCAAGCCAGCTGCTTGAAGGCGTGGGGTGGTAAGTCCGAAAACGTGAGCGCCGCCCAAGCGGCGTTCTTAGACCGATGCAAATCAAACTCCGAAGCGTCGATCCGTCGCTAGAAAACTACGATGTAATGGAACTCGTGATCCATCCCGACGCTCGAGCGCCGATCTCGCCGTCGAACTTGGCACCTCACTCCGCGCCCCCCTTCGTCGCGCGTCGCCGCGCGACGCCCTCGCGGCGCGCGTGCGCGAAGAAGACGATCAACAGACATGCTCTCTTCGCTCCCGTGCGAACTCTGGGCGCACATCGCGTCGTTTCTACCGCTGCGCGATCGGGAGACTTTGCTTGAAACGTGTGCCGAGACTCGCGAAGGAGTGATTTTCCTTTGCGAATGCGCGCGCACGCGGCTTCTCGCGCGCCGTGGGTACTTTTTCGAGAACGAATATGGTTTGCCGTGCGTCGACGAGGAGGAGGTGGGGTTTCACGCGCGCGCGTTGCTTCGGCACACGAGCGCGTTGTCGACGACGAAGCGCGACGCCGCCGCAAAGTTTTGCGCCGCGATGACGGCGGCGTTTTCCGATGCGCTCGATGATCCGGATTTCGAGATGACAGAAAATGAACGCGTCGATCGAGTGTCGCGCATGATGAAGGTGGCGAGCGCGGAGTTGAGCCACAGATGCCGTGGGAAAGCGGTGGGATTATTCTTGCGATACGAAATCGATGATTTGGAGACGGCGATCGGCGTCGGCGAACTCGGGCTGGTGGAACATGAACTTTTCGATATGAATGAGGACAAGGAAGAACGTATCAAGTACGAGCGGGCGTCGTTGCGATCGTATCTGCGAGTGTTCATCGTGACGCACGTCGTGCTCGGCTCGGAAACGCTGTCGCATCTGTACACAGAGAGCTCGCATCGGTACGATTTAGAGGCAGCGTTCGCTTGGAAGGCGTTCACGATTGGATTCATGGGCTTGCTCACTACGCGAGAATCAACGAGCGCGGAATTGCTGCGTACGCTCACGATGCCAAACGTGCGTTGGTTTCTTCTGAACTTGTACAAAAACGGTACCGCACACGCGACGACGACAAACGCGAGCGAAACGCACTCGATCCTGGATTCGATCGCGGATTTGTACTCGAAGAGCATCGATATCGAAATTGCGACTTTTCGCCAGTACGAAGTGGACTCACTCACGGGTATGACGGCATTGCAGCGAGCTGAGCAAATGTTTACTGTGGTTCACGAGCGCGTGCATCCGAACGAAGTGTTTAACGACAACATTGCCGCGCTTGCCAAAATCCTTTCGCTCATCGTCCGTGAGACGAATCAAGACAAGGCTTCATTTGCGCGAGTTGTGTTCGACTTGACGCGAGGATGGGACGCTTCATTCAAGCTTATGCTGCTCGGATCTTTATGGGAGGCGTGTCCGCAGACGGATTATCTACTGCGAGCTCTTCTAAGACGCGACTTCGTTCCTGCGCCATTCGATCAAGACGACGGCGGCCTCGGTATCATGGACGTGCAAGCGACGCGAGTTGGTCGAAAGCTTCTCGCGGTTTTCGAGCAGCGTCATCACGTACGCTTGAAGCCGGACACGTGCGTTAGCCTGTTCGAACTCGCGCGAAAGAACTGGACAGAGGAAGACGACGAGCGCATGGTTCGGAGTCTGTTGAAAGATTGCAACGTTGGCGTGTCGTTATCTCTCACTGCGTGCTCGTACGAATGCTGCCGAAACGGTATCAACGATAACGTGCTCGCTCTGGTCGTGTTCCTCGCCGAGCGCGGTGTCGCGCGCTCCAAACGCGTTTCATCCTTCGACGAGCCCGCGCCGAAACGGCGCCGCGTCGTCAAGCTCGGCGAAGAAGACGCCTCAAACGAGGAGTCGCTCTTATATTTAGATTTCGAGTACGAGGTCGGCGTGTTCTCTCAACGCGAATCTCCCGAGTCTCAGGATCTTACGCCCGAATGGCTCGCTCGAGAAGAGTGAATCGCGTCGCTTTGCGCGAATTTCATTTGCGTTCGTCGTCGCGTTGTTTTGATATTTCATCGAATGATTACGCATCCTTCTTCGTCTCCTTCACCGCCTTGGTGCATCCGAGCTGCTCCAACGTCTCCACAATCTTAGCCACGTTCGCACCGCGAATTTGCTCGCCGTGCGGCTCGCCTTCGGACGTGTAAAACGCAAAAGTCGGCATCGCCGTCACGTTGTGCGCCCCGCTCACCGCCCCATTCTTATCGACGTCCACCTTGATAAACATCGCGTCGTACTCTTCCGACATGTCCGCGAACACCGGCGCGATTCGCCGACACGGCCCACACCACGTCGCCGTAAAATCAACAACCACCGCTCGCTTCGCCGCCTTCGCCTCCGCCAACGCCTCCGCGAACGCCTCCGCCGTCTCGCACTCCACCACCCGCTTCTTCTCCACCGCCCCTCCTCGCGCGTCTCCGTACCCGAGCATCGACCGAATCACCGATCCGATGAACCGAAACGTCACGTACATCACCAGCACGCGCGCGTGTTTCGGCAGCTGCGCGTCGCGTCGCTCGCGCCCTCGTCAGTCGTCGCTCGCGCGCCGCGCCCGTTCGAGATCCAGACGCGTCGTTCGGTCGCACCTTTTCAAAATACGCCTCCGCCGCCGCGCGCGCGCTTTGCACCATCCCGCCGAGATCCATCGTCGCCGTCGTCGCCGTCGTCGTCGCGCGTCGTCGTCGCGCGTCTTCGCCGGCGATCGCGGGCGCGCGCGGGCGTCGCGGCGCGTTCGAGTTCCGTGTGTAGTGTCTCATTGATTCTCTTCGCGGCGCCCACGATGCGGGTCTCGATCTCGTATTGCGCGCGCGGGAGATCTATCAGACGACGCGCGCCGTGTGTTTGGTCCGTGTGTACACCGCGCGTCCACGAGACCACGCCGCCGCCGCCGCCGATCGTCGCACACGCGCGCGCGCGATGCTGCTGCTGTTCGAGACCCCGGCGGGGTACTCGCTGTTCAAGGTCAAGGCCGAGAAGAAGCTCCAGGACGCGGAGGTGCGTGCGACGCGCGGTGACGACGACGCGACGCGACGCGACGCGACGCGAGCGCGCGCGAAAAGGCGCGCGCGATCGACGCGAAAGGCGGTGGGACGCGCGACGCGCGCGCGGGCGGCGGTCGACGACGCGGGACGCGCGACGCGCGAGGGGCGCGACGGTCGTGGACGCGGGACGACGCGAGGGAGGACGCGCGGGCGGGCGCGCGCGGACAAAAGGGCGGGAGTCGATTCGCGAGGGAATTGGCGAATTGGGGATTGGCTGGCGAGGAAGACGCGACGCGAGGACGAGGGACTGACGATGCGCGCGCGCGCGAACGTGAACGCAGAAGTTGCAAGATGCTTTCAGCACGGTGGAGGGGGCGAAGAAGATGGTGTCGATGAAGGCGTTTAGTAAGTTTGAGAATACGACGGAGGCGCTCGCGGCGGCGGCGACGCTGGTGGATTCCAAAGTCGGGAAGAACTTGAAAAAGTTTTTGTCGAAACACGCCGAGGGGGAGACTTTGGCGGTGGCGGACTCTAAACTCGGCGCGGCGATCAAAGAGAAGCTGGGTATTAACTGCGTCGCCGATAGTGGGGTTATGGAACTCATGCGCGGCGTGCGTTACCAGCTCAACGAGTTGATCGGAGGGTTGACGGATGCCGATCTCGCGCCGATGGCTTTGGGTTTGTCTCACTCCTTGTCGCGATATAAGCTCAAGTTTTCTCCGGATAAGGTTGATACCATGGTTATTCAAGCCATCGGCTTGCTCGACGAACTCGACAAGGAATTGAACACGTATTCCATGCGCGTGCGCGAGTGGTACGGGTGGCACTTCCCCGAGCTCACGAAGATCATCGCGGATAACATGCAGTACGCCAAGGCTGCGAAACTCATGGGTGATCGCGCGAAGGCGGCGGGGATCGACTTCTCTGGTATTCTCGATGAAGACGTCGAACAAGAGGTAAAAGACGCCGCCATCATTTCCATGGGGACGGAAATTTCCGAAGAAGATTTGAGCAACATTGGACAGTTGGCCGACCAAGTCATCTCCTTGAGCGAGTACCGTGCGCAACTGTACGATTATCTGAAGGCTCGAATGAACGCCATCGCGCCCAACCTGACGGTGCTCGTCGGCGAACTCGTCGGCGCTCGTCTCATCTCCCACGCGGGTTCGTTGATGAACCTCGCCAAGCACCCGGCGTCTACGGTGCAAATTTTGGGAGCGGAAAAGGCTCTTTTCCGCGCGCTCAAGACCAAGCATGAAACTCCAAAGTATGGTTTGATCTATCATGCCTCACTCATCGGCCAAGCGGCGCCCAAGTTCAAGGGGAAAATTTCTCGCGTCTTGGCGGCGAAGTGCGCGTTGTCGATTCGCGTCGACGCTCTTGGGGAATCCTCCGAGGCGACGATTGGCGTTGAAGCGCGCGAAAAGGTCGAGGCACGATTACGACAGCTTGAAGGCAAGACGCTTGGCGAAGCTTCTGGCGTCAAGAAGATGTCTGGAGACATAAAGAAGCACGACAAGGACCGCAACGCGGACGCGCCGGCGCTTCTCACCGCGCCGCGTTCGTACAATCCGGATAAGGATGCGACGAAGAAGGAGAAAAAGGAGAAGAAAGATAAGAAAGAGAAGCGTAAGAGCGAAGGCGACTCTCCAAAGTCTTCGAAGAAGAGCAAGAAGAACAAAGATTAACATCTTCCACGACTCTCATTCCTCTTAGCTCTCGTGTACTCTAGTAGCCTCTTTTTCAGTCCGATGGACTTCGAACGAATTCAAGTTTTACCACTAGCGACTTAATAAACAAGACAAAATCATCAACAACGACTCATCTGGGTTACACGTCGCTACGTATCTTCCGAAATCGAAAGCCACTGCGTGAAGATCGCTTTTTTGCCGGAGACTACGGGTTGCGCCTCGTGCAGCGATCGCATCGCCTCTTGTCCGTTTTCTCCCACGTTCCAAAACAAGATGGCTCGCCCGCGTTTCGGGAACACTCGAATCCCAAGCGTCGTCGAATCGCACCCACAAAGCGGCACACACTTCGGAAAGAACGTCGCCCCGCCTTCTTCAGGCTCTTGAAGATAGCACATGAACGTCATCGATCTTTTGAGACTGCCCGCTCTGTTGTCGTAATGCGCCGTATATCGCTCAGTTGGACCGTACTGAACTATTTGCATCGGTTCGTGTTGATACATGACCTTGACATTTTTTCGTCGCTCGACGATCAACGGCAGACGAATCGCGGCTTGAATCCTGCGCTCGATTTCGAGAACCAAATCGTCGTGCGCCCGAGCCCCGGTGAGAAAAGTAGACGTCGAAGTCCGACCTTCCGAAAGTTTCCCGTCCGTCACGCGCGATCGCTGCATACTTGGACGCGCGATCTCAATCAATTGATCCCCCTCTTCTTCGCTCAAGAAATCTTCGAGCACGAACAAGAGACAGTCGTTTGACAGAACGCGAACGCTCGACGCGACTTGGGGCGGCGGCTTCGATCGGTGTCGCGAGACTCGCAACTCGCTCATCCAAACCTCGACGACGAATTCGTCGTCGAGGTTTCCGAGCGCGTGCAAGTCGTCGGCAAGATTGAACACGTGCTTGATTCCCCACATATCACCCTCGCGGTCGAACCTGCGATCGAAGAAAGTCTCAAAGTGCCGCTCGTCGTTCGCCGCGCCGATGAAGGTCACGCTCAACGCCGCCTCCACCGCGTGCGCGCGCGCCGCATCGCGCGACCTCTGCACGTACACCGACACCGAATCAGCGACGCCATCGTCACCCGCGCGCATCACGAATCGCCATCCAATCTTCGTTCGCTTCCCGTCGCACACGAAGGCTTGAAACTCGGGAGATCGCCGTTCCGCCTCCGCCGCCGTCGGACGCGCCACTCGCCATCGCACCCGATCCCCTCCCTCGCGTCCATCTTCATCGTATTCCACCACCGCTCGCAGCTTCCCGTCCCCTCGCGCGCTCTCCCGCGCCGCGTCCGATCGCGCCGCGTCCGATCGCGCCGGCGCGCAATCGACCGCGCCGCGCGTCACGACGAGACACCGCTCGCCCCTCGACGGCACGTCCACCCCTCCCCGCTCCCGTCGTCGCCCCGACCGCGTCCGCCCGAGTCCGCCCGTCGACGCGCTCGCCGCGATGTCCCTCGCGCGCGCGTCCCGCGTCGACATTCCCGCCCCCATCCCGCGCGACGCGCGTCCTCGCGCGAGACCGAGACCGACTTATTTCGTCCGATCGCGCGCCGATCGCGCGAATCGTCGTCGCCCGCGCCCGCGCCCGCGCGCGCCGTCGCGTCGTCGTCGCGCTCGGATCGCGCGCCGCGTTTTTTTCGCGCGCGCGCGTCGGTCTTCGCGCCGCGAATCCGCGCGCGCGCGTCGCGATCTCGCGCCGCGCGCGCCTCGGATGCGTCAACGTCGAGCGTCGAACTCGTCGGTTTGTATTCCGCGTCGACGATCGAGGGCGACCGCGGCACAGTCGCGCGCGAAGGAATGGCGACCGAAACGGACGAGCGCGCGTCGATCGAGCGCGCGCTGACGTCGCTCGCGCTGACGGACGACGCGGCGCTGGAGCGCGTGCTCGAAAAGCTGCTGCCGAGCGCGATCGACGCGCTCGCGACGACGCATCCGAACAATGTCGCGAAAATCATGGATCTGCTGAGACACATCAATAAGCGCGTGAACGCGACGACGACGATCGGGTTGCCGCTGGAGAGGATGGTGGACGCGTATTTGACGACGACGAACGCGATGGTGCGGAATTTTGCGCTGGTGTACGCGGAGAAGGCGTTTGAGAGGGCGGACGCGGAGACGCGGGAGATTCAAATCGCGCGAGCGTGTCGAGGGGCGTCGAGACGGTCGAGTGAACAGGCGGATATGGTGTTTCGAATGGCGATGCAGGCGCTGGGGGAGCTTTCGACGAGAGATCCGAGGCGCGATGTGGAATTTTTGAGCGATGATGACGATCGGAAGTTGTTTTTGAGACGCGCGAGAGATTTTTTCGCGTACTCGCCGAACGCCGTGGGAACGAGCGCGAGGACGACACCAAATCGTTTGGAGGCGCATTTATCGGCGTTGGCGGGGGCGTCGATCGGGGTTGAAGGAGCACCGGAGGGAGCGTTGCGAGCGGCGGCGGAAGCACAGCGAGAAGACGCCGAGAGGAGCGTCGAGGCGCCGACGTTGAGCGCGCCGCCGAGCCTGTCGCCGAGCGCGGTGGAACGGATTTTAGGGAAAGGGAAAGCGCCACCTACGCCGGTGGCGTTAGGTAAGCGAAAGTTAAAGCTACTTGAATACATAGCGAGCGCGGAGGTGCTCGATCCCGTGCCAGATATCGATATGGACGACGCGGGCGTCGACGATGGCGTCGAGAAGGAGCGCGAGACAAAGAGTAGATTCTTAGTGAGTGGGGCGGAAATGCTCACGCATTGTCTCATCGCGTCGTGTGATGGTGATCATGAAGTATCCAAACGTGGCGAAGAATTACTCAAGCGACGATGTACGTGGGAGACGAACAAGCCGATTGTCAACTTGGACGACGGGGCAACGACGAGCGAATTATTCCAACTCTTCCTCGGTTCATCGCTGGACGTGCCGGTGGAGTCTCGCATCTTGCCCGCCTCGCCGGCGGTGAAATTAAAAATCATGAATTTGCTCACGCGATCCATGGCGGCGGCTGACGCGTTCCCGAAAAATCTCGAGACGGTGAAAATGTGCCTGTACGGCGACGGTACGACGACACGATTGAAGGCGTGCGGCATGCAGTTTACCGTATGGATGCTGACTCACGCGACGAGTAAGGAATTACTCGCGTTTGCCCCTTCGTTAATGAATGGTATGCTCGAAATTTTAGATTCGCGCACCGACGGCTCGAACGAGGGAGATCAGACTGTGACTTTTGCGCAAGAAACTTTGCGCGGATTTTGCTATCAAGCACTTTCGCAGCTCGCCGAGCGCGACAAAGTGAGCGTGAATCGAGACGTGTTGCTTGCCGAGCGAGTTTTCGACGCGTTAGAAAGCGAACCAGATGGCGTGAAATCCTACGTGCAAGAGGCGGCGCGAACGCTAGTTTCGGCGTATCGCGATTCGCCGTCGACGTACGTACAAACGCGAATGGAAGAATTGATTTTGAGTGCCATCGAGGACAATGATAACAAGGTCAAGCGTCTCGTCGGTGCGCAATGGGCGACTGAAATGTTTCCGTTCTCACACGTCCCGTCGCGGTATGCCAGCATTTTAGCCTCGGGGGACGCCAAGCACGAGATGCAAACGCTGGGCCGACGAGGTTTGCAACCGAGCGCGACTCGCAAGACAAAGGACGACGCGGTTTTACACATCGAGCGCTGGGACGGGTGCGATCGAGAAGTCACCGCGCGCTCGTGGGTGGATGAGAACGCGATGTTTGTGGATTTAACAAGCGACCATTATCGATACATGGAATATCTGGCGTTCTGTCGAGGCGAGACGCCTCGCGTGCTAGAAAAGCACCCACCAGCGTCTTCGTTACTTCGGTATCTCGTCATCAAACTTCCTGGCTTGAACGTCGACCCCGCACTACACGCGGCTTTGCTTTTGCCTGAGAACGCCATGATAAGTGCACTGGATTTCGTGAACGCGTGTTTAAAGAGCGATTATTCCAAGTCGAGAAAGTTGGAGGCGAACGACGTGAAGCTCTACCTCAACTTTTTGAACCGGTGCCTCGTCAAATCGTCGGGACCAGCCCTCGCGAGCGAAGCCTTACGTAGTTTCATAGACTTGCTCGAGCGTGAACCAGCGTTACTCAGCGAAAAGGCTACCGCGGATGCGATTCTAGTGCGTCTGAGACACTTCGTGTCTCACACAGATGCAGAGACTCGTCGGCGCGCCGCCAAACTTTGCGGCGTTCTTGTTGGTAATCTTGAGGCCGATGCGAGGGTACCTTTTATGGATGAATTTCTGTCGCTGTGTAAAGGAGACGAACGTGGCGCTCGTCTGGAGCACCAAGAGGGCGCATTAAGCGCGACTGGCTACATCGTAGGTTCAGGAAAGATTCCGGATGTCGACGCGCTGCGCGCAATTCAAACCTTTGTCGACTTGGCAAAGAAAGTAGGCAAAGGACAAAGTGCCGAAGCTAACTTGGCGAGTGTCGCGGCGGAAGCGATCGGTCACGCAGGACTACGTAAGCCCTTGCACGCTGATATCATCGAGGACGCGCTCGACGCAGTGTGTGGCGTTCTGCAAAACACAGATCCACACGTCGCCAAGCTAGGCGCTCGAGCCGCTGGACACATCATGCTCACGGATGCAAGTGAAAGTACCGCATCTGCGCTTTTACCGCGGCTTCTTGCGATGTGCGAGGTGAAACACGATGACACACAGTTCGCCATAGGTGAGGCGGTTGCGTGTGCGTGGGGGGGCGTCGATGTCGACGCCGATCGCGTGCTCACGACGTCTTTTGTTTCGCTTAACGCCGCTATGAAGTCGCTCGCCTCTGAAGGCAATGACGGTGCCTCTATCGTCGGTATGGATGTTGATGAAATTAAAGCGCGAGTTGCGGCGTACGATCAAGCGAGCGATCCGCGTGCGCACGTCCATCGCGCCGTGCTCGACGCAATTTTCAACCAGTACATTTACAGCGCTCGTGTCGAAAAGAGATGCGCTGCGTGCGTCTGGTTGCTTTCTCTCGTCACGCACACGAACAACCATCCACGGTTGTTATCGATGCTTCAAGACGTTCAGGAAGCGTTTGGATCCTTGTTGGGTGATCAGAACGATCTCACACAAGAACTCGCGAGTCGAGGGATGAGCATCTTGTACGACATGGGCGATGAGGTTCAACAGAAGGAACTTCTCGCTGCGCTGATGGGCACGCTCAACGGCGTCGCGCCAAAGAAGCGTCACATCAAGCTCGACGACAAGGCTGAAGTTTTCGAAGAAGGTACCATCGCACTCGATGATAAAGCGTTGAGAAGTGGTGATAGCGATAAGAGTTCTCTCACGACGTACCAGGAGCTTTGCAGCGTCGTAACGGATATAGGGCAGCCCGACTTGATTTACAAATTCATGGATCTCGCAAACCATCAGCGCGCGATGAATTCATCTCGAGGTGCCGCGTTCGGATTTGCCTCCATCGCGAAGCGCGCGGGTGATGCTGTGACGCCACACTTGGAGAAGCTCGTGCCAAAACTTTATCGGATGATGCACGATCCGAATCCACAGATGCAAGAGGCAGTCAGAGGCATCTGGGTGTCTTTGGTGGATTCGCCAAAGGCAACCGTGGACAAGCACTTTGAAGCCATCATGGATGAGTTATTGCGTGAGTCTGGCAGTCGACTTTGGCGGACGCGTCAATCGAGTGCAAGTGCGTTGAGTGAAATATTGTCCGGGCGAACTTTCAAAGAGATCGAACCTTACTTGGAGAAAATTTGGGACGTGTGCCTACGCGTCATCGACGACATCAAAGAAACAGTGCGCATATCGGGCGAAGGTTTGTGCCGATCGGTGCGTTCATTGACACTGCGCCTATGCGACGCCCACCACAGCGGACCAAGTGAAGTCAAGGGAACAATTGGTATCGTTTTGCCAATCATGCTTGAGCGCGGACTACTTTCCACGGTGAAGGAGGTGCAAGCGCTTAGCATGGATGTCATCATGAAATTGGTCAAGTTTGCCGACGGCGACGCCATCAGACCACACATCGCTGAAATCGTGAAAACGCTGTTAGAATCGCTTTCGGGCATGGAAGACTCGAGATTGAATTACATCGAACAGCACGCCGCGTCGTTTGGACAGGGAGCAAGTGATAAGTTGGAGGCGATGCGTTTGCGCGCGGCGAAATCAAGTCCGATGGGCGAGACGCTCGACCTTCTCATGGCGCACATTGACGAAGACGTGATGAAAGAGCTCGTTTCCACTATGAACTCTGTGTTGCGAACGGGCGTGGGCCTCAATACTCGAGCGGGCGCGGGTCGTTTTCTTCAGCGTTTGTGTATGCGACGCGGTCGACTCGTGCGACCGCACGCCGCGACTCTGTTCAAGATGCTTTTGGCGTCGGCAGTGAATGACGCATCGGCAGCGGTGCGAACGAGTTTCATCTCCGCCATCGCCGCCATCGCGCGGTACGCCGAAGAGCCCGGAGTCAATGCTTTAGCGCAAGAGATCGCACGCTTATTCAAGAGCGACACCGAAACTGAACGTGCTGTTGCGGCGCAGCTTGCACTCGAGCTGTCGCGCAACGCGCCCGATGCGTTGAGTCCGCAAAAAACTCTTGTTCTTCCCCTCGCTTTCGTCGGCTCCTATGATTCCATCGACGCCGGTAAGAAAAAGTGGAGTGAAGTGTGGGAAGAAAATTCGGGCGGCGTCTCGGCAAGCCTTCGCGTTTACTTTGACGAAATTCTCGCGATAACATTTGAGTACTTGGCGGCGAAGCAGTGGCAACGCAAGAAGCAAGGCGCGGAAGTTTTCGCCGCAATATCGCGCGCGTCCGCAGATGTCATCGCGACCAGAGCTGATGATGTGATTACACGACTTTTGGCCGAGCTTCCTGGACGTATATGGGAAGGGAAGACATCCGTTCTTGATGCGGTGGCGGCATTGACGAGCGCTTGCCCACGACAAATTGACGCGACGGCTGTGGTGGATGCTTTGCTCACCGAGAGTCAAAGAGCTAAGACTGATTACCGCAAGTCCGCTCTAGATGCTGTTGATGCAGTACTCGTCGCGATTGCGTCAACGGAGAGCGATATTGACACGGAAATTATCGCGAAAGTTGTTCCGGTGGTGGAGTGCGCGTTAAAAGCAGCGCCTGCGCCCGTCGATGACATCGACTCTGGCGTCGGTGCCGCAGGATCTTTGGAACGCCAAAACGAAGCTAAGTACGAGGCCGAGAAGCGTCAGAAATCCCAGTCGATGACAGCGACTGCCGCAACGACCGTTCTCGCGACTGTGCTGAATCGCTTCAAATCTCTCGATGCAATTCGTCCGCATGCTTCGCTATGCGCCGAGCTTTGCGTCGCAAGTCTCGATGCGGAGTTAAGCAAAGATCGTCGACGCCAAGGTCTGAAGGCAGTCGTCGGCTTGATGCGTATCGTTCGAGATTCGAAAGAATCCGTGGCCTCGTTCGCTGTCGAGCCTCTTCTTGAAGTCGTCGTCGCTGCCGCCGGCGACTCATCCTCCACGGCGCTTCGGCTCGACGCTATCGAAGCCTTACTCGCGCTCGCGAGCCATACGCCGGTAAAGTCAGCGGTAGAAGATGCGCTAAAGCAATGCGTAACGAATGACAAATCTCCAGACGTTGTTCGATCCGCCATGCGCGCGAGAGCCGAACTCACGGGAGGTACAGTCCCGATGACAGCATAGCGCAAAAAGGAGCTTGCTCCGTGTAAATTACTACAACGATGAATTAAATGTTCGGCAATACGAACGTCACGAGACTGACGAATCCGATGAGCAAGATGAGCGCGTTCCAAACTCCCGCCTGCACCCCCATCATGGTGAAGTTGGCCACCATGCCCGAGACCTCGCGCTTTTCGTCATCCGTCAAGTTGGCGTTGTCCACGATGCTCGACGTCACCACGTCTTTCCGCCCCTCCCAAAACTGTTCCTCTTCTGCCTTCGCTTGCACGTACGTCGCCAAATCATCGAGCGTATTCTCCAGTTTTCGCACGGCGTCTTCGTCGTCTTCGCTCGGTGCTCGACCCTCAAGCGCGTCTTGGTACAGCTGCAGCGCCTTGAGATCGTTCCGGTTCCCCGCCACCACGCGACGAATGGTCGGCATCTTCGTGTTCATCGCCTTCAAGTCGTCCGTGAGCGTTTTCGCGCGTTCGATGAGGGCGTCGGTCGTGACTTGGGCGCGAATGACGGATCGCGAGCGGGACGGATAAGCCGCGCGGCGCGAGGCGGCGACGGTCGTGCGCCCGGAGACTTGCGCTGGCGTCATCGTTCGCGCGAACGACGCGTGCATCGTTATTCGACTACGAGCGTCGATGGCGCGATCGTGAGCGCGCGCTGGGAAGTGCCGCGCGTGGGGCTCCGCTCTGGCTCATCATCAGGCGACGTCGTCCGCCTGAAGCGTCGCTTCAGAATCCTCTAAAAACCGCCCCGACGCCCATCCAGAGTAATGACACCTCCACGTCCCGTCGTCATAAGCGTCTACGACGCACTCGGCGAAGTTTCCGACGCCGCGTCGCATCTGGCACAGACGCTTTTCCTCGCGGTTGGCGCCGCCGGCGAACAGCCGACCGAGCACGCCGCCGTGCGTCACGGCGATGATCTTCTTTCCGGCGTAGTTTCCCGTGCTTACTGTTTGGAAAAACGCGCTCAATCGCGCGTCCACTCCCGCGCTCGACTCACCGCCGCCGGGCACGGCGGCGTTGCGGTCGCGCGACTTCCACACCTTGAATGCCGAAGGCACCGACGTCGCGAGCGAAGCCCTCTCGAGTCCTTGCAAGTCTCCCAAGTGACGCTCTCTCAGGTTCGCGTCTTCGATGAGCGCCAAGTCCAGGGCGTCTGCGATCGCCCGCCCGGTGACGCTGGCGCGGCGGAGGTCGCTGCTAAACACCGCGACGGCGTCGTCGTGCGCAGCGGCAGCTCTCGGCGCCGCGAGCGCAACTTGTTCGAGTCCGGTTTCGTCAAGCGGTGGGTCCAGTTGGCCTTGTATTGAGTGTCGAGCGTTGAACTCCGACTGCGCGTGCCTGAAAAAGACGACTCTGGTCGACGGCATGCCCGGTTGTGAGGTGGTGAGCTTGATTGATTCGATAACTGTCAGTTTTCATTTTCAACTCGTTTTGTGATTGTCGTGCGAGCTAAGAGCAGATTCAAGAGCATGGGATTCTACGAACGCGTTAGAACTGCACGTACAGGTCGCGATCGGCGTTCATTTCCTGAACCAACTCGACCGCCTCCGTGAGGGCGACTTCGCCGAATTTGGTCAAGTAGTTGTTGTTGATGGAGAGCGTTTGCAAGGAACCGTCTGCATTGTTCTTGATCGCCTGCGCCAGAGCGAAAGCGCCCTTGTCCTTGATTTCGTTGTAACCGAGGTCGAGGTTGGTCAATACTTCGTTGACGACGCCGAGCGACTGCGCGAGCGCCGCAACGCCGTCGTCGCCAAGGTCGTTGCCGCGCAAATCCAACACCGCGAGCGAGCTCGAGTACTTGATCGCATCCGCGAATGCGAAGCCGCCTTCCTTGCCAATTTTACACCAGCCCATACGCATGGTATTTAATTTACCATGAAATTTCACCGTCTCTGCGAGAGCCTTGCCACCGGGGACACCGATCGGGTTGTACCCGAGTTCGAGCGTCACCAAGGATTCGTTGTCTCGCAACGCTTCAGCAAGCTTCTCGGCGCCGAAAGCGCCGATGTTGTTCCCACCGATATCAAGAAGCTCTATCTTCTTGTTATCTTTGAGCGATTCGGCGACAGCGGCGCAGCCGTCGTTTGCGAGCTCGTTCATGTACAGGTTGAGATGCGTCAACGCGTCGTCGTCCTTGAGATAATCGCGAAGCGCCGGTCCTGCTTCGGGGCCGATGGAGTTGTTGCCGAGGTCCAAGTTGTTAATTTTATCTTTGCGCGCCGCCAGTCCCTCACAGAGCTTGATGCAACCTTCGTTGCCTATGTCGTTTCCGTTCAATTGGAGAGAGCGCAACCCAGTGTTCTCCTTGAACGCGGCGCCGAGCGCCGCGGCGCCGAGAGTGCCGACGTAGTTGCCGCTCAGAGCGAGCAACTCCACCGTGCTATTCTGCGCAAACGCCTGAGCGAGCGCGCCTGAACCTTCGTAATCGACCATATTGTTGTTCATCTCGAGGGAAGTGATGGTGGTGTTCGTCTTGAGCGCCTCGGCGATTGCCCTGGCGCCTTCGTCGCCGATCGAGCACGCGTTCAAGTTGATGGTTGTAATCTTTTCATCCGTCTTGAGATAGTCCGCCAACACCTTCGCACCTTCGTCGCCCAGCGAGTTACTCGCGAGCGACAACATCGTCAGCGTGTCGTTACACTTCAGCGCCTCGCAAAGCGCCGTGACGCCCTCGACGCCGATGCCGTTCGCGCTCATGTCCACGCACGTAGCCACGTTATTGTACGCGAACGCTTCGGCGATGAAGCACGTACCTTCGTCACCGAGATTCTTACCACTCGCGTCGACTGTTTGCACCCGTCGCAGTTCGTCCATGACGTCGCGAAGCATGCGCTTGGCTTCGCGCGTGATGATCTTCTTCTGTTGTTGCTGCTGCTTCGGCGCCACGGACACCGGCCCGTCCATACCGTCCTCTCCAACTCCACTCGCGACCGGGACGTCATCGCTCGTCGCGCCCATGGACGGCATACCGCCATCGAACGCGCCGCGGTCCCCAGGCGACGATGCCTTCCCCCCGCCGCCCTTCAACTTCGTCCACGCAAAGTACCCGACGACGGCGAGCGCCGCGCCCGCCGCGCCGACGACGGTCATATCCACCTCCATCGCCGTCCCCGCACCGCCGCTTCGCTGACCGACCGTCGCCTTCTTCTTTTTCGCGCCCGATCGCTTCTTTTTCCCTCCCGCGGATTTCGTCTTCTTCCCGCTCGCGCTCGCGCCGCTCGCCGCGCTCGGCGCCAGCGCGTTCGCGTCCGCCGGCGCCGACGTCTCTCGCCCCATCTCGCCCTCGCCCGTCGCCTCCGTCGCCGTCGCGCCATCACCGACGTCCGCGTCGCCCGACGACGCGTCCGCGTCGCGCGCGACGTCCGTCGTCGCGCTCGCGTCCCCGCTCGCATTCGTCGTCCCCGAGGTTTCCGCGCCGTCTCTTCCGTCACTGTTCGCGCCGTTCGCGCCCGCCGTCGCGCGCGCCGCCGCGCATCGACGCGCGATCGCGCGTCCGACCGGTCGCGCGCGCGCGCGCGCGTCGAGCGCCGCGCGCGACGCGACGCGACGCGCGCATTTCGCCGAGGAAAACCTCGCGGTCGACGGGGACGTCGCCATCGCGACGCGTCCGCGCGTCCGCGCGTCCGCGCGCGTCGACGATCGCGCGCGCGGTGGCCTCGCGCTTCGTGCGCGCGCGATTCGAGCGCGATTCGAGCGTCGCCGTCGTCGCGCGGCGCGACGATGAGTGCGGGACGGCGCGTCGGCGTCGACACAAATCGTCTCGCGCGCGAATGGCGCGCGGACGCGCGCGCGTCGATCGCCGCGCGCTGGCGCTCGCGGTGTGCGTCGCGGCGTCGAGCGTCGCGCGCGGGCGCGCGGCGGTCGACGCGCGCGCGGCGGCGTCGAGATGGTTGGACGACGCCATCGCGCGGGGCGGTGTCGACCTCATCGACGGCGCGCGCGTCGCGGACGAACGCGCGGGGAGCGATCGACTCGGACTCGCGCTGACGCACGCGCCGGTAGAACGCATGGAGGCGTACGCGCGCGTGCGGTGGAACGAGACGCTGCATCCGTCGAGGTACGACGCGACGGCGCCGGGCGGATTGGGCTCGGCGTTGGCGTCGATGCGGAGCGAGCACGGGAACGACGATAAGATGGCGCTGATCGTGTGCTTATTGTATGAGCGGTATGAATTGGGCGATCGAAGCGCGTTCGCGGAATATTTCAGGACGATGCCGGGGGAATTCGATACGCCGACGCACTGGAGCGACGACACGGCGAAGGAGTTGCGCGGGAGCGATACGTACGAGGTGGACATCGTGGATGAGTACAAGTTGTTGAATACGGTGTGGAACGCGCTACGCGTGCGAGTGTTTGACGTTTACACGGATGTTTTCGTCGGGAAAGCGGCGAGATCGTTGTACGCGTTGCGGTGGGCGTGGACGGTGGCGCACGCGCGAGCGACGCGGGTGAGCGGCAAGGATGGGTTGGCGCTCGTTCCGGTGATTGATATGATTCGAGAGTGCGGCAAAGATGTTGATGCTGATAAAACTGACATCGTCGATGACGAGGGATTCGCGGTGTACGATCCACACGCGGATGAGGTGGTGGTGTACGCGAAGCGAGACTACGCTCCGGGCGAAGAACTTTGCGAGCGATTCGGCGGCTGGAACAATGGCGAGTCGGTGCAGCATCTCGGGTACTTACCAGACGTGCATACAAACTCAACGCGTAATTGTGTGTTGATGGTTCTCACGCCAGAGAAGAAAAGAAACGAAGAGAAGGTTCGCAAGGCTGGTTTTGACGTCCCCTGGCGCGTTTGCGTACCGTCTGCGGCGAGCGAGTCGTCTTTGGACATGCTCTCGGCGTATGCCGAGCTCGCGAGTGGTCGTGCCGTGGAGATCGGTGGCGATGGTGTGCCTAAGAATGTTCGTCGTGACGGTGTACGAGATGTCCTACTAGCGCGTCTCAAACGCTACCCGACTTCGCTCGAGCAAGACGACGCCGCGCTCTCGACGATGCGTGATTCCATGCGAGAATTCGCCGCCGCACTCGAGCGAGATGACATGCAACTTCTCGAGCGCGAGCGCGTTCGAGAAAAACTCAGAGACATGCGTCGGAGCGCGCTGGCAGTGGAACTTCGCGTGCGCGAAAAGACCATCCTCAACGCTCTCATAGATAGAGTAGCGCCCGCCGCGGATGAACTCGTCAAGGATGAGCTGTAGCTCTGATGTAAACGAAGGAAGTTCAAATAGATTGATCGCCGCTTGTTTGTTGTTACAAAACGTTGATAAATCGCAAACGGTGTGGTCGAGCGGATGAGATGGCGTAGACATCAGGCCGCCAAAAATAATAATGTTTTCATGTTCAAGAGAAGTGTGACTGATGACACACTTCTTTGGAAAATGGGTAGAAAATACAAAATGTGAACAGTTGGATAAATGAGAAAGACTTCAAGCGATCGTGAGTGCCTTTCGGGACAAAATAAATGTTGAAATCGGGTGCTGTGGAAGCCATGACACATATGGTACAAAAGCGCTGAGGTGGAAAAGTCTCTCACTTCTTGGACACTTGGCAAAGCTTTTGGATGTACTGCACGCTGGTGACATTATGATCAGCGACGGATCGTGTACCAAACTCGACGATGCCATCGTCCAATGGGACACCGATGACGGTTCGAATGTTGGCTTGCTCGGCTTGACGCTTGCGTTGGAAGCTCCACGCCGGCAACTGGCGAATGTCTTCGTGCCACTCGTAGTTTCCGGTGTAGCCAATCCTTCCTGGCATCCCAAAACCCATACTGAAGCGCTTAAACATCGTGAATGACGTGTCCACGAATAAACTTATCCCGCTCGCGTCTGGTATGCACACTCGAGACACGCACGTGAGCGACTTCTTGTCTTCGTCAAACTCCCAAAACAACCCATAGTCGAAGCCCTTGGCTTCGCACACGAATCGCATACGCATCTCCATCGAGCTCGTACTCGCACAGCGTTCAAGTGGATTGACCAAAGGTCCGTCGCGATGAAACATCGACATCGCTTCGTCGAGCAACCGATCGATTTGTTGCCTTGACCCGCTCCTCGTCAAATCCGCGCTCGCCATCGTTTGCGCGCTCGTCTGAGACTCTCGCGCGCTATTCATGAAATCCGTCATGCTTTCCACGCGTTTATTATTCGCCGCATCCATTCGGTTATCGTCATCTTCCAAGCTTCCATCCTCACTCTCAAACGACCCAAACGTCCCCGTCGTCTCGAGCGCGCTGTCCGGCGACACGTGCCTTCGCTCCGAAGACGCGTCCGTCTTCGCCGCGAGCGCACTCTTCTGCCCTCCTCGCGCCTCATTCCCTCTCACGCGCGTGTCATCACTCGAACGAACCGAAAGACTCTGCAGCATCGCCCCCGGATGACTCACCAGCGGGTGTTCTTGCGCGTCCCTCTCGCGCGCTCGAGGACCAATGTCCAACGTGGCGCTCGTTCGTCGAGTCAGCTCGTCCCTCGACGCCATCTCGCGCTCGATCACCGCCTGAACGCTTGCGATCGCTCGCGCGATATCCAAGCCACCGATCACGATCACTCGATCGACGCAGTTCGCGTCGCGCGCGCGCGCACCGTCGACGGCTCGCGATCGCCCTCGCGGGTGTTTCGCGGGACGTCACGCGGGATTCGACGATTCTCGCGCTTCACGCTGCGATCGACGCGTTCGAGCGCGCGCGAAGCGTCACGCGCGGTCGATGGAAAGTCGTGCGCTCGTCGCGCGCGCGTGGGCGGCGGACGGGCGTCGCGCGCGCGCGCGCGGCGGTGTCGCGTCACGCGCGGGTGTCGGGGACAGCGCGGCGATAACGTTCGTGCGATAAACAAATTTGATGCCTGTTTGGGCATTTGTAATACGGTGTTTGTCGCGCGTCGAAATACCCGAAAAAGTGCACTTTTTGCACTTTTTGCCCGAGTCTTATCTCTTCGTCGACGACGGCGACGCGCGACGACGACGCGCGACGGCGACGCGCGACGAAGGGAGAGGAATCGGGCGCTGGTGATGAGATGATTCTAAGTCAAAGAGTGATTATCGCAACGACGCGGGATGGTCTACGCGACGATGTCGCCGGGCAAGCCGAGCTTTTCGACGAGCTTGGGGACGACGGCGCCGTCGTCTTTGTCCACCTCGCCGCGAAGATCGGCGAGTTTGACGCCGGAAGCTTTCAATAACGCGGGCATTTTGTCGGTGTCGTCGCCGGCGAGCGCTTGCACGCGGGCGAGAACGTGAGCGAAGATGGTGAGGGCGAAACCTTCGGCTAAGATGTACCCGGGGTCTTCCCCCTCCGGCGTGGCTTTACGAAGGGCATCGGCGAGGGAGGCGAGCGTGCAAGAGCCATCGATAACTGGTCCAGCGAGAGAGGCGGCGATGTGGTCACCAGCCTTGGGCAAGTCGCACATGACATCTTCGATGTTGTTGAAGAGCGGCGCAAAACCTTCAATCAACTGAGCGCCAGACATCGGGCCGTCAGAGGCGGCGAGCGCGCGAACGAGCCCGTACGCAGCCTCCCAGTCCATGTCGCGACGCTCAAAGCTCGTCGTCAAGAAGTATTCGATGAACGCAACGATGCGTCGCGGGTCCCACGTTGCGATGACCTTAACGGCTTCGCTGGTGTCCTTATCGTCATAAAAGTACTCCGTCGTCTTCTTGCGCTCAGCAATGAAAGCTGCGTCGTCGACCATGGCCTTCTCCTCCGTCGCCACCTTTGGCACAGGTACCGCCGCAGGCTTAGACTCAGCCGCTGAAAGTGTGCCTCGCGGCTGCGGAATGCTCGATCGAGCGTCCATCTCGCGTGCGCCGCCGCCGCCTCTGACATCACCTCCCCCACGCTCGCGCTCGTCGCGCACGCCACTACCACCCGCACCACGTCGATCGCCACCGCCGAATGCACCTCGCGATTCGGTGCGTTGGAATCCGCCTGATCGATCGTCGCCACCTCGTGGCGCGCCACGGCTCGGGGGACGATCAAAGTCGCCGCCTCGGCGACTGTCGCTTCGCGGCATGGCACCAAATGAACCAGTGCGCTCGGGGCGACCGCCGGCACGGCGCGTTTGCTCCATGGCTGCGCGTTGTGCGTCGCGGTGAACGTCTTCAATCTTCTTCGGGCCTTCTTCCTTGCGACGCTCGCGCCACCCCTTGGCGCGAGTGTCCATGACGTCTTGCAACATGAATCGATGACGAGAAGACATCTCTTCAGATTTGCTCAACACTTCCATGCGGCGGAAGTACGCATCCATGTACGCCTTGGCTTTTTGGTGATCAAGTTGACCGCCAACAGTAGTCATGAGCTTACACAAAGCCTCCACGTCTTCCTCGTTCGGAGTCTTTTCGCCCTCGCCTAGAAGCTTCATGATGCACGTATGCATAATGCGTTCGGTGAGCATTGACTTTTTGAATAATTCACCGATGAAACGAATGTTACCGAGCATGCGTCTGCGCGCCTGGAGAAGTCTGTCCTCTCTCTTCAGTTGCTTGCGTCGCTCTTCGAGCGCAAGCTCCTCCTCAGTCTTCGGCTTTGGCGGTTCATCGATTTCACCATCCTCGAGCTCCTTCTCAGTCTCGGACTTTTCTTCACCCTCTTCACCCTCTTTCTTGTCGTCGTCTTCATCGTCACCCGCTTCAGCCTTGGCGATGGCTTTGTCGCCAGATTCGAACTCTTCTTGGCACTTGTTAAGAAGTACGCGCTTGAACGTGATAGCTTGTTGTCCCTCCGGCGCAGCGGGATCTAAGAATTCTACGCCCTCGCTCAAGAAGCGATCAGAAAGCACGCGACACAACTCGGCGTACAAAGAAGAGAAGGTGGGCTCTTGAAGCGCCTTTTCGAACAATTGTCCGATGAGTCCGACCAAAGTGATGGCTTCGGTGATGCCGACGTCGAGAAGCTTCTCGAGAAGCTTCTCAAAGTTATCAGGTGTAAGCTTGTTGAGAATCGCCTTGAACGAACGCTGACGTTTCTGTTCTTCATCGTCCACGGTACCAATGACGTACTTGTTATCTGTCTTGTGCAACTTCGGGAGCTCGCCTGCTGGGATGCGATATTGCGACTGGTTGTATCCGCCGCCACCGCGACGATCGCCGCGACGACCACCTTCGCCCGCGGGCAACTGTCGATGCGCCCACTTATCATCTCCTTTTTTACCGTCGTAACCACCGCCACCGCGGCTTCCACCGCCTCGACGACCGCCGCCACCGCCGCGACCGCCACCGAACGATTGCACTCCCGGCGGACAAATGAAACCAGGCACGGGCCAGTAGTCAATGTCATCAGGAACGGTCCAATTCGCTGGCGTTGTTTGTGCGATCGGGGCATCGCGCATGGCTTTGAGCTCATCCACAGTGTACTTGCCATCGGCAGGTTTCGCCGCGAGGGTGAAGTCTGTAATCGGCGGCGGCAAGCGCGAGCGCTTCACGTCGGCGGCGGATCCAACGTCAGAGCCAGCGTCGGAGCCGATGCTCGAGACAGATTCCGACGTCGCGAGCTGCACCCCAGCCACGGCTTCGGCGAGCTCCTCGACGACTTTGTGCTTGGGCGGTTCGGGCGCCTTGGGCGCTTCCTCTTGCTTGGGAGGCTGCGGCTTGGGCGCTTCGGGAGCCTTGCGCAAAATGTCCGCCGCCGTCGGCGCCACGGGTTTCACCGGCGCCGGCGCGGGTGCCGGCACTTCCGCGGCTTTCGGTGCGACCGGTTCGGGCGCGGGCGCGGGCGCGGGCGGCGCCGCGGGCTTGGCCGCCATCGCCGCAAAGTTGATCGGCGGCGGCACCGCCGGCGCGGACGCGGCCGGCGCGACTGGCGCCGCCGGCGCCGCCGGCGCCGGCGATGCGACACCCGCAGGCGCCGCCGCTGCGACAGCAGCGGGCGACGCGCTCGCCGCGGGAGGCGTCGACGACACCGGCTTCTCAACCTTGACCTCTTGCTTCGTCTTCGGGTTAACAATCTTGATCGCCTTGCTCGCCACCTTTGTCGGCGGCGTCGACGGCGTCGACGGCGGTTTGATCCCCGGCGGCTTCGCGTACGCCGGCATTCCCATCGGTGGCATTCCCATCATCATCCCCGGATGAAACGGCGCTCCTCCCTGCACGAACATCTGCCCCGGAGCCATCCCCGGCGCGCCCGGCTTCCCGCCCGGCGGCATCATCCCCATCATCGGTCCTCCCGGCATCGGTCGACCCCCCGGCGGCATCCCCGGCATCCCCATTCCCGGTCCTCCCACCCCGGGCTTTCCTCCCCCGCCCTTCGCCATGTTCATCGTCCCGAACATGAACTGTTGCGGCGGCATGCCGCTCCCCGCCGCGCTCGCGATGACCTTCTTCTCCTCCTCCGTTCCCTTCGCCCCCCCCCCGCTCGCGTTCCCGCGCGGTTGCGGCACTCCCGGCGCCTGATTACGATTCGGCATCGCGCCCGACATCTCTCGAGTCGTCCCTCGCGTCTCCGCGCCCTCCGCGCGCGTCGCGCGCGCCGATCGATCGCCGACGCTCGCCTCGCCGCCGCCGATCGACGCGCCGCGCGCCGTCGCTCGCCGTCGCTCGCGGTCGCTCGCGTCCGCCGAGTCGTCGCGCGCTCGGATCGTCGTCGACCGATCGGCGCTCGCGTCGAAGTCGGACGTGCGCGAGACGCGCCGTCGTTCTGCCGTCGCCGCGCCGCGCGCGCGTCGCCTCGTCGTCGGGCGAGGTCAAAACGCTCGGTGATTAGGGTCACGCGCGCACATGGCCTCGCGCGCGTCGAGACTACGGCGTCGCGCGTCCTCGTGCGTTTATCTCGATCGACGCGCGCCGTCGATCGCGGTCGCGCGATCGATCGACGCCTCGAGGGTCGACGCGCGCGCGCGATCGAGGTTCGATCGCGGGTTCGATCGACGCGGGCGCGCGCGGGGCGTCGCGCGGCGCGGCGCGGCGCGGCGCGGCGCGCGAGACGACGACGCGCGACGACGCGAGGCGACGCGGGATGGACGCGCGCGCGACGTCGAGGGCGTCGGCGTGGACGCGCGCGCGCGAGACGCGCGCGAGGGGCGAGCGACGCGCGGCGAGCGGCGACGGCGCGCGCGCGCGGGCGAACGCGCGGCGGCGAGCGACGCGCGCGACGCGCGCGCGAGGGGCGGAGCACGCGCTGGACGCGCTGTACCTGGGCGGACGCGCCGAGCGGGACGCGCGCGAGCTCGTGCTGCGGATCGGGGAGAGCGAGGTGAGGCTGGAGACTGGGAAGATTGGGTTGCAGGCGAACGGCGCGGTGTTCGCGAGCGAGGGGGAGACGGTGCTGTACAACACGGCGTGCGCGTCGAGGGAGTGCACGGGAGATGGGTCGTTCGTGCCGCTGACGGTGAATTACGCGGAGCGGTTCTCGGCGGCGGGGAGGACGTCGGGAGGGTATAAGAAGCGAGACGGGGGGTTAAGAGAAAACGAGACGCTCAAGGCGCGATTGGTCGATCGGCCGATACGACCGATGATGTACAAGGGATGGGGATACGAAACGCAGGTTTTGCAGTGGTTGATGAGTTTTGACGCCGAGCGATCGACGGATGCGCTGGCGATCACGGCGGCGTCGGCGGCGTTGGCGGTGAGCGACATTCCGCTGAAGAAGCCCGTCGTGGGCGTTCGAGTGGGTCTGATGCCTGGCTCGGATGAACCGGTGGTGAATCCGACGTCGGAACAAATGAAACAATCGAGATTGGACTTGGTGCTCGCCGGCACGGACGAGGCGGTGCTCATGATTGAGGGCTTTTGCGACTTTTTGACCACGGATGAAATGTTGCGAGCGATTGAAAAGGGCCAAGAGGCGGTGGCCAAGGCGTGCAAGGAAATTGACGCTTGGGCCGCAACTGTCGCGCCGCAGAAGATGATGCAAAAACTCATCGTGCAGCCCGAGGGCGTGGACGAGGCTGTCGCTGCGCTCGTGGAGGATGAATTGAAGCAAGCCATCGTCGTTCCGATCAAGCAAGAGCGAGGGGCGATGATTGGCGCCGCCCGCGAACGCGCAGTGGAAGCTCTTCAAGATGAATTCCAGGTACGTCAGTGGTTGCGCATACGCTGTCTCGCGCGAATCGGCGCTATTTCTCGCGCGAAACCTCGATAAGTCCCGCGCTCTACCGAATAGTCGCAGCCGTTTCTCTCGAGAACTTGTTGGTTGCGGCTCAACTGCGAGCGCGTAAAGAAACGTGAATGCTTCGAACGGGCGCCCAGCCCACCTTGGTGTCGCAGCCGAGTACTTCTGGATCCGCCCTTTGCACGCATTGCAAATTCTTGACGACGCCGCGAGCGAGACGGAACCGACTGACTTATGTACACTTTTTCACACATCGTCGCAGGCTTCCGCCGTAATCAACGCGTGCGGCAAAATTGAGTCACGCGCCCTTCGCGACGTGATCCGAACCAAAGGTCGTCGTCAAGATGGTCGCACGACGTCGATGATTCGTCCGATTGCGTGCGAGGCGGGTATACTTCCTCGAACGCATGGCAGCTCGTTATTTACTCGCGGCGAAACGCAAGCCATCGGCGTCGCGACTCTCGGCGGTAGTCAGGATGCTCAGCGTCAAGACGACGTCGAAGCGGGCGAAGACAAACGCTTCATGTTGCACTACTTCTTCCCTCCGTCATCTGTTGGCGAAACTGGTCGCACGGGTGGCGCATCCCGACGTGAGATTGGTCACGGAAACTTGGCTGAACGCGCGCTCATGCCCATCCTTCCATCGGAGGAGGACTTCCCTTTCGTGTGCAAACTGGAAAGCACAATCACGGAAAGTAACGGTTCCTCGTCAATGGCCACTGTCTGCGCGGGCACGCTCGCTTTGCTCGATGCCGGTGTTCCTATTAAAAGGTGCGGGTTTGGCGACATAGTCGTCGCGGAAATATTTTTCGAAAAAGCCAGGTCCTTAAGAACGCTCTTCGTTGCGCCGCTTTTGTGGTGTATGGAGAGAGATCGAGTCATAACTTGGCGACATTCAGATGCATAGCGACGCGTTTTGCGTCGTTTATTTGCTGCTGCGCTAGCGGTTGAACCGTGGAACGGACGATTCTTCAACTGTCCCGCGCTGTATTCAAACGCCGCGCGGAAATTTGTTTCTCGCGTCGCGCTCGCTCTCTCAGTCACTGACCTTTTTTTATATTTTCAATTCGCAGGAAAGTCGCGGGTATCGCCATGGGCTTAATTTTGGGTTCTGAAGCCGCGGGCGGTGGCGATGAGCTCGAGCCCATCGTTCTCACCGATATCTTGGGCTCTGAAGACGCGCTCGGCGACATGGATTTTAAAGTTGCAGGCGACAAGGACGGTATCACCGCGTTCCAGATGGATATCAAGGTCGAAGGTATCACGATCGATGTCATGAAAACCGCGCTCGAAGAGGCGCAAAAGGGACTCGTGCACATCCTCGGCGAGATGGAAAAATGTGACCCTGCGCCCGCGGGCGCCACGAGCAAGTATGCCCCGCGCATCGCTTCCATCGCGGTGCCGGAGAAGTACTTTGGCAAAGTCATCGGTAAGGGTGGGGAGACCATTCGTTCCATCATGGAGAAGACTGGTGCTGAGAACATCGATGTTAACAAAGAAAAGGAGATGGTGTTTGTCACTGGTGGCGCTGACGCGGACCTCGATGCGGCGATTCGGATGATCGAGGGCATGATTGTTGAACCAGAGGTGGGTAAAATTTATCGCGGCTGCGTCGTGAAGAAGGTTGTTGAATTCGGCTGCTTTGTTGAATATTTGCCGGGTCTCGAAGGACTTGTCCATATCAGTGAGCTCGACGTTTCACGCGTGCCAAACGTCTCCGACGTGACGTCCGAAGGAGCGGTGATGGATGTCAAGATTATCGCGGTCGATAATCGTGGTAAAACCAGTCTGAGTCGCAAAGAAGTTTTATTGGAGGAAAACCCAGAACTCGCCGCGGCCGGTTCTATGTCCGACGACAGCGCGAATGAAAGGAACGGTGGTGGCGGCGGACGAGGTGGTGGCGGACGCGGGGGTCGCGGTGGTCGTGCAGGACCGAAACGTGATTCGGGCGGCCCCAAGCGCGACTCGGGCGGGTTCTAATTTTTCTGATTTTTCGCGCATTTTTATCGGCATTACTAGATGTAGAGCTAGGCTATTGCGATTGACTTAAAGCTTAAAGCGCTCCTCGCTAGCAGATCCCCGAGTAGACCCCCGAGTTCCTTCACGAAACACCTTCTTCGGCGTCGAATTTTTCACCGACTTGGCTTTGGGCTTCCCCTTTTCGTCTTTGAAGGCGTGGTCCGCGTGTCGATGCGCGTCCAGGCGCTCGATGAGATCAGCTTTGCGTCCCTTTGTCGGTAGCCCATGGCATTTCAACTCCAGCTTGAGTTCCCCCACTTGCTTCTTTTCCCACGCTCGCCGCGGATCCACCGCCTCGTCTTCTGCTTCCTCTGGGTCGGCGTTCATCGTAGCGTCGGCGTTCGTGTCGTCGTCTTCATCTTCGTCTTCATCTTCGTCTTCATCTTCGTCTGGTTCGGACTCTGATTCAGGCTCTGAGCCAGCGTTCGAATCAGACGAATCTGATACATCCGCTTCTCGGCTTCGCTTCTTCCCCGACGACGGACTCCGTGCTGCTGGTGTTTCTTCGGAACGCCTCTCTTTTCGTGGCAAATTTTCTTGACATCCATTCGTATCATCACCTTTTCGCCCTTCCAGAGCCGAGATATCGATATGTCGAAACTTTGGCTTGATTTCGTCCTCTTCGCTTTCACGCTTTATCTCCACGCCCTCCTTCGGAGCTTCTGAGCCATCCTCCACGTTTGCATCGGCATCCGCGTCGGTATCAGCTTTGGCTTTGAATTTAGCGTGTTGCTGTTTGGCGTTATTTTGCCTATCCAGGACTCCAAGCGCGGCGGCGAGGCGCGATCCTGAGCCTGCCGCCGCACGAGCCGCGCCACCTCTCTCCGCGATGCCAAGCGCCGCTTCCTTCGCTTGCATGTCCATTAAGGGCTTCAATAAATCACCTGCATTCGGCGGATAAAACAAACGCTCAGCTTTTTTGCGATGGTGTTCGGCACGCAGCAAGACATCCGACTCGGTGGCGGCGTCGTCAGATTCGTTTTCATCCTTTGACGTGATGGAATCGCCTTCAGATGAATCCTTCGTCGGGCGAAGTGCTCCATGCGCGGCCGTTTCTTGCAGATGCTTTCGTGCCTTTATGGCAAACTTTCCATAGTCCATATGCCAACGAAGTCTCAGAGTTTCCAACATGCTTTGCACCGTGCCGAGGACGCCTCCAGTACCTCCCGCCTCGTGCTGCTCGATCCCCGATCCGAAGTCCACGTCTGTGCCGTACGGCATGAACGGAGTGACGGCCAGAATGTGCGACTGCGCTTCAGCCTCCCATACGACAGTTCTATCGTCTACGATGACCGTGAGTTCGGCGGGAAAGTGAGCGCCGCACGTCGTGCGCAAAGATTTCATCTCGTCCACGCCGACGGACTTGACTCTGTGCTCGAGTTGTGCGGGTTCAAACACCGCCCCGTGCGGATCTAAAATCCTACAAACCTCCCGCGCGTAGTTATTGGAAGCTTTTGTACAAACAAAAACTTCAGCGCGCTTTGATTGACGACCGTCGGATCCGGCCAAGTACTTTCGCATCTCCTCCCAACCCGGACGCACGTGCACGAGCATCGCCGTGGCGGGGTTTGCCGGGTTGATCACCGTGAACACGAGCATCGCGCCCTTGATGTGCGGACTCGGAATTCGAATAATGTTTCGCAATCTTTGCATACCGTTGGGCAAGCTCTCGATCTCTGGAATCGTCACCGATCGTCTGTTGTTGTGCGTCACCGCGCCTTCGGAACAATACTGGTACAGCATCGCTCTATCGGTTTGCAAGCGCCGCAGCGCTTGCTCGCACGCAATCTTATCCTGCTTCACCTCTTCAATCATCACCGTCGAAACCCTCGGATTCGTCACGTCGAACTTCATCAGGCTCACCATTTTCAACCGCGTCGCCTCGATGCGTCGATCCAACATGTGCAGCGTCGTCGACTGCACGAGCGTCTCGTCCAAATCAAACACCACCACCAAGCGATTATGTTTCAACAACGGTTGCGCGTACGCCGGCGCCATCTCATCCGTTTTAAACGCCACAAACCGCGTCGTCGCGGACGCTCCTCCGTCCGCCCGCCTCTCATCTCCCGTCCCCTCGCCTCCGTCCTCTTCGCCTTCGCGCGTCGCCTCCGGCACCGCCACCAAGTGCAGTTCCCCGCTCGTCCTCCCCTCCCCATCCTTCATCTGCACCACCGCGCTCTTATTCTCCCGCGTCATCTCCGCGTGTAACTCCTCGATCGCTCGTCTCTCCTCCTCCTCGCACGTCGCGCACGGCGCGCATCGAAACGACGGCGCGCCCCCGCTCGAGCGCGCGAGAAAGTGCAGCGCCGCGAGCGGATCGAACGCGTCTCGAGATTCCCAGAACCCAACGATCGCCATCTCCCCCCCCGCGCCGCGCAATTCTTCCAGCAGCGTCTCGTTCGCCGTTCGCTTCGCGCCCGCGTTCGCTTCGCGCGCGTCGCCGTCGTCGTTCGCGCGCGGATCCTCCGCGACGCCCTCGAGCGCGTCGCACGCGAGCCTGAGCCCCGTCTGACGCTCGCGCTTCACCACGCTCGCCGTGAGCGCGACCGGCGGCATCGTCGCCGTCGTCCGCGTCCGCGCGCGGCGCGCGGGCGTCGCGCGGCGCGACGCGAGGCGGCGAATGCCGCCGACGCGCGCGCGACGACGCGGTCGAGCGCGGCGTCAGAGCGCCGCGCGCGGACGCCGCGCGCGGGCGAGGCGGCGATGGCGGCGCGCGCGGCGGCGCGCGCGGCGGCGCGCGACGGCGCGACGCGCGACGCGCGCGCGCGCGCGGGACGCGCGCGGGAACGGCGCGCGTCCGCGAGGCGAACGCCGATGGTTCGCGCGACGACGCGGGACGAGCGCGCGCGCGTGTACATCGAGCACACGGATGCGTACGGCGTGGTGTTTTACGCGAATTACTTCGCGTTCGCGTCGAACGCGGCGGAGGCGCTCGGGAGAGTCGCGGCGGGCGGCGGCGGCGGCGGCGGCGGCGGCGGCGCGAACGCCGGCGGTTTCGATTTCGGGCGCGCGTTTCGATGCGCGAGGATCGAGCATTGTAAGTACGCGCGCGCGGCGACTCTGGGAGACGCCATCGCGGTTCGGTCGGAGGTGGTGCGCGCGGACGAACGGAGCGCGACGTTGAGGCAAGAAATCGTTTCGGCGAACGACGACGCCGACGAGACGGTGTTTCTCAGCGCGGAAATAACGTACGCGGGCGCGGGCGCGGAAACGGACGATAGTGTGGGTGTCGGCGACACCGCGGGCGATGAGACGTTCGCGGCGCCGTGGGAGATGGAAGACGGGAGATGCGCGTCGACGGCGGTGAGGATGTATCGAGGCGAACGCTCCGCCGCCCAACGCTCGCACGTCGACATCTTGCGATTCTTCGAACGCGCTCGAACCGACGCCATCGGTGGTTCGGACGCGCTGAGTGCGCTGCAGGACGATGGCGTTGTCGTCGTCGTGTCGCGTTTGCAGGCGTATTTCCCGCGCGGCGACGGTTCCCAATCGAAATCTTCGTCATCTGTTATCCCGGTGTACGACGTCAAATCAACCGTCGAACTCAAGCGTCGCGGTATCCAAGTCGTGTTTCACCAAGCCATGTTTGCCGACGACGGCGCGTGCGTCGGATACGGCGATGTCACGTGCACGTGCTTGGACGCGAAGACTATGCGTCCGATGCCGTGCCCGCCGGCGCTCGTTGACACGTTCGCGCCGTTCTGCATCGCGTGAGCCCTAGCGCTAGCCCGCTCGACGCGACGAAGCAGCGATCGATGTAAAATCATCCGTTCTCTAGTTTCTTATTCGCCGCGCGCCGATCTTCGCGTCGCGGCCGATTTCTCTCCGCTCTCGACGCGCCGCCGCCGCACTCGCCGCCGCGCGCGCGCCGTCGATGCCGGACATCGTCCGCATCGGCGGCACCGACCTCGTGCGCACGCGTGAGGCGAACGGCGAGTTCACGTACCGCCCCGTGGACGCGCAAACCGGCGCCGTGGTGGACGCCGCGACGTTTGAGGCGCGGAAGAAGGCGCAGAGGCAAGCGCAGCTCGCGAACGATCCTCGAGCGAACGAGCGCGCGGCGAACGAATGGGCGGCGCAGACGCGCGCGGCGATCGCGCGCACGCGCGTCGATGAATCGCGACGGCTGAAGCGGGAAGACGCGCAGCGAAGGGAGCGGGAGAGCGGAACGACGGGACCGAGACGGCGCGCGAGAGAGCTCGGCGCGTCGGCGAAACCGTCGAAAGTGCTCACAGATTTGCGAGAGGAGATGCGCATCGCGGAAGCGACGGGATTGAAGAAGAAAAATCCAGGGTCGTATTCGTTTCTCAAAGCGGCGCTGGACGTGGAGGAGGGGAAGCACGCGCGCGCGGTGGAGGCTGCGAGGAAGCGCGACTACGCGAAGGCTCGGTCGAGGAAAGGGGTGAAGGGAGACGCGGGATTAGACGCGGAGTTGAGCTCGGGAGACGAGGACAATGCGCCGAGAATTCGCGGGTCGTTGGCGGATTTGGATGATCCAGATTATCGCCGCGACGCGCGACCGACGACGGCGAAGGCGCCGACGCCGATGCCGACAAAGGCGACAAAGGCGAAAGGCCTGTGCAGACGGTGCAAATTGCCAGGTCATCTTGCGCGCGATTGCATGACGGACGAAAAGGATCTTCCAACCGCGAACAAGAGCGTCGTCGACGCGGTGGCGAGCGAAATTGAGCGTTTGGACGTCACGGGCGACGTCGCGCCTAAGGCGGCGAATATCCCGAAGCCTAGGAGCGCGAAGCATGGCGCGAGCAAGAACGACGACGCGAACGACCCCGATTACGCACGAGAACCGGTGTCGAAGAAAACGAGCGGGCGTGGAGGAAGAGGCGGCCGAGGTGGACAACAAAGGCTCGTGGTCACGTGATTTTATTTTACAACATGGATTCACGCACTCAAGTTGAGCGTGCGTTCAACGGCGTCGTTCCAACGCGCGTAGTTCGTTTCGCGAGCTTCGATGGATAGTTTCGGGACGAACTCTGTGATGTCCCGATCACCATCACCTTCGCTGACGTTCGCGAAAACGTCTTCCTCTGTCATCAACCCGGCGCCGATGGCTGCGGCGTACGCCGCGCCTCGAGCCGTCGTCTCCACATCCGAGGGACGAATGACATTCAAACCGATGCAATCGGCTTGAATTTGCATGAGAAGATTATTTGCACTCGCGCCGCCGTCAACTTTAAGCGCACTCAGCGAATGCGAGGTCGATTCAGCCATGTCTTGACGCATGGCGTCGAGAACGTCTCTCGATTGAAACGCGATGGCGTCTAGCGCGGCTCGCGCGATGTGTCCTTTGTTGACGTACTGCGTCAGCCCCACAATCACACCACGCGCGTCTTCGCGCCATCTTGGCGCAAAAAGACCGCTAAATGCGGGGACAAACGATACACCAGCGGCATCTTCCACGGTGCCGGCGAGACTTTCGATATCGCTCGCCGTTTTAATCAACCCGAGATTATCGCGTAACCAGTGCACGACCGCGCCCGCGATTGCGACAGAACCCTCCAAAGCATACTTTGGGGTTTTGTCTCGTCCTCCGAGCTGCCACGCCATAGTCGTGAGCAGCCCGTGCTTCGAGCGCACGATGGTTGAACCCGTATTGAGAATCATGAAGCAACCGGTGCCGTACGTATTCTTCGCCTGACCAACGTCGCATCTCTGTCCGAGCGTGGCCGATTGCTGATCACCGATGCATCCCGTAATTTTGATCCCTCCTAAACCCTCGATGCTCGCATCGATCTCGCCAAAATCCTCGGCGCACGATTTGATCTCCGGCAGCGCGTCCATCGGCACGCCGAGCGTCTCGCACGTCGCCGCGTCCCACGTCAAATCATCCAATCGCATCAGCAGCGTTCGCGACGCGTTCGAAACATCCGTAATGTGCGCTTTCCCGCCGGTGAGTTTATACACCAACCAACTCTCGATCGTTCCAAAGCACAAATCTTTTTCGCGCGCCGCCTCGCGCACGCCCTCGTCGTTTTCCAACAACCACCGCATCTTCATCGCGCTAAAATACGTGCTCACCGGCAACCCACACGTCGCGACGAACGCGTTCTTATCCCCATCGCACGCCTCTCTCACCACCGCATCGCACGTCTCCCGCGTGCGCGAGTCCAACCACACCACCGCGTTCGCCAGCGCCGTCCCGTCGCTTCGCCGCCACGCGCACGTCGTCTCTCGCTGATTCGTGATCCCCACGCACGCCAGATCGCTCGCCGTCACGCCCGCCGATCGCAGCGCCTCCCTCGCGCACGTCAGCGCGCGCTCAAAGATCTCCTCCGCGTCGTGCTCGCACCATCCCGGCGCCGGATACCGTTGCGCGTGCTCCCGCTGCGCCGACGCGATCTTCACGTACGTCCTCGCGTCCCGCGGCGCCGTCGTCTCGTACACGACGAACCGCGTGGACGTCGTCCCCTGATCCAGCGCGCCGACGCACGTCGCGCGCCGACGCGCCATCGCGGCGTCGCGCGATGTCGATCGTCGCGCGCCGCGCGCGCGACCGCGCCGTCGATCGCGCGATCGCGCGTCGATCGACGGTCGAGGGTTCGTTGACGCCGCGCGAAGCTCGACGCGTCGATCGAGGTCGGTCGCTCCGATCGATCGCGGTGCGCGGCGGCTCGCGCGCGGACGCGGCGTCGCGCGACACATCACGGCGACGACGCGCGCGATGGCGACGCAATTCGCGCGCGCGAGCGCGCTCGAGACGTGCGTGTGACGCGCGACCGCGCGACGCGCGCGCGCGTAACGCGCGACCGCGCGCGCGTCGGAGGCGTCGCGCGCGGATAAAGCCCTGCGATGACGATGACGATGGCGCGGCGCGACGACGACGACGACGAAGACGACGACGCGAGACTGACGAGGGCGCGAACGACGACGACGATGGCGACAGACGCACGACGCTTCGATCGAACCGCGGACGACGAAGCGTGGAGACGCGAGCGAGCAAGGTGGAGAGGAACCCGCGGATGGCGCAACTGAAGGCTGGGTACTTGTTTCCGGAGATCGCGCGCATTCGCAACGCGCACTTGGAGAAGAATCCGGACGCGAAGATCATCTCTCTTGGGATCGGTGACACGACGGAACCGATTCCTAAGCCGATCACGGATGGGATGGTGGCCGCGGCGGCGGCGTTGGGCACGAAGGAAGGGTACTCGGCGAAGGGCGGGTACGGACCCGAGGCGGGTCAAATGGAATTGCGCAAGACTATCGCGGAAAAGCTCTACAAGGGGACGCCGATCACGTACGAAGACGTGTTCGCGTCTGATGGGTCCAAGTGCGATATCTCGCGCATGTTGCAAATGTTTGGCAGTGGACGTAAGATTGCGGTGCAAGACCCGTCGTACCCGGCGTACGTCGATTCCTCCGTCATCATGGGTCACTCCACGGGCTTCAACGACGCGGTCAAGCAGTACGAAAACATTACGTACATGCCGTGCGGCGCTGAGAATGATTTCTTTCCGGACTTGTCCGCGGCTAAGAGCGCGGAACTCATCTTCTTCTGCTCCCCGAATAACCCGACGGGCGCCGCGGCGACGCGCGCGCAGCTCACCGAGCTCGTGAACCAAGCTTTGGAGAGTGGATCCATCATCATCTACGACGCGGCGTATTCCGCGTTTGTCGGTAACCCGGACTGCCCGAAGACTATTTACGAAATTCCGGGCGCTGAGAAGTGCGCGATCGAGACGTGCTCGTTCTCCAAGTACGCCGGTTTCACCGGTTTGCGTCTCGGCTGGACCGTCTTCCCGGAGGCGCTCAAGTTTTCCGACGGCTCCTCCGTGCGTCAAGATTGGACCCGTATGATGGGTACGTCCTTCAACGGTGCGTCTACTGTCGCGCAAGGTGCCGGTCTCGCGTGCCTCACCGACGCCGGTTTGGCCGCCATGGGTGATATGGTTGCGTTTTACAAGGAAAACGCCGCCATCCTCAAGCGCACGTGGGAAGAAATGGGCTACAAAGTGTACGGTGGTACCGATGCGCCTTACGTGTGGGTTTCTTTCGAAGGCCGCGACTCATGGGAAGTCTTCACGGAAATCCTCGACAAGACGGACATCGTCACCACCCCAGGCGCCGGTTTCGGCCCCGCCGGGAACGGCTACGTGCGCTGCAGCGCGTTCGGCAGCCGCGAGAACATCAACGAAGCCGCGCGTCGTCTCAAAGAGTCTTTCTCGAAGTAAATGCGCGGGCGTTGAGTAGGCACCGTTTTAATAATAATCGTCACGCTAATTGGTACAGGAAGGTTTAGGAAGGAAGGAAGATTGGATAAATAAAAATGTCACGTTGTATAGAATTACATTCCGACTGGCGCTTTGAAGAGCCTTCGCGAGGCGTTGTGTACAGCGTTCGCTCTTCGCCGCGGGTTCGGGAAGCCAAAACAATCCTTCTCTAAATTTTTGCTTGCCGCAGTTTGAAAAAATGTCCAAATGAATGAAAATTTGGCCTTTGCTGACGACGTCCTGAAGGGCTGACGATGGAAACTCATCGCCGGCTCTCCGCCGCCGCTTTGGCCTTGGCCTGTTTGGCCGCGAGCTCTCGCACCTTGGCGAGAAGCTCTTGTGGGATCTCTCGCTTCTTGTCGCCCACGGTCTTCACAGACTGTTGCGGCAACATTGCGATGCGTAAGAGGTTGCGCCACTTATCCTTGAGATCCACCGCCGTGCGGTGTTCGATGGCGGTGAAACCGAGCTTTTTGATATCTGCCCACTTACCGCCGCCGCACTGCGCGACGCCGCGCACGAGCGCTTCGGCTTCTTCGAGTGCCCAAGGATTGTGATGCTTACTACGACGACCGGTGCCATTCTCGCCGGGTTTACCTCTACCGGCGGGTTTGCCAGCGGCGCGACCGGATCCTTTCTTGCCGATGTCGCCGTCGTTGGATTCGGCATCGCTCACGCTCTTCGCCTTTTTGTGCGCACTCTTCGGGAGTGTGGCTTCGGCGGAGCGCTTTCCCTTGGCGCCCTTACCGCCTCGTCCTTTCGCCGCGACGCCACGTCTGGGGCTCTCGTGTTCGTCCATAGCGTCGTCGTCGTACAACGAGCGCGCAGACTTGACTTGGCGCTTGCCCGCGGCGCGCTTGGGCGATGCTTGCGGCTTGAAGCGAGATGCGCCCACGTTCATGAGGGTGTCCTCGCCGGAAAGCGGCGAGCTGAATCGGCTCGACGGCGGCGTGAAGTCGTCGCCATTTCTGAACGCTTCGAGTCGCTTAAGGATCCACTGTCTATTGTTTGAGTTGGTGTCCTTGCCGAAGAGAGCGCGATACTGCCCGCGCAGAGAGGCGATGGATTCAACCTCGGTGTGCCCTGGAACACCGAAATCGATCACAGCTGGGACGTGCGCATACGCGCCGTGCGCGCCACCACCCGAAGCCCACTCGGGCTCGTGATCATTCGGCGCGACGAGACCGCACAAATTGCCGTTGCTCATCCAAGACGAGAGCGGCGGCGCGTTGTGCTCGACGAAAATTTCAGCGCCTTCGTCATCGATGAGACCGATGGCGCCGTCCATAATCGGTGCGCCGAATTCACACAGCAAGTTCTCCGCGGCTTCATCCAGGGTGACGTCGAACGGGGAGTACGACCGGTTCGACGCGGCGTCGCCGCTCAAGTAGGCCACGCTCTGCGTCGACGCCTTGTCGTCGTCGTCGCTTCCACCTGACGCCGTGAGCATGCCCAAATTCCCCATCGACCCACTTCCCGTTCCAAGCATTGCCCCATACCCGTGTTCCAACAACGCTCCACGCTCCGCCGCCGCGCGTCTCTGCGCCTTCGTCGCGCTCAAAATTTCCCGCTCCGCCGCCTTCAGCACCGGATCCGCGTCGAACGGCCCCGCCTCCGACACGAATCCCGCCATTTGTTGATCTACCGCATCGGTATCCCCATTCACATCGGGTCGATTCACGAATCTATACCCGCGCACCGCTCCCGGCGCGCCGTCCCGTCGCAGCGCCGCGCGCGTCGCATGACACCCGGGTGTTTGGGATGGCGCCATGGTCGCCATCCCGCGCGCGCGATTAATCCCTCCGCGCGTCCGCTCGCGCGCCTCCACCGCGTCCGCTCGCGCGCCGAATCGACCGATCCGTTTTCTTTCCTCGACTCCCGCGCGTCCTCGTCCCCGTTCGCGCGTCGCGCGCGTCACGAACGACCAGTCACGCGCGTCCGAGGCGATCGCTCGACGTCGCGCGGCCGTCGGCGTCGCGATTCCGTCACCGAAAGCGCGTCGCCTCGTCGCGCGCGTCGCGCGCGGGCGTTCGTCCGCGCGCGCGAAATCCGCGCGAGTTTTCCACGCGCGGCGTCGCGCGGCGCGAGCGTCGTGCGAGCGCGCGCGTGCGGCGCGCGTCGGCGTGTCGCGGCGCCGCCGCCGCGCGCGAGAGCGGCGGCGCGTTTCCAACCGGAACGCGCGCGCGCGCGCGATGGCGCTGTCGGGGCCTCGAACGCGATGCGCGACGCGGTTTTTCGTGATCGGTCCCTAGATCTGTACCTTGTCACTGTTTACTCATACCCGAAAGTCGGATCATTTTCTTATCGGGTGACGTCTGACGACGAGCCGTGACGTCTGACGCGGCGACTTTCGTGCGCCGACTTTCGTGTTTTCGCAGATCGCGCTCTGGATGCGTCGACTACGAGTGTTCGGACGAGTGTTCGGACGTTCGGACGTTCGGACGTTCGGACGTTCGGACGCCCGCGTCGGTCGCCGCGCCGGCGTCGTCGCCATCGCGCGACGCCGCGCTCTCTTCCGCGCGCGCGCGGAGACGGCGCCGCGCGACCGATCGGCGATGTCGCGCGCGATGCGCGGCGCGGTGCGCGACGCCCTGCGACGATCGCTCGCGGAGCAGGCGCCGCACTCGCTGCGCGTGCACATGAGCAACAAGTACGTGTACGCGCAGATCGTGCGCGCGCTCGACGGCCACGTCGTCGCGAGCGCGTCGACGATCGAGCGCGCGTTCCCGTTCGCGGAGAGCGACGCGAGCGCGAGCGCGACGACGCGCGAGATGCGGTCGAGGAGCGATAAGCGGGCGGCGGCGGCGGTGGGCGACGCGCTCGCGCGCAGGGCCAAGGCGGCGAACGTCGACGCGGTGAAGTGGACGCGACCGTACGGCAAGCGGTTTCACGGGAAGATCGCGTCGTTGATGGAGGCGCTGAAGAGCGGTGGGGTGGGATTGTTGTAGCTTTGTAGTGCGATGTGCGTTTGTATTCGTTCGCGTCGACGCGCGCGAGAGACGCGAAATCACTCGACGCGCGAGAGGCGCGTCGACGCCGCATTCGTCGTCGCCTCGGGACGCGTGAAGCGCGCGCGCGCGCCGTCGATCGCGCGTTTGAGCGTTTTCGTTCGTCTCTCGTCCCGCGCGCGACGCGATGGGGTCTTCCGACGACGAGAAACCTCGCGCCGCCGAGCGCGAGGCGAAGAAGGAGAAGAAGGAAAAGAAGGAAAAGAAGGAGAAGAAGTCTTCCGATGGCGGCGACGAGGGCGACGAGAAGAGACCGACGGCGACGCCGGTTGAGATTCACACGCTGTTTTTCGGACAGATGCCGTTCGATACGAAGTCTTCGGACATCATGCCTTGGTTGAAGGCGAATTTGACCAGACACGGGTGCGGATTCGATATTAAGGACATACGCATGGCGGGAGGGGACGGCACGGGGACGCCGGGAAAGGCGAAAAAGTTTAAAGGGTACGCGTTCGTTGATTTTACGACGAATAAAGCGGCGAAGAAGGCGATGAAATTGCATCAGACGTTGTTTCGCGGACGGCCGGTGACGGTGGAGCGGTGCGCGCGCAAGGAGTACGCGGCGCCAAAGTCGGAGAAACGGAAGCGCGCGGCGGAGGGTGGGGGCGAAGGCGCGGATGGAGAGCCTGAAAAGAAGATGTTGAAGACACTGGTGGAACCGGATGCGGTGAAGGCCATGGTGGCGGAGGCTGCGGAGAACAGCGAGGGCACGCTCGCCGCGAACGACTGCGACGAAAAAGTCTTGTCCTTCTTGGGCTTGCTCCCCTCGGACGTGTGTCAAAAGGCGGTGAATGAGATCAAAAAGGTTTGCATGAAGGGTAACCAAGCGAAGAATAAGGGGGCGTACTTCATGGGGATCATTCGCAAGGTGAGCAAGACGTCGTGGGAGGAACGCGCGAAAGCCGACGCGGCGAAGGCAAAAGGCGCCGCCGAGTCTTAGAAGAAAAGAGAATTGTGATATGCAATATGTAGTTTGTGTGTAGTCATTGAACTTGCGTTTGATCGGCGTGTGCTATATGGTACAACATACTGTGCGAGATGTTTTTATTGGGACGTCTCCGCGACTTTAAGCCGGAGCCGCGAAGCCGAGAACCTTGTCCGCCAAGTCGGCCGGAGCGTACACGGCGACGGTGCGCGAGGGCAAGTACGCCAAGAACGAGGCCGGGCGACCGTTGAAGGCGTAATCTTCGGCGACAAATTCGGGCGCCGTGTACGTCCACAAGTTGGAGTAACCACCAAATTCGGGGTTGTCCGAGCTCAGCACGAGCTTGTAATTCGTCTTTTCCTTGCATCCGATGCGGTAGTCGCTAAACGACTGCGTCGGGTTCCAGTTGAACACAAACACCAAGTCACCGCGCTCGAACACGACAACTTTATCCGCGTCGCTCTTGCACGACGTGTACTGGTGGCTAGACGCGAGGTACTTGAAAGCGCCGGCGACCTTGTTCATCTGCGCGTCGAACGCGTTGAGGTACTTGTAGCGCAAGTGGTCCATGTCGGCCAAGTCGAATCGTCGGCGGCACAAATGGTACGAGTTGCCGTTACCCGGGATGAATTCACCCGTCGACGCCTCGACGCGATCATCGCGCGGGAAATCGATCCACTCCGGGTGGCCGAATTCGTTACCCATAAAGTTCAAGTAACCTTCGCCACCGAGACCCATCGTGAATTGGCGAATCATCTTGTGCAAGGCAATGCCGCGCGACACGACGGGGCTGTCGGGTACCAGCGTGGACATGTTGGTGTACATTTCTGCATCCATCAACCAGAAAGCGGTAGTCTTATCGCCAACGAGCGCTTGATCGTGAGATTCGGCGTAAGAGATGCACTTTTCGCCGTAGCGACGGTTCTCCATGGTGAACACCAAGTTACCCATGTCCCAGTTTTCATCCGAACCCCACTCGCTCAAGACCTCGATCCACTTGTCCGCGATGGCCATTTGGAGGCGATAGTCGAAACCGACACCGCCTTCGCTGACCGGGCGGCAAAGCGTCGGCATGCCGCTCACGTCTTCCGCGATCGTCGTCATCTTGCCTTCGTAGAGAGTGTGAAGCATGTCGTTGGCGAGCATGAGGTACACCATGGCGTCGACGTCAGTGGCCATGCCAAAGTACTCTTCATAGTTACCCGTGAAGGCGACTTGAAGACCGTGATGCTTGTACATCATGGACGTCACGCCATCGAAACGGAAACCATCAAACTTGAATTCTTCGATCCAGTAGCGAAGGTTCGAGAGCAAGTAGCGCACGACTTCCCATTCGCCGTAGTTGAAGCATCGGGAATCCCACATCCAATGATAACCTTCCGGACCAGAGTGGAAGTACTGACCGTTGCTACCGTCGAACATGTTGATGCCGTCGATGGAGTTGGACGACGCGTGAGAGTGCACCAAATCCATGAGCACGGTGAGGCCCATGGAGTGCGCCTTGTCGACCAAGTACTTCAATTCATCGGGCGTACCGCATCGAGAAGACACGCCGAAGAAATTGGTGACGTGGTAGCCGAAAGATGCGTAGTACGCGTGCTCTTGAACAGCCATCAATTGTACGGCGTTGTAACCGAGGTCTTTGATGCGCGGCAAGACATCGTCGGCGAACTCGACGTAAGAGTTGATCTTCGGCTCGGTGGAAGACATCCCGACGTGCGCTTCGTAAATGCGAAGCTCTTCGGGGGCATCCGGTCGCTCGTACTTGAACTTGTACTGCTCTTCTTCCGGGGGATCGTAGTAGATGCCGTTGAACGGAATTTCGCCTTGCGCCTGCACCGCGTACTTGATCCAAGCCGGGATGCGGTCGACGGGTTCGCCGTTGGGAATTTGAAGATGAATCTTCACGCGAGAGCCGTGCGGGATGGCCGGAGAACCGTCCGCGTTGTTCGGAAGGAACACTTCGAACACGCCGTAATCGTTCTTGGTCATCCACTTGCCATTCTCGCCGAGATCCCAACCGTTGAAGTCGCCGCGAAGGCACGCGGCCGACGCGTTCGGCGCCCACTCTCTGTAAGTAATGCCCTCCGCGGTGCGCGTGAAACCCATCTTTTCATAGCCTCGGCTGAACTTTTCGATGCCACCTTCGTGATCTTCGATCGCTTGGCGCAAGTTCTTGAACTTTTCGAAACGATGACCGAGGTGTCCCTTGTGGTGTTCCAACATCGAGTCGAGCGCGCAGACGGCGAAACCATCGCCCTCAATCGGCGGCATCTTGAATCCCTCCAAACGATCCGCCTTTTCCGTGAACGCACCGACGGTCACCGGCGCAGACACCGGTTGCGGCGTCGGTTCCGGCTTCGCCGCCGCCGCCTCCGGCTCCGGCTTCGCCGCCGCCGGTTCCTCCACCGCCACCGCCGCCGCCGCCATCCCCGTCGCCGCCGCCGCCTCCTCGGCGTCCAACTCCGCCTTCAATCTCTCGTTTTCCAACCGCAGCGCCTCCACCGCCGCCGTCACCGCGTCCAAATCAAACCCGTCTCCGCTCGCCTTGACCGTCGCGCGTCCTCTCGCCTGCGAACGAATAATCGCGATCGATTCGTCAGTCCTCCCGCCGCGCGCGCGCGTCCGACCCCATCCACCGTCCCGTCGTCGCCGCGTCGCTCGCGCGTCGATCTCTTCGTCGCCGCGCGTCGATCGTCGCGTCGTCGCGTCGTCGCGCGTCCGATCGCGTCCGTCATCCGTTATCCACTTCGCGCGTCGCGCGCGCGCCGCTCGACGCACCGTGACGCGTCGCGTCGCGCGCGCGCGCGAGACTCTCGTCGCGGGCCGCGCGAAGCGCGCGCTCGGCGCGGTCGCGCGCGCGCTCGGCGCCATGTCGAGTCGTCGCGCGTCGGTGTGCGCCGACGACGCGCGCGCGCGAAGGAGAGGCGCAGATGCGTCGACGCGCGATCGACGTTTGTGATATATTATACGTGTCGTATGTCCGAGTTATGTTTTTATCTCTCGCGCGACGCATCGACGGCCCGGCGCGCGGCGTCGACGACGGAGCGCGACGCGCGCGATGTGGACGCTCGAGTGCGCGACGGCGGCGGGCGCGCGCGATGCCGCGACGCTCGAGACGCTGAACGCGCACGTCGGGCGACAGGTGTGGACGCACGTCGACGCGAACGAGGGAGACGACGAGGCGGGCGAGACGACGACGACGACGACGACGACGACGGGCGAGGGAAACGCCGCGCGACGACGGTGGACGAAGGAAGAGATAAAGAGGGGACGCGCGGCGCAAGACGCGATGCGGGCGGCGTACGCGAAGACGCGGCACGAGCGTAAACACAGCGAAGACGCGTTTCTGCGCGCGCAGTACGACGCGAGGCGAAGCGCGCGAGGCTTGGAGACGAAGACGAAGACGCCGAGCGCGATGGAGATTTCGAGAGGGGAAAAAGAGGGGAAGGGCGTCGACGGGGAGGTGGTGCGGCGAGCGATGCGAGCGGGGATCGAGTATTATCGAGGGATACAGGACGAGGACGGACACTGGGCGAGCGACTACGGCGGGCCGATGTTTTTGATGCCGGGGTTGATCATCGCGGCGAACGTCATGGAAAAATCGGAGGAGATCATCGGTGAAGCGCGAGGGCGGGAGATGCTGAGATACCTGGAGAATCACTTGAACGAGGATGGGGGCGTTGGGTTGCACATCGAAGGTCACAGTACAATGTTTGGGACGGTTTTGACGTACGTGGCGATGCGGTTGCTCGGCAAGGCGGCGGATTCGCCCGAGTGCGCGAAAACGCGCAAGTGGATCATCGATCGCGGTGGCGCGACGCAGGTACCGTCGTGGGGGAAGTTTTGGCTCGCCGTGCTGGGGGTGTACGAGTGGCACGGGTTGAATCCGATTCCGCCCGAGTGTTGGTTGTTGCCGTATTGGCTCCCCATGCATCCGGGTCGATTCTGGTGCCACTGTCGCATGGTGTACTTGCCGATGAGTTACCTGTACGGCATCCGGGCCACGGGTAAACCGACGGCGTTGACCGCGGCGTTGAAATCGGAGTTATACGCCGAGGCATCGTACGACTCAATCAACTGGAACACTGCGAGAAACGCGTGCGCGAAGGAGGACTTGTACTACCCGCACCCGTGGATTCAAGACGTCGTCTGGTCGACGCTCATGAAGGTCGAGCCGTTCTTGATGAATTCTCGCGTGCGCAAGGCGGCGTGCGAAGATGCGATGCGGCAGATTCATTACGAGGACGAAAACACGCGCTACGTGGACATTGGGCCGGTGAATAAAGTCTTCAATATGTTGTCATGCTGGTTTGAAGATCCCGATTCAGAGGCGGTGAAGAAGCACATTCCACGCATCGCCGACTACCTCTGGGTCGCCGAGGACGGGATGAAAATGCAAGGATACAACGGAAGTCAGCTGTGGGACTGCGCGTTTTCCGTTCAAGCGATCGTAGCGACGGGTTTAGCGGACGAATATGGCGAGTGCTTACGTCGCGCGCACGACTACATCGAAAAGAGTCAAGTACGAGACGACTGCCCTGATGTCGAAAAGTGGTATCGTCACATTTCCAAGGGTGCGTGGCCGTTCAGCACACGCGATCACGGTTGGCCGATCTCCGATTGCTCCTCCGAAGGCTTGAAGGCGGCTTTGACGCTGGCGTCGATGGACGAGAAACTCGTCGGCGAGGCGATTCCCGTCGACCGACTCGCGGATTGCGTGAACGTCATCCTATCCTATCAAAATCGCGGCAGTGGTGGCTGGGCTACGTACGAAAATACTCGATCGACGAAGTGGGTCGAGCTCTTGAACCCAGCGGAGACGTTCGGGGACATCATGATCGATTACCCGTACGTTGAGTGCTCGAGCGCGAGTTTGCAGGCGCTGTGCAAATTTTCTGAGCGCTATCCGGACATTCGCGCCAAGGATATCGCGCATGCCAAGAAGACTGGCCGAAAGTTTTTGAAAAGTATTCAACGCGCCGATGGAAGCTGGTACGGATCGTGGGCGGTGTGCTTCACGTACGGAACGTGGTTCGGCGTCCTGGGATTGATCGCCACGGGGTCGACGTACGAGACGTGCCCATCGCTTCGTAAAGCAGTCGAGTTCTTGCTCTCGAAACAGCAAGAAAATGGTGGATGGAGCGAGAGCTATTTATCGTGCGAGAAAAAGGCGTACCACGAGCTTCGCGACAAGGATGGTAAGCCGAAGCCGCACTTGGTAAACACGGGATGGGCGATGCTTGCGCTCATCGCCAGCGGTCAACAAAACCGCGACGCGACGCCATTACATCGCGCCGCACGATGCATGCTCTCACAACAATATGAGAACGGCGATTTCCCGCAGCAAAGCATCATGGGTGTCTTCAACGCCAACTGCATGATTTCCTACAGTTGCTACCGAAGCATTTTCACACTCTGGGCGCTCGGCGAGTACTGCAACAAAGTTCTGTAAAAGAAATACCTTTGAACTCGACAGCACGAGACAAACTCGTCCCAGGGAGCGGGTCGTGTGCGCACACACAAAATCGCGTGGACCTGGAGCAGCGCCCGCGTCGTCTCGCAGTAAACATTTCTTGAAACAAATACGCATTGAATTAATAATCACTTCCTGAAATCCATAAATACAACGCTGAAAAGCTACAGGTACCACAACACGCGCTTATCCGCCTTCAAAACCCCGTACACCGCCAACACGTCGTCCCCGCTCTCCATCTCCAGCGTCACGTTTGCGCTCACGTACTTCCCCTTCGAGCTCGGCCTCGCCGTCACGTTCTCCGGATGTATGTACCTCCCACCCAGCGCCTCCGAAATCATCTCTCGAACGCTATCGACGAACGTTCCGTCGTCCAAGCCGATGGCTTGAAACTTTCGCGCGCACGGGTACTCGTTGACGCGCGCGTCCAGCGCCTTCCACTTCGCGTCATTCTCATCGTCCTCGTTCGACGCCATCACCGTGGGCGTCCGCGCCTCGCTCGGCGTCGAGCGAGCATCGCGCGTTTTACGCAGCTCGCGCATGGTGTCGAGGAGCGAGGCATCGAGCGGCGTCGCGCGCTCTGGGTCGTCACCGCTCGAGGCGTCACCGCTCGCGGGGGAAGACGACGCGAATGCGACGCGCGCGCGCTGCGACGCGGGACGTGCGATGCGCCGGGTGACGTAGGTGTGTATACACTGCGCGCGCGCGAGGAGCATGGCGCTAGCGATGGCGAGAGGCGCGAAGTGCGGAGGTTTCAACGTTTGCACGCTTACAGGCGAGAAGGGCTCGCCGTCGCGCGACGAGTAATGTTACACATGATTAGCGTTTGGCGCGCGCGGCGCGTGATTTTGCCTTAGTTTTGTTCGCCTCGCGACTCGCCGCGGCGGTAGGGCGGAGCTCACCGCGCGCGAGCTCAGTTTTAACCTCGAGCGAGCCGCGGGAGATGCCGTGCGCTCGGCCATTCGCATCCGGTAATTTCGAGAGCCAACTCGCGAGTTCGCTCGAGGACGTGCGCCCGTTCGCTAGGTCGCGATAACGCGATAGAAGCTCGGGGACCACACTCGCGGGCTCGTCCACGAGCTCGACGCGGAAGTGGCAAATGCCGGCGTCGATGAATGTTTTCAGGTACTCCGCGCCCGTTTGCGCCTGAGCGTTGAAGACGGTGTTTCGGCACCCCATGTCTGCGAGGACAAGATGGTCGGCACCGCGGTCGTCTCGCAAGTGCAAGTGCTTGCTCTCGCATGGATGGCCACAATCTTTGTACGAGTTTCCGTCGGACATGAATCGACAGAACACGCAGTGTTCGGTATGGAAGATTGGCAAATGCTGATGGACGATGACTTCGAGCTTGGACGCGCCCGCGGGACCGAGGGCGACTGCGAGCGCGCGTTGCTGCTCGGCGTTCAAGTCATGCGTTGGCGTCAAGCGCTCGAGTCCTGACCTCAGAAAGACGTCCGCACCGATTGCGTTGGCGGCGTTTAATGAAAAGTCACCACGAAGCGGTGGAATGACGACATCGGCGTCCGAGCGCCCGAGTTCGAGCAGTGTCTGTAATAAACCCGCCGATCGCACGAGCAGGGCGTCGGCGCCTAGATTGAGATAGTATCGCCACAGTTGCTCTTCTTCTGGCTTCAGCACGCGCGGCGTGGCGACCACGGCTGTTTTCCCCGCGGCTTGAACGAGACGAACCGTTTTTTGCAATCCGTGAACTTCTAAAAAGTCCAAAGCGATTTCGTCCACGCCATCGACAGTCACCGCAGCTTCGGCTTGCGCGCGCGTGCGACAGAGCACAGAGATGGACGGCAACCCGCTCGTAGGATTCACGCGCGGTTCTTTGCTCGCTCCTTTATCGCGTTGATCGATGATATCGCCCCACCATGCGTTGCCGACGAGTTCGTCGACGACTTCGCGCACCGCCATACCTTCGGCTCGATTCGGGCCACCGTCTCGCCGCGCTCGCAGGAGCGACTCGACTGCGTCCCGCCGCGCAGCTTTGATCTCGCCCGGTGATATGTAAAGTCCGTCCGTAGCCTGCGCGTCGACGTCTGCGATACCTCGAAGGGTGGAGACATCCACACTTGCCACCACGAGCGGCGTTCCGCCGAGTTCGCCGATGGCTTTCTTCAACGAATTTTCGTCGAGCGCCTTGTTTTGACTCTTCTCCAACACAGAACCAGTGCGAGCTTCTCCGAATCGTCCGGCATCATCGATGATTTTGATGACTAGCGGTTCACCGATCGCACCACTCGCGACGACGGTGCACGGATCTCGACGACCGTCGCGACTCGGCTCGGCCTCCGCGGGAACCATCTTCGCGAGCTTGGCCTCGAGCGTCGGGTCGGATGTTCTCCACACTAGCTGTCCAACCTCGACCCGGTTGAAATCGATTTGGTTCGCACCGAACGTAACGGTGTACTCGCCCGCGGTGATGCGGTCGTCGTCTTTACCGCCCACGAGCGCTCGATTGCGATCAAAAATTTCGTAGACGCGACCGCCCTCCTCCTTCTCTTGCGGCTCGCCTCGATCGATGACGACGCCATCGCCGCGCTTCATCGCCGCGCCGTCGCTCGTGCGTACGACTATCTCACCGTTCGAGCGTCTGCCGTCCGGCTTGATCACGCGCACGATTTCTCCGAGCAAGACGCCGCGATGCCTTGGGGCTCGTCCGCGAACGAGATTTTGATGCCGCGGTCCCTCCAGGAAACCGCGCGTCAATCCATCGAAATCCGCGTCTTGGCCGCGCGCGAACACTTGCGTGAGTTCCAGTCGCTGCTCTTTCGAGAGCAATTCGGAGCGCTTCACGTCGCGTCCGCTCTGCATGGCGTCCCACGCCAAGTCCACCGCGCGGCGATACGCCTGCGTGGCGATGGCGACGTACTCTGGACCTTTCAATCGTCCTTCGATTTTAAAGCACCCCACGCCGGATTCGATGAGCTCGGGCACGAGCTCGACCGCCATTAAATCTTGCGGTGACAACAAATATTTTACATCCCCCATCTCGCGCAGCTCGCCGTCGACGACCAATCCGTACGGCATTCGACACGCCTGCGCGCACTGACCGCGATTCGCCGACCGACCGCCCCAGGCTTCGCTCGAAAAGCACTGTCCACTGTAGCTCACGCACATCGCCCCGTGCACGAACGCCTCGACCTCGACGTCCGGACAGCTCGCTTTCACCGCGGCGATGTCCGTCACGCTCAACTCTCGACCGACGACGACGCGCTTGCACCCGAGCTCTCGCGCGAAGCGCGCGCCCTCCGCGCTCGTCACGCTCATCTGCGTCGACCCGTGTATGGGCAAATTCGGCGCCGTCTTCCGAATCAACCGCGTCACCCCCACGTCCTGCACGATCACCGCGTCCACGCCCGCGCGCGCCACGCCTCGAATCAGCGTTTCCGCCAACCGCAACTCCTCGTCGAACACCAACACGTTCATCGTCACGTACGCTCGCCGCCCGCGCGACTTCACGTACGCCATCACCTCATCCAGCTCATCCAGCGTAAAATTACTCGCCCGCGCGCGCGCGTTCAGCGCGTCGAGCCCAAAGTACACGCAATCCGCGCCGGTCTCGATCGCCGCGCGCAACTGCGGCCATCCGCCCGCCGGCGCGAGCACCTCCGGCTTCGCGCGCGCCGCCGCCGCCGCCGTCCCCTCCTCGCGCGCGGCGTCCTCGCGCGCGGCGTCGCGCCACGACGTCGACGACGATAACTCGCGCGACTCTCTCAGGTATCGCGCGCCCTTGCGCGCGCCCTCGGCGCGCGCGCGCGGCGTCGTCAACGTTCGCGCGCCGTCGCGGCGGCGGCGCGCGTTCGCGCCTCGCGTCGCGCGTCGCGCGCGCGGCGCGCCGCCGACGCGCGGCGACGCGTCCGCGAGCATCGCGGCGACGCGCGCGCGACGTCCTCGCGGCGCGCGCGCGTCGACGGCGCGCGACGCGTCGATGTGGCGTCACTTCGCGGCATGCGCGCGGTGCTCGCGCACGCGCGCGACGCGACGCGCGCGCGGCGCGACGTCGCCGCGCACGTGCACGTGCGGGTGCGTCGCCGCGATCGACGCGCGGACGCGCGCGCCGGACGCGCGACGCGCGCGACGCGAGAGTGACTGACGACGCGACGGCTCGGCGTCGGCGCAGGATTCGACGACGACCGGCGCGGGGGCGCTCGTGGTCGACGCGCTCGTCGATGGACACGCGCGGGACGTTCGCGCGGGCGACGCGGCGTCGCGAGCGGTCGTGCGCGCGCGATGGACGCGAGGGCGGGCGCGCGGGACGCCGACGGCGGATGTGGACTTGGCGGCGACGCGAGGCGAACGCGCGATGACGGATGCGATTCTAGCCGTCGTCGAGCGCGAACGGACGGTGGTGACGACGCGAGACGCGACGCGGGACGCGACGGCGACGACGACGGGGCGCGGGCGGCGGAGCGGGGCGTTCGGGTACAAGCCGGACGCGGAGGCGAACGCGACGGTGGTTTTGGACTGCGCGAGCAAGATACGACGCGCGTACGGCGAAAAGGCGCTGATTCGCGTCGTGCGCGCGCTGCGGCGACACAGAAACGTGTGCTTGGTGGTGACTTTGGGGGTCGGGACGGCGACGGCGCGCGAGACGTGCGAGGCGGAGGCGTCGTGCGTGGCGACGTGCGAGCCGGCGGAGGGCGACGACGACGGGTCGCGGGCTCGTTTAGACGTAGAAATCAGACGCGCGTGCGGACGGCGGCGTCGCGAGCGCGAGCGCGTGATCATTAGAGACGACGATTCTCTCGAGTTCGCGCCGTGCGAGGCGGAATCCGTGGAAGATGCGGTGGCGCGCGCGCTGCGCGTCGGCGACGACGACGCCGAGACGCGCGCCGCGAGGCGTCTCCAAGCCGTCGTCCCGTTCAATCTCGGCGTCAGTCTCACCGCGGAAGAGCGCGAGGCCAAGCGCAACGTGAAGCTCTCCTACGAGCACCAAGGCGTGCGCGGCGTCGAGGCGTACGACACGGGTGATTTTTTAGCCTACCTCCCGCCCGACGCCGGCGGCCGCGGCGTCGCCCTCGGCGTCGCCAAGCCCGGTCGCGGTCACATCTATTACGAGCGCGACGCCGCGGACGAAGACTTAGACGACGACGATCTTCACGTCGACACCGACGACGAGCTCGAGGAGGATTATTAACGCACCCGCGCCCTCGTCTCTCGCTCTCGCGCTCCCTTCGCCCCTCGCGCGCTCGGCGTCCGCTCGGAAAGAGCCCATAACTCGCGAGACGCCACCGTCGTTTCGGCGCGCGGCCGACTTTCGCGAAGTCAAGGCGTCGTAAATCCCCAGCAAAGGCAGTATGGTAATTTTTGCCCGCGCGCGCGCGCGCGCGTCTTCGACCCCCCCGAACCGCCGAACCGACGCGCGGCGTCGCTCGACGACACGAAGCGTCGCGAAGGGTCGACTCGACCCTCGCCGCACACCGCGCCGCGCCGCGCCGGCCCGCGCGCGCGCGAGGGCGACGCGAGACGAAACGCGGCATGGGCGACGGATCCGACGCCGCGCGCGGTCGCGTCGCGCGCGCGTCGCGCCCCGTCGCGCTGTACGCGCTCGCGTGCGGCGCGCTGACGCTCGCGACGTCGACGTGCGCGTCCGCGGCGACGCGCGCGGCGGGCGCGCCGCGCGGCGCGGCGTTCGCGCTCGCGCACGCGCTCGCGCTCGGACGACTGAGCGGCGCGCTCGCCGAGCGATGGCCGCCGACGCCGGCGCTCACGGCGCAGACGCTCGCGGGGACGCTGCTGCGAAACGTCCCGGGCGCGCGCGAAGCGATCGGCGGCGCGGTGCACCGCGACGCGTCGACGCTGGCGAGAGCGTTCGCGCTGGGATTGATATTGGCGCGCGCGGGGCTGGCGCTGGACGCGGCGACGGCGCGACGACGCGCGCGGGAGGTGGCGACGCTGGCGACGATTCCGGGGACGCTGGAGATGCTGGCGACGACGGCGCTGGGCGCGGCGTTCTTCGAGCTACCGATCGCGACGGCGTTCGCGCTGGGATTTTTGATGTGCGGGATATCGCTGGCGGTGGTGATTCCGCCGGCGGTGGCGATGAAGCGGACGGGGCTGGGCGTGGAGGCGGGCGTGCCGGATCTCGTCGTCGCCGCGAGCTCGTTTGACGGAATTCTGTGCATAGTCGGCTTCGGCGTGTGCGGCGGCGTCGTGGCGGCGTCGGGGGGGGGCGGGGCGAGCGCGATGGCGTGGAAGGTGCCGACGCAACTCGTCGTCGGCGCGCTCGGGGGAGTCGGCGCGGCGGAGTTCGCGACGAGGTCGGGATTGTTGTCCGCGCCGGGGAATCGCGCGAGCGCGACGTCGGACGCGTCGATGATTTTGTCCGTGGTTTTGTTGATTTTGTTCGCGGCGAAACGGTTGGAAGTGAACGGCGGAGGAGCGCTGGCGAGCATCGCGTTTTGCGTCGCCGTCTCGAGCGCGTGGAAATCGCGCGGGATGGAGGACGCGCTCAAGGAAACGACGGCGTTTATGAACGCGCTGTGGGCCGAGTTCGCGGCGCCGCTTTTGTTCGTCATCATCGGATGCACGCTCGATTTGCACGCGATGACGGGCGACGTCGCGGCGAAGGCGATCGGAATCATAGCTCTCGGGGGAATTGTGCGAGCGCTCGGTGTCTTTTTGAGTACGGCTGCGAGCGAGTCGATGAATCTTCGCGAGCGAGCGTTCATCGCTCTCGCATGGACACCCAAGGCGACGATTCAGGCGGCTTTGGCGAACGTGGTTTACGACCAAGCGGTCACCGCTCATGGCGTCGGCTCGCCCGAGGCGCTCGATGGCGAAAAGCTTTTACAAACCGCGCTGTTGTCGATTTTAATCACGGCGCCCTTGGGCGCCTGGTGCATCGCCTACTTCGCCCCGCGGCTTTTGAAGCAAGAGACGAAGCCCGTCGCCATCGCTGTAGCATAGTAGGATTAGCAAACGACGTTGCAACAATTCATCATAATTAAAATCTCTTCGCGTATTAAATGTCGATCGACTCCTTCGTAAAAGCCGGCATTTCGAAGGCGGAGGCGAACGCCTCGACTTCGTCGCGCATGGCGGCCACCTTGGGGTTGTTATCGAGACCTTTCTTCCAGTCTTTGAGCATCTTTCCATGGCTCTTTTGCACTTCTAAGCACAAATCGGCGGCGCGGGAGAGGAATTCGGCGATTTGCACAAAGTCCGACTCCACGAGACCGCGAGACGTCATCGCAGGGGCGCCGATGCGCACGCCACCCGGAGAAAGCGCACTTGCGTCGCCGAACACCGCATTCTTGTTCAAAGTAATGTGCAAAAGATCGCACAGGTATTCCATCTTGCTCCCAGTCAAACCGAGCGGGCGCAAATCCCAAAGCACCAAGTGGTTATCCGTACCGCCAGTGACGAGGTTGTAGCCCTTGGACACCAACGTTTCGCCCAACGCTCTGGCGTTCGCCTTAACTTGCTTGATGTACGTCTTGAACTCAGGGGTTTGCGCATACTTGAGCGCGACCGCCAACGCGCCGATTTGGTGGTTGTGCGGACCGCCTTGCAGCGCTGGAAAGACGGCCATGTTGATGCGCGATTCGTAGTTGTAATCCTTGCCCGTCTTCGCGTTGACGCCGCGGCGGAAGAAAATCATCCCCGAACGCGGACCGCGAAGAGACTTGTGCGTCGTCGTCGTCACGATGTCACAGTATTCGAACGGTTGTGCTTGTTCTTCCGCGGCAACCAAACCGGAGATGTGCGCCATATCCATCATCAACATCGCCCCGCACTTGTCGGCAATTTCCCGGAAACGTGCGTAATCCCAATCTCTCGCGTACGCCGAACCACCGCAAACGATCATCTTCGGTCGGAAATCCATCGCCTTTTCTTCGAGCTTATCGTAATCGATGTACCCAGTCTTCGGGTCCACCTTGTACGGCAAAGATTCAAAGAAAATTGACGTCGCCGAAATCTTCTTCCCGTTTGAGTTGTAATATCCGTGCGTCAGGTGTCCACCGCTCGGCAGATCCAATCCCATGATTCGATCGTGCGGGTTCAACAACGCCGTGTACACCGCCATATTCGCCGGCGATCCACTGTACGGCTGCACGTTCACCCCCCATTCCTTCTCGTCCAGGCGATACGCCGCCAACGCTCGCCTCTGGCACAGCGTCTCCACTCGATCGATCACCTCGTTCCCACCGTAATACCTCGCCCCCGGCAACCCTTCCGAGTATTTATTCGTCAACGCGCTTCCCAGCGCTTCCATCACCGGCGCGGACGTGAAATTCTCGCTCGCGATGAGCTCGATGCCACCGATTTGCCGGCGCTTTTCGAGTTGAATCAGATCGTACATCTCCTTGTCCGCGCTCTTCAGCGGCGCGAGCGCTTCGGGGAAGACGCGATTCATGGCGGGCGATGATCGCGATGTCAAGCGACGGCGCGCGCGGCGGGAGTCGCGACGCGGGAGTCGCGCGTCGGTGTGACGCGCCGTCGCGGCGCGCGTGTGATTTTAGTAAAAACCCGCGTGTGGTAAAATCACACTCGCGCGCGCGCCGACGACGAAAGTTTCGCGACGGTTCGGTTGGAAGTTCGATCGTCGCACGCGCGAGCGCGCGCGACGCGAACGACGCGAGCGACGCGAGAGCGCGACGCGAGCGACGCGAGCGACGCGAGGGACGCGAGATGCCGACGCGCGCGGTCGCGGTGGTGCTCGCGGCGACGCTGGCGGCGCGAGGCGCGCGCGGGGAACACCCTCGGGACGCGAGCAACTGGCAAGGAAAGCACGCGTGCGACGCGGCGGGCAGAGCGGCGAAGCCGCGGTCGGTGCGCGACGTGTCGGAGGCGGTGTACGCGTCGACGGATGCGCGCGCGAACGGTGCGGGGCACTCGTGGCATTCGGGATTGTTTTGCGCCGCGAACGGCGGGACGCGCGTGGACGTGAGCGAGACGCGGGCGGTGCGCGCGGCGGAGCGTTTCGCGCTGGACGAAGGGGCGATGGCGGCGCGCGCGGACGCGGGGATGCTGACGAGAGATTTGCTCGATGGGCTCGCGAGACGTGGGTACACGCTGCCGGCGTTTCCGTGGTTCATAGACCAGACGATCGGGGGGGCGATCGCGACGGCGAGTCACGGGAGCTCGCTCAGAGCGGGATCGCTCTCGTCGCAGATGGTGGCGTGCACGCTTGTCAAGGCAGATGGTTCCGTGGAGCATTTCTCCGAGGGCACGACGCCCGCGCCGTTGTTCGACGCGCTGCGCGCGAACATCGGGCGGTTGGGTGTCGTCGTTGACGTCACGCTGCGCGTGGTGAAGAACACGCGAATCACTCGTAGAAACGAGGACGTGAGTCCCGAGGCGTTCGTCAACGAGATGCGGCGCGTGCAGGACGCGGTGCGAGCGTGCGAGCGCGATTACGCTGGCAACTTTGACGCGCAGTGGTCGTGCGCGATGAACAAGCCAGAGGTGCGTGCGCTCGATGAAACCCAGTTTTTCTGGTACATTCCCCTCGGTGAAATGAGTCGCGTGCACTTCGAGCGCGAGGAGCCGATGCCTTCGTTTCCTCGATACGACGAGCGAGGGTCGAAGGAGCTTTCCTCGATTTGGTATGGTTCGTTGAGCGGCAATGATTTGATTCGTGACTCGCCTCGCCGTGTTCGCGATATCACATCTCCTGTGACGCTGATGAGCGCCGACTCGATGGCGGAATCCTGGGCGAGACAATGGAAGCGCGCGACTCTCGCGAACATCGCCAATAACACAGAAGAACAACGAGATAATTTTTTATCGATGACTGAGCGCCAGTACGAGTTACATCAGCGATACGGGTACGAGCAACTTGAAGTCGCGGTGCCGTTAACGAAGGCTGGCGATTGCATGCGCGCGTTCAAGGAGGCCTTGTACGACGACCGGCAGTTGAATTTAGGATTTCGCTCGCAGGCGTTACTTCGGTTCATCAAACCCGAAAGCGCGTGGCTGTCGCCCGCACATGGGCGACTTGGGTCCTTGTACATCAACATTGAAGATTTCATCAAGTATTCCCGCTTGATCGATCGATATGGAAATCCACGCTTTGACGCCGCAGTTAAAATTTTACGCGGGGACTCGTGCGAAGGGAGATTGCACTGGGGGAAGTTTGGCTTCCCGGAACGCCGAGGGTGCTTTGACGGTGCCAAGGAGTATGGTGTTGCGTTTTGTCACTTCGGCTGTCACGTGCATCGTTTGGATCCCACGGGAAAGTTTGCTGGAGATTCAGACGTCTTGCGCTTCGACGGCGTTGATTTCGTACACTGCTGCGGCGATGACGGATTGTTCAAAGAAAGCTCGACGTGTCGGTGCGCGCTAACGGATCGTCAATCATGCTAGATATTTGCTAACGTTTCTATGACATGATTTTACTACAGTAATTCCAGTACTCCTCTAACGACACACGCTCAGCACGCCGTCGCATCTCAAAGTTGCGAATAAACGAGAACTCGACAAGAGCTGGATCGCGCAAAACGGCGTTTGCTCGCCGTACACGGAAAGTGGTGAAAATCTCGCGACCTTCTCGTTACCTGACGATGTCAAAGCAAACACGCCTATCGTCGCACCGCTCACACTGAATACATCACCCTTGGTGCTCACAGCGATGTCTCGAACCTCGTGTTGATGACCTCGAAACGTGCGCACTCGGCCGTCGAAGCGTTTCTTAGCGTCGCCGCGGGTGTCGATCATGCGCACATCCCAAAGAGCCACAGTCATATCGTCTGAAGCGGTGAGAATTTCGTAAGATTTACTCGATGGCGAGACGATTTTGTTGACGCCACCGTCGTGCGCCTTGACGTCGAATACCACGCCCGACGTTCGTAAATCGAACCCACACATGTATCCGAATCGATTGCTTGCGTACACCAAGCCATCCGTTGATGCATGCAACGCTTCCACCTCGGTGGCCGATGCGGCGTCGTCATTTGGACACTTGAATTGTCGAAATATTTTACCCGCCCCTGCATCTGCGATGAGGACTCCGCCGTTGGTCGTGCCGCCAGCAACGTAAGGCGAACCGCGAGCGCCGTCATAGACGCACATCGACTCGAATCCTCCCGCATCTCGCGAGTAAAACTGCCAGATGTGATCGCTATTCGTGTTCCAGACATGCATGTATCCTTTGTCGTCGCACGAACACGCCCTGGACACGTCACCTTCGTGGTCGTTGACAAAATCGAGAAACATGCTCGCCCTCACCGTAGCTTCGTGACCTGTGTAGGCTGACATCGCACCGCTCGAGTTTTCGCCCTCCGGACCGCTCGTACGCCACACACGAACGACGTTGTCGCCACGGGACGTCACGCCGTTGGTAAGAAAGAGACGTTCATCAGCACTCACAGAAAGCGTTTGCGCCGACGGTCGAGCTATTCGACTGTGAACGCGCCACGACGTCAACGCCGCCACATGTAGGCGCCATGGATCGTCGTCGACCGCTCCGGCATTCGCGAGCACGCTCGACATCGTTATCGTTTCAGTTTCATCATCTTCTTCGTGGTCTGACACATCGCGTGGAAGCCAACCCCAAGCGCCAGCATTGTTCCTGTCGTTGCTCGAACGCTGATGCCACTCATCGAGGTGGTCGAGGACTGACGGCGCCGACGCAGTCGAGGCTTTGAAAATAAAAGCTTCAGACTGCGGACCAAGAGACTTCGCTAACGACGCTAAGATGTCGGCTACGAGAACGTGCGCTCCGGACGAAGTGTCGTCTCGATTGCTCTTTAATGCTTTGCGCAGAACGTCGACGATCCTTCGCAGCGCCACGGGCAACGGCGACGATTTTGCGATGAACGTCAACCCACACGTCACACGTGCTACTTCTTCTGCGCTGCAGAATTTGGGTTGCAAACATGCGATCAAGACTGGAATGAAAATGCGGTTGAACGTCGCCGCGCCCGTCGCTTTGCGAAGCGCGCGGAGGACAGCCATATCAAACAACTCGCGCTTCAATGTCGGGCCCTCGGCGTTTAAACAAGCGCTCGGCGCACTCACGGCGCGAAGAACAAGCGGTACTATCATGTCAATGACGTCCCGACGAGAGGCAACGCCGCACGCTGTCACCACTAAAGAAGACAAACACATCGCCACTTCCATCTCATCTTTCGCGGCGAGCGGTTTGCCCCCAACGTACGATTCGACTTCCGGGCATATATCGCCTAGGACGAGGTGTGCAACAGTCGGCGAAACTCCCTTGAGCGCGTCATCAGCGATCATAATCCTTGCCGCGCGCGATTCATGTGCGGTGCGCAAATTTCCAAGGACCATTGCCGCACTGCGGATATCTGTTGAAAACAACACCGAGTCGCGCACCGCGGAGGCGGCGATTGGCTTCGGCGAGTCCATTAATAGTTTTACCACATCTCGCGCTTCAACAGGCATGCGGTTCAGCCAATATTTCAGAGACTTGAAAAGCACTTGTGTGCGGTCGATATCATCGAATAAACCGTCACTGATCGACTTCATCGGTGATTTGTTAAAGAGGCCACTCACCGACGACGGCGTGTCGTCACTGTGCGCGGGACACGGCGCACCGGCGTATATGGCTCCCAATACGCGCCCGAGCGCTCGTAGATCTTTTTCTTGGACATTTCGTAGCGACGGTTCGGTAATCTTAATGATTGTTTCGACCGCATCGCACAGGTCATCCTCAGTGTTCACTGCTGGAACCGCGCGCGGAATTTCGCCAGCGCTTCGCTTTGGATGCGGCGCGTGAAAGATACAAAATCGTCCGCTCGATTTGAGCTTGCTCTTTTCGTCATCTCGCACCATGACATTCTTTGCGATAAATGCCGCCCTACCGTATGTGGCGTAACCAAAAGTCAAATCGATCCATGTGTGTAGATTATCGCTCACCGCTTTCGATTCGAGAGCTTCGCGATGAATTTTGATGAAGTAGTCTGCCGAACCTTCGCCAACCTGAGACCAGGATGGCAAGGACAAATCGCGCATATCTTCGTGAATGGACGTGAACACGTTCGGGTTGAGGTAAAAGTCAATCGGTGCCTCGTCTGGCGACATTTCAAAAAGCCGCGCAATATCCTTGGGATATTCGTCGGCGACAAAGTTCGCTCGAACGACGCGCGCGAGCGTCGAGCGAGGCGTCCTTCGCGCCAATGCAATGCATGCGCCGAGTTCACTGAGACAATCGTCGCTCACGTGATGCGGCGGCGTCGTGTTTCGGTACGTAAAATCCAACTGTTCGTCCCCCTTGGTCAGACGCCATTTCGTTTTGCTCAAATCTCGCGCGCCGCGGAGAGAATCCGTCGAGGCGTCGAATGGAAACTCTTTAAAGTCTATCACCCACGGCGCGACGGCGTAATACGCGCGATCCTTCCCGCGACGTGCAAGCTCATTCAACTTGGCGATGTACTCCAAGTTGCTTATCGCTCCCACGCGCCAAGCCGACGTGAGATGTCGCGCGCTCGTCTCGACGGTTTGCCTTTGCTTCAGGCTCGCCGCCATCACTTCGATTTCTCGACAAGGTCCGACCTCACCATCGCGTGCGTGCGGCGAATTATGCATTCCGGACAATTGTACGAACGGCACGCCCACCGCATCGCCGCTCAGCGTGGACAAGCACACGCAGTCGACGCTCAAATTCCCGTGCGCCAAGTTCTTTTCGTGCGCGTGCGCCAACGCTCGACACAGCTGAAACGCCGCCAAAGACGCCTTCGCCGCGTCGTTCGCGAACGGATTCCCCCCCGACCTCAAACACGCTCCGAGTGTGTACTCATAAAAAGGCTCCACCGAGCACACGACGCCATCACCGACGATCACCGCGCACGCCGGCGCGACGTTTGGATGCGACGATCGAAACGCGCTCGCGCTCGCCCCTCGCCGCGCGCTCATCGCCGCGAAAGCCCTCTCCAGCGCCGACCGCACCGCGTCACAAAACGCATTCACATCGCCGCTCGCGTTCGCGATTTCGACGCCGAGCGCGCGCGCGATCTCGCACCGTCGTCGCGTCTCCGCCGTCGTCGCGACGCGCGCCGCGATTCTCAACCGCGCGCCTCGCGCGTCCTCCAGCACCCCCTCGCCCGCGTCGTCGTCCGCGAATCGCGCGACGACGCCCTCGGGCGCGCATCGCGAGATGACTTCCGACGCGCGCATCGCCCGCGTCGTCGTCCTCGTCGTCGTCGCGCGCGCGTCCGCGTCACCGCCGCGCCAGCGACATCAGCGCCTCCCACAGCGCGTACGCGCACAGCGCGCCGATCAAACACAGCGGCACCGCCTGCGCGCTCGCGCACGCGCGCTTCCGTCGGACGTCGTCCACGAGCGCGGTCTCGTCGTCGACGAACGTCGCCCGCGGCATTGTGACGCCGCGCGCGGCAGTTTCCGACGCGGAATCGCCTCGACGCGACGCCGTGCGCGCGCCGAACGCGTCGCGCGCGACGCGAACGAACGGAACGCGCGCGCGCGCGTCGCGCGCGAGCGCGCGAGCGCGCGACGACGCGGCGAGGACGCGGCGACGTGGGAAGAAGTCGAGTTCGTTAGTAGGGGATCGAATCGGACGCGGGAAGAAGTCGACGCGAGGACGACGCCATGCGGCGACGGGAAGGCGCGGGACGACGGCAGAGTGAACTCGCGGAAGAGATCCGACGGCGGTCGAGCGATCTGCTGAAGAGCGCGAAGAAACGACCGAAGGCGGTGATGCGGCGCGCGGTGACGGGGAACGCGGATACGCGAGTGCGCGACTACGTCAAGATTCCGCGCGTGATACGACAGATCGATAAGGTGTCGTTTTGCGCGGGTGTGTATGGGTTGATGATGACGGAATACATCGCGACGCGCGCGCCGGAGAAGTTTTGGTTGTTTTACGCGGTGGCGATGCCGGGGGTGTTTTTGGCGAGAGCGGTGTATTATCGAATGATTCGTTGGCAATACTTTTTGTACGATTTCTGTTACTTTGCCAACGCCTCGGCGATGATGTTTCTGTGGCGATGGAAGAAGAGCGCGACGGTGTTTCGGTGCATCTTCGCGTTCGCGAACGGGCCGGTGTTGTTGGCGATTCCGTTATGGAGAAACTCGTTGGTGTTTCACAGCGTGGACAAGGTGTCGAGCATTTTCGTGCACGCGATGCCGTGCTTGATGACTTGGTGCGGTCGGTGGTACGGGTTTGGGAACGATGTGAATAGGCTGAGTGTGCGAGAGTTGGGCGCGGACGTGAGCGTTCTCACGGGATGTTTGGATCTCATGGTGTACCCGATGTTCGCGTACTTGTTTTGGCAGGCGCTGTATTTGGCAAAGACGGAACTCATCGACAGAGTGAAGTTAGTGAGCGATCCGGCGCTCATGACTTCGCTGCGTTGGCTTGCGAGCGATCGAAACTCATCGGCGAATAAATACGCGTTGAAGATGATGCGCGGCATCGGATTGTTCGGCGCGGACGAGTTCTTCGACGCTGAATCCATCAAGACGAAATTCGTCTTCGTCATGCTCCAGCTCGGGTACACCATCGTCACCTTCATCCCCATCCCGCTCTGTTACTCGAATTACTACGCCCATACCGCTCTCATGTGGGCCGCGTTCGGGTCATCGGTGTACAACGGCGCGGTGTATTACATCGACGTCTTTTCGCGCCGCTACGTCGAACGTCTCGCCATGGCGGAAGAATTAGAACGAGACTCACAAAGTCCCGGACTCTCCGAGTCCGAAATCGATCGATTGATGATGACCCCGATAGATTGATGCACGCGATCGATGAGATGGTTTGTCGTAAAATTTGTCGTGAAAACGCGCGCGAAATCGTCGCGACGCCGCGCGCCCGACCCGACGCCGAGAAGCGCGTTCCCGCGCCCTCAGCCCTCGTCGAAGACTTCGCCCGCCTCGTCCGCCGTCGCGTCGCCCGCCGGCTCGCGCTCGCCCTCTCGCTCCCACCGTCCGGTTTATCGACTAGTACATCGCGTCTACGCATAACAACAATCGATTCGGTCGCGTCTACGCTCTCGCGCGCGCCCTAGCTCGGCGCGTTCCCTTGCGCCCCCAACATCTGCCCCACGATCGCCACGCTCTCCCAGTACTTCGCCGCGCACCGATCCACGCACGAGTTCTCCCCCACGTTCAGTTCGCCGTCCTTGAACTTCTTATCGATGCACTTCTCGTAGCACGCGCCCACGAGCTTGTTGAACAGCTCCACGCGGTACTCCATCTCTTGTCCAGCCATGGCGAACGCCGCGTCGCGCTGTTCGGGCGTCATCGTCGGCGCGCCCTGTCCCGTCTGCGACATCGCGGTTTCTCTCGCCGCTCTCGCGTCGCGTCGTTCGCGTCGCTCGCTCGATCCGGCGTCGTCCGTCGTCCGTCGCGGCGTCGTCTGGCGGTCGCGCCGCCGCCGCGGCGTCGCGGTGGTTCGTCGCGCGCGCGTCGACCCTCGCGTCACGGTTCGATTTTCGCGATCGAACCTCGACGCGTCGATCGCCGCGCGTCGAGCGCGTCGATCGCGCGCGCGACAAAGAGACGCGCTGACTGTTTGCCCACACGCGAGTTCGACGCGCGCGCGAGGGGACCGACGCGGCGGCCCGCACTCGACGTCGCGCGCGCGTCGCGGCGACGAGCGCGCGGCGGGAGGCGCGGGAGACGCGTCCGCGAGACGCGCGTCGACGCGGCGATTCGATCGACGCGCGCGCGGGCGCGATGGCGAGCGCGCGCGCGGGACTCGGCGGTCGGTCGTTAGGCGGCGACGGCGACGCGCGACGCGCGACGCGCGCGCGCGCGCGGATGCGCGGCGCGAGGCGCGACGGGAGACGCAGCGCGCGCGTCGAGCGCGCGCGCGCGACGGGAGGGACGCGCGCGCGCGACGGCGCGATGGGGCGCGCGAGAGGGGGACGCGGGGAGGAGGCGCGAGAACGCGGCGACGTCGCGGCGCGCGCGAGAGCCGAACGACGCGATCGACGGGACGCGGTCGCGGCGAGCGGGAGCTCGAAGACGACGCGCGAGGATCGGGACGAGGGCGAGGAGGATCCGGACGAGGCGTGGGCGTTTGAGTTTCCGAAGTCGGCGAGCGACGTCACGACGCTCTGGCGAGGCGCGCCGAGTCGGTATCGCGTGCTCTTCGTCACGGTGTTCGCGTTCATCGTGTGTAACATGGATAAGGTGAATATTTCGGTGGCGATCATTCCCATGGCGCGGGAGTTCGGGTGGACGAGCACGCAGGCGGGGTTCGTGCAGAGCGCGTTTTTTTACGGTTTCGCGGCGTCGCAGTTACCGGGCGGGTACTTGTCGACGAAATTCGGTGGTGCCAAGGTGTTGCCGATCGGGATGTTGATTTTGTCGTTGGCGACGATCGCGATTCCGATCGTCGGCGTGAACGAGCAGAGCATTTTCCTGTCGCGCGTGCTCGTGGGTTTGGGCGAAGGCGTGGCGCCGAGCGCGGCGACGGATATCATCGCGAGAAGCGTCAGCGTGGGCGAGCGTTCGCGCGCCGTCGGGTTCGTGTTCAGTGGGTTCAACATAGGTTCGGTGCTTGGTTTGGGGGTGGCGCCACTATTGATAGAGGCGACGAATTGGAGGACGGTGTTCGCATTCTTCGGCTCGTGCGGTTTAGTTTGGAGTTTTTGGGCTTGGAAGCTGTACGGCGACGGCGGGATGGTTGACGAAAGTTACAAGGACGACGGCGTCACGGGTTTGACGGGTAAGCGCATATTCACCGTCGACGCAAAGGCGATAGCGAGCGGGAAGAGCCCGGCGGAAGACCCTCCGGTGCCGTGGGGGGAGTTTATATCGAATCCGTCGGTGCGCGCGCTCATGTACGTGCACTTTTGCAACAACTGGGGCTTCTACGTCCTACTCGCTTGGCTTCCGACGTACTTTACCGACGAGCTCGGGGTGACACTGACGAACGCATCGCTGTTGACTCTGCTTCCGCCGCTCGCGAACGTCGCGATGGCGTCCGTCGCCGGTCCGACTGCGGACCGCCTCATCGGCAGCGGCATGGAGATCACGAAGGTGCGTAAAACGATGCAAGCAGTCGCCTTCATGGGACCGGCGCTCGCCATGGGCTCGGCCGCATTGGTAGATCAGCCGGTGGCGACCGTGGGTCTGCTCACGCTCGGCCTTTCGCTAGGCGCGTTTTCGTACGCGGGTTTGTACTCAAACCATCAAGATTTGTCGCCCAAGTACGCGAGTATCCTGTTGGGCATGACAAACACGTGCGGCGCGCTTCCGGGCGTCATCGGCGTTCCGTTGACTGGGTACTTGATCAAAGAAACGGAAAATTGGGAGCTTAGCATGTTCGTTCCGGCGATGTTCTTCTACTTTACGGGAACGCTCGTATTCAGCAAGTACGGCAGCGGCGATCGACAAGCGTTCACGGGACAACCTATGCCCGAACCAGGCGAGATTCCGCCATCGTGCGATGGCGGCGGACATTAAACGTATGTACATATAGAAACACGCACGTATTATCACAACAGCACAATCGACGATCGTCCAAAAATCACGCCCAAAAATCATCGTCCTCCCCGGGGCCTAATCCGGCCTCGGCTCGCTCCACGAGCGCTCGATCGATGCCGAGCAAGATCTTACACCCTCGAGGCACCCCATAGCTACTGACTTTGTTGTCGTCGTCGTCCAAACGCTTACCGCAATAAAACAAAACTAGTGACTCCGGGCCGTCGAGCTTTTGCCGCGCCCCCGTGGTCATGTCCGCTCCAGAGCCCAACCCGCCCGCGCATAACGCGCGCGCCAATTCGCCAACCGTACCGCCATCGACGTCAAACTCGCACCGGTAACGACATCCATCGAAAAACACGGCGACGTGTCTGTCGTCCGTTCGCGCGGCGACCGTCGGTACGCTCGGCAAGAGCGCGAACCGCGGCGAATGCGCACTGGGTAGCTCCTCGAACACCGTCGCTTCGTCCTGCGGTAAGATCTCGCGTCCACCGCTCGCGTCGCACTGCCACGCGCCCTTTCCCAGCCCCACGTCCTTCCAATACTCCATGTCGTCCATCGCGGCGCGCGCGCGTCTCGCGACGACGAATCGCGACTTTTCAAGAGCCGTTTTCGGAGCGTTACGACGCGACGACGCGACGACATAACAACGCGCGCGCGGGCAGACAAACGCCCGCGAGCGCGCGCGATCGTCGACGCGGCCGCCGTGTCGTCGAACCGCGTCGAGCGATGGCGATTCAGACGCCGCGCGCGACGTCGGCGTCGCGCGCGCGAACGACGTTCGCGATCGGGCGAATCTTAAACGTGCACGCGCTGTACGAGTGGTTCGTCGCGCTGTTCCTGCGCTTCGTCACTCCTGGATGCCCGCGAGGGTTACCGAAGCTCGATCACGTGCGCGCGGTGTCGCGGCGGGTGACCCGCGTGCTCGGGCTGAATCCGAGCGCGTTGACACTGCAGGGGACGAATACGTACCTCGTGGGCACGGGACGCGAACGCGTGTTGATCGATTGCGGCGAAGGACGGCGTGGGTACGCGAAAAATGTGATCGAGGCGATGCGTGCGAGCGGGTGTGAGCGCTTGAAGTGCGTGTTGCTGACGCATTGGCATCCGGATCACGTCGGCGGGTTGCGCGGGCTTCGCAAAGCGTTGGGCGAAAACGTGCCGGCGTATAAACGAATTCGTACGAGTAAGGGGGAGTACGACGCGCGCGAGGGGATGGTGAGCCCGTATAATGTTCGGGCGTATGTAGATATACAAGATGGAGACGTCATCGCGGTGCCCGGAGCGACGCTTCGAGCAATATACACCCCGGGGCACACGACGGATCACATGTGCTTCGCGTTTGAGGAGGAGGGGGCAGTTTTCGCAGGTGATTGCGTTTTAAACGGGTCCACGAGCGATTTCGAGGACTTAACGATGTATTCATCATCACTCACGACGATCAAGGACGAGTTGGAGTCTTTCAAGCGACGCGGAGTGCAGGAGAATGGATCGAACAGACTGTACCCGTCGCACGGCGACGTCATCGAGGACGGCGCAAAGAAAATCGACGCCTACATCAATCACCGCGTTAGTCGAGAGACAATCTTACTGAACACCCTTCGCGAGCATCGTGAGTATGGGATGACGGCGTGGGAGCTCACGCGCGCGGTGTACGCATCCCTCGTCTCCTTCGTCGTTCTCTACACGTCGTGTGTGAAAATCACACGACAACACATCGAAAAGATGATCAACGACGGCGTCGTGCGCGAGCGACGAGAAAAGGGAACGCTATGGGGCGAAGTCGTGCGTTATCACGCCGTAGATTCCTAGTGTTGGGTTTCGTTTGTAACAACACCTAACTACGCTACGCTACGCTACGCTACGCTACGCTACGCTACAACGTCGCTCGAGTTCGCCGCTCGAGCCTCCTCCGCGACGGTCAAATCGTACATCTCAAACGCATCTAAAACCACCCCGCTCTCTTCATCCTTGAACACCGTACGATTTCCATTCACCGGCGCATCCCAGACGTTTCTCTCGAACAAAAGCTCCGGCAACACGTCTCGCCCTCGTCCGCGCAACGCTTCCTCGGCGTCGCATTTCGCCCACATCAACTGCACGCTCGGCCTGCTGTAAAACGCCCCCGTCGTCGCCTTGCGCCACGCCTCCGGCACGTCCAACGCATCGCACGCATCCTTAAACGCTCTTCCGTGATCTACGCCCGCCACGCCTGCCACCGCGTGCGCGAGCTCGTGCCGCACGCACCCGACGACGTTCTCGAACGCCGGGTCCAGCATGACGTACTTGGATAAAAACACGTCTCCGCGTTCGCCTCCGTCGCGTTCATCGTCGTACAGGTAGGTGATGCCGACGTAACTCTTGCACTTGTGCCAGCCGACGCGAAAGCGCGCGGGATCGAGCTCGGCGCGCGCGATCTCCAGCGCGCAGAGCTCGTTGGTGAGCGGCCAACGAAGGCTCAAGTCGTAGGACGAGCGCGCCCACGCGCGTTCGATGTCCGCGAGCGAGCGCGCGGCGTCGGCGACGGTGGCGCGACGCGCGGCGTGTTTGCGCGGCGCGAGCGCGCGCGCGGGTCGAGGCGCGGTGGCGGCGCGCATGGCGGCGAGGCGCGCTGTGCGGGCGCCGACGAAGTACGACGAAGTACGACGAAGTACGACAAAGTACGAAGCCGTTCACGAAAGTGCGCGTCGTGCAGATTACAATAACCTCTCTCCTCTAAGAAGACGCACGAACGATGCCGTTCGCTCATTGTAACGAGCGATATCGTTCGCGCGCGCGATGCGCGGTGTCGTCGACGACGCAAACGTCTCGCGAGCGAGAGACGCGTCGCCTAGTTGTCGACGATCGTCACCTCAACCTCCACGCCCGGTTCGATGGAGATTGACGTGATTTGCTTCACCACGTCCGCCGGCGAGTGCAAGTCGATCAAACGCTTGTGGATGCGCATTTGAAAGCGATCCCAAGTGTTCGTACCTTCCCCGCACGGCGACTTGCGCACGGTGAGCTTCAAAACCTTCGTCGGCATGCGCACCGGGCCCTTCACCTTCAACCGCTTATCCTTCGCCCCGCGAATGAGATCCGCGCACACCTTCTCGAGGTTCTTCACGTTACGAGACGTGAGCGTGATGCGAATGCGGTGCATCTGCTGCGTCGACTCTTCAGTCTTCGCGGCGGGCGCCTTGTACGGCGCGGCGGCGGCGGCGGACATCTTCCTGCGCGTCCAGAAATCGCGTCCTACGTCAGTCATTATTCTCCCACTCGATTCCCATCGCGCGCGCGCCCTTCGTCCCATCGCGCGCGTCGTCGTCGTCCCATCCATCCATCCGCCCCGCGTTCTAGGGCTTTCGCCCCGATCGCGTCTCGCGCCGCCCCCCCTCGCGCGCGCGTCTCCCGCGTCTCCGCGCGCGTCGTCCTCGTCGTCGCGTTCGCACCTCTCGCGTTCTCGCGCGTTGGGTCCGAGTCGACGATCCGCTTCGGTGGATCTCGTCACTGAGACTGACGCGCGCGCCGTCGCGCGCGCGCGCGTCGCGCGCGCGTTGCGAATCACACCGCGCGCGGCGCCGATATCGCGTCGATCGCGCGTCCGTCGCGTCGATCGACGGTCGAGGGTTCGATTTTCGCTATCGAACCTTGACGCGTCGATCGACGCGTCGATCGCGCGATCGATCGCGCGTCGATCGCGTCGCCGTCGTTATCCAAAACGCCGATCTCGACGACGCGCGACGCGCGCGACGCGGCACACACCGACGCCGCGCGCCGCGCGACGACGTCGAACGAACGCAGGGCGGAGGAATCACGCGCACGATGGCGTCGACGCACGCGTGCGCGTCGCGATTGACGGCGAGACGCGCGGGGAGTTTGAATGGTAAGGTTTTGCGGGCGCGCGCGACGGGCGGGGCGCGCGCGCGACGGGCGTGCGAGGCGAGGGCGGAGATCAAGGAGATCTTCATGCCGGCGCTGTCGTCGACGATGACGGAGGGGAAGATCGTGAGCTGGTTGATGGGCGAGGGGGACGCGATCGGGAAGGGGGACGCGGTCGTGGTCGTGGAGAGCGACAAGGCGGACATGGACGTGGAGTCGTTCGTGGATGGAATCATCGCGCACATCGCGGTCGGGGACGGGGAGGTGGCGACCGTGGGAGCGCCGATCGCGTACGTCGTCGATAGCGAGAGCGAGATCGAGGAGGCGAAGGCGAAGGCGGGCGGCGCGCCGGCGCCGGCGCCGGCCGCGCCGGCGGCCGCGGCGCCCGCGCCGGCGCCGGCGCCGGCGGCGCCCGCGCCGGCGGCGGCGGCGGCGGCGCCTGCACCGGCGGCGCCGGCGGCGCCGGCCGCGCCGGTGGCTTCCGGTCGCGTCGTCGCGACGCCGTACGCGAAGAAGCTCGCGAAGAAGCACAAGGTTGACCTCAAGACGCTCGCCGGTACGGGCTTGAATGGCCGCATCACCGCGGTGGACATCGAGAACGCCGCGGGCTTGCCGCCGACGCCGAAGGCTGGCGCCGCGCCTGCCCCGGCAGCGGCCGCGGCCGCCGCACCGAAGAAGGCGGCCGCCGTCGCGCCTCCGGCGCCCGCCGGCACCGTCGTGCCGCTCTCGGGCATGCAAGCCGCCGTCGCGAAGAACATGTTGCCGTCTCTCTCAGTTCCGGTCTCCCGCATCGCGATGAGCATCTGCACCGACGAGTTCGACAAGTTGTACGCCACTCTCAAGCCGAAGGGTGTGACGATGACCGCCTTGCTCACCAAGGCTGTCGGCGTCGCGCTCGCGCAGCACCCGATCATGTACTCCACCTACCACGACGGTAAGGGCATCGTGTACAACGACAAGGTGAACATCGCCGTCGCCGTTGCGCTCGATGATGGTTTGATCACGCCAGTCTTGAACGACACCGCCAACACCGATGTCTACCAACTCGGCCGCGAATGGAGCGGGCTCGTGAAGAAGGCGCGCAGCACTGGCTTGTCCCCGGCTGACTACGCCGGCGGTAACTTCACCATCTCCAACCTCGGCATGTTCGGCGTCGACCAATTCGACGCCATTCTCCCACCGAACCAAACCGCGATCCTGGCCGTCGGCTCTTCCAAGAAGACCGTCGTCCCGGTTGGTGGCATGATTGGCGTCAAGAGCTTCATGACGGTCAACATCGTCGCCGACCACCGTCACGTCAACGGTAACGTCGCGGCTGACTTCGGCAAGACTTTGCGCGAAGTGATCGAAAACCCTAGCAACCTGACGCTTTAAGTCGAAACTTTGGTGTTAGTAGGGCGTAGCGAGGTGATTCATTAATACACAATTTCGTTTGTATTCAACTTTTTAGACGCGTTCAATCAAATGCGGCACAATTTTCGCGGATTGCGAGCGACCCTAGTATATTTAAAGCTGCGAGGACGACCAAGACTTGGCGACGGCATCGAGAAGGCGTTCGTGAAGTGCGCTAGATGCGGCGATGATACCGCGATCCAACCCTTCGATGTAACGCCCGCCGGCAAAATTGAGCGGCGCGCCACCAGCGTCAGACACCCGACCACCCGCCTCCTCGACGAGAATCACGCCCGCGGCGTGATCCCAAATCTTTTCTCTGTACCCAGCCTTGGGAAACTTCATGAAAACGTCTGCATCGGCTCGCGCCACAGAGCCGTACTTGACTTGAGAATAAATGCGCAACGGTTTGCACTCGATACCGAGGTTGGTTGCCACCGCCGCCGTGAAACCCTGAGACGAGTTCGCCTTCATCACCGGCTCGGTGAATTTGGCTTTTTGGGGATCGAAAGCACCGCTGACCGTCACCTTACTCGGTTCAAAGTTTAGCTCCTCGTCAACAGGGAACATGTATGACCCATGGCCGCGCACGGCGGTGAAAATACAGCCCTTGTACCAACCGAGCGAGTCGCCTGCGAGCATCTTTGACACCAACCTCGGCGAAAAGCCGTAACTGTAACTCGTCTCAAATTCCAATACGTCTCCTTGCTTGGGCATGTTCGGGCACCCCATGACCCCAACCTTCAAATCGCCTTCGTCCATCAGCGCCAGCGCGATGGCGTACTGATCACCTCGCACGAAACCGAGCGTCCCGTCCACCGGATCCAAAATCCAATGCTTGCCCTTTGCCCCGCCCGTACTCTTTCCTTTATTGATCGCGCTCACCACGTCTTGCGAGCTCAATTCCACGGCATCATCCCCAATGTGAGTCTTCAACGTCTTATTCACCAACGCCACGATCTTCGCCAGCGTCGCGGCGCCGCCTTCGCCGCCTTCGGTGAGCGCCTCGGCGTCCTCCTCGCCGACGAGCGTCATATCCGGAAAGTCTTGCGAGATTCGCCTGTTCGTCATCCGCGTCGCGCTTTTCGTCAGTCTCCGCGCCCGATCGCGACTTAGAAATGTTTACGCGTCCATCGTCGCCGCGATCGCCATCGTCGCTCGCCATCGCGCGTACCACACGATTATTGCCTGCGCCGCGTAGTCGGCGAGCGTCACGAGCGATCGATCCTCCTTCGTCTCCGCCTGTTCGTCCATGCGCATCAGCTGCGCCTGCACCTCCTGACACAGCGTGCTCGCCAAACGAACGGCGTCGAGCGCGGTCTCGAGCTCGCGGGCGTAGGCGCCGCCGTCGATGCCGAGCGACGCCGCGGTGTCGGACGCCGACGCCGCCGCGCGCGAGCGACGGGAAAGCGTCGAGCGCGCGCGATCGCGCTGGATTCGGGACGCGCGCGCGGGCGCGTGGGTCGCGCGCGATGCGCGGGCGGCGGTGGTCGACATCGGGGCCGACGAGCGAGCGCGCGCGGGCGTGTGCGGGGCGAGAAAGCAGGGGTAGGTTTGTCGCGCGCTTTATCGTACACGTCTACGCCGGTTGCTCGGAACGAGGCGGGCTCTCCTCGTCGAAGCACACCCTGATCGACACGCCCTTGGCGTCTAAATCCCACGCCATGGTGTAACACGCGGCCACTAAGGCGAGCACGGCGAGCCACTCGCAAAAACCTATGAGCGAATACGCCGTCCGGCTCTCGTCCTTGCCCACGAGCGCCGAGAGCGCGGTGAATCCGCCGACGCCCAATCCCGCGAACGCCAATCCCGCGACTTTCGCGCGCATGCTGAATCGACTCACCGCGTCTTCGTGTTTTCTCAACTGCGCGACGACGCACGCGAGCCATATCCACAGCGCGAACAAGAATCCAAACGCCGCCGTCACGTGCGCGCCGAACGATTCCCCATAGTTTATCGCCGCCGTCAGCGCCAAGCATATCGCCGCCACGTACCCCACTCGCGCGCTCCTTCGCCCGTGCGCGCGCCATCGCGCATCGCTCGTCGCGTATCGATCCAAATATACCTTCACGACCGCCACCATGAAGAACAGCACCCACGACGCGAATCCCAGCGCGAATTCGCTCACCGCGCTCTGCGGCGTCCCCGTGAACGTCTCGGAGATGATCGGGAACACGTTCGTCGCGATCGCGCTCTGCGACGTCGCGAACGCGTAGGTGGTGACGATGCACGCCACCGTGCTCGCGCACGCGACGCGCACGAGCGCGCTCGCGGAGATCTGGTCGTCGAAAGTCGCGCTCGGTCAGCGCCTCGTCGTCGCCTCGTCGGCGCGCGTCCGCGCGTCGCGCGCGCGCGCCTCGACGCGTCGCGCCGCGGGGCGTCGCGGAGGGCGTCGCGTCGCGCGCGCCGTCGCACCTCGTCGCCGGACGCCGCGCCGGGCGCCATCGCGCGTCGTCGTCTGTCGCGCGCGTTTCGCGACGCACTGCGCGACGCGCGTCGGGCATGGAGCCGCGCGCGCGCGGCGCGGCGGCGCGGCGGGGGAAGGCCAAGGTGCGCCGCGACGAGACGCGCGACGCGCGACGCGCGACGCGCGCGACGAGGGCGCGCGCGACTGATTTCGATTTGATTCGCGACGCAACAGCTCGACGCATTTCGCGCGCGGGAACGCGGCGACGCGCGCGCGGACGCGTCGAACGATGGACGACGGACGATTGACTTGGCGCGCGCGACGCGCGACGGCGCGCGCGACGCGCGAAGCTCGAGCGACGGCGCGGTGGACGCGACGACGACGGCGACGGCGACGACGGCGGCGGCGGCGGCGCGCGCGACGGACGACGCGAGCGAAGACGCGAGCGAAGACGCGCGGGATGAGTTCGAGGAAATGCGAGGGGTGCTCGAGCGCGCGCGAGCGGAGGCGCGTCGGGCGCGAGAGGAGACGGCGATGGTGAAGGCGGAGCTCGCGGTGCTGAGGCGGAGCGCGAAGGAGGCGAAAATGTCGGCGGACGCGGCGAAGGGCGCGGCGGACGAAGCGAGCGGGAGTCGAGCGGTGTTGGAGGCGCGCGCGGTGGAGGCGGAAGAGGCGCGAGAGAGAGCGGAGAAGGCGCTCGATGCGGCGGAGACGGAGGCGAGGGAGGCGCGACTCGCGCTGGACGCGGCGCTCGCCGAGTCGGAGGAAGCGAGAGCGGCGCGGGCGGACGTAGAACGACGATTAGAGGTCGCCACCGCGCGAGCGACGGACGAGGAGCGAGAAAAGTCACGTTTCGATGAAATTATTCGCGAACGCGACGCGGCGCTGCGCGCGAGCGAGACCGCGAACGCGAGATCGCGAAGTTTAGAATCCGCGTTGGCGGAGTCGCGCGAGGAGCAGCTTCGCGCCGAGGAGGAAGCTATGCAGCTTCGGCGAGATTTAGACGAGAGCCGCGAGGAGCGACGACGCGCTCGCAGTGACGGCGCAATTTCGGCCGTGAACGACGACGGGACGAGCGCGGGCGACGTGGACCGGCGAAGGGGGCAATTTGTCGCCGACGAGGACATCGCGGCGCAGCAGGAGGAAAAGTACGCCTTGCTCGCCGAGTTACAAACGGAACGTCGCCGTCGCATCGAAGTCGAGGCCGAGCTCGAGGACGTGATTAACACGCAAAATGATATGAATGCGCGCGCGGAAACCGCATCGCGCATCGCCGCGGTGGCGGAAGGCGAGGCGGACGATTACCGCGCGCGCGTATCGGAGACGGAAAAGGCGACGAGGGCGGCGAAACGTTCGGCGACGGCGTTCGAGAGCCGCGCGGTGAAGGCGGAGAGCGCCATCGCTGCCGTCAAGCTCGTTATCGGCGAATCCGAAGACGCGAAGCACAGCGACGACGAGCTGCACCTCCGCGTCCGAGCGTACGTCGATCGCAAGACGCGGCGGGCGGACGCCGCGCTCGCCGACGCCCTGGAAGAGGCCCAACTTTTGCGCTCAAAGGCGAAACAGATGGGTGAATCCCGCGTCACCGACGCCGCGAGCGTCGACGACCGCGTGCTCAAACTCGCGGAAGTTCGCGACAAGCTCGTGGAAGAGATGAACGCCCAATCCGCCGAACTCGAACGCGCCGACGCCGAGATCGAGACCCGCGCCGACGCCGTCGCCGCCGCGCGCGACGAAATCACCGACCTCGAGCTCAAGCTCGCCTCTTCCAACGCTCAAAACGCGCGTCTGATCGAAATCATCGAGGAACAGGGCCGATGGTCCGCCGCCGAGCCGTCCTCGAGCGTCTCCGCGTCCTCCGCGGCGCGCGCCGCCGTCTCCGCCCCCGTCACCCCCGTCAAATTCGCGCCTCGTCGCGCCGACGTTCGCCGTCGAGACCTCGCCGCCGACGTCCTCGGCGATCGCAAGGCGCTTCTCGCTCGCATCGAGGCGCGCTTGCTCGAGATTCACGCGCTCCAACGTTAATTCACGCGCGACCGACCGCCCACCAGCCGCCATTCGAGACGATTCACCGCTCGCGCTCGAACGCGCGCTCGGCGTCCTCGTACGCCTCTCGCACGCGATCGCACACCGAGATGACGTCCAACAGCGCGTCCCGCATCGCGCCCTGCGCCGTCGTCCCGTTCGCGCCCGTCGTCTGCACGCGCACGCGCGCCTCGCGCTTCATCGGATGCGGCACCGAGTACCCGCACAGCGCGACGTCCGCGTTGCCGTTCAGCGCGTGTCGCAGCGCGTTCGCCAGCGTGTGGTCCTCGCCCGCGAGCGTGAAGGTGGCCTCGTTGGACGTCGCGGCGCGGCGCGGCGCCGTCATGGCGACGACGACGAGTGCGGGGGCGAGGGACGCGGTTCGAGGACGCGTCGTCTCGGCGACGCGAGGCGCGGGAGACGGGCGGCGACGCGCGGCGACGCGCGCGGGACGGCCGGGACGGATGCACGTGCCGAGCGACGCGTTTCAGGGACGGTCGCCGGAGATCGCGGCGAGGGACGCGCTCGGGAGGCTGTTCACGGCGGTGGCGGCGCGCGCGACGCTGGCGGAGACGCTCGAGCGCGAGGGCGCGGAGAGCGAGACGTATCTGGCGTTGAAAGCGTACGTGGACGCGCATCCGATCGGGAGGGACGGGAACGATTGGTTGCGGGGACTGATGGCGCGCGACGACGCGGGGAGTCGCGCGGCGGGGTTGCGCGTGTTGGAGGCGCGAGAGACGTACGCGAACGAGGTGTTTTCGTTCGAGGAGGTGCGGGAGATGGTGGAGAAGGCGGTGACGGAGGAAAACGATAAGTTGATGGCGGATTACGTGAAGAGAATGCTGCCGAAAATGTAAGCTATGAGTACAGATTAATGAATATTACACTATGACTATGAATGCGTCGCGTTCAGCACAAGTAACCGCGACAGTTGTCGGCGCCGCAATAGCACGGCACTTTGCCGTCTTCGCTTTCGAATCTGTAGTTGTACGTCAGCTCTTCCCCGGGCCGAACGTCGGTTCGAGCGAAAAAGATGATGTGATTCGCGTCGTCTACTTTGACGATTTTTGAGTACATGTTCGGGTTGCAGCTGTGATTGGTGAATCGCGCAAAGTTTCCTTGAAACGTGCAATCGACGACGGTGTCGTCGTCTTGTTTTAAGAGGTAGCAATCCACTCCGTTATCTTCGTAAAAGGTTTCGCGAAGATCCGCGACGGTGCTTCGACACGTCTCGCCTTTGAACTGCGTGACGATGGAACCCGCCTTGTGGAAAACCTTGGCCACCAGTCCCCATCCGTGTATGTTGGATTTGGCGAACGTGAGTCTATCGGAGTACGACGCCGTCATTTGTTCGAGCTTCTCTCGCATCGTGAGCCCATGCTGTTCGACGACTTTATCATCCGAAGCGCCGTTCACGCCCCTAGCCTTGCGCTCCGCTTGTACCGCCGCAAACTCTTCGGGCGTGTACTTTTTTGAAGCAATCAACTCGCGCTTGAAGGCGCCTCGCGACCCGCGCACGATGTACGGCGTAAGTCCGACGTACAGACGTTTTCCTGTCTTCGGCGGTGGTCCCGTAACCTTGGCGTTTTTGTCGTTTTTATTCAATCCAAGACGCTTGTACACGTTGGCTTGAATTTCTTCGAGCTGCTTGCGGCTGAGATTTCTCTGGTGTCCGAGCGATTTGGCGGACAGGTCAACGGTTTTTTCGCGCCGGATTTCGCATCCCCACACCTCGAGCCATTTTCCAAGCGACATTACCGTTCGGTTATTGAGGACGACTCTGATGTGATGGCTCCACTTCTTCGGTCCTTTCACTCCAATGTGGGCTTCAAACCGCGACCTCTCGTGGTACACCGGCCCTTGGTCGCTATCGACGCACGCTCGACACAGACATTCGATTCGTCGCGTTTGTACGTGATATGTCCCAGATACACCTTTGCATACGACGCTCACCATCGCTGGCAAGTCATCGGGAACGTGCGTACGAACGGCGTCTTCGTCTTCCGATTCTTCGTCGTCTGAACCCTCCATGTACGGAGCGTTATCACCAAGCGCGATGCGTCGATCGATCTCGTCGTCCTCAAACTCTTGAGGCACTGAACACACCGAAAATGCGGCTTCAGGATTTTTCTGACACGTCCACATGTCGGCATCATCGGCAGATAACTTCTCCGCAAAACTTTGAGGGACGCGCCGCCACTTCCCGCACGACGGGTTCTCGCACTGCACCCAAGCCTCTTTCTCACGAGGCTTTTTCGGCCGCCCGAGTTCCGCGATCTTGGCGCGGTCTGCGGGATTAGACGGTCGTTTTGCTGATGTAAATTGTGCGTTGGCGATCGCCAGTTGCGTCTCAAGTTGTGTGTTTTTGCCAGAGCTTAATTTTGCGGCTTCAGGCAAAAACGACAAATCCGGTGCCTCGCCATCGACGAATTTCAAATTTTGCGCATCACGCGTAAACGATATCATCAAGTCTGTCCCATCGTCGAAAATGACTTTATACCGAATGCCAGTGCGCGTTATCGTGACGTCAATCATCGTTCCGTCTTTCCAGTCCGGTGCGAGAATGGTACCGGTGTCGATTTGCACGCGGCGTCCAACGAGAGCTCTTGCTCGAGTCTCTTCGCCGCTCTTATCTTCCAACTTGTCGTCTTCAAATGTTCCCAGACCGAGACCGAGGAGTGCGTGCGTACGCGAAGCTTTGGGCCGTTGGGCTTTTGGTTTTGCCGACATCGACGCAACCTTGGCCGTTTTTCCAGTATTCGCGAGCACGACGATATTGTGATCGGTAAGCCAATCACCGAAAGCTTGCTCGCCACCGTTATCGTCGACGACGACTCTGATTGACGTTTTCCATTTCTTGGTGTGCTTCATACCCGCGTGCTGCTCCCATCTGTTCGCTTCCCACAGAGTCGTCGCGTCAGAGTTCGTGGCTTCGGCCTCACGTCTGCACCGTCCGCAGAGACATTTGATCAACGTATCTGCTGGTCTAAATATTCCTCTAAACGTCTTGCAGTAAATGTTTACTTCGGGAATATCCGGACGCGGAACGTTTCCTTCAGGTACGGGTAAGCCGCCGGGAAGTGCCGGGTACTTTGCTTCCGGCAACTTTGCTTGCAGCGCCAACGTCGCACTCTGAGGTGAGCTCTCGGAACGCTCTGATACGGTTTTACGTCTCTTTGATTCCGGAAACGTCGTTGAGGGATCTAATTTGGCATCGGCATCCTCCACGGCATCCTCGGCGTCTGTTTTACCGCCTTCGGCATTGTCGTCGTCGTCGTCGTCTGTTGGATCGGCGTCGTACTCAACGTCGAGATCTGTCGAGAGTTCTGCGTCGTCGTCGTCGTCGTCATCCTGCAATAAGTCTTCAGTAGTTTCCATGGTATCGACGCGTTGATGCGCGATGACGTCGTCTTTTGTATGCACCATGTCTGTATCAGCACGTTCCGTCATGTCGTCGTCGTCGTCGTCATCCTCGTCGTCGTCGTCGTCGTCGTTCTCGTCCTCGTCGTCCGCGTGCAAGACCCGTTTACGAACTCGATACTTCTTCGTTCCTGACCCGGGAGCGTCGGGATTTTCTTCGTTTTCGTCCTTGATGTCCGCCTCCGTCCTCGGATGACCAAGTTGCTCGTAACGACGGAACTTTGCGCAGTTCATGAAGTCTGTCTCAGAGTCTGAGCTCAACTCTGGCTCATCAGCGAGCGTCGCGGATGCTTCTCGTCTCTCGCGCTCTTCTGTTTCCGCGCGCATCTCCGCCTTGGTACGTTTTCGTTCCTTATTGGCACCACACTCCAACAGCCGTCCCTCCTGGCCGATCTTCAAGCCCTCTGTGCCGGCGTAAATTTGTGCGCGCTCGACGTCGACACGACAGTGTCTATGACAGTACGACAGTAACTGTAATGGCGATTCATCATCGTCGCCATCGTCGTTGGCATCCATGTACAAACCAGTCGCGCGCGCGCACAACGGATGATACGCGATGTAGCAACCCGGATGACAGCATTGGATTTTCGCGCCCATGCGTTGCTTACAGACCGTGCACAAGAGCGACCAGCGTTCTTTTTGAATGTTTGCGATGTTATCGATGGGCTCCATGCGCTCGATATCAAGCACGGTGGTCTCGGGTATCCATTGGCAGCACGCGCTGTGCGCCCAGAGCGAAGGAATCGTCGTCGGTTTGAGCGCACCGCCGGCGACGGGACACAAACAACACAAGGGTGTTTCGCTCACTGCACCACCGGTGTGCTCGCACGAACGACACAGCCAACCGACGGTGTCGTCTGGTATGTCTGGAACACCGTAGCAAGACTGATGCACCGTCACCGCGCACGCCTCGCACGTGATGAGCTGGTCAAAGTCGAAGTCGCGCTCATCGTCGCACACCGCACACCGATCGACGCTCCAACTCACTTGCACGATTTCGTAATCCAGCGAAGCATTTTCATCGTCCTCGGTATGTTGATCCCTACGAGCGTTGAAATCATTGCCGTCCAAGAAACGTCCTATGGGCATCTTTGCCGGCTCAATCATTCTCAAAGACGCCTTCCACTTTTTCGCTTGCCCCATGCCAGCGTGCTTTTCGAACTCAGTCGGCGTCATGTACTTGTTCGTTCCTGCGCAATCCGAGCATTGACACATCACTTGATTCAAGCGCGTGTAATAGTCTGCGGCCACGCCGTTACAAATCACCGCAAGTGTCTCTGGCAACTCGTTCCCGTCGCGAAGCTTGGAAATATCACCCGCCTTGGAGCGACGCGACGCCTTGCTCGCATCGGGGTTTCGTTCCGTCTTCACCCTCGCTGCGTGCGCGTCTGGGTTCAAGATTTTATCGTAACGCTTTCGCTGCTGGTCGTCGAGCTCGCCGCTCTCAAACATCTCCGTGATCATCTCTCTAAATCGCTCCGCCTCATCTCTGGCGAGCTCCTCGTATCTCTCGCGCTCTGACGCGTCAATCTCGCGCCACGCCGCACCCTGCTCGCGATAGACCGCGGCGAAATCTATGTTATCTTCGCCGTTTTCGTCTTTGTACTGTTGGAAGAAATCCGCGGCGAAGAGCTGCCACGAACTCTTCGGTCGTTTGGGCACGGTGTTTTGCTTCTTCGACACTGCGTGCGGCGATTTCATCGTCCCCGCTCGCACCGAGGCTGAGGAAGAACCCTTTAGGAGTTTATCCAGCGTTGGCATGCGCCTCAGCAGCATTTTAGCCTCTTTCATCTCCTTTGAAGGTCGACCGACTCGAGGTTTGCTGAGAAGTTTTTCCAAGCGCTTGCGCTCTCGAATCTGCGCCTTGCGTTCAGCCTCGACGCGCGCTTGCTCCGCGAGTCTCGCCTCCGCGGCGATCTGCTCGGGAGTTTTACTTCTACACACCGGACACGCGTACGGAATATCCTCATCCTCACCGTTTTGTTCTCTATCCAACACCTCCGCCGCCACGGCGTCGCATTCGCGATGAATCCACATCTCGCATCGATCGCACCCCACCATGGCGTCGCCCGCGCTCCAGTGCCACACTCGATCGCACACCGGACAGAACTGACCCTCTTTGTGCAACTTTCTGCACAGCGCGCAGAGCCCATTCGAGTTTTTCGATCGCAACGACTCGTCATCCGTCACGCCGCACGACGCGCACCGACGCGTCGCCAGCCGCTCCGCCGGCGCGCTGCACGGCAACCCGAACGAGTCCTGTAATCCCAGCACCCCCACCTCGTCTTCGCGCTCGCCCTCGCGCGAGCCATCGTCGCCGTCGAGCCCCTTCCCGTCCCCCCCCCGATCGTCGGCTCTCCCTTCGCTCTCCGTCGCCCCGACGTCGTCCTCGTCCGCCGCCGCCGCCTCGCGCGCCTCCTCGCACGCCTCCTCGAACGCCCTCGGTCGCATTCGCTTCGCCACGCGCTGCGCGTCCAACCCTCGTCGCACCCCTCGCGCCCACGCCATCAACCCCTCCGCGGGCGCCCAGCAATAATCCCTCTCCCGCCCCCGCGTCCCGCTCGGCCCGTAAAACATCACGCAGCAGCACGCCGCCGCGAAATCCCTCCGCACCGCCTCCGGCGCTCGCCCCACGTCCACGATCACGCCCGGCCACATCGGTTCCCGTCCTCGCGCGCCGACGCCTCGCGCGAACACGACGTCTCCCGCGACGTACGACGCGAGCGGCGCCGGCGAATCGTCCGCGTCGTCCGTCGCCCCCCTCGTCGGTCGCGCGCGCGTCGCGCGTCCATCGTCGCCGTCGTCGCCGTCCGTCCGCGCCGTCGACGTCGACGGCATCGCGACGCGCGCGCCGCCCGCGACGGGCGCGCCCGGGAGCATCGCGCGACGCGACGCGTCGCGAACGCGCGCGCGGCGCGGCGCGGCCGCGCAATGCGCCGACGTATGAAAACCCATCCGAGATCGCGCGCGTGTTTCGGGGCACGAAACACCCGCGCGCGGCGAGAGATTCGATCGCGCGATCGCCACGTGCCGCGCCGACGGCCGCGCGACGCGCGATCGCGCACACCGCGCTTTTCGAACGCGCAATACGTCGATCTCGGCGAACTTCGCGAAATTCGCGCCGCGCGAAAAAAAAAGAAGCGCCGATCCGCAAAGACGGAAAAGATTTTCTCGCGCGCGCGATCGGATCTCGAACGCGGGGGATTCGCGCGATCGACGACGTGAGGTTCGCGCGCGATCGATGATCGCCGACTCCAGGGTCGCGCGATCGCGCGATCGATCGATCGCGCGCGCGTGCCGCGCGCGGCCGACCGCGCGCGCGCGGCCTTTCGGAACCCGCGGGCGCGCGCGCGGGAGACGACGACGCGCGAGGCGCGCGGGCGAGCGCGAGCGCGGGCGCGAGCGCGCGCGGGGGGGTTCGGTGCGAAAAAATTCGCGCGCGGCGACGTCGAGGCGCGGGCGCGGAGACGCGGTCGGCGACGGCGCGAGGGCGGTGGCGATTCATCCATCCATCGCGCCATCGAGCCATCGAGCCATCCATCGCGGCGCGGCGGGCGAGACGGGGGGCATGGGCGTGGTGTCGCGACATCGATCGACGCGCGCGCAGGCGGTGAACGGGATGCGCGATAACGGCCTGCCGCGGAGCGACAGCGCGATGACGCTGCGGAACGCGCAGAAGGGGTCGGAGACGAGCGCGCGCGCGACGCGGGGCAAGTCGCCATCGCGCGCGGCCGGAGATCGCGGTGATCCGTGTGTGACGGACGCGAACCGGGTCGCGGCGACGGCGGCGACGCGCGGGGACGGGACGGAGACGCCGCTGGGGGGGGAGGACGAAGACGAGGACATGCTCGGGGAGGAGACGCCGTCCGCGAGGGAGCTGGTGCCGGATCGACGGTGGTACACGCTGGTGAAGATTCACGACGACGGGTGCACGGTGGCGGTGTCGGACGCGGAGCTGGCGATGCTGGAGGCGAGCATTTTGAAGGAAAACGTGGGGGGAGGGGCGAACGCGTGGACGCGACCGTCGTCGATGCGACCGTGCTCGAGCGAGGAAGATGGTTCGGGCGGACGATGGGCGCCGGACGACGCGGAGGAGTACGAGGAGTGCGGGGCGAGCGGACGCGGCGGGGACTCGATGTCGGCGTGGGAGGACTCGGAAGTCAGCAGACTGCCGAGCGCGGCGCCGGGCGTGGCTGGGCACACCAAACCGGGCGGTCCGTGTGATCACTGCGGTGCGTTGGACTCGCCGCAGTGGCGCCGAGGACCGGCGAGCAAGCCGATGCTGTGCAACGCGTGCGGCACCCGATACCGCAGAACGAACAACCTGGGACCGTCGCCGTCGAGCCGCATGGCGACGCCGGAGAAACGCAAGGCGACTGCGGTACAACAAAACGACACCCCGCGTGGGAAAAAGAACGCGCGCTGCGGTGCTATCGGTGAAAAATTTTCCCGAGCAAATGCGATGGTTTACTAAATAAACCTCGCCCAACGACGTGTTGGCGTCCGGATCTTATCTTCAAGGATCTAAAATCTATTCCAACCTAATTCACCTATTCCTTTGAAGATCACAAGCAGTGGATGCAAAAATATAGAAGCCGCAAAAATGTTATTACAAACATGAATTTAGTAGTTTACATGCGTTGCCTAAGCTTCACCTCTCGCGACGAGGTGCTCGCGCAGCCAGCGCTTCTTCGCGAGCAACTGCGCTTTGCGCGATTCCAGTCTGGCGCCGTCCTCGCGCGCGGAGGCAGCCAGCCTGGAGAATTTCGAATTCGTCGATGACGCGTCGTTACCAGGGCTCGTTGACGAGACCGTTTCAACATCATTTGGCGCGTTTTGATTCATCGAAGCCTTTGACGGCGTCGGCGAGGCAAAACTGCGCAGACGATTGCCAAAGCTGCCGAGCTTGGATCCGGCGATGTCGGTTAGTTTTTCCATCTGACTCGTCAGCGAGCGGAGAGAGTTGCCCGACATCGGCGATGCGTGCGATGGATTTAGCTCACGTATTGATCCAGGTGATGTAGAGAGCGAAGAGCTCGCGTCTAGCCGACTCGTCGATGCGGCGAGTGCGGCTTGCGTGTCGCTGAGCGCCTGTGCGGACGAGTCGATGATGCTGACGTACTCCAGAACGACCTGGCTCGTGATTTTGCGAACGAACGATGACCACTCACGAAGGATTCTCACGCAAGAATTTCTCGCGCTCGCACTCAATTCTTCGATGATGTCGGCGAGTCGCTCAAAATCGTCGACGAAATCCTTTGAGCCCCGTGCGACGAGCTCGTGCTCCAACCACTCGCCCGCTTCAAAGACGAGCAATAACGACGCGTTGGTCTGAGATAACGTGCGCGAAGATATCGCCCGCACGCTTTGTGATGTTTGCTTCTCACGCTCCAGCGCGTTCGAGCGTCGACTCAGAACCGATTCGAGCGTCTTGACGCTTTGCAAAGCCGCTCGAAGACGTCTTTCTTCATCCGCGTGCGATTGCTCCAAGCCGTCTTTTGCGCTCACACTGCCAGTCTCGCTATCGCTCGCCGCCAACGCGTCATCAATGGCAATATGCGACTTATCATACGCCTTCATAAGTTCGCGTGAGACCTGCTCGAGCTTTTTCTCCGTTGATTCCTGCTTTATCTTGTTGCGGCTCTCCGCGTTCGCCGCCCAATCGTTCACCGCGTCCTCCTCCGCGGATAATTCGTCCTTGAGTTTTGCCGTAGTCGCGCTTAAATTTTGCCTCAACCTCGGCAAGTCTTCGATCGCTTCCGTGTGCGTGCGCTTCACCATGATTCTAATTTCGTTCAACCTATTCTCCGTCTCGTTCTTATGAGACTGAAAAGACGCGGCGAGATATTCCTCGTCCGGTTCGGCGGTGATTGAAGCCTCCGCGTTTGTGTCCTCTCCGAGGTCTTCCCAACCATCTGCTCGGGATATTTTCGGTGTGACACTTTTTTTACGCTCACCGACGAGCACGCTCACCATCCACGCGAGTTCAGCACGGATTTGTTCGAGGGACTCGAGGACAATTTCCGCCTGTTCGATTGTGACCTCAAAAATTGACTCTGTCCAAAGCGGCCACATCGATCTGTTGTACGATTGCGAAGCGAGAAACACGCTCAAATCTGGCGCCATTTCCAACTGTTGATCCATAGTGTTGCGAAGTGTGATGACTTTTGTCGCGAATTCACCTTGAAGAAAGCGAATCTCTTCGCAAAATGATTTCAGTCGCGACTCCAGAATGGCGCGCAACGGTCGCAAAACGATTTGTTTCACGCACGTCAACACTTTATCGCCATGCTCTGTGAGCGCATTCGCGTGCGTCTCAATCGACACCACTTTGGCAAAGATTGAATTCAGCTCACTCGTTTTGAGAATAGATTCGGGTGAGTTCCTGTCATCACTCGAGTGTCGCTCACGCTGCGACTCGTTTTCGACGGGTTCGCCATTCATGTCGGAATCATGAACACTGCTCGCGAGCGATGCATCCTTGAGCATGGATAACTCATCTTTCAAATTTTCAGTCGCGCACATATTTTCGTGCGCGGCCGTCATTTTATCTCGTAGATCTCCCGAGAGTAGACCGACGTACAAGTCATCCACATCCGTCAACGCCGACACGTTTGTAATCGCGGCGGGCAACCGCACGTCGCTCGGACGTCGAAACTTCCCTCGCACGCGCGCCGTAAGTTCGTCTACTTTCGCGGGCGAAAGTTCGTTGCTCAATAACTCGCGAACTCGCGCTAGAAACGCGTCGCACTCCGCCTCATCGCACGCGTCGCCCTCGCCTTCGCTTGCCGGCGCTCGGCGCAAACTCTCGCTGCATCGTTGCAGCAGCTCGATCGCCTCGCCCATCTCCGTGGTCGCTAAAATTGCCTGCGCGTTCCGTTCGAGCAGCGCGACGCACGCCGCAAATAGCGGCGCGCGGTGTCGGTGCCTAAACATCTCATCCCACACCTCCATCGTCGCTCGCGTCGGTAACACGTTGACGAAGAGCGTGAGCAACCACTGCCCGCTCATGATGGCCGCGATGATATCATCCGGCCCCAGCGCCCCCACGTGCAAGCCAACGCTCGGCAAACGCTCGCGCAATATCCTCATAAACACCCTCTGATCGAGTTTCGCCGCCGTCATCCCTTCCGAAAAGTACCCCGGCACGATTTCCCCCACCAGCTGCACCAGGCACCAAAACGCGTCCTCCTCGTCCAATCCCGCCAGCAACAAAAACGCCGCGATCGAGTGCATCGACTGCACGTACCCGATCTCCGGTTCGTGCGACACGAACGCCAGCAGCACTCGCTTCAGCGCGTTCCAATCCTTCGTTCCCGGCTCGCTCAGATCCAACGCGTTTCGAAACGCGCCGCCGACGCGCGGCAAATCCTTATCAATCTGCCCCGACGTCTCCGCGCTGTGCGTCTCCTCGTCCCCTCTCAGATCCACCAGCGCGCGATAGTGCCCCGGGTACGTCTCCCGCATCCCTCGCGCCGCGCTCCGCGCCCACGTCTCGCTTCGCGCCGCGTCGTTCGCGTCTCGCGCGTGCGTTTCGTTCGCCATCGCGCGATTCGATTCGACGCGATTCGACCTCCCTCGTCCCTCGTCCCTCGTCCCTCGCGCGCGATCGACGCGCGCGATCGACGCGCGCGATCGACGCGCGCGATCGACGCTCGCGCGCGTCCGTCTCGCGCGTCTCGCGCGCGCGCGTCTCGCGCGTCCCGCGCGTCGACCGAACGAATCGACGCGTCCGTCTCTCGGACGTCTCGGACGCGACGATCCGTCTCGGACGCGGAGACGCGCGACGCAGCGACGGCGCGCGCACACCGCGACGCACGCGCGACGGCGAACGACGACGAACGACGTCCGCGACGCGCGCGCGCGAGACGGCGAACGACGACGCGCGCGAGACGGCGAAAAAAGGCGCGACGCATCGCGAGACGACGGCGAACGACGGTTTGAGTTCTCGGAGGCGAACGAGCGACGCGCGCGATGCTTCGAGCGAGCGCGGCGCGACGAGACGTGCCGACGCCGGTCCTGGGGAGGTTATCGCTCGCGCGCGTGGCGCTGGTGGCGATGCGCGTGGAGCCGGAGGTGACGGAGGCGAGCGCGCGGGAGACGCTGCGGCGGGTGGTGGAATCGACGGTGCGCGCGGAGCTGCGAACGCTGCGAACGGCGTTCGGAGACGCGGCGACGGACGAGGGCGAGGGATGGCGCGATGTGCACGTGTTGGGGATGTCGAGCGAGACGTACGTGTGCGTGACGCCGCGGAAGTACGCGGAGGCGACGAAGATGGTGTGTCGGGCGACGACGAGCGACGAGAAAATTAAAGAGGCAAAGATTCCAGTGCGCGTGACGGAGGTGACGACGTGCGAGGGGAAGGATCAGATGGATGTGTTGCGGAGTTTGGTGCCGACGTTGGTTATGCAGGCGTTCGGAGAGGTGCCGCACTGGCGTGCGTTCGGGCGCACGGAGTACGGGACGCGGTTCATGTACGAAGACTTTTTCCCGTCGGTGCCGGGAGGGATGACGCACGCCTTCGGGGTCGAGATTGAACACGGAATCAAAGTCACCAAGGCGCCGGCGACGCTGGCGCAGGACATCGGTGAAGATTGTGAAATTGAGATTCTGTTTCCAAGCATCAACGCCGTGGCGCTGCGGCTGCAACGATTTGGATCGGTGATCGACGAAATGCGACAACACGGAGTGGCGACGGCGAAAATCAGATCATTCATCGACGGCGCCAAAGTCGTCGAGATCCACGACACGCCGATCATGGCGCAAGCGGCGCCGGAAATCGGCGTTGAAGTCGGTATCGTCGCGATTCGTCGCGAAGTTCCGCGTCCTTGCGGCTTCAAATCGATCGCAGAATTCAGAATCGCCTTCGAGTCGTCGCTCGGAACGTTTGTGCCCAGACACGCTCACACGGATGATTCAGAGGAGGAACTTCTCGCTGATATCTGCGTTCCTGGGTGCGATAAACCTTTCTTATGGCCCGTGTCTTTGCTTCTCAAAAGCACTGGAGGTACCGAATTTCCGGCAAGGCAGTCGCATGTGACGAACGACCACGTGCTGCGATTTCTCGAAGCCGCGCGACGCGTGAACATCGTCGACGCCCATCTTTCCTGGCTCGTCCGACGGAGCACGTTCTTGGCTCGTGAGAGCGCGCCCAAGAGTGGACCTGTCGTCCCAGATCGTGATATCTTCGTCGGCGCCTCGCACAACCGAAGCGGATGGCCCGCGTTTTCTGCCCGAGCTAACGGGATGCCAGATTCGCTCGAGATGTGGGTCGATCCTTGGCCGCCGAATCGTAACGCGTTGCCGGATAGCATCTTCTCGCCACACGATATGGTCCCACCGAACTTTACGTCTACACCACCATCCATTCCACCAACGTTGAAAGCGCCGGGCGAAAGCAGTGATCTATTCATCGGCGAAGATTTCGACGATATCATTGATTGCGCGATGGACTTGTCTCCGTCTCGAATCGTCGCCAACGCGAGAAAGCGCATGCGCGTTGAATCTTCCGGCGACGAAGCGCCTCCAGTGCTCGGGAGCCGCGTGACGCAGGATGGTATTCAAAAGTCACAGTTTTACAGCGTGCCAGGAGCTCCACCGATGAAGAAAAGGACGACGCCGACGGGTCGAGAAAATCTCAAGAATCGAATCGTCGCCGCGTACGGAGTCGACAATACTGAAGTTTCCAAGCGTTTTCTCGATGTCTGTCTGCTGATTGAGGCCGACAAACTTGATCAAATTACCGTCTCTCGGCACCATGCATTGGATGCTGCGGTGACTGACGCCCGAAACTTGATCAAATCTGTTTTGAAAAAGTATGAAGACGACGAAAACGGCAAGAATTTTGTAGAGCGATGTGGCCTTGTGCTGACGCAGATCCCGAAGGGGCGGAAGAAAGTGGAACTCATTGATTTCTTGCGAAGCGCTTTCGATCTAAAGATAAAGACGAAAACAAAGTTATAACAACACGACAAAGGTGATGAAGCGATGATGATTGATGATTGAATATGTAAAAAATATGTATATGAATATGCGCGCCGCTACTGTACTTGAAGAATTTCGTTAAAGATTCCTCAACAACGTTTCGAGTTTAGTCATCGTCTCCTCCGAAAGCGCGGACGATGGGTTAGTGTTAATATACTCTAACTCCTCGCGCATTGTTTCTGTCGCGCGCTTGACCGCCTTGGCGAGCATATCTTCGACTTCTTCCGCAGTCTTATTGTTCGCGAAACCTTTTTGGATGGCAAACAAACCGACGGTTTGCTCGGCGAGCGACGCGACCTCTCCTTGCTTTTGCTTGAGGAAACCACGAATGGCCTCGGAGCGGCTACGAAGCTTGCTTTTTTCTGTTCCAGCGCTACCAAACGTACCCATGTCGTCCGATTGCATCAAATCGAGGCGAAGTTGAAGAAAGTTGAGCGAGCGGAAAGGCCCCGCAGCGCCCGGCGCGCCGATGCGACTCACCGAATCTTTCGCGCTGATGATCCATCCTTTCGCCGGATCGTACGAATCGACAAAAACTTGACCATCAGTGATGGACATGAACTCTTCGACCATCGGTCGCGACTGCACGAACGCGGACTCGGGAAATTCGTCATCCGCCGTGGATACGTGCGCCGCCTTGGCTTTTTCCTCGAGCGCCTTGCGCAGCTTCTCTTGCACGGCGGCAGGCATGGAGTCGAAACCCTTGATCGATTCGACGCTGCTCGGGAGCACAGCGCCACCCGAACCGGCGCCTTCGACCCCAGATTTGAACGTCTTCTTGTACGCCCCCTTCGGATGGTACATGACGCCCATGAGCGTGATGGACCCACCCTTGAGTTCGTCGTTCATTCTAGCAACGCGTTGGAGCGTCATACCTAAGAATCTGCGACGTTCGGCGAGTGAAGCGGAAATCAACATGCCCTCGTACTCTTCCATTTGCTCTTCCGTACCCTCGGCGACGTTCAACTGCGGTGCCATGCGCGCCATATCCTTGGTGAAGTTGACCAAGCCGGTGAAATCGTCGAGCACCAAGAGGACGTCTTCGCCCAAAGCACGCGCGCCCTCCGCGATGGCGAACGCCGTGCACGTGGCCGCGTAGCGCTCGGCCTCGCTCGGTTCATCGTCCACGGTCACGATCGTGGTGTGCGACATCGCCCCGTCTCCCTCTAATCGCTTCGCGACTTCGTCGACGCGAGACGCCTGGGCGCCCAGCGCCGCGTACACGCACCGCACGCCCGTACTCCTTTGCGCCACGATCGATGTCAATCCGAGCTCGGAAAGTCCCGTTCCCGGTTCACCGCTCACCAGCATGCACTGCCCGCGCCCGACCGGGGCCAATAAATCCACAGCCTTGATCCCCGTCACGAGCGGCGTCGTGATCGGCTTTCTTTCCTCCACGCTCGGCGGTTCGCGCATCATCTTCGACGAATCCTCCGTTCCGGTCACCATCGCCGACCCATCCCTCGCCTCCCCGAACGCGTCCACGATCTTCCCTCGCGTCGCCCTCGCGCTCGGTCCCCACACGAACTCCGTCTTGCTCGCCTCCGCCGTCTTCCCCACCGCCCTCGCGCCGTCGCCCGTCCGTCGCCGCTCCCCTCCCTCGCCGCCGTCGAACATCAGCGCGAACGTCTTCGGTTCCCGATGGCTCAGCAGCACCGCCCGTCCGCCATCCGCGAATCGCAGCACCGCTCCCGGCGGCGCCGCGCTTCGCATGCCCTCCAGCGCGACGACGCCGCCCCGCTCCGCCCGCGCGCACGTCCCGCTGAAATTCTTCATCCGATCCTCGTCCTCCACGCTCTCCACCGTCGGCGCCGCGCTCGATCGCGCGTCCTCCGGCACGGGTTTGCCCGCGATTCGCGCCCGCGCCACCGCCTCGGTCCCGCGCGCGCGCCGCGAGACGCCGTCGCCGCGATCGCCCGGTCGGCGGCGCGTCGCCGCGATCGTCGCCGTCGCGTCGCGTCGCGCGGGCGCGGCGCGGCGCGCGACGGCGCGACACGCGCGCGCGAGCGTCATCGCGCGATGCGGCGCGACGGCGAGCATGCCGACGCGCGCGCGTCGTCGCGGTGTGCGGCGGCGCCGTCGCGCGCGCGTCGGCCGCACTCGCGCGCGCGCCGAAGCGCCGCGCCGCGACGACGCGACGCCGCGACGACGCGATGGCGAAGAAGAAGGCGTCTCGAACGTCGCCCGCGGTCGAGCGCGCGCCGGCGCGCGCGAGCGACGGCGCGACGGCGACGACGGGCGCGAACTGGGCGGCGCTGAAAAAGCGCATCAACGCCGGCGCGTCGAGCGCGGCCAAGGCGGCGGCCGCGGCGCGACGCGCGCTGGAGGACGTCGACGATGCGACGCGAACGCGCGACGGCGGGCGCGACGCGAGCGCGACGCCGAGGGCGACGGGACGGAACACGGCGGTGACGGCGGTGCTGGCGCTGGACTGCGAGATGGTCGGCGTCGGCGCGGACGGGAAGCGGTCGATCCTCGCGCGAGCGTCCATCGTGAACGAGGATGGGAACGTGATCATGGACGCGCACGTGCTGCCGACGGAGCGGGTGACGGATTACAGGACGGCGGTGTCGGGGGTGCGAGCGAAGGATTTGACGGCGGCGAACGGCGCGGTGGCGTTTAAAAAGGTGCAGGCGCAGATGAGCGAACTGCTGAGGGGACGGATATTGGTGGGGCACTCCTTGAAGAATGATATGCGGGTGCTGATGCTGGATCATCCGAAGCGAGACACGCGGGACACGAGTTTGTATCATCCGCTGACGAGGCCGTTGCGGCCGGAGGAGCGGTGCGTTCCGGGCGCGCCTCGCGGTCGCGGATGTCGCGCCCTGCGCGATCTCGCGCGGCAGCATTTAGGGTTAGAGATTCAAAAGGGCGAGCACTCCTCCGTGGACGACGCGCGGGCGACGTTGGCGCTGTATAAAAAGTTTGCCAAGCGGTGGGAGAGCGCGCTGCGCCGCGCCGACGGTAGAGACAAATTCAAAAAGCGTCGCGTCGACTAGCGTCGATTCGTTCGATTCGCGTTTAATCGTCGTTTAATCGCACGTTTGTATCACCGAATCGCCCGCGCTTCGCCGCCGCGTCGATGAGGCGAGTCGTCCCGCCGCGCCTCGCCTCGGCCCGCGACTCAAAGTCGTTGCCAGCCTCGGATCGTCACATCGAACCGCACCCCGCCCGCGCGCGCGCATCTCGCGCGCGCGACGCGACGCGAAACGATGGCGACCGCCGTGCTGTCGTCCATGGACGTCGACGCGCGACCGCAAACGGGTCTGCGCGCGTATTACGACGCGAAAATCGAAGAGTTGGAGGTTCGCCTGCGCGACAAGACGCAGAATCTTCGACGCTTAGAGGCGCAGAGAAATGAATTGAACGGACGAGGTGCGCGGAGCGCGCGTGAGAAGGGCGTCGTCGTCGTCGATCGCGCGAGCGCGGTGCGCGAACGGACGCGAAAGCGTGATGAGAGGAACGATCGAGGCGAGATCGCGAACGACGCGCGAACGACGAGCGAAGACTGACTTTGAATTTCGTTCGGTTTACCGCGCGCGCGCAGTTCGATCGCTTCGCGAGGAATTGCACATGTTGCAGGAACCCGGATCGTACGTCGGGGAGGTGGTGAAGGTGATGGGGAAGAAGAAAGTGTTGGTCAAGGTGAGCGGACGACTCGCCCGCGCGGCGCGCCGAGCGCGCGGAGACGGCGAGAGAGGAAAGAATACTGACAGTTTGTGTTTCGCGCGCAGGTGCACCCGGAGGGAAAATACGTGTGTGATATGGACAAGAGCATCGATGTGACGAAACTGACGGCGGGGACTCGGGTGGCGTTGAGGAACGATTCGTACACGCTGCACGTGATCCTTCCGTCGAACATCGACCCGCTCGTGTCGCTCATGAAGGTTGAAAAGGTTCCCGATTCCACGTTCGATATGATTGGTGGATTGGATCAGCAAGTGAAGGAGATCAAGGAAGTCGTGGAGTTACCGATCAAGCACCCAGAGCTTTTCGACGCGCTCGGGATCGCGCAACCGAAGGGGGTCATCCTTTACGGTCCCCCGGGTACCGGGAAGACGCTCTTGGCTCGTGCCGTTGCGCACCACACCGATTGCTGCTTCATTCGCGTGTCTGGTTCGGAATTAGTTCAAAAGTACATAGGAGAAGGGGCGCGGATGGTTCGTGAACTGTTCGTCATGGCTCGCGAGCACGCGCCGAGCATCTTGTTCATGGATGAAGTAGATTCTATCGGTAGCGCTCGCGACGGAGGCGGCGGAGGTGGAGGCGACAGCGAAGTGCAGCGTACGATGCTTGAACTGCTCAACCAGCTCGACGGTTTCGAGGCGACGAACAAGATTAAGGTGATCATGGCCACGAACCGCCTCGATATCCTCGATCAGGCGCTTCTTCGTCCGGGCCGCATCGATCGTAAAATCGAGTTCCCCAATCCATCTGAAGACAGCCGCGTCGATATTCTCAAGATTCATAGCCGCAAGATGAACCTCGTTCGCGGGATCGATCTTAAGAAGATCGCGAGCAAGATGGGTGGGGCTTCCGGGGCAGAATCCAAGGCGGTGTGCACCGAGGCCGGAATGTTCGCGCTTCGCGAACGTCGCGTCCACGTCACGCAAGAAGACTTTGAAATGGCCGTATCCAAGGTGATGCAAAAGGATAGCGAAAAGAACATTTCCGTGAAAAAGCTCTTTTCGTAAAGATTTACGTACTTAGCGATTGTAAGACGAGAGAAACGTCGAGTGTTAAAAATTTATAACAACTTTTTTAAGCGATGGACGTCTGATAGGCTTCCCAACCAGCCGCGCGGTACTCCTTCGCGGCGGCGGCAGGGTCGGATGCCTTGTAAATGCCGCGACCGACGATGATAACATCGCTTCCGTTTTCCACGATAACATTATGCGGGGTGTTGTACTGCTGGCCCATGGCGTCGCCGCCCACCTGAAGTTGCACTCCCGGAGTCATGTTGATGAGACCCTTGCTCCACTCCGCCTTCCACGCCTTCGGGTTGGTGGAGATGAAACCCATGACAAAGTCGGGGTGTTGGGCAGCCATACCGATCGCGGCTTCGGTGTACTCACCCTTGGCCATCGTGCCCTTGGAGCTCATCTCCGCGAGAAGGAGCAAACCGCGACCCTTGGAAAGACCGACGGACTTCAAGCCGTCGATGATGCCGCTCCCCGGGACGATGTGCGCGTTCGTGATGTGACTCCAGTCCGCAATCTTATGCACACCGCTGCTGTACTGCCCGACCACGGTGTTACCGATGTCGGCAAACTTGCGATCTTCGAAAATCATAAAGTTGTGCTTTTCCGCAATGGCCATCAGTTGGGCGCCGAAGGACTCGGTGAAGTCAGGGTAGAGGTCGCAGTGCGTCTTGAGCATGCAGATTTCCGGACCGAGAATTTCAGCCATCTCCAAAAGTTCCTTCGCCGTGTCCACGTCGGCGGCGACGCACAAGTTGGTCTTCTTCGTCTCCATCAACTTGAACAACTGCTTGGCGCACGCGTTATCGGTGAGCTCAGAGCGAGCCGTGTAAGACATTCGCGTCGGTTTCTTGACTTCGGCGCCGGCGACGGGCATGGTTTGATTCGCCGCGATGAAATCCTTTACGTTCTGCACGAGTTCGGAGCTGCGAAAGAAATTAAAACAAAACAGTCAGTCATCCGTCGCGACGAGAAATCACCCGCCGGCGCGGCGGCACTCGCGTGTCGGTGCATATCCACCTCGACGACTCATAGAAGAGAACCGTCGAGGGAAAGGGTTACGGAGCTACCGGAATTCAATATTGCGTGCATGAAAATTCGAAAACGCGTGTGATTTCGCGCAGACGAGAAGACTGAAGCACGCCCGCGCTAGCGAACGTTTCGACGCGCTCGCGCACCTCATTTTACCGGCCGCTTCCAACGTCTTCAAGACGCGAGATAACGGCAAGACGGAGTGCAAGCGAAGCCCGTGCGAGGCTAAGCGCGCCTCCCCTCCCTGTTCACGATCGATCAACACCACAACGTCCTTCACCTTCAGCCCCACGCTCTCGAGCGGTTCCACCGTCTCCATCACCGACGCCCCGCTCGTGACCAAATCCTCCACGCACAGGCACGTTTGTCCCGCCTCAAACGCCCCCTCGATCTGTTTCTTCGTCCCATACGCCTTCACTTCTTTCCGTCGCATCAACATCGGGCAATCATGCGCCAACGACATGCACGTCGCGATCGGCAGCGCCGTATACGGCACCCCGCACATGTTATCAAACGTCGCCCCGTTCGCCTTCAGCGTCTCCCACATGCACTCCGCCACCGCCGTCAGCACGTCCGGGTAGCTCACGATCACGCGAAGATCGACGTATATCGGCGACATGATCCCAGATTTCAGTTTAAACTCCCCAAACTTCACCGCTTCGATCTCGTGCAGCCGCATGACGAGCGCTGCGCATCGGTTTGAAATCGCCGTCGCCCGTCAGTCATCCCATCGTCGTCCGTCGTCCGCGTCGCTTCGTCCGCGCGTTCGGTCCACTCGCGCATCGCGCGCGACGTCGCGCGCACCGTCGATCTTGGCGTCCATGGCGACCTCGTCGCGTCGTCGCGCGGCGCGATGTGGCGCGGCGTCGCGCCGTCGCCGTGTGCGCCTCCATTGATGGCGTTAAAACCACGCTTCGTACGCGCGCGTCCTCGCACGATGGATCGTTTTAAAGCCATCACGCGGCGTCGCGCGCGCGCCACAACCCTCGCGGCGCGCGACGTCGCACGCGTCGGCACCACACGACGCACGCCCGCGCGCGCCGCGACGCGAATCATGTTCGCCACGCACACGTCCCAAATTTCTGCGCTTCGCGCCGCGCCCGCGAAGACGCGCGCGACGGTGCGTCGCGAAGAACGCGCGACGACGCGAGGCGACGACGAAACCCTGAATGACGTCGCGACGCGAACGCGCTCGGAGGGGCGCGCGACGCGCGCGATGGGGCGCGAACGCGCGATGAATGACTGACGCAATTTTTATTCGATGTGGTTTTCGATCGACGCAGACGAAGGCTCGCGCGGCGACGGCGCAAGCGGTGCGTGAGACGATGCGACGTGACCCTGATTTCGCGATGGGGGCGACGACGCGCGCGAGGCCTCGCGCGTGTGAACGGCGGCGCGCGCGCGTCGCGCGCCGGTGGTGCGCGCGTGGATTTATTCTAAACCGTTCGGTTCGCGGTCTGCGCGCGAACGCGCGATGGCGCGGGCGAGGAGGCGCAGGCGATGATGGGTGGGACAAAGGATGGTGACTGACTGAGCGTTCGCGTACGACAGGCCGCGGTGCAAGCGTCCAAGATTCGCATTCGCCTTCGATCTTTCGAGACGAACCACATGCAGAGCGCGTGTGATAAGATTCTTGAGGCGGCGAAGGCGACGGAGGCGCGCGTCTCCGGACCGGTGCCGCTCCCGACGAAGCGCCGCATCTTTTGCGTGTTGCGCTCGCCGCACGTGAACAAGGACAGCCGGGAACACTTTGAGACGCGCACGCACCACCGATTGATTGATGTTCATCAGCCGACGGCGCAAACTATTGATGCGCTCATGGCGCTTGAGCTTCCGTCCGGGGTTGACGTGGAAATCAAGCTCTAGACGCGAGACGATTATTTCATTTTCAGGATAGGGCGAGGTGTCGCGACGCGAGGGAAGTCGTCGCGGCGGAGTGTTTAGAGGGAGTGCGGCGGCGCCGTGCTTTGTAATCCAGACTAGTCTGCATTAACAAACAATCATAAATAAATCCCGCGCTCTCGCGACGCGGGATTCATCGCTAAATTAGCTAGAGCGCGACGGATTCGCGATCAAAAGTCGTCGTCGTCGAATTCGCCGCTCGTCACCATGTCGTGGTCGCCGTCCATTTGCGCGTCGTGATGATCGCGCTCGGCGCCCTCGTAGGGCGTTTTCGCCTCCTCCACGATGGCGAGGATCTCTTCTATGGACATCGTGCTCGTCGGGCTGGCGTTCGTGGGATTCGCCGCGATAGCGTCGTCGACGAGTTCGATCGGCAAATCGATGAGAAACCAAGGATGGGCTTTGATTCCAGCGATGTCGATGCGCTTCGCGGCGTCCACGACAAAAATACGCTGAATCAAGTCCAAACACCCCGCGCTGAGCTCGACTCCGGGAGGAATGGCGTAATCGCAGCTCCGAATCTTTAAAATCGTGCTTCGGAAATCTCGCGGTTTGCGTCGATCCTCAAACGGGTACTTACCGCACAGCATCACGAACAGCGTCACCCCGCACGACCAAACGTCCGCAGTCTTACCATCGTACGGTTTCCGTTCCAACACTTCCGGGGCGATGTACGCCGGCGTCCCCACCGTGCTCTTCGGATCGCTATCGATGAACGCGTTCTTCGAGTATCCGAAATCGCAAATTTTCAACCGCGGCACCGCGTCGCCGTCCAGCAGCGTGTTCTCCAATTTCAAGTCCCTGTGCGCCACGCCCTTGGCGTGACAGTGCGCCACCCCCGAAATCAACTGCTGAAAGAAGTACCTCGCCTCCGCCTCGCAAAATTTCCCCTTTTTCAAAATCCTATCGAACAGCTCCCCCCCGCTCGCGTACTCCATCGCGATGGCCAGATGCGTCTTCGTCAGCACCACCTCGATGAATCGCACCACGTTCCCGTGCGTCAGCAGCCTGTGGTTCACCAGCTCCCGCTTCACGTTCTCGTCGATCCTCGCCCCTCGCTCGATGTACTTTATCGCCACCAGCTCGTTCGTCCGCTTGCTTCGCATCAGTTTCGCCGTGCCAAAGTTTCCGCATCCGAGCACGCGCGCGCGCGACGACGGTCCATCGGGCGGCGCGTACAGATCGCTCAGCTCTCGCGCGAGCGCGCGGTGCGCCATCGCGCGATCCGCGCGCGCCGTCCTCTGTCGCCGCGCCGCCGCGCGCGCCACCGCGCGCCGCGCGCGCGCGCCCGTAACAAAACACACGGACCGCGAACCGCCGCGCCGTACACCCGCGCCCTCGCATCGTATGCGCAAACAGTCACGCGTCGACGCGTGTGCTCGACATAAATCGTTCCCCCGTCCGCATACGCATACGGACGCGCGCGAGCGGTATCATCGGCGTCGAAGGTTCGCGCCGTCGCGCGAAGGTTCGCGCGGCGTCGGCGCCGAACGCGCGACGCGCGCGGGTCAACGCGCCGCACACGTCGACGACACCGCGCGTCGACGCGACCGCGAGGAAGCGTCGAAGCGCGAGGAAACGCGACTCGCGAGACGCGCGCGACCGGCGAGAGACGCGCGCGACGACGCACGGCGCGAGAATCGCGGGATCTGCGGCGCGATTGGCGATCGAATCGGATCGAATCTCGAGCGACGACGCACGGCGCGACGATGGCGGGATGCGCGAAGATGACGGTGGCGGTGCTGAAGGAGGAACTGAAGAAGCGCGGATTGGACGCGACGGGGCTGAAGGCGGCGCTCGTGGCGCGATTGGAGGAAGCGATGGCGGGCGAGGACGACGGGGCGGCGGCTGAGGCGGCGGCGCCGGAGGAGGAAGAGGCGAAGGAAGAGCCGAAGGAAGAGGCTGGGGAGGAAGAGGACGTGCGAGCGAAGGCGGAGGAAATGGCGGAGAAGGCCATGGCGGAGCACGCGGCGAGCGAGAAGAAACGCGAGCGATCTCCCGAACAAGACGACGCGCCTCCGGAGGCGAAGAGCGCGAAGTCGGACGGCGAACACGCCGCGGCGCCGAGCTCGGCGCAGGGTGGCCTGACCAAGGATGGGCAAAATCTCGCCACGTATGAGATGCCGGACGGTCAAGTGCGCAAGGACGTGCCGACGCAAGGCAACGAAGGGCGCATCATCGGTCGCGGCGGCTCAAAGATTCGTGAATTACAAGACATGTTCCGAACGCGCATCACCATGAACCGACCGGCGGGTTTGGCTGAAGTTGTCGGTATGTTGGATCACGTGAACGATTGCTGCGACGAAATCACTCGTATTGTCGAGGACGGTAACGTCCGCGAAGCTGCCGAGCGCGCGGGTCAGCCCGTCCCGGGCGGCGCCTATAGCTCGTACGGTGGCGGCGGCTTCGGCGGCGGCGGCGGCGGCTTCGGCGGCGGCGGCTTCGGCGGTGGCGGCGGCGGCGGCGGCGGCGGTCCTTTCAGCGGCCATATGGAACGCGTCCCGTGCGAAGGTCAAGAGGGGCGCATCATCGGCCGCGGCGGGGAAAATATTCGTCGCGTCGAGTCCCAAACCGGCACTCGCATCAAGATGAACCGCGTCGACAACGTCGCCGAAGTGTACGGTACCCCGGCGCAGTGCACCGAAGCCGTGCGCATGATCCAAGAGTACATTCACACCGCGCCGAACCGCGGTGGTGGTGGCTTTGGCGGCGGCGGGTTTGGTCAACAAGGCGGCTACGGCGGCGGGTACCAGCAGCAAAGCTTCGGCCAGCAAGCCGGCTACGGCGGCGGATACCAGCAGCAAGCCGGCTACGGCCAACCGGCGTACGGCGCCCCGGCGGGCGGTGCGCCGCTCCCGCACGGCTGGGAGGAAGTCAACCCGGGTAACGGTGGGCCAGTGTATTATTGGGACACGGTTTCGAACACAACGACCTACACTCGCCCGACGTGAAGCGTTTACCAGCCCAGCCAGCCAACCGGTAGTTGCGACTTAGACACGGCGGTTTCTACACAAAGGAATCATCTTACGTTCTTCGTGCCTACACAAAACAATCTTACAGTCGTACCGAATCATCGTTGAAGCGATGTGAAGCGATCGCATTAATAAAACTCAATCACTCTCGAGCACGTTCTCAAACTCTCGCGGCATCACGGTGCCGTTTCGACCCTTAAATTTCCCTAAAACTCCTCGCTTGCCGCCCGCCACGCTCTCCAACATTTCGCCGCTTCCAGTCGCGTCGACCCAAAACGCGCCCTCCACGAGTTTGTGCGGACTCCACTCGAAACCCGCGCGCTCGCCCACGGATTTCGTCGCCGTGACAAACTCTTCACGAGTCGGTCTCGGCTCACCCGTTCCTCGCTTCGTCGCGCTGAGAACGACGTTCACCGGCGACTCCATGACGGGAAAGCTACACACCGGTCCGATCCACCGCTCGAGTCGCCGAGCAAAGTCCCGCACCGCCTCTCGGGCCGGTGACCCTCGCACACCGTTAAACATATTCAACACTAAGCTACCATCCGATTTGAGCGCCTCGCCGCACGTCTGAAGAAACGCGTCTTCGCTGAGATGACTCGGAATCTCGCCCGCGCCGTCGAACGCGTCGACGAAGACGATATCCAAACCATCGCGCCGACGCAAAACGCTCGCGCAATCCCCCAACACCACTCGCATCATCGACGTTCCTTCACGGCTTCCACTCTCGCTCTCGCGCGCGTCCACGAACCCTACTTTCAAGTGCTCCCTCGCCACGTCCGCGACCAAAGGATCGATCTCGCACACCTCGACGTCGCACGCCGCGAATTTCTTCTTCGCGAACGCCGGCGCCGCCCCCGATCCCAAGCCGACGTAAAACAGCCTTCCATTCGCGGTCACTAAATCCAGTCCCTTGCGCGCGCACAGCCCGATCGACGCCGCCGTCATCACGCGCAGGTATTCGTACGGCAGCGCGTCGGCGTCGGCGCCCGCGTCGCCGACGTACGTCAGCCCTTGTTCCACCTCGTTGAACCGCAGCGAGCGCCAGGGTCCGAACGCCGCGACGCGCACGTTCCCGTTCATCGCGCTCGCGCGCTCGAACACCGTGCGCTCGTCGCGCGGGTCCCATTCCAAGTACGCGCGCTCCGACCTCGCAAAGTCCCCGCTCCATCGATTCAGCGCGCGTTCGGCGCGATCGAGGTCGATCCATCGCGCGCGCGCGCGCGCGGACGCGCGACGACGTCCGCACGATGGATCTCGCGCGTCGACGACGCGAACGAACGCGCGGTGCGCGCGCGGAAGCGCCGAGAGCGCGCGCATGGATGTGTCGAATTAACGGCATTAATGCGCGCGGCGTTCGCGCGACGCGCGGCGCTCCGCGTCGTCGCCGCGCGCGGTCGAGGGCGCGCGAATGAGGTCGGCGCGAAAATCACGGCGATCCCTCCTGACGAGCGCGAAAATCACGGCGGCGCGCGCGATCGACAGGCGTGGACGTGAGCATGAACACGCACCTGAAGCAGGTGAAGCTCACGCTCAAGGGTAAAAACCCGACGGCGGTCGAACACCTGAGCGTTCGAGGGAACACGATTCGGTATTACATCCTTCCGGACTCTTTGAATCTGGACACTTTGTTAGTAGACGACACGCCCAAGCAAGGGAAACCGCGCGCGAAGGCGGCGGCGAGCGCCGGTCGAGGGCGCGGTCGCGGTCGAGGGCGCGGGCGCGCGCGGCCGACGTAGTCGGTCCGCCGTCGGCGTCCGAGCGCGTAGTATATAAAAAATGTCAGCAAATAAAGCGACGACACGCGCAACTGCTCCTTTGCGCGCGTCACTTGTTAGACCCGTCCCTTACCGACGGGGTTGTTTGTAGGACGCACATTTGCTTTCAAGAATCGCACGCGAATTGGCTTCAATCTCCTTCGGCCTAGGACTTCGAGGCCTCGGACCCCATCAGGTAGAGATACGCTTAGCAGTGGAACGCTGAACGCATCAGGCGGTGAGACAGTTAATTCATTCTGAATTACTAAATTTCCGCGCTACAGTACGGACTCAAGAGACCGGTTGGGGGGCAGCAGATCAGCCATTTCGCTCTTCAAACGCTCGAGAGCGTCCGCGTACGAAATGTGCGCGTTCTCTGTCTTTTTGCTCAACAACCTCCGCCAGCGAGCAAACAATGCCTCCAACGTTCGGGCACTACGAACGTAAGGAAGCACGACTTCCCACACGTACCGCATATTTTCCGTGCCCAGCCAGGTTGTTCTGTCCACCTGGAACGCACCCGCGCCGCCGCCTTTTTCGGCGAGCGCGGCCAAGGCGAACGCGATGACGGCGTCTTCGAGGTCCGACCACATAAGATCGCCGGACCGCGTCTCGCCGTGCTCGTCGATGAGTCGCTTCGCGTTCTCGAGGAGCGCCTTGGCCTGAGCGTCGAGCGTCGCTTTTTTGTCCCTCTCTTTGGGCTCGATGTCCTCGTACTTCGCCGTTTCGCTCTTCAAACGCTCGAGAGCGTCCGCGTACGAAATGGAATTGTTCTCTGTCTTTTTGCTCAACACCTTCCGCCAGCGAGCACACAATGCCACCGGCATTCGGCCACTACGAACGTAAGGAAGCACGACTTCCCACACGTACCGCATATTTTCCGTGCCCAGCCAGGTTGTTCTGTCCACCTGGAACGCACCCGCGCCGCCGCCTTTTTCGGCGAGCGCGGCCAAGGCGAACACGATGACGGCGTCTTCGAGGTCCGACCACATAAGCTTGCCGGACCGCGTCTCGCCGTGCTCGTCGATGAGTCGCTTCGCGTTCTCGAGGAGCGCCTTGGCCTGAGCGTCGAGCGTCGCTTTTTTGTCCCTCTCTTTGGGCTCGATGTCCTCGTACTTCGCCGTTTCGCTCTTCAAACGCTCGAGAGCGTCCGCGTACGAAATGGAATTGTTCTCTGTCTTTTTGCTCAACACCTTCCGCCAGCGAGCACACAATGCCTCCGACGTTCGGGCACTACGAACGTAAGGAAGCACGACTTCCCACACGTACCGCATATTTTCCGTGCGCAGCGCGGTTGTTCTGTCCACCTGGAACGCACCCGCGCCGCCGCCTTTTTCGGCGAGCGCGGCCAAGGCGAACGCGATGGCGGCGTCTTCGAGGTCCGACCACATAAGATCGCCGGACCGCGTCTCGCCGTGCTCGTCGATGAGTCGCTTCGCGTTCTCGAGGAGCGCCTTGGCCTGAGCGTTTAGCGTCGCCTCCGTACTCGCCCCCACTTCAGGGCGGAGCACGTATTTTTCAGCAATGCTCGCGTACTTGGCGTCGTATGTGTCTCCGTTCGCCGCGGCGAGAAGAACGCCAAAAATCAGGCGACGCATGTTCAATTGTTTGCCCGCGCGTGCGTCGACATCGCTGTACGCAGCCGCGAAGTTCTCTTTCGAGAATTTTGCGACATCGACTTTTTTGTCCGTCGATTCCATGCGACTTCGCCAGAACGTTATGAACCATGTGATTGGGGCGGACAAGCCCCCTCGAAGCAACTCTCGTAATTGTCGTGCATTGATTGCGTCACTCTCGCGGGCGGATGCGGTTTCCACGCGCGCTACCGAACGCGCTTCCTCGGGTGAAAGCGTACCCTCGGCGCTGTGAATCAAAACGAGTAGTGAACGCAGCGCCTGCGGATACCGAATCCAATGAGCGACGAGTCGTCCGCTCAAGGCGTCACCGTACTGTGATGTCTTCGTGTGCATCTTCGTGATCCTATATAGCTCCATGTAGACCGCCTTACTTGGCAGAATTATTTCTGCGTCGCGAAACCAAATTTCCAGCGCCGCTTCGAGACGGTCGGGTTGGCTTCGGCAAGCTTCTCCCAGGAACGCCGTAAGGAATTCCTTGTTACCCAGCGAATCGATGAGAGCGCGCGCATGACCGCCGTTTGCGTCAAAACGGAGCAAGTCTCGAAATAACGAGAGGATTGCGCCGTCTTCAATGTCGCACGCCTTCTCGTCGCCGCCGAAGAAGCGCGCCGTGAGCGACCGCGAGGACGGCTGCGCGCCCGATCCATTTCCGTTCGAGACCGCCTCGGCGCCCGCCAAAAGATCGACAAAGGCACTCCAAAAGTTTTGCGTGAAGAAAACGAGCAGCCGATTTACTAGGTCAGGCGAGACTGTCGAGTCGGCAAAGATCGTCTCGTGACGTGCGAGCACTATGCTGCTCATGGTGCGTACCGCAGTCGCGGCGCGGTCGGTGTCTTCTCCGTAACAGCGCAGCACCCACGGGTTTGTGGCGAAGCCGGCAGTGTCTGCCATGGAGACGACCGGCACCTTGCGGTGACCGGCGATGCGAATGCCCGGCGTCGCTCGGTTCAAGGCCCACGTCGAACCCAGCTCGATCCACGTTTTCAGAAAATAGGTCCAGACTATTTCAACAAACATTCCATCGAACGCGCCCAGAGCAGCGAGCGCGTGCATTCGTACGTATTTCGGCTTGTTCGACTTGTGCGTCGCGCGGTACTCGAGGACAAAGGCCACGAATGCGCTGAGCAGTCGTCCCATTCGACGTCTCGTCGGGTGAGTGATGGCGTGGAACCGGACGTTGGCGTCGACGATAGGTTCCCAGCACTTTGATGGATTGCCGCTCACCGTGAAGTCGACGTAACGGACGAGCGTGTTGTCTCTCGCTCGAATGTGCGCTTGCTGCGCGTTGTCGCCGTCACTAATGAGGTAGTTTCGATGCTCTCCCAAGCGTGTTGAAAACCAGCGCTCCGATTCGCCGACGTACGCGCCTTCATCGGACCGCACCAGCCACACGTACGCGTTGACCGGCTCAGCGTACAACCTCGCCTTCAGGTCGCCGCGCGAGTCGCGATGTTCTCGAGACTTCAACCAATTCGATAACGTTCGTAGGTGCTCCATGAGTTCTAGCGCCCCCGACTTGTCGTCACCCAGCGTCTCGCCGACGTCGTAAAATTGCTCCACAAAAAAAGCCGGGACGTGCGTCGTACTAAAGTACGTGTGGCGCCAGGTTGACGTGTCCGCTAGATGTCCCGCAACTGAGGCGTCTTGAGTATCTCTGCGCTGCGCGCCGATGATGTCGCCGCTGAGCGTTTGGATGGGTGTGTCGGCGCCGCTCACCCAGCCAGGCACGCGAGCGACTTCTCGTAGGAAGGATTTGATGCTTTCGTCGCTGGCATCCTTCGGGTCGAAGGCGTCCTTGAATCCAACGAGAGGGAAGCACTCGCAGCGGTCGAGAAAAGTTAACATGGCGTCCTTCGCCTTGGACATGTTGTCCCCATCGGCGAGCCACTGCTCGGCGTCGAGCACGAACTCCTCTAAAACGGGAGACAAGTTCGCCTCGAAGTGGACGTCAAGCACCCCGCGAATCTTTGCGTTTGCGTCGTACATAGCCTTCGCGCTCCCTGCGATCGCGGGACCTACGAATCGTCGCGCGCGCGATTCCAGCGAATCATCTGAAACCTCCACCGCCGGCGCCGGGGACGGCGTCGCCGGTTTATGGGTTTGGCGACAATGGTCTAGAATTTCGCGTCGCCAATCGGTCATCTTAATAGAGCCGAATTTGGCGCGCACGTGCGCGACCTCTGCCCCTTCCCCTTCCTTCTCCTCTTCCCCTTCTTCTTCCCCTTCCCCTTCGTCTTCGTGTTCGTCTTCGTCTTCGTGTGCATCTTCGTCTTTGTCTTCGACGAATCCGTCTGCGAGTGGGGCGAACAAGTTACCGCGCGACTTGGCGCGACGACGCGGGCGACACGCCCGCCCCGTGTGCAACTCTCGTACCGTGCCACCCGGCGACTGCTCGTGCTGCGCATCACTCTCGGCGTAGGTCGGCGAGGCGTGAAATTGTGCGGCTCGCTTGCCTGTCGCCGCCAGGATCGGAGGACTCTGCGGTTCGTCGTCACCGACCGCGTGCGCTGATGCCATCATTCGACACAAGGCGACGTCCATCGCCGTTCTCTCAATGATTTGGTCCGCATCGGCGCGGCCGCGCAACATCGCTCCGAGCGTGCCCTGAACGTCGTTCCGAGCTCGTTGAAGCGTCTCTTCGTCGGGTTCGTCGGGTTCGTCGGGTTCGGCGGGCGCGGTGCGCGGTTCGATCGATTCGTAGTGCATCTGCGCACGCTCGCCACCGCTGAGAACGAGCGTTACGTCGATCGTAGCCTCTTCCGGCTCGATGATGACGTCGGCGTCTCCGTCGGGCGTCGCAGACAAACTGTCCGATATTACGCGCACGCGCATCTTGTGCACGTCGGCCAACGCCATGAGCGAGAATTCGTCGCCCCACTTGCCCCCGAGCTGACCCAGGCTTGCGCACTCGGCCAGAAACTCCTCGCGTATCTCACCCTCACTGAGATCTTCACGTCCTGCACCGTTCGCTGTATCGAGAAAACCGATGCGCACCGGCACTATATCGTCGTCGTCGACGCGACGCTCCAACCAGGCCGCGGCTTGGTGGCGTAAAAGTTCCACCGACACTTCGCGTTCGGGATCGGTTCGTCCTATGGCGGCGACAATCGCGTGGAACTGGCAGTCGCCCCCGCCCTCGGTGGTGACTCTCTGGACGCGCTCACGGATGAGGCGCCGCTCCAACCGACCTAGTCGCGCTTCGCCGTAGAGGCGCGGGTGACGTTTTCCCCACTCCGCGAGAACGTCTGCCATGCCTCCCCGCCTCGTCTCCGCCTCGTCTGTCACGCTTCCCCGTTCCGTCGGATGCGAAAACTTTCAAGAATGTGTTTTGATATCACCCTTCTTTCCAGGGTAGAAACGCGCGTCAGTCGCGTCGTCGTCGTCGCCGCCTCGCGCGAACCTCGCGCGAACGTGTCCCTTCGCCTCCGAGGACGCAATCGCTCGTGCGCGCGCGCGTTCGTCGCCGCGCGCGTTCGCCGCGGACGCGGCGGAGAGAACGCACGACGTTTTTCGTGACACGCGCTCGACACGCGCGCACCGCTCGCGCGCTTCCGACGCGCGCGTGGGCGGTTTCGAGCGCGCGGCGCGATCGTCCCTCGTTTCTCCGTAACGCATCGACGCTCGAGATGCGCGAACGAGACGCACGACGACGTACCGCTACCGCTACCGCTGCCGCAACCGCTATCGCGTACGCGCGCTCGCTGCGTGCTCGCTTCTTGCAATCGCGAGAAAGTGCGGCCACGAACGAGCGCCGGGTTCCTTCTGGATGAAAACGCCGATTCGTTGACCCGCCCGCCTCCCTTTTTCTGTTTTTTGCTTTTCGCCGCGATGTTTTCGCGCTTGAGAACCCGAAGCCGAGGACCGCGCCGAATCGACGCTCGCACGGGCGCCGACGCGCGTCGATCGGCGCGGCGCGATCGCGCAATCGCGCGAACGCGCGTCGACGCGCGTTCGTCGACCCCGCGATCGCGCGAACGGACGCGCGCGCGCGCGAACGCGCGCCATTCCCGACGCTCGCGCGTCGTTAACAACGTCGCGTTCTTCGCACGCGCGCGTGGATTCGCGCGACGTGCGACGTCGGGCGCGCGCGAGCGCGCGCGACACGCGTCGATGACGGCATCGCGCGCGCGCCGACGCGCGCTGGACGCGCGGCGCGCGGAACGCGCGCCGTCGTCGCGAGTAATGTCGCGAATCGCCGCGCGCGGCGACGCGCGCGCGGCGTCGCACACGCGGGTGTGCGCGCCGTCGCACAAAGCGCTCGGCGACGCATTATACGAGCGGCGCGTCGGCGCGACGCCGCGTCGCGCGCGGTCGCGGACGAGCGCGTGCGAGCGGGGCGTTCGGAAGCGTGACGGGTGCGGACGCGTCGCGCGCGTCGTTCGCGCGGATGCGCGCGCGCGCGACGCGACGACGCGCGCGCGAATGTACGACGATCGATTCGCGACGCTCGCGCGACGCGCTGGGCGTCGCGCGAGCGCCGCGCGGACGCGCGCTCGAGCGCGATGCGCGCGGCGATCGCGAAGACGAAACCTCGCTCGATCGCGCGCGCGCCTCGAACGCGCGCGCGCGTTCGGCGCCGAACGCGCAGCGCGCTGTGTCGCGCGCGCGCGGACGCTCGACGTGCAGATCGCCGCGCGCGCGATAAGGGTAAGTTCGTCGCGCGCGCGTCGGACGACGCGCGCGCGGCGATTTTCCGTGCGCGCGACGCGCGTTTCGCGCGTAGCGGCGCGCGCGGCGCGCGCTTCGACCGCGAAGCGCTCGATGCGCGCGCGCGCTCGAGCGAGGTTGCGTCTTCGCGACGCGCGCGACGATGCCTCGCGCGCGTCGCGCGCCGTCGCGCGCCGAACCGGCGCGCGACGCGAGCGCGAACGGCGTCCCGCCGACGCGCACTGCGCTGTTTGCGCCCACCGTGGAGACCGGCGACCGCTTCCGCGTCGACGCGAGCGTGCGAACGCACACCGCTGAAGGCGGGCGAGCGTGGACCCCGTACTCGCCGGGGCGCGACGACGCGCCGTGCGTGGTCGGGTTCGGCGTCGTTCAAGCGGACTCTCGCATCGCATCCGAATACGACGAAGAATTGCGCAAAGCGCGCAAGTTGCGGCGAAAGCTCGGCCTAGAGCTCGTGATGGATGTGCGCTACGCCCGAAATCGCGGGACGGTGCAGACGACCATGTCCGTGGAGACGTTCATCGATGGCGCGGGCGCCGCCGGGACGATCTTCGGGACTCGAAGTCAAAGATTCAGATTCGTCGAAAACGCGATTCGACGGCGATACCCGCGGCGCGCGCGCGCGCAAGACGACGACGACGGCCCTCCGTGCGACGCGGACGCCGCCGTCGCGTGGCTGCTCCGACAACCGCACGATTCGCGAGACAGTATCCTCGTCGAATTCGATCGCGATACCGTGCGCAAGCCTTCGTTTCCGTATCGCGTGGTGTACGAGAGCGAGTCCGGCGACGAAGGCGCGTTCGGATGCGCGCTCACGGAAGCTGAGTTCGCCGACTGGTTAGGCGGTTGGCGTCCGCCGCCGGCCGCGAATCTCGACGAATTCTTCGCGATCCTGCGGACGATGAACGTCGATTTGAGCGGCATCGATACCGTCAGGACGCGGTGGCTATGTTTTGAAATTGGCAGTGGATGGGCGAACGTGTCCCTGGCTTTAGCGGAAACGCTCGGCGACGACGTATTGTGCATCGCGATGGACCCGAAGGAAGGGCTGGAATCGACACGCGCGAAGAACCACCCGCGCGTGCTCATTCTTAACGAAGACGTGTGGGATGCCCAATTCTTCATGGACGTCAGAAGAGCCACCGCTGGGCGCGTGCTTCACGCGCACGCGTCGCCGCTGTGTAAGTATTACTCCACGGAGCAGCGCCCGAGGCGAAAAAATCTACGCGACCGCGGATTGCAGCACGTGATTGATGAAGAGCTGCTGCACGCAGACTCCATGGTGACTGTGGAAGTCGACACGTTACGACTGCTAAATCCGCTTAGCATCAGCGTGGAGAACCCGCACAACGACGCGGATGGCATCGGCTCGCGATGCGATCTCTTGTCCGACGTGTACGCAATGCTCGACTTCCTCGTGAGGTGGAGCGTGAGCTACTGCCACTTCACAAAGGGCGAGATACGGAAGCACACCGACCTGTACGTCACCCGCAATCTGTACGACGTCATGAAAGAGGCGAAATGGAAGGGCCTGTGCACGTCGAGGTCGCCGTGCGCGTACCGTCGCCGATCGGGGGCGAGGCAGCACAAGTCTGGCGTTCAAAACCAAAAGGGATCGGCGAAAAAAGGGAGAATCCCTTTAGCGCTCGCTCGCGACCTCGCCAAGCACGTCGGCGTTCTCAAGACGGGCGTCGCGCGTTGAGTTTCTACCCGTCAACCCGTGTACGTCGCAAAGCGACCGTTCGAATCCAGCGAGCCTCTCCGTAAGGTATAGCACACGCATGTTCACCCAGAGACACCCAGTGGCAAAATGGAATTGTTGAAGAGAATGTCAATGGATTGCGAGAGAATGCTACAAGAGTGCCGCGGCGTTGGCGCAACCCGAGAAGAGGAATCGTCGTCGAGCGTGGTGGTGATGTGCTTAAATAAGATATCAATCGCGCTCGAAAGCTTAAATAAGATATCAATCGCGCTCGAAAGCTTAAATAAGATATCAATCGCGCTCGAAAGCTTAAATAAGACATCGTGGTAGATACATCAGTGCTACTAAATACATATACCCGAGTGTCCGATAAACAGGACGCGCGCGCGGAGGAGATGCGACGGATGGTGGAGATTGAGGCGTCGGCGTCGGCGTCGGCGTCGCGGCGCGTGTCTCGCGACGACGCGAAGGATTCGTATCCGGTAGTGGTCGTCGCGAGGGAGAGACCGCGCGATACACGACGAGTGGAGGAGCTAGAAACTGAACTTAAAAAGTTACAGGCGAAGAGCGAGCGGCAGACGAAGAAGATCAACGCGCTCAAGGAGGAGCTCGCGACGGAACGAAGGGCGCGCTCCAACGAGTTGCAGACGGTGCGCGCAAAACACGAGCGCGAAATGCGCGATCTGGTCGCGTCGGTGAGCGGGGTGCAGAAATCAAATGTTCAACGGCGACGTCGGGTGAGTTCGAACGAGTATCCGCCGCCGCCTTCGAGGATAGTATCGGGCGCGGACGAGTTTGATGCGTTCATCGCATCGTTTCACGCTTTACCTTCGTCTCGCCTTCGCCCTCGCCTTCGCGTCTCGCCCTCGCCCTCGCGCGTCCGATCGGACAATCGGACCGTCGGATCGACGTCGATCCGTCCGAGATTTCCGAGACGCCCCGAGACGGCGATCGAGGATTCATCGTGATCGTCATCTCGCGACGCCGCGCGATCGCGATCGCGACGCGCGCCGCGCCCGGACGCCGACGATGAAACCGTCCGACGGCGTCGACGTCGCGCGCCGCGCGTCGTCGACGTCGCCGCCGCGCACGCCCGAGCGCGACGCGACGATCGCGCGGCGACCGCGGCGCGACGATGCGACGGTGCCGACGACGACGACGACGGACGCGACGGCGCGAGCGCGCGCGGACGCGAGCGAGTGGTTGGAATTCGACGGCGCGCGCGACGACGGGCCGCTGGAGGGGTTTCCGTACGAACTCGGGGCGCTGGACTCGGGGCGCGGACGAATCGCGTCACGCGCGTCGACGCGCGCGATGGCGCTCGAGGGCGCGTCGGGGACGAGCGACGGCGCGGTGAAGTCGAACGCCGGTGATTTCGCGACCGACGACGGCGCGACGGAATGGGACGCGATGTGGTCGCGCGGCATCGAGCGCGGGCAGGCGTTCGATTGCAGTCGAACCGAACCCGCGTTTGAGCGGTTTTTGAGCGCGCGCGCGGCGACGGGACGGGGCGCGAGCGCGCTCGTGCCGGGCTGCGGGCGCGGGTACGCGCTCGCGTCGCTCGCGCGCGCGGGATACGAGGTTTGCGTTGGTCTGGAGATCTCGAACACGGCGCGCGCGAGCGCGTTGGAACACCTGAAGACGGAGGACGTGCCGTCGACGGCGGTGGTGGAGGTGATGGTGGAGGATTTCTTCGCGTTCGCGCCCGAGGAAAAATTTGATTTGTGCTACGACTGCACGTTTTTGTGCGCCATCGATCCGCGGCGACGCGAGGAATGGGCGCGCGTGTACGCCAATTGCGTGAAACCTGGCGGTATTTTGGTGTCCGTGGTGTTTCCGTGTGGGGATTTCGAGGGTGGTCCGCCGTACGCTTTGACGCCGGAAATCGTGCGCGACTTGCTCGCGCCCGTCGGTTTCGAAGAAGTGTCGCTGGAAGAAACGCCCGCGGAGCTCTACGCGCGAGGACGCTTGGAATATTTACACGTTTTTAAGCGAAGTGCGTTAAGCGAAGTGCGTAGCGTAGCGTAGTCGCTGAACCTAGGCTCTGTAAAAGTAATTGACCCTGAAGCCGATGCCGACGCGTCGCCGAGACGAGAACGAGACCACGAGAAAACCTCGTTACTTCACGACGCTTCTTCAGCATGTTCTCATCGCGCGCTCTACGCATCATCGGATTACTTCTTTTCGCCATCGCCGTCGCGCCCGTCGACGCCGTGGTTTACTACGGTGCGTTTCGTCTCGACCGTCGCGCCGCGCGAGATACTAACAGACAGTTTTCTTCGGGTGCCCACAGGTGGCTACACGTACGGCGAAGACGGCTTTCAAACGTACGGCGGGGCCGCCGTCGTGCGTCCCGGCATTCGTCCACGTCGTTACCGCTACGGACGCAAGCTTTTACAACAAGACAAGAAGTGCAAGACGATGCTCGACGTCGTCGAAAGCCTCCCGCAACTGAGCTCGCTCAAAGAAGCCATCAAAGATTTACCGAAAATCCGCGACGCCCTGAACAACTCGACTGCCCAGGACACGTTTTTCGCACCATCGAACGAGGCCATCGCATCGTTGACGCTATGGGGCGGGTTCGATGATTTCAAACGCGGGCTCGAGGGCATGTTTTCGTCCGACGAGATCAAAGCTCTGGTCGTCGCGTATCACGCGATTCCGGATCAAAAGTTGAATTGGGGTCAACTTCGCGCCAAGGCGGCAAAGGGTGAGTTCTTACCCACCGCTCTTTCGAAGATTTTCCCTGATTCCAGCGCCGCGCTGGAGGTGAGCTGGTGGAAAGGGGACATCTTTCTCAAGGGCGTCGGCTCCGAGGCTAAAATCTCCGCCGCCGACATCCCCGCGTGCGGATCCATCGTGCACGTGATCGACGGCGTCTTGCTCCCTCTCGATGGCGACGGTGAACTCTCTGACGAACAAAAAGCCCGCATCGAAGCCGCGCGAATAGCTTTGGGCGGCAAAGATGAAGAACCGGGCGACGCGCCCGCGCCCGCGCCCGACGCAGCGCCCGCGCCCGCGCCCGCGGAAGTCTTTCCAGACGACATCGAAGAGCTCGACGTGGACTACCCCATGGAAGACCAGTACGGTGAGGCACCCGCGCCCGCACCCGCGCCCTAGGGACCGACTCAAGACTCAAGACTCAAGACTCAAGACTCGAGACGATTTTACGACGACTTTTACCGCGAGCGCGCGACGACGCCGCTCTCTGAATGACACAAACTCTACCGTTTACCCAATCACAAACTAAAAGACTACGTCACGGCGAACCCGGCGGCGGCGGCGGCACGTCCACGGCGCCCATCGGCGCGAATCCGATCCCCGACGGCGGCGGCGGCACGTCCACGGCGCCCATCGGCGCGAATCCGATCCCCGACGGCGGCGGCGGCGGCGGCGGCGGCGGCGGCGCTCGCCCCGCGCCCCACTCCGTCGGCGGCTCCCCCGGCGGCGGCGGCGGCGGCGCTTCCTCCTCCTCCGTCTCCCCCCTCCCTCCCGGCGGTTTCGGCGGCACGTCTTCCACCGTCCACGGCTCCACCGCGAACTCGATCTCGTCCCCGCCCCTCGCGCCCTCCGGCGCCGTCACCGTCACCACCGGCCCGTTTGGAAAAATCTGCGCCCGCGTCTCCCCCCCCGCCCACGCCGTCGGCAGCCGCACCCGCGCGAACCGCCGTCCATCGTGTTTTTCAAGATCCAAATCGCACGGATCTCCCATCGGCGCCGCCGGGATCCCCGTGATCGTCGCCCGTCCCGCGCGCGCCGCGCGCGTCCCGCTCGCCGTCCCGCGCGCGCTCCCCCGCGCGCTCGTCAGCCGCAGCGCCGTCGCGCGCAGCGCCGGCGCGCCTCGCGCGCGTCCCGTCGTCGCCGTCGCCGTCGCCGTCGTCGTCTCGCGCGCGCGCGTCCCATCGCGCGCGTCCTCGTCGCGCGTCTTCGTCGTCGCGCGCGCCGTCTTCGTCGATCGCCGCGCTGACGCGTCGCGCGTCAGCGCGTCGAAGTACGCCTCGCGCTTCCGTCGCAGGTCGTCCGACATCGCGCGCGCGCTCGGCGACGGCGCGCGCGTCGCGCGATGCGGCGCGTCACTTCGCGCCGCGACGCGATTCGAATCGATTCGATTCGCGTCGCGCGACGCGCGCGACGCGACGCGACGGAGCGGTCGACGCGCGCGACATAGAGACGCGATCGATCGACGGGACGACGCGCGACGCGAGGCGAGGCGTCGACGAATCCGCGAGACGATCGATCGATCGATCGATCGATCGATCGATCATCTTGCGAACGGAATCTTCGGGATGGGGACGCGGCGGCGCGCGCGATGGACGACGGCGACGGTGATGGCGTGCGCGATGATGGTGATGGCGACGGTGACGGTCGGCGGCGCGCGGGCGCAGACGTGCGAGGCGGGGTGCGCGCCGGAGAGGGAGGCGCGGGACGCGGCGAGGCGAAGCGCGACGCTGGCGCGAGAGCGAGACGCGATTAAAAGCGATTACGATGGGTTGACGAAGGATTTGGAGCGAGCGAGGCGAGAGGCGAAGGAGGCGGTGCGAGCGGCGACGGCGCGGGCGACGGCGGCGGAGAGTGAGAGGGATCGGGCGAAGGCGGACGGGGAGAGGCGAAGGAGCGACGCGGAGACGATGGAGAAGCGACTCGAGCAGACGATGAAGGAATTGGACAAGGTGAGGAGCAGCGAATCGAGGCGAGTGACGATGTTGGAAGAACAGGTGCAACTCGCGGAAGAGGCGTGGGTGCCGATTTGGCTTCAACGTCGCGCGGAGCCGGTGACGAAGCGGGCCAAGGAAGCGGTCGAGATTGGGAAGAAGACCACGGCGCAAGCCGTCAAGTTGGGTCAAGAGAAGACGGCGCAAGCGGTGGAGTTCGGCAAGGAAAATATCCCCAAGGTTGTTCAAGCGGTTGAGAAGCAAACGAAGAAAGTGGTGGAGGTGAGTAAGGAACAGACGGCGAAAGTCGTCAACGCCGCCAACGAGCGCATCCCGCACGTGGTGAACGCCGGGAAAGAACAAACCGCCAAGCTCGTGAACGCGGGTAAAGGCGTCGTGGACGGCGTCTCTAAGACGGTCGGTCAGATTCCGAAAAAGGTCAAGGTTCTCAAAGAACTCAAGCAAGACTTCAAGGAGGCTAAAGCTATTCACGAAAAGAAGCTGAAGACGGGCAAGCCGCAGAAGAAGTATCCGCAAAAGTTTTCGACACGACAAGCCGTTCGCGCGCTCGAGCTCACGACCGAAGCCAAGAGTCTCTGGCGTGTCGTTACGGCGAAAATATCCGCGGCGGGGTTCCTCAGAGGAATTTTTACCTTGGTTAAGGACGAGTTCAATCGCATTTTCAACGCCGTGAAGAAGTCGTACCGCGAACGTTTCATCCCGTTCACGCAAACCGTACGAGCGTTCACGGCCAAGCACGTTGGGATCAAGCTCGCCACACTAATTCTTGGGCTTCCGACCGACGTTCTTCAGAAGATTCCTTTCAACTTGTCCTCGTACGGTGTCGAGAAGCTTTCGGTGAAGATTGCCGACGGAATTTGGACAGTCATCGTGAGCATTTTTGTCATTGCGATTCTGCGCGACATTTTCATCATCCCTGAAAACAGCTACGCCGCGACGTACTCTTTCATGAAAGTTCCCGAAGAGAACGGTGTTGACGTCCTCATTCGTTTGCCGCGCGTGGAGAGCATGGATGAGGTCGATTTCCAATTCGATCAAACGTTCAACCAAATCACCATCGACGCCGAGCAAGCGGGGCACAGCGAGCTTATCGTCGTGCCCAAGTGCAAGATTGGCGTCAAACGATGGGCCAAGCCTTCCCCAATTTTTTTGGAAGGTGAAGAGGTTGTGCTCGTCGAACTTCGTCCCGTCGGCTCTGGAAGAGATCGCTCCTCCATCGCAGACACTCAGCCACCGCGCGCGCCGTCAGCTCTGTTTCAGCCGTTTGCGCCGGTGACGAAGCGCGCCGCGCCCAAGAAAAAGGCATCAGCGGACAAAGTCACCACGGCTCGTACGTCGAGAAGCCGACGCTAAATAAAATTTTAATTAACATTCCATTTCTACAGCTGCTGTAAGCTCTACTGCTATTCGCTACGTTGTTGCCCGTCTCGCGTTTTCGTGCTTGAGCTGGCTCGCGACGAGCTTCCGAATGCTCGCGCTCTCTTTGATCAGAAACGAGTCATCGCGGTCGTTTTGGTGTCGCGTCATCACTTTTTTGACGACTTTTTGCTCCACGATGCTCGCCAAAGCTGCCTCGCACGCGCCCGTGTCGACGAGAAGTTGCACGTAATCGCAACACAGCTTCCTCACCGCGACTTCTACTGCTGAGTGAGTTATCTTCTTACCGGCGACTTCGTTAATTGGCTCATCGATACGCGTCGCGGCGTCGCACGCTTCGTCGAGCGCTTCGCTCTCTTCCGCGTCGACGTCCTCTTCTCCGCCAACCTCGACTTTGACTTCGTCCACGTTGGCAGCACGATGCGCCGAGCCGTCGCGATGCTTGCAAGCAGCGATGAAAAATTCGACCGCTTCATCTCCTCTCACGGTTGAACATCGCGTGAGATCGATATCGTTCGCCGCCGAGCACTCGTAGTCTTGCTTCAGCGCTCCAGGCTCCGCTTTCGCCGATTCACCACCGCGCAACATCAGTTGCGCGCTCAAATTCCTATACGTCGCCTTGCTCGTCGCCTTTGCGTGCAATTTCATCTCTTCCTTCACCGCCTCCTCGACCGCCGATTTACGCTCATCTGGATGTGCAGATATCCACGCTTCGCTCACGCGCTCCCTGACTCCGACGTTCGCCCGACTGCGAAGCTTTCTCGCCGCGAGCGCGTTCAGAAATCGCTGTCGCACCGCTCGCGGCACCTTCGCCGGCGCTCGCATCGAAAACGCCTGCGTCACCATCGGCCGTTCGCTCTCCGGTAAATGCATCAATAATTTCGCATCCTCCTTCGCCCACGCCTCGGCGTCGACCGCGTTCGGCGTCGACGGCGCCGTCGACGGCGCCCGCGCCGGCGCCGCCGTCCCGCGCGCGCCGTCGTCCGCCGCCCGCGCCGCCGCCCGGCGATCTCCCGGCGGACGAAACGGCGCGTCTTTGCGCTCGCGCGTGAGTTCTTCGAGCGGGACGAACGTCCGTCGTCGACCGAGCGGTTGAACGCCGTCGACGTCGCGCGTCGACGCGTCGGCGTCGTCGGAGGAAGATTCTGCGAGCGCCGCGGCGCGCGCCAAGATGGCCTCGCGACGGCTCATCGTCCTCGACGCGACGAAACGGTCCAAGGTGCTCGCGCGCGGCGCATGTTCGCGCGCGCGTTCGCGCGCGACGCGCGACGCGGCGTTAAATGAAGGGTTGAATGATTTACTACAACTTTCCTACGCCGCGCCGCGAGACGCGGAGTGGCTCGCTAAAGAATTAAATCGCTATTTTGAAGGCTGGGGCCTCGTGAGCTCGTGCAAGAAGCGCCTCGCGAGCTCCTTCGCGTCCGATACCGCGGTGTGTCCTTCGGTGCGACGGTTGGCGCGCAAAACGTTGAGGCGTTGACAGGCGAAGCGCTTCGAGTCGCGAGCGACGCGAAGCGTCTCGACGTCGAGCGCGGCTCGACCGAGCACGGGGATCCAAAGGTCCGGGTTGTCACCTAACGCGATGATGGTCGATCGAATGGCGTCGATGGCGTTGTCGACGGTGAACGCATCGTCGGACGAACTTTCGCCATCGCGACGCGCGTCGCGAGCGAGGAGCGTTTCGAGCGCGGCGACGAAATCATCGATGAGTTTCTGACGAGTCGACTCGCCTCGTTCGCTCAACAAAAATTTGAGCGCGTCCTCCATCGCCACTTTCGTCGCTCGACGAGCCTCTTCTTCGCCATTTTCGGTCGCGCGCTCGCCCGACACGAGCTCGGTGATACCAACGACGGTTTTCTCGAGCGCTTGACGGAAATCAGATTTCGCCGTCGCGTCGGACGACGCCATCGGCGTCGTCTCGACACCGTACGCGCGAATGAGGCGTACTAAGCGCTTGTAACGAATGGATCCATCATCCGACAGCAATAATCTTCGCAGACTTTCTCGCATTTCGGGACTTCGATCGCTCAAAACTCGAGACAGTACGAAGGGATAACTCCTGTCCACGACGCGAAACGACGGGTCGATGGTCGTCGCCGTGCCTTCCAATGCCGCGAGCGCACGCAGAATGCGCGAAAAGTACGGCGGCAGTCTGAATCCATGTTTCATCAGTGCCGTGGATAACTGGGAGACGACGCCCATGAAATCGTTGCTGTTACGAACCTTGGTCGTGCTCTCGCCCGCGAAGACGGATCGCAGCGCCTCCTCCGCCGCCGCGCGGTCGACGTTTGGGGGGAGAAAATCCATGACTTTCAAGTCATCTACCAATCCCCGCGCGTCGCGATTGACGAACCCGATCAATCCGCGAACCATCGCTCGTCTGGTCTCGATCGGGACCTCCACCGTCATGCCGAAATCGAGATACGTCAAACCGCCGTTTTCGGCGACTAACAGGTTACCCGGATGCGGGTCGGTGTGCATGAATCCAGAACTCAGTAACTGATGGAGAGACGCGCGCAAGCCTCGATCGAGGACTTCTTTCGGGGTGATCCCTCGCGATTGCATCAGCGACACGTCCGTCAAACGCAAGCCTTGCACCCACTCCATGGTCAGCACCGTGGGCGTGCTCAGAAAGTCGACGACGCGAGGCGCGTACACCAAACCCGCGAGTCCGACCCCGGCGTCGCCATTCGCGGCATACATCTCTCGAAACCGCTCGCAACTCTCCGCCTCCTTGCTATAATCCATTTCCTCGAATATTCTCCCCACGAGCTCGTCCACGATGCCCACAACATCGCTCTTAAAGTTCCTCCACTTGCCGACGACGCCCACAAAGCGCCGCAAAATCACCGCGTCCAACGCCACGAGCTCGGCCAATCCCGGACGTTGAAGCTTAATCGCCACCTCGTGCCCCCCCGGAAGCGTCGCGCGGTACACTTGCGCGAGCGACGCCGCCGCCACGGGCGTTGGCTCAAACTTCTCGAAGAAATCAATCGAAATCCCGAGCTCGCGCTCGAGCGTCTCCAGACTCGTCGCCAAATCCGACGGCGGCAGCGCGTCCTGCAATTTCGCCAGCTCCTCCACGTACTCCACCGGAAACACGTCCGCGCGCGTCGACATCACCTGTCCCAATTTTATGTACGCCGGCCCGAGCCTCGTGAGCGTCTCCGTGAACGCTCGCGCGCGCCTTCTCCGCTCCCCCGCGCGCGCCGCGACGCCCAGCCCGATCGCCCCCAGCTCGTACCCCACCACCATCGCCCTCGCCAGCACCCGCAGCGGCCGTCTCGCGAACCACGCCTCGAACGCCTCGACGTCGTACCGCAGCGCTCGTCGCCACGGCGCGCGCGCCTCCGTCGCCGTCGTCGTCCCCCGCGCGTCGTCGCCGCTCGTCGACGTCGTCCCGCCGTCCCGTCGCCGCGCCGCGCGCGCGTCGTCCACGAGCGCGCGCGCGCGCGCCAGCGCCGCCTCGCTCGCCCGCGCGCCGTCGTCGGCGCGCGCGCGCGCGCGTCTCGCGTCTCGCGCGCGCGCGCCGCCGTCGTCGTCGTCGTCGCGCGCCGTGCCACGCATCGCCGTCGTCATCGTTCGCGCGTCGCGCGCCGTCGCGCCGTTCCGCGCGAGCGCCGCGACGCGCCCGCGCGCGCGCATCATCGCGCGCGCCGTTTGTCACCCCTCGCGCGTCGCCGCGCCGGCCATCGTGAATGCGCGCGCGTCAATGCGGGCCGTCCCGCGCGCCGTCCCGAACAATTCGCCGCACCGCGACGCCATGCGCGCGTCGCGCGCGCGTCGCGACGTCGCGATCGCGCCGTCGCGTCGCCGACGTCGCGCCGGCCATCGTCGCGCGACGGACGCCGACGGATTCTGGATCCCGGGGCCGTTCTTAAGACCCGAGGGATCGCCCGCGAGCGAGTCGTGCACCGGGCCGACGGTGTGGCGATTGATGCAGACGGAGCTCGCGGAGAGCGGACTCGAGCAGATCGCGCCGTCGCGCGCGCGCGCGATGGCGACGTCGAACGGGTGGACGCTGCTCGACGTGCGACCGCGGAGCGATTATCGCGAGAGACACTGCTGGGGCGCGGCGAACGCGCAGTATTATCGAGCGATGGACGCGCGCGCGCCGGAAAATTGGGGAAAGGCGGCGCTGAGCGCGATGATGTTTCCGGAGCGCGTCGGGAAGGGGTATCTGAACGTGACGGAGAATGAGAATTTTATGGAGGAGGTGCTGGAGGCGGTGGAGTGGGGGTCGAAACTCATCGTGTACGACGACGCGGGGGGGGTGATCGGGGAGCCGGGAGTGAATTTCGAGAACGGCGTGCAGACGCCGAGCTTGATGGCGATCTACGAGCTCGCGGCGCGGGGGTGGGGGACGGAAAATTTATTGCACATGGCGGGGGGGCTCGTTTACTGGGACGAGGTCGACCGCTTCGACTGCGGGGAGATCGACGCGAGCGCGCTCGAAGAGGAGGCGCGAGCCGACGGCGCGAGCGAGGGCTGGTGATCGCTAGTGATTAATGATATCTATTCAAGCGCTACGTGATCAATCTATTGGAAACTAAACGGCGAGCCGAGCCATCGCGCGCTCACCATCCCGACTGCTTGAGCGTCTCGTAAACGCCAAAGGAAATCGCGGAACCGGGCGCGACCGCGGCGACGCGCGCGCCCGCGCCCGCGAACAATCCACGCGCGCCTTCGCGCTTAAACACGTCTCGTAACACCTCACGCAACGACGCCGACGTCGTCGTCTCGAACCGCATCGTCTGCAAGCGCGTCTTGGCCAAATCGAGCGGGTGCGTGAGCGTCGTCGCCGCCGTCGCCGCCGCCGTCGCGCTCACCGCGCTCACCATCGGCGACGCCTCACCACCGCTCGACTCCAACGCAACGCGCGATCGTTCGTATATCGCAAAGTACGCCGCCGACCACGGCCACCACACGAAATTCTGCGCCCAGTATCCCCGAAACAGTCCCCGCGCGCCCTCCTCTCGCGCGATGACGCGCGCCGCGTCCACCCAATGTCTATACCGTCCCATCCTCGCGCGTTCGCCCAGCACGTCTTGCGTCTGCAATCTTTCCTTTATCACGTCCATCGGCGTGTACACCACTCCCGCGAGCGCTTGCGCCCACATCCCCGTCGCCGCGCTCGCGCTCGCGCTCGTCCCGAACCATCGCGTCCCGCTCTCGTACCCGACGAAGTACGCCCCGCTCGCGAGCGGCGCGAGCGCCGCGACGGCGCCGAATCCTTTATATAATCCCACCGCGCGCGTTCGTCCGCCCTCGGCGCGCGCGACGGCGCCGCGCGCGCCTCGGACTTGCGCGCGCGCCTTGAGCGTGTCCATGGGGTGCGTCAAGAAACGCGCCGCGAGCCCGCTGACGGCGCCGCGCGCGCCGTCGGCGAGGACGCCGTCGAGCGCGGACGCCGCGGCGGGGTCCGCGCCGCGCGCGCGGGCGCTCGACATGCGGCGAGCGACGCGCGCCGCGTCCGCGTGTGACGCGTGTGTTGTGTGATAAATACACACATCGGTGCTTTTTCGATTAAATACGTAAAGTAGGGTTTACGTGGTGCGTCGACGTCGATGCGTCGCGCGCTTATCCGGCGCGCGCCGCAGACGACGACGCGCGCGCGCCACGCGAGCGGCGCGCGACGCGGCGCACATGACGCCCGCATCGCGCGATGCGCGCGCGAGCCCGCGCGGTGCGGCGCGCGCGACGCGAGCGCCGCGAATGCGCGCGCGGCGCGGCGACGTCGCATCGTCCCGAGGACGACGACCGCGCGCGCCGCGCCCGCGCGCGAGCGTCGACGAAGAGCGCTCCGAGCGCGCGGACAGCGCCGACGGTGCGTCGACGAGCGCGAGGCGGCCGACGATGGAGCTGCAGATGACGCCCGCGAGCGGGGCCCCGTTCGGGGGGTCCAGGGTGGTGGACTTTGTCGCGGCGTGGGACGCGATATCGCCGCGATTGGCGGCGCGCGAACACGGAGAGGCGGACAAGGAGATGCTGCTGAGCGCGTTGACGCTCGCCATACCGCGGCTGCAGCAGATCGTGCGAACGGAAGGGAAAGGAAAGAAGCCGGCGCACGAGCGAGCGGTGGACGTGACGCTCACGCTCGTGGACATGGGGATGGACGCGGAATGCATCTCCGCGGGATTGCTTCGAGAGGCCGTGGTGCACGGGACGGTGAGTTTGGATGAGATAGAGGACGTGCTCGGGGAGCGGGTGATGCGGTTGGCGCACGATGTGGGGCGAGTGCACGATTTACCGAGACGAGTGCACTCGTACGACGAAAACGCGGCGGAACGCTTGCGGTCGTTTTACCTGTCGTTTCACGACATAAGAGCGATCGTGGTGGAGTTGGCGTGCAGACTTGATACTTTGAGAAACATCGATGAGCTTGAGCCGATCCAGCGGACGACGATTGCGTTGGAGACGATGCAGATTTACGCCCCCATGGCGCACGCGTTGAACACGGGCGCCCTTTGCGCAGAGTTGGAAGATTTAGCGTTTAAGATTTTGTTTCCGACGTCTTACGCCTCGCTGGAGAGGTGGCTGACGGCAAAAAGTCCAGGGGACTCGGCCATCTTGGATAAGATGACAAAGATGCTCACGGATACGATGAACGCCGACACGACGATGAACGCGTTGATCGGCCGCGGAGGGGTCAAGGTTTTGGCGAGAAGGAAATCTCGTTACTCCACCATGAAGAAGATCATTCGCGATGGGCGAAAGCGTGAAGAGGTGCACGATTTGCTCGGACTACGCCTCGTTTTGACCCCGCAACCTGGGAGTGGGGCGGAATTGCCCGGCATGGGTCAGGTGTATTCGGGTGAGGTTACGTACGAGCACATGGAGGCGAGAGCGTTAAAAGCGGCGAACGCGGCGTGCTATCGCGCACAGCAAATAGTGCACGGTTTATTTCCAGCCGTAAGCGGACGAACCAAGGACTACATCAGTGATCCCAAGGCGAACGGATACTCGTCCTTGCACAGCACTCTCAAGGTCGCGTTTGGCGACGACGGCAAACCTTTGGCGTCGAGCGAAGCGTACAAACGCGGCGTGAATGTCGAGATGCAGATCCGAACGGCAGCCATGCATCTCGCCGCTGAAGCGGGCACTGCGTCGCACAATTCGTATAAGGGTGGCTTGAAGGAAGACACGGGTATGGCGGGCTCGCTCGCGGACTTGGCCTCGGCAGCGAATCGCGCCGCGGAGGAAAAGTTTGGCGCTTTCACGCACGCCGATTTGCGCGAACGCGACGAACTCCACGACAGATTGTTCGAAGCATTCGATCTTGATGGTGATGGTCGCGTCACGATGAGTGAGCTGCGTACGGTACTGGAGAAAATATGGGACACGGAGATGAACGATTTGCGCGAGGAAGCTCACGCGTTGATGGAGCTCCTCGACGTTAACCAGGATGGTACTATCGACGCTGATGAATTTGCAAAGTTCCGCGCGTCGCTCACCGCGATTAGTGCGCTACCTAAAGCGGATGCGGCGACCTTGGCGGCGATTGAAGCCGTTGCGATTGACGTTGAGATCGCCGAAGACGCGCCGGCGGCGCAAGTCGAGGACAAAGCTTTGGTGATTGACGTCAACCCCACGGAGGTGCCCACGGGTGAAAATATCGAAGAGAAGGCCGAATTGATAGCCACCGTGCGCGCGAAGGTACGAGCCGCGGTATCTGAGAGCTACGAGTACACCGGTAAAGTAGATTTAGCCGGGCGCAAGGCAACTGCGGCGATGCGCGATTCCGAGTCGGGTCCGGTGGAATGGCAACTGGTGTGGGATTTGATGCGAACTGGTCGAGCCGAGACAGCGCGTCAACTGTTTTACCAGCGTACTACGCGAGCGCCGAGTCAGATTCTTGTATGGGAGCAGTGGGCACGTTTTGAGCTTCTTCAAGGAGACCCCGAACGCGCGCGAAGCCTCTACCGCGCTGCATTGTTGCACTGCGAAGATCAGCCCATGGTGCGGGCCGAAATTTTGCGAAAATGGGCCATGATGGAGATAGTATCCACCGATGCGCTGCACCAAACGTCTCATTCTGATTTGTTTTCTCGCACGATTGCGGTGCTGGCAGAGGCTCAGAGCAAAGGGCGCATCACTGCCGAGGAGTCTGGCTCAGCGCAAGCGAAGACGTACCAAGTTTGGGCGCAGGGGCTCGCTCGTGCGGGGAACATCGACGAAGCGAGAAAACTTTTGGATAAGGCTATCGATCTGGACGAAAACAATGCAGCCGTTGCGCACGCTCAAGGGCAAATCGAGGAAACGCTCGATAACTTCCCGGCAGCCATCGCCGCGTATCGTCGGGGTCTCGAAGCGAACCCGAACGACGCCTACTTGCTTCAGTCGTGGGGTCGAATCGAGGCGAAGATGGGTCGTTTGGACAACGCTCGAAAGCTGTTTAGACACGGCGTCGAAACAAACGAGGAAAATTACCACATTCCCCAGGCTTGGGCGGTGAGTGAGGCGGAGCATCCAGAAGGCGACGCGGCGACGGCGCGTGAAATGTTTCAACGCGCGAGCTCACTCGCGTACTGGTCCGTCCAAACCTGGGCTGCTTGGGCGCGCTTTGAACTGGACGCGGAAGATAACGAGCAAAGGCTTGAAACTGCGCGCACGCTGTATGAACGCGGTCTCGATGCCGAACCCGGGAACTTGGTGTGTCTCGTCGGCCTCGCAAAGTGCGAGAGTCGACTCGGTCGCTTTGGCGCCGCCCGCGAAACGCTTCGCCGAGCGAACGCCATCCATCCCGATTCCTCAGCTCTGTGCTTCGCCCAAGCCAGACTCGAAGAAGCCGCGGGCGCGCCCGCGAAAGCCGCCCACCTCTACCAAAAAGCTCGCCAACTCCAAAAAGAAAGCCGCAAGAAAAAGTCGCGCGTCTCGACGCGCGGTCGCGGTTCCCGCTCCACCTGGGACCCCGTCGAAGCGTTCGAACGCCAAGAAATCGCATCGGCATCCATCATCTACGCCACCACCGACGACAACCACTTCGCCCACATGGACGAACAAGACGCCAACGGCTTTTCCGAGGACGAAAAGCGTCGCTCGAGCGACGATTTGGGCAGTTACGAGCCCCCTCGCTCGTACGAGCGTCGCCGCGTTCGCAAGACGCGCCGCGCGCCCTCGACGCGCGTCGCCCCGCGCGCCGCCGACGACGACGACGTCCTCGGCAGTAGCCTCGACTCCCTTTAACGGCGCGCGCACCTTTTCTCGCCCGCCATCCGTCCTTCGCGCGACCTCGGACCCGCGCCTCGCCTCGCGGCGCGTCGACGAAGAAACGACGAATGGCGTCGCGCGCGGCGTCCACGCGCGCCGACGCGCGACCGCCCGCCCGACCCCGGGATCGCCGCGAAATCCTCGCGCGCGCGCGCGCGCGCGTCGCTCGAATCACGACTCGTCGAGTCCCTCTTTTTTTCCCAGCCCGTCGATACTGTTTGCGCGGCCGACGCCCGGCCGCGACGGCCCCCCGCGACGTCCCGCGGCGGTTTCGGGCGCGCTGGCGTGTGTAAAACGACCGATCGTGACTCAAGCGCCGTTTACGTATTGCGCGCGCATTTCGCCAATGTATCGCGAACGCGACGCGCGCGTCGTCTCCGGGCGGTCGGTCGCCCGCCCCGCGCGACGCGCGCGAGCCGCGACGTCGACGCGCGCGCGGCAGTCGCCCGCGCGCGCGACCGCGCGAGCGCGCGCGAACGCGCGAACCGCGCGCGCGCGACCGACGGGCGAGGGAATCGACGCGCGCGCGACGATCTCGGCGACGGATCGAAGACGCGATCGATCGATCGAAGATATTTCCGCGGGCAGCGCTGGCGGAAACGGCGCGCGCGACGCGCGCGAGGGCGAGGACGCGCGCGAGACGGGATGCCGTCGATGACGCGGAGTCGAACGGACTCGCCGAACGCGATCGCGGCGATCGCGGTGGACGTCGCGGTGCGAGCGCTGGGAGGGAGGCGGGCGACGGAGGCGGGGACGGCGAGCGACGAGGCGAGCGAGGTGGTCGACGCGTTGTTGCCCAGGGTGACGCGGTTGAGCGTGCGAAAGCGATTGTCGGGGCGGGGGGGGAAGAGTGATAGAGAGGGACGGGTGGGGGCAGACGAGATGGGGTTCGACGCGATGGATGCGGATACGTTGTTCGGGGAAAGATCCACGGAGGGGTCGCTTCGCGGAGGCACGGCGATGTTTCACGAACGAAAAAACTCGTTCGATGGGGAAATTAAATTTGAATCGGCGTTGCCGACGGCGTCGGACGATGCGGTGATTCCGACCGAGGAGGGTGGGCGGCGACCGCCGACGCCGGGTAAGACTCGCCCTTGGTTGAAGGAATCGCGAGCGACTCCGATGCAAGTCGACGACGAGCGAGCGAAGACTTGCGGCGACGCCGTGCCCAGTATTTTGGCTTCGCCGAAGAGAAACGGATCCATGCTGATCCTGAATGCGGAAGATCACGATACAAAGATGCGCTGCGTGGGAACGCCGACGTTGGTGCCGCGCGCGCGTCGCGCCGAAGTCAATTCCCCGACGTTGGTTGGGGTCGAATCGCCGTCGGCGGGTACGCCCTCCGAACAATCCATCGAGACGTCTGACCACAAGCCGTTCAGTCGTAGCGCATCCACGCTGTCGACGGTATCTCTCGCCTCGGCGTTCAGCCCGGTCTCTCGACCGATGTCGAGGAATGCATCCCAAGAAGACCTCAGTAAATGAGGAATGAAACGTCCCATCGTCGCGACACCACGCCCGTTGTATTCACCGATTCCTCGACCACTATTTATGTGGTTCTAGTCGCGTTCTATGTTGTGGATATTGTATTCTCAATCAATGTTTATTCCGTCTAGGTGCAATCTATTCCTCCCGTACAAAAGCCTACAAAAGTAAAACCTTGGAGGCGGGAGAGGCGCGCAAACCGGAGAACCGGACATGCCCGCGACGCGCTTGCTGTTGCGGGACGCCACGCACCGCGCGCGCCTTGACACGAACACCACGCTCCCGAACACCCGTCATAGTCGCAGAGATAGTCGCGGCTGTCCCATCCTTCTTCACATCAAACTTATCCGCCGCGACGTGCACGTTCTTCACCGCCCGGCCAGAAATATCCCCGACGCTCTTCTCCCACTCAGGATCCCAGCACACGGCTTCCGGAGTGGAACACGCGATAGATTTGCCAAATGGGCACGTCGCATACGCGCAGTCACCATTCTCAAATCCAGTCACAAAGTGCTCCTCGAAAATGGAGCGGAGCAAGTAATACTCCTTCGTCGTCGGCGGATGCAGCGGGAAGCGTTGGGCGCGTCTCGCAAAGTCTTCATCCGACACTTCGAGCTCGGCATGCGCCGCCAAACCGTCGACCCAGTCGTAGCCGACGCCGTCGCTAAATTGTTCTTTTTGTCGCCAAAGCACTTCTTGCGGCAAGTAGGAATCTCCAGGGGTGTCGAACGCCTTGCGAAGGATGTACTTTTCCAAGTACGGACGCCCATCCGCATCCTTCTTGTTGACATCAATCATCTTGTCCTCCGGTCGCATGTTCATCGCGAGATCGATGACTTGCTGAGACAAGAGCGGAGTGCGCACCTCAATGCCCCAACTCATAGTTGATTTGTTCGCGCGCAAAACGTCCCATTGGTGCAATCGCATGGTCTTCCGACGGCACTCGGCGTGGAATTCAGCCGGGTTCGGCGCCTTGTGAAAATACAAGTATCCGCCGAAGAGCTCATCCGCGCCCTCGCCCGACAGCACCATCTTGAATCCCAGTGACTTGATATGACGGCTCAAAAGATACATTGGCACCGACGCCCGAACTTGTTCGAACGTTTCCAGATGCCAAATGACATCCGGAAGCGCGTCCAAGGCTTCCTCAGGCGTGAAATGCACCTCGTGGTGAATCGTTCCGAGTTGCTCGGCAACCTTGCGAGCGGCGACTAAATCTGGTGCCCCCTTGATACCGATGGAAAACGAGTGCACGGGTTCGTCCGCACCGTACGTGTTCTTCGCTAACTTACGCTGACGCACAGCGATGGAAGTGATCAACGAAGAGTCGAGGCCTCCAGAGAGGAGCACGGCGTACGGGACGTCCGCCATCAAACGCTTGGTGACGGCGTCGACGACGCACTCACGGAGCTCCTCCAAGTTTGCCTCCTTGGTCGGCACGTAATTTTCATCCGTAATCCACTGCGGGTTGTACCAGCGCTCGATCGTCGCCGGCGCGTCCCCCTTCTTGACGTACACGTGACCAGGGGGGAAGATTTCATAATTCGCCACCCCCGGGTCGTCGTGAAGTGTCTTCATCTCGCTGCTAAACCACACGCTCCCATCCTTCCCGTTCGCCATATACATCGGAATCTTACCCATGTGATCTCTCGCCGCCACGATCACATCGTTCTCGCGATCCTCAATCACGAACGCGAACATTCCGTCGAGCTCGCTCACAAAGCTCGGCCCGTGCTGCTCGTACAGGTGCCCGATGACTTGACAATCGCTCTTATTCTCGCTCACGATTCCATACTTTTCCCTCAATTCCGCGTGATTATAAATCTCCCCGTTCGCGATGAACGCCGTCCTCTTCGTCGCGTCCGTGAACAGCGGTTGATCGCCGCTCTTTCCCGGCGCCACGATGCTCAGGCGCTTGTGCACCATGAAGGTTTGTCGTCCCGCGTCGTCCAATCGCACCTCCATCCCGTACGAATCCGGTCCTCGGTGTCGCAGCCGCTTCGCGAGCTGATACACGCGCTGCCGATTCTTGCGCGCGTCGCCCGTGAGGCGCAGGACGCTGAAGATCCCGCACATGATCGTCCGCGCGCGTTCGACGCGCGGCAAAGCCCTGAACGCTGGAACCCTCGAGTCGGGCGCGCGCGCCGGCGGACGCGCGCGCGACGCCGCGAGGCCGCGAGGCGAGGCGCGCGACGGGTGCGCGCGCGGTCGAACGACGCGAGCGCGGCGGACGCGGCGCGCGGTGGACGCGACGCGACGGCGTGTGCGCGCGAGACGACGCGAGCGCGCGCATTATCCGACCGAGCCGCCGCCGATCGATGGGCGACCGACCGCCGTGTGGGCAAACAGTGACGTGTGGGGGGGATTCGGGATGGATCGCGCGCGAGCGAGACGCGGCGAGGCGACGCGACGACGGCGCGCGCGAGAAAAGTGCGTCGTTAACAACGAACGAGAATTTTTAAACGGCCGATCGAGGCCGAGGGGTCGAGGTCGGCGGCGGCGTCGAGGCGAAGGGCCTCGGGAAGACCGCGCAGGGGGACGTCGCGGAGACGGGACGAGGGCGTGCGGAGCGCGCCGTCGTGAATCTCTCGCGAGATTTGGGCGAGCATGTCGCGGCGACCGGCGCCTTGAGTGGTGTTTTCGTCGTGCTCGAGCCAGCGGGTGAGCCAGAAGCCTTTGAGGGTGATGTCTTTGAAGATGAAGGCGCCGGTGGGAACGACGAGCGGTTGCTTGGACATGCCGCCGTAGGTAACCATGACGGACGATGCGTTCGGCTGAAGCAGTCTAAGCATGGTTTGCGCGCTATATCCACTCACGGCGTTAAACCCAAACCGCGCCCTCGTCGCGAGTTCGCGCGTTTTCGCGTCGAGTCGGAGGAATTTACCCTCGACGTCTGGTATCACGACGTCGGCGCCGTCGGCGCGCAACGATTCAAAAACCTCCTCCGTCGCCGTCTCGCTCGATCTCGGCCGACACATAGCTATCGTTCTAATACCCCTCGCGCGTGCGAGCTGCAATAACGCCCGTCCAACCCCCGAAGTCGCGGCGTTCACGACGATCGTATCCCCCTCTCGCGCGTCGTTATCGACCAACAGCCGCAGCGCCGTGCACGGATTCACCGTCATCATCGCCGCCTCGTGCACGGGCACGTCCCGATCGATCACATCAAACGCGTTCGCGTTCGCCACCACCTCTCGTCGCCACGTTCCCAGCGCGTACGATCGATTCGGCACCACTCTGTCGCCCGTTCGCGCGCCCCTCGCCAGCGCCCTCGTCCCGCACGCCGTCACCTCCCCCACCATCTCGTTCCCTCCGCACGCCGGCAGCTCGCGCGCGACCGGGTACTTACCCTCGATCATGTTCACGTCCGACGGGTTCACCGGCGCGGCGAGGACGCGCACGCGCACGTCGTCCTCGCCCAGTTCGTCCGGCAACGGTATCGACGCCACGCGCAGGACCTCCCCCGGCGCGCCGCGCTCGGCGTACACGCACGCCTCCGTGTGCGCGCGTCGACGCGCGATGACGTCGCGGATCGCGCGCGGCGCGCGTCGGCGCATCGCGCGTCGAGCGCGACGCGATGCGGCGTCAGAGCGCGACGCCGCGAATCGATCCGCGCGCGCGTCGATGCGAGTCGACGCGAATGGACGGTGAGAGCGCCGCGACGACGTGCGGGGCGTGCGAGAAAGCGCGCGCGAGGTACGCGTGTCCGAAGTGCGGCGCGAGGCTGTGCGCGCTGGCGTGCTACGAGCGACACAACGATGGGAAGTGTCAAAGTCGATTTCACGAGGACGCGCTCGCGAGCGCGATGCGAGGGATGACGGCGACGGCGGAGACGAAGCGGGAGATGATGGAGACTTTGCGGCGACGCGCGGTGGCGGACGGGACGCTGGATCTCGGGATCGAGGAGGAGGAGGAGGAGGAGGAGGGCGACGACGACGACGACGGCGGCGAGCGGTGCGTGCTGAGCGAGGCGAGCTTGGAGGTACTGCGCGCGGGGGGAGAGTTGGATTTAGAAGCGTTGAATGAGGAAGAACGGGCGAGTTTTGAGCGGGCGGTCGCGAGCGGGGAGCTCGTGGAGGCGTGGGTGCCGTGGTGGGAATCGCCCGAGGCTGGACGAACGCGCGCGAGCGCGAGGGGCGAGCGCGCGGTGGCGGAGCTCGATCTGTGTGAACCGACGACGAGCGAGGGCGCGAACGACAAAGATAAAGGCATACCACCGCTCGCGAGCGCGGATGAAGCTTTGGATCCGTTTGAGAGGTTGAGCGGGGGTAAAGAAGCCCCCGAAGCGCTTCGCTGGCACTGCGTCAACGCGCTCTCGGCGTACGTCCTCGTCAAGCGATCTTTCAACGGAGATTGGAGCGATGAAGAGGAAATCGCGTGCGACGCGATGTTAGAACTATCCGCTGTGCTCAGCGCCGAGCGCGGTGCGATCGCGGAGGCCCAGTGCGCGCGAGACGCCGCGCTCGACGTCGTCCGCCGCGCGCCGCGCGCGCTCCCCTCCCCCCCCTCCCCTCGCGCTCTCCAGCGCGCGCTCACCGCCGACCTCCGCGCCCTGTTCGCCGCCCCAACCATCCCCATTCGAGCCCTGCTCGACCTCTCTCGCGCTCTCGACGTCGCCGCGCGCGCGTCGGCGTCCGACCGCGCGCGACGCCGCCGCGCCGCGCTCAAGTCCCGCTACCTCTGCGCCTACCTCTGCGCCGACGCCCTCGGCGTCGTCACCGCCGACGTCGCGCGCGCCGTGAAAGAAATCATCGACGACGACCTCGACGTCGACCCCGACGTCGACCTCGACGTCGTCCGCGTCCGCGACGGCGTCGCGTCGCCCCGCGCGCGCGGGTAGCGCTCCACGCACCACGTGGCGCATTTTAACGATCGCGCCTATATACATACATACACGCGCACTGTTTGCCCATACGTGCCAGCTGGCACCGGCGAAAATAGCCGCGGGGGATCGACGCGATCGAACGGATCGAACGCGTCAGAGCGTGTCGCGCGAGCGCCCGTCGATCGAACCGTCGACGCGCGTCATGGCGCGACAGCGCTCCTTCGTCGCCGCGGCCGTCGCGGTCGCGCTCGCGTGCGTGGCGCTCGGCCCGATCGCGGGCGCGAACGCGGGACACGATGGGTGGGGACCGAATCCCACGCCCACGTCGTCGAATTCGTACAACAATCCGGGGTACTACGGTCCGTACTACGGAGGCGGGTCGACCTGTCCGCCGACGGTGACGACGTTCGGGAGAGACGCCAACTGCCCGACGTCCGCGGGCGATTGCGGCACGACGTCGTTTTATGGAAGTTCGGATTGCCAGCAAATGACGTGGGAGTACGACAATTACAAGTATTACGTCCTCGACGGGCAACCGAACTTGCCGGAACCGTTCACGGGCATTCCGCGCGTGAACATCGAGACGAATGAGAAGTATGAAGGTCAGATGGCCCTGGATCGGGCGTACGTCGGATCGATCGTCGGTCAAGCGCTGCCGGGCATCGTCATCGCCATCATGTTGTTCGCTTCGATGCTTTTGGTGTGCTTCTTCTACCTCATCTCCTCCGTGTGCAAGTGCTGCGGCGTGTGCAAATGCTGCTTCCGACCGAGACCGTATACGCGCAAGGCTTTGCACGTGGCCAAGGGAGTGCAACTCTTGTTTGTGGCTCTGTGCTTCTGCGGTTGCGTCGTCATCTACGCCGCGTCTCCGGACGTCTCCAGCGGCGTGCGAACGATCACGAGCGGTTTGGTCAACGCCACGAACGACCTGTCGAACGATGTGAGCTCGCTCCAGACGACATTAGCTGCCGTTCAATCGACCGACATGGACACCGCCGAACTCACTGACCTGAGCACCGCGGCTACCACGGCAAACGTGGAAATTACCAAGACGAAGAATAGCATCGACAAAGCACAAGAAGACGTCCAACTCGCCGCCGACATCGTCGCCGGTGTTCTCCTCGGCGTTGCCGTGATCACGATGGTACTCTCTGTGCTGAACTTCTGGCGCTTACTCATCATTTTCTCCGTCTTGACGTCTTTGATTTTGATCGCCACGTGGATCGTCGTCGGCGCCTTGGCCGCCGTCGGCGTCTTCCTCGACGACTTGTGCTACACGATGGATTTGTACGTCCAAAATCCGGATTCTGTCTCCATCAGCAAGGAAATTCCGTGCCCAGACGCGAAAGATGTCGTCCAATTCGGTTCAAAGTTCCGCGAACAAATCAACATCATGGTGCATGACCTCAACGACAAAGTTTTCACGCACAACGGTGGTGTGGGTGCTGGAAACCAAAAAAATTTTCTGTGCCCGGCCTATGAAAAGCAGACCTGGGATAACTTGTGCGGTACCGCCTCCCAACGTAATGCTGGTTCCTGGGTATCCCCGTTATGGAGCGACGAATTCGCAAACAAAGCCTGCGAAGCCTACCACAGGGGCGACCTCGGCGGCACGTCCGCGGCCCCGTCGGCTACGTTCACGCCCTTTGTGACGTGGGATTGTCGGTCAGGCGACACTCCTAGCGGCTACCTCAACTTCACGTTGAGTTCAAGTACACGCGTTACCCAGACAATCGGCGGGGACATTGGGACTTACTACAACGGAGTAAGTGGCGTGACGACGCAGATGGTCAGCGACATCACGAACGTCTACAACGTCATTTGGCAGTTTGAGTCCATCCTCAAGTGCGACTTCATCTCCAACACGTTCATGTGGGTTCAACCGGGCTGCCGCGAAGCCGTTGACGCCATTCAGCTCATGTGGAGAGGTTTCATCGTCACCGCCACCGGCTACTTGTGCTTGTGGATCACCATGCTCGTCACCCTCGGCCGCATGGCCAACGCCGACTTGATGATTGACGGCGGTAAGTTCAACGCCAAGAAGGCTGGTTTGATCTAAATCATCGCCGCGCATCGCGCACGGCGCGCCTCACGAGGCGCGATGCCGTGACATTTTCTCAAGTAACAACCTTTATGAATCAAATCTAAAATCCTACTCTAACTTTCCGCGCTCGGGTTCGCCGCCGCCTCCTCGGCTCTCGACTTTGCGAGCGCCGCTCTGCGCGCGTACATCGCCTTCGCCTCTTCACTCCGCGCGGCCAGCGCCACGCGTCGCGCGTGTGCCTCCGGATTGAACGCCACCATTCCCTCCGGCGATCGCGCATCCGGCGGCTTACTCAACCCTCGCGCCGGCGCCTCCATGCGCGACATTTTCGATTCATCAAACGCGTGCTCCGCCCCCGGAAACACCCTCAACTTCCGCATCGTCTCCTTGCTCCGCACGCACCTCGGCAGCATGCGTTCGACCGCTTTTCTCAGCACCCACGTCGGATCTCGATCGAACATCTCCCTCGCCGTGCGCGTCACCAATCCCCCGACGTATCCCGTGTGTCGATGATACCGCTTCTTCTTCAGCTTCTCCCCCGTCAGGTGCACCTCCCCCGCGTTCACCACCACCACGACGTCCCCGCTCCCCGCGCCCGGCGCGTACGTCGGCTTATCCTTACCCTGCAGCGCCACCGCGATCCGCGACGCCAATCGACCCAGCACCTCGCCCCTCGCGTCCACCAAGCGGTACCGCAGCCCGCGCAGGTTGGCCACGTTGCGCACGATCGCGCTCGATTTCGACGCCATCGCGCGCGACCGCGACGCGCCGAGCGCCTCCGCGCGCGCGCCGGGCGCGCCTTCGTCCGCGCGCGCGACCGCGCGCGACCGCGACGACCGCGGACGACGAACGACGCGCTCGAGCGTCGATCAATGGCGAAATCGCAGAGGTTTTCGCCGCACACGACGGCGCGAGACATGTCGCGCGCGATCGTCGCGCGCGCGACGGCGACGGCGACGGCGACGGCGACGGCGACGCGCGCGCGCGCGCGAACGACGCGCGCGGCGCGGACGACGCGGACGACGCGCGCGCGCGTCGTCGCGCGAGCGACGGAGGATGGGCGAGAGGAGGATTCGAAGAGCGACGCGACGACGACGAGCGCGAGCGATGCGCGCGCGGTCATGCGAGCGTCGGACGCGGTGGAGGTCGCCGAGGATGATTACCGAGGCACGCTGCGGTTGTTTCTGGACACGGCGGACGAGGAGACGTTCGACGCGTGGTTGCCCACGGGGATGTTCGTCGGCGTGACGACGAATCCGACGATATTGGAACGGGACGGCGTGGAGTGTAGCGTCGATGCGCTGAGCGCGCTGGCGAGGAATGCGCTTGAGTTTGATGCGGTGGAAGAGTTTCAAGTGCAGACGTGGGGGGAGGATAGCGATGAGATGTGGAAGAATGGAATCGCGTTGGCGCGACTGGACCCGGAGCGCGTGGTGGTCAAGGTGCCGGTGACGCTGGAGGGGATAAAGGCGGCGAACGCGTTGGTCGTGGACGGGGTGCGGGTGACGATGACGGCGGCGTATGCACCGCATCAAGTGCTCGTGGCGGCGTCGATCGGAGCGAATTATATAGCGCCGTATTTGGGACGAATGAACGACGCCGGTCGAGACGGCTTGGGAACCATCGTCTCGATGCAAGAAACCGTGGATGAGTTGGAGAGCGATATGCGCATTCTCGTGGCGAGCGTGCGCACGGTGGCAGAGATGGCGAAGCTCGCGGCGAAAGGCTGCGATACGTTCACCATCAGCGAAAAGGTTGCGGCAGAAATGTTCACCGATCCTTTAACGAGCCAAGCCGCCATCGATTTCCAAAGCTGCGCCGAGCGCATGGCGCCCAAGCCGCCCAAGAAGGAGAAGGAAGCCGTCGTCGTCGAGGAAATAGACGTCGACGACTCCGACGACACCGACATCGTTCAAGACAGCGACGCGAGCGACGCGTGAGCTATGATTAATGCAAGCTATTCTATTCGTACGACTCCCGCACTCGCCGCGCCGCTTCGCGAACTGGTCCGCCCCGCGCGAGATCGAATCCGGCACCTCCGCCGCGAATCGAGGCGCGAGGCTCGACCGCAGGGCGCGCGCGACCGCGAAACGCGGACGCGACTTCGCCCGCGGCGCGAACGACGGACGACGGCGACAGTTGGCGACGCGGGACGATGACGACGAGCGACGACGACGCGACGCGCGAGCCGACGACGACGGCGACGACGGTGAACGACGCTTCTAGGTCGTGAAATAAAAGCGCGCTGAGTCGAGCGCTGTACGCCACGTTCGGGCGAAGGCACGAGGAGAGACGGAATCGAGCGCGAGGTGACGCCGCCGGCGCAAAGTCGAACGCCGCGAAAAACGGGAATCGAACGTCGGTGGCCGATAAAGCGTGCGGTGATGATGTTTCGTAGGCGCGATAACGATCGAGTCGCGTCGGCGCGCGAGTTTTGTAAAGTATATTGATCAAAAGATGGAGCCACCGCGCGACGCGAGACGCGTCCAACTTGTCAACTTCACAACTTCAACTCTTCAATCTTCAACTCTTTCAACTAGTGTACAGAGGAGCGAATCGATCGCGCCAGTGCTCGTTCGTGGTGAGTCGGCATGTGTCAATCGATGGAATCTCAGCGCGTGCGCATACTTCTCACGCGAAGCACGTATTGAGCATTGAGCTCGTCCAAGCGTCTCGAGATTTCGCGAGCGTCGGGCAAGCGACACGAGTCGCCGCACCAGAACGCTCGACGAGCGGGTGAACAGAGCGCCTGATTTTGCCAGTATGATGATTTTCCCTTTCCGTTGTTTGCGATCGAAGACGAATACTCATGCGAACGCGCCACGCTCGAGCTCGACGACGGCGCCGCGGCCGATCCCGACTCGACGTCGGAGTCGGAGTCGTTGAGCATGTTTATCAAATCCACCAAGTCGCACGGAAACATCTCTTCGTGGCTGGCGAGAAACACGCTCGGTGACATGAGCGTCACCGTACACGGGGAGGCCGTCGTCGTGGCTTCCGAAGTCGGGGTCGTGCTAATCCTCTCGTCGTCTCGCGAAAGCACCAAGAGGTCAGAAGTGGGCGACGTGACGACCGAGTCACGCGCGAGGGTATCGGCGCTCGCAGACGCCATGATGAGTGATCGAGACGATGTCCGTCAGTGTACGCGAGCACTTTGCGGGTAAGGTACGATTGCGCGCGTTAAAGTGTGACCAGCGCCGTGCGCGTCACACTTTTTCGCACGTGAGCGCCGTTGGGTCGTCAGAGCGAAGGAGCAGCGGAGCCGCGGTTCATATTGAATTCAGATATGTATTATCATGGTACTATACTGCTACGGTGATTGTTGGCTGTGGACATCGGTATGATACAAACGGGCTCGCGTCGTCATGAAAATGCGTGGCAGTCGTGCACAAACGTCGCCGTCGAGCTTTGTTGACGTATTTCCGCGATTGAATTTGGATCGGCAAAGGACGCTGGAAGCAGCGCGATCGATTGTAAGGCCTCATTGATGAGACGCATGTAGTACAAACAACCAAACGTGCTTGATTGTACCCTGCTCATGTCGAACTGGTATTCGTCTGCTTGCTGTTTCATCTTTGCGACGACGTCGCCGATGGTGCTGGTCTGGAAGATAACAGCCTTCATTCTCTCTATTGGCACTGGACCCTGCAAGCCACGGAAGCCACTACGCTCCGCAATCATGGATGATTTGTTTTCCATGGCTGCTAATAGATTTTCTTGCATGGCCGCCATGCCGAGATAGTTCGCGTACGGATGAGCCGGCGCCGCCAACGCCGACGGACCTCGCGTAACCTTCTTATGCGACACACGTTGGCTGCGCCTCTGATCAGACAGGGCAGCGAGCTGCTTAGCGATCTCTGCTTCTTCGCCCGCGTCTGTAACGTCGTTGAGAAAGAAGGAGCAATAACGATCCGCCACTTGCACGTGTCGCGGAACCTTGCGGAAGTATGTGTCTTCTGGAATTTTCCCGAGGTCGGCGTAGAAATCAATCAGAGGTCGCATTTTCCGCGTCCCACGCGGTCTGCGCAACTCGTCCATCGATTCTCGTATCATCCGTACCTCGACCAAGGGAGGAAGAGGAACAGGCGATGGGTCTCTCACCGCCTCGGCGACTGGTTCGCTCTTCAAGTCCGCGTTGGCTCCGCCGATACGAGGTTGTTTCACGGACACCAACCCACTCAACGCGGCTTCTAAGTCATCCTCGAGCACTTCATCGTCGTCGACTGAAGCCTTCGATCGCTTTCTCTTCGCCGCAACAGCCACTTTTACTTTCTGCTGCGCGGGTTTCGCGAGGGCGACTTCGAGTTCGCGCGGCTCGACGACGACCTCCTTAATCTTCATATACTTTTCCATCTCCCTCGACGGCTGGACTCCCGGAGGCAGACGCAGCAATAACTTTTCCTTACCCGACCTAAAGTCGATCTGCCAAGGCTTGGTGATCACCAACTGCTGCAACGCCTCGGTCTCCGGCAACAAGATCGTCCCCCACAACAACTCCACGCTCGAATCCACGCTCGGCACCCCGACCACGCGCGCGCAAAACTCCCCCACGGTCTCCCCATCGTACACCGGCATCTGCGACGCCTCGTAATCCGGCAACGGCTTCGCGCCCGCGTCGCTCGTCGTCCCTCCCGCGTCGTCGCGTCGTCCCCGTCGTCCTCTCGTCGACGCCTATCCCTCGCGCGCGCGTCCGTTCCATCGTCAGTCCATCGCTCGCGTTCGACCGTCGCCCCTCCTCGTTCCTTTCGCGTCGTTCGCATCGCGCGCTCGCGCCGCGCGCCCGCGCGCGTCGCGACGACATCGCGCCAATCCCTCGACGCGTTCGTTTCGCGCGCGCGTCGTTCGCCCCGCGCGCGTCGTCCGCGCGCGCGCACCTTGGTGTCGATCGCGAGCGTCACGTGTCCGATCGGCGCGCGCGTCGCCGCGCGCCGACGCGCGTCGCGCGCGTCGACGTCCATCGCGCGACGCGACGCGCGCGACGCGACGCGGCGCGCGGAGATGTGCGCCCCGTCCCCTCGCGGGATGTTGCGGCGATCGCGCGGGCGCGGCGATCGCGCGGGTCGGTCGAGTGGGTCGATCGATCGATCGATCGATCGGTGCGTGGGTCGATCGGGTGATCGGTCGGTCGGTGGGTGATCGGTCGGTGGGTGGGTCGATCGATCGGTGGGTGGGTCGATCGATCGGTGGGTGGGTCGACTCGATCGATCGATCGGTGGATCGGTGGATCGATCGGTGGGTCGATCGATCGATCGGTGGATGGGTCGATCGATCGATCGGTGGGCGGGTCGACTCGATCGATCGATCGATCGGGGCGATCGATCGGTCGGTCGGTCGGTCGGTCGGTCGCGGCGACGCGACGCGCGACGCGCGAGACCGCGACGACGACGACGGGGCGGCGGCGACATGGCGCGCGCGACGGCGGCGCGCGGCGCGGGACGCGCGGTGGACGCGCGCGCGGGCGCGCGACGCGGGACGCGCGCGACGCGCGTCGCGCGGGCGACGCGCGCGAACCGCGCGACGACGACGACGTCATCCGCAACGGCGACGTCCGACGCGGCCGTGGACGCGTTGGAGGCGCTGCGCGAGGTGAAAATCGCGCGCGCGGTGGATGGGGTCGAGGTCGACGCGGTCGGGGACGCGATCGCGCGCGAGGGACGCGTGGCGGCGCTGTTTTTGACGCAGTTTGGGGATTTCGATTCGTGGGAGCTCGCGCAGCGATTGGTGGACGATTTGGACGCGATGAAACGGGCGGGCGTGCGCGTGGTGGCGATCGGGATCGGGAGCGCGGACGCGGCGAGGGAGTTCTCGAAGCGCACGAGGTTTCCGCTGGAGAATTTGTACGCGGATGAGGGAGGGAAGTGTCACGAGGCGCTCGGTTTCGCGCCGGGACTCGGACGCGCGGGAGGGGATTTCGCGTGGATGGAAGACAAGACGCCGTTTGTGAACGGGTACGCGAAATTGTTGCTGATGTGCGCGGGGATTGGGTCGCCCGGGACGCTTCCGGCGGTGTTCGGGGGGTATTTTGGGTCGAAATATAAGGATGAAATCTTTGTGGAAGGAAGCAACCTGGACGTTCCGGCGATTCGCAAGGCGATGAAACTCACGCTCGGAGACGGTTACTTGCGGCCTTTTGAGCTTGCAACGTTGCGATTGAACAACATGATTCAAATTCTCAATAACTGGGAAGCGTTGACGCCGAAGGATAGCAACTTGTTGGTGCAGCGCGGTGGGGTCATCGTCTTCGACGACGGGAAAGCTGCGTTCAGACACGACGATCAAGGGATTTTAGGATTCTGTCCCGCCGCTCGTGTCGTGGAAAAGGCTTTGAGTGACGATCCGTCGGCGAAGCCGGATCCCGTGAAGACGTTGCACCTCGCCGCAGAGTCGCGACGGGCGTACGTGGACGATATTTTCACCTCCATCTCTGCGCTCGAAAAGTCCAAAGACAAGGACAACGTCAAAGGCGAGGAATTGACCGGTCAGTGGCGATTGATTTACACCACGGGAACAAAGAAAGTTGCGGCGAACGTCAATCGAACGGGTGGTGGGAGCTACTTTCCCATTCCCGCCGTGCAGTCGTTTGACTTGAACTCGGGACGCATTCGCAACGGAATCTACCTCGGCCCTATTAAGTTCTTTTTCGACGGACCATTCATCTGGCGCGAAAAGTTGGACATGTTGGAATTCACTTTTACGCGCGTGAGCTTAGCGCTCGGTTCCCTAGGACCGTGGTCGAAGGATATAGACGACGGCAAATGGGAAGCCGTGAAAGCCGCCGAGCAAAGCGCGAGCTCTGGGCAAGGTAACATAGAGAAATCGGACGTAAAAGCATCCAAGCCCGGTGCCAATCCTTTCTTCAAGTTCGTGTACACCGACGATAAGTGCATCGCCGCGCGAGGTCGAGGCGGTGGCTTGGCGTTGTGGGCTCGCGTCGGCGAGCCCGAGACGGATGCTCAAGAACAGCAGCAATAAAGTTGTCAATAAAACTGTTGTACGTGCGCGCTAATCATGCACTTTTCCACTTCGATCGCTCGTCGCTTCGTATTTTCATCGAAAGTTTCCACCGCGAGCACCTCTTGTAAACCTTCGCGCACGTTTGGGACAAACTGTGTCGCTCGCTCTCCGGCGACGCGCAGCGCAGCCTCCAACAAATCCAACACTCGCCGCACGACATCTTCGCGCCAACCGACGCTGGCGTGCGCGCTGAGCTCATTGAGCGCTGGAACGAGCACGTCGCCGAGGTGTCGACACACCAAATCTTCAAAATCCTCCGCCGAGGAATGCGCGACTTCTTCGCCCACGGCGCGCACGTCGTCGATGTCATCCTTCAACGCACCGAGTATGTAAGGAAGCACTCGCGGCATTTGATCATCGCGACGGACATTAACAATCGTTCCACATAATCGAATGAATTCCATGCGCACGAGTGGCGATCGATCGCACGCGAGCGCGCCAAAATAGTTCACGCGACGACTGTCGTCGTCGCCTCGATATCCGCCACCCGTGAGATGAAAAGCGACGTCGTCGTACCCGCTCGCCGACATCGTCTCCCGCAGCGCGCACAGCGCGTGTTGACGCACTTTACTCGAACGATGCGTCAAGCTCGGCGCGATTATTTCGCGCACCACGACGACGGCGTCGGCTCGATCTCGCGCCGCCGCGCGCGCCGCGCCGAGCGCCGAAATCGCCACCTCCGCGCACTCCTCTCTCGCGCACCCCCCGAGCGCGCGCACCACCGCATCGCGCGCGTCCGCATCCAGCGCCAAAAACGTCGACGTCGACGGCATCGCGCGCACCCTCTCCAAAATCCTCCCCATCGCTCGCGCCGCGCTCTCGCGCGCCTCCTCGCGCGCCTCCTCCCCTCGCGCCAGTCTCCCTCCCAGCCGCACCAGCGCCTCGCGCGCCTCCTCCCTCGTCGCGCTCGCCGCCATCCATCCCACCGTCTCGCACGCCCGCGCGCGCGCCTCCCCGTCCCGCCCCCCTCCCGCCGCCGTCTCCAGCGCCCGCGCCCGCGCCTCCCGAGTCAACGCCGAAACGTCCATTCGCGTCCTCGCCCCCCTCGCGCGTCGCGCGTCGTCGTCGCGTCGGCGTCGCGATCGCGGCGACGCGCGGTCGACGCGACGTTCGCGTCGCACCGCGCGCGCGTCGCGCGTCGTCGCCCGCGCGCGCCGGCGTCGCGTCGCCCGCGCGTCGCCCCGATCGCGACGATCCGGCGACGCCGACGCGACGATCGACGTCGCGCGCGCGGGCGCGCGGGCGCGAAATACCCATACACACGGATCCGAAACCACCATCACGCGCGCGGACCCGAGACACCGATAAAGCGGACCGCGCGCGCGAGATCACGCGTTTAACGTGCGCTCGACGCTATAAACGTGGATGGACGAAACGCACGAAAAACGGCGCGGCGCGCGCCGATCGGGCGAGGGGAACGAAGCGCGGGAAACGAATCGGCGCGACGGCAAAACGGCGCGCGCGACGACGACGCGAGGCGCCGACGACGCGCGACGACGACGCGACGCGACGCGACGCGTTGATTCGCGGCGAACGCGCGCGGTCGGGATCGGGAGATGGCGCGCGGCGCGAGCGCGACGCGACGAAGAAGCGCGCGATCGAGCGCGAAGGGGACGAAGGCGATGGGTGATTCGGAGGACGGACGCGGGGGGGGGTGCGAGACGGGCGCGGGAGAGGCGACGGAGACGTTTAACTTTACGCCGATTAACGCGATGCGATCGCTGGAGAACGTGGAGCTGAGCGCGGAGCGCGAGGGAGGGATGGGGAAGCGCGCGAGGCGGGCGTCGACGCCGGCGGCGAAGAAGGCGAAGGACGGGGAGAATTTTGATACCGCCGACGTGGAGGCGACGACGACGACGACGACGACGACGGATAGCTTCACGTTTGCGATGCAAGGGGATAGGAGTGAGTCGAAGACGTTTTGGGCGACGCAGAGCGAACAGAAGCGGTTGGCGCCGTTGGCGCACACGAACGGCCTACCGCCGACGCCGGCGGTTTATAACGCGGTGCCGTGGCCGAGCTCGATCCCCCTTCGTGAAAAGTCACCACTTCGTGGTGTTCCGGCGATGTACAGTAATGCGTGTGTGACGCCGGACGGGCGCGAGTTTCAGGGACGCGTGCAGGGCGCGACGGTGTCTGCTCGAATGTCACCGCTCGTCATGGAACCTTTGGCGACGACACCCAAGGAACTTGCAGCGCAGTTGGTCGAAGTCAAGCGTGAGATTGCAAAGCGACAAAGCGAAGCGGTCGATGTCACACGCGCTTTGCGTCAACTTCAAAGCGAGGAAGCGGACCTGTACGCCAGAGCCGCGGCGATTCAGCGACAGTTACTCGAGTGCACGAGCGACGAACAACCGTATGACTTGAATGTTACGGTACCGTCTAAAGGGGTGGCAAAATTGATAACTCTCGAAAACGAGATACATTCGAACGAAGAGACGCAGAGACGAGTCGTGCGCGAGGAAGGCTCGCCACTGAATGATCAGCAGCCGTCGACGTCTGAAATCGCCGTAAACGCTATGCAACCATTTCAAAAGCTGGATGTGCGAAAGTCATTGATTTCCCTCGATTTTATCGATGGTCCGGGTGGCTTATCACTTTTGACTGCAAGCGCTGACGACTGTCTCCGCTTGTGGGCACCCGACAGCCGAAAGCCAGCGGCACTCATGCGCGCACCCAGGGGCATGAGTGCGACGACGGTCATGAACGAGCGCATCGTTTGCGTGGGTACAGATATGGGACAAATCGTGCAAATGGATCTCGCTACTGGCCAAATTTTTGGTGCGCTTACGCAAGGCGAACACGCGGCACCGTGGAGCGTGAAGACGCTCACCAAGGTTGGCCGAGACGCGGAGCAACTCGTCGCCGCGGCGGGCTCGGGCGGCGACATCAAGGTCTGGGACGCACGCATCGCCATGAATGGCGGGGCTCCGATGGTGATGTACTCACATGGTGCATCCGAGATTCGCGGGCTTTCGTTTTCATCAGACGGTCGTACCGTCGTCGCCGCGGCCTCGAACGATTTGCGCGTTTTTGACTTGCGCATGAACGGGCGTTCTACGCGAATGAACGTCGCGAGTGATTCGCAACCCTCGTGGACGTCTGTCTTGCATGATGCATCAACGAGTGAGATCATCACAACATCTAGTGTAGGCGACGTATATGCGTGGTCTACCGCTGCGCCGTATCCGTTGTCGCGAACCGTCGCCAAAGCGTGTGCGCCAAACTCTGGCGCCGCCATCGCAACCGCGGGCGCCCTGCTCTGCGCTTCTGGCGCCGACGCGAGCGACGTGGACTTCGTTCGGCATTCATCCGGCGAAATTGTCGCTCGCTGGTCTCCCGAATCCACCGAACGCGCGTGCGTCACGTGTGTCGCCGTCAGCGACGTCGGCGCTCGAGCGCAGCCCTACGCCGCAGGTTCCTTCGCCGCAGGCACTGCCTCCGGCACCGTCGTCGTCTTTGCCTCGTCGTAAACAAGCAACCGAAGAAAGAATGGAAACTCGCCTACGTTTTAATCGATCAATCAATCATTCAACAAGTCTTCGCACACGCGCTCGTGCCCGCGCGCGAGGTAGAAAATCACAAGCGTCGACCATATTTTTGCGGTCTAGCTCTCGTATGCGCAATCAGTGTGGCACATGATACTAAAATACTTTTACCACTGGGGCCGGTCGCCGTTTTCGTCGCGGAAAGTCGAACCGTTTACGCACACGCGCGCGCCGGTATGCGTCTTAGCCACGTCAACGACCGGAAGTCGACCGGAACGCGCGATGACGACGGAAACGACGACGATCCCTCCAATAAAGGGGGGTCGAAACGCCGCGCGTTGTCGATGGAAACCGCCATCAATACGGCAGTCACGGCGACGGCGGCGGCGACGAAAGACGCGCGAGTTAAAGGCGAAGAGGTCTTAACGGAGTCCACACCCCTCGAGGTGGATCGTGCGATGAGCGAGCGAAGCGGTGCAAAGGAACATCTCGTTCACGCCGTGAAAAATCCAAAGCGGCGTCGGCGCGGTCGCCGCACGCCACCGTTGAGCGAGCGTCCGAAGACGTTGAGCGGGGCAATTCGTGAGATCCGCGCCACATTGGTCGATCCAACGATAGCAAAGCTCGAATTCTATCGGGAAAAGATATCCGGCGCCGCGGGCCAGGAGGAAGGTGGAGACACGACCGAGCCGTGAGCGTCGCCGCGACCGACGGCGACCCCCTCGCCCGGACGCCGGGCGCTCGAGCGCCAAGACACATCAACACACATCAACACACATCAACACGAGTAAACACGATTAATATCCTGTGTTTTACTATCTTAGCATCGTAGACAACGTCGGTAGCTGACGTACGTATTAATATAGACGGTAAAACACTACTACTGTACTGTGGGTGAACCACCCCGCCCCAGCGGTCGGTCGGTCGGTCGATCGATCGATCGTCGTCGACGACGCCGCACAATCAGCCCGGCGGCCCGCGACGGAACCATGTCGCTGGCGTTCGATGAGTTCGGGCGACCGTTCATCATCATCAAGGTGCGAGGGCGACGAACGAGCCGTCGCGGTATCCGCGCGCGCGGCGGACGAACGAACGGACGCGCGCGCGCGACGTGCGCGCGCGATGGTGAAGGACTCGCGCGATGCGATCGGGACACTGACGCTGGAACGCGTTTGTCGTTTACGCGATGCAGGAACAAGGAGCGAAAACGCGCGTGCGCGGGATCGATGCTCAGAAAGCGAACATCGCGGCGGCGAAGAGCGTCGCTCGAACGCTTCGGTCTTCGCTCGGGCCAAAGGTGAGATGAAGACGCGGCGACGCGCGCGACGTTTGACTTTTTCGTAAAGCGAAGCGAGACGCGATTCATTCGCGCGGCGACTGACGAGAGGCGACGCGATGTCGCGAAATATCGTAGGGTATGGATAAGATTTTACAGTCTGGCGACGGCGACATCACGATAAGTGCGTGTGCGATTTCGAAACTCGAGGCGAAGCGCTCGCGAGGTTTGACTTTCGAACGCGATGACTGACGGTCATTTTATCTCGCAGCAAATGATGGAGCGACTATTTTGGATCAAATGGAAGTCGAACATGAGATCGGTAAGCTCATGGTTGAGCTGTCCAAGTCGCAGGACTACGAGATCGGTGATGGGACGACCGGCGTGGTGGTTTTAGCGGGCGCGCTGTTGGAGCAAGCCGAGTCACTTCTTGACCGCGGTATCCATCCCCTTCGAATCGCGGAAGGCTACGAGATGGCGTCCAAGGTGGCGACAAAGGAGCTGGCAAGAATCAGCGAAAAGTTCGAATTCGATGCGGAGAATATCGAACCGTTAATTCAAACGTGTATGACGACGCTGAGTAGTAAGATTGTGAACCGGTGCAAGCGCGAAATGGCAGAGATTTGCGTGAAGGCTGTGATGGCGGTGGCCGACTTAGAACGTAAGGATGTGAACTTAGACTTGATTAAGGTTGAAGGCAAGGTGGGCGGCAAGCTAGAAGATACCATGTTGGTGAACGGTATCGTGTTGGACAAGGACATCAGCCACCCGCAGATGGCGAAGGAGATTAAGGACGCAAAGATCGCCATCTTGACTTGCCCTTTTGAGCCGCCAAAGCCGAAGACGAAGCACAAGATTGAAATCGACACGGCGGAAAAGTACGAGGAGCTCCGTCAGCAAGAAGAAAAGTACTTTAACGACATGGTGAAGCAATGCAAGGACTGTGGCGCGACGCTCGTCATTTGCCAGTGGGGTTTTGATGACGAGGCAAATTCGATGCTCATGCAGCAAAAGCTTCCCGCCATTCGCTGGGTCGGTGGTGTCGAGCTTGAGCTTTTGGCTATCGCCACTGGCGGTCGTATCGTACCGCGATTCACGGAGTTAACGCCAGAGAAACTCGGTTCAGCGGGCATGGTGAAGGAGGTTTCGTTTGGAACGACTAAGGAACGCATGGTAATCATTGAAGACTGCGCCGCGAGCAAAGCGGTCACAGTCTTCGTGCGCGGCGGCAACAAAATGATGGTTGATGAAACGAAGCGTTCTCTGCATGACGCGATCTGTGTTGCTCGCAACTTGGTTCGATCGAACAACATTGTGTACGGCGGCGGTTCTGCTGAAGTTGCGTGCGCAATCGCCGTCGAGGAGGAAGCCGACAAGATTCCAAGCGTCGAGCAATACGCCATGCGCGCCTTCGCGGACGCTCTTGACGCTGTTCCGAACGCTTTGGCCGAAAACAGCGGCCTTCCTCCGATCGAGAGCGTGGCCACGATCAAGGCGCAGCAATTGAAGGACAAGAATCCGTTCCTCGGCGTCGACTGCAAAGAAATTGGCACCAACGACATGAAGTCTCAGGGCGTGTTCGAGACTCTCATCGGCAAGCAGCAACAAATTTTGCTCGCCACGCAAGTCGTCAAGCTCATTCTCAAGATTGACGACGTAATCTTAGCGGGAGAAGGGCAGTAGTCGCCTTCTCTTCATTCAACACTTTATGAATAGACAGCCAACCGACGCGCGTCACTCCCCGCACTCCCACTCCCTTCACGATCGAAGTCCTCCACCTCGCGCGCGCGCGCGGACGAGGATGCTCATCATCGACATCATCGACCACGTCGCCGCGCGGCGTCTCTTCCCCGAGCTCCGCGCCGCGCACGTCGAATGTTTTCCGAACGATGTCCCGAACGACGAGTGCGTCCCGAACGATGGCGAGACCGAGGACGCCTTCTTCGATCGCGTCACCTGGCTCCACGAAGAGCGCGAAACAACGTGGTTCGTCCTGCGCGAGCTCGATGCGCGCGGACGTCGCGGTGCGATCGTCGGTTTTGCGTGTGGGTGCGCGTACGCGGATAGCTGGTACGGCGCGCACCTGGGCGTCGTCCCGAGACGGCGAGGCGAAGGGCTTGGATCGTATCTCATGTACGTTTCGCAGGCGCACGCGGGGAAATTAGGTATCACTCGGTTGCAGGCGAGCGTGGAGGTGGATGGGAAGATCGGGCGAGGACGGTTGCTGAAGTATTACGAAAGGCACGGTGCTCGCGCGGTGGAGACGGGCTTTGGGAGCACAGGGTCGGTGGCGGCGAGCGTGATTCGGATAGAGAGAGCGTTTACGTTAGAGGTGGCGTTGAGGGAACTAGAAGATTCAGAGCGACGAGTGCGTGGATCAGCGCACTCGAGGAGTCGAAGCAATCGGTGGTTTGTCGCGGCGGCGATGACGGTTGTTTGCGTCGTCCTTCAAAAGCTGAGGTCTAGAAGGAAATAGAGTAGCATTAGTTGGTCTTCGTTGTATTTTACAAGGTACAAATGTAGGAAATAACTAATGTCAGCTAATTCAGAGCTCTGTGACTTTCCAATTCGTTGGGATCGCGGGCTCGGCGTCGTCATTCTCTCTCCGCGCCGCGACGTCCTCGATGGGCATCTGTTCTCGCCTCACCACTCTCGGTCTTCCAGTTTCTCTATTCAGTTCGACGCCGAGACTTCTAGAGAGAAGCTCTTCACTTTCTTCTACGGCTTGAGGTTGAAGCTCGGCGATTTTACTGCGCGCCAGCTCACTACTTTGCGTTAAGTTTCGCACTGCCCAAAGCGCCCACTCTCGGAGGTACGCCTCGCCTTCTTCGCCTCTCGTATGATTTAACACTATGGGTAATCCTCCCAAATTCGCGACATCGTCACAGACACGCGCGCGATTGAACGCTGCGTTTCCAATAATCGCGATCAGGTCGACTCTGTAACCAGACCACGGGACTCGAGACGGATACGTGACGTCGCTCTTCAACTCTTCCGGCACGCTTTGCTTGAGCTTCGGAGCGGCGGCGGGTCCCGTTGCCTTACTCGTCTGTCCTATACCTTCTGGTGCAGGTAACGCCGCGAGAAGCGATAGGGTAAGCCTGACGAGACCCATTGCCGCTAAACACGCGACGGTGTCGCCAGCATGAGGCTTCACCTCGCGCTCACTCATCGCGCGCAAAATACTCACGCACTCCATGAGTATCGACAGCGCAACTTTTCGCTCATCATCATCTACCGCGGCTTCGAACCGTGCGGCGACGACAGAGGTGGTATCTAATAGAAACGCTAAAACGCCTTCTGGCATTAAAAGTGGTGGTTGCTCGCCCTCGCGTATCTCGGAGTGAGGAATGTCGACGTACGACGTCGCATCTTTGTCGTTCAACAATGCAGCAATGAAATGCAGCAAAGTCGCCTGTTCGGACGTAAACACCATCTGAGGTAGATTCGTTTTGTGCGTACTTTCCATGACCTCATTCACCCGAGAATCATCTTCGGCGAGCTCGACAAGACGCGCGCGAAGCATGGCCTCATTGAGAGCAGAAATTTCAGCACCGTTCGGCGATAACGCGCGGAAAAGTTTTGGTAAACCGCCTCCTTTGCAACATATCGTACGAATCAGCGTCATCAAATGCGTACCACCGCCGACATTCTCGGGTTCTTCAACTTCTGTTGACGCACGCAATAGCGAGAGCCAAAAACTCTGCGCCATATCCACGACTTTCTCCGCGCGAGCGCCGTCGTGCTTCACGCACGCGTCCACGAATACGCACGCCAATCCGTGCGTCTTCGCCCCTCCAATCCCGCGCAGTGAAGTCACGGCTTTGAGTGCATCTTCCATCGCCTCGCACTCCCACGCCTCGGTCAAACACTCGCCATCGTCCATCCCCGCGTTGACGACGGTTTGCAACGCGAACATCGCGCACTTCGCCCGCGCCTCCTCCTCCCTCCCACCGCGTGCCTCCATCGTCCCCATCTCGCGCACGATCTCCATCAACATTCTACATCCCTCGTTTTCCCTCAACCGAGTCGTCTCCGCCGCGTTCCCCGCGCACGCGTTCCGTCCCTCTCTCGCTTCCTTCGACGCGCCCTCCGCGTCTCGTCCCCGCGCGCGCCTCGCGCACTCAACAACGCTCTCCATCTCCCCTCGCCTTCCCTCGGCTCGGTCCTTGACAGCACAGCAGCAACGTCCACCCTCGCGCCAGGGCGAAGACGCCCGCTTCGCAGTGATTCCTTTCGCGCGCCGCTTTCGTCCCCGCGTGTCGCGGTTTCACCGGCGCGAATTCCGCGTCGTCCGCCGCGCTCGCGAACGCGCTCGCCGACGCGCTCTCGCTCAGCGCGCTCGCGGACTCGCTCGCGCTCAGCGCCGGTCCCGTCGTCCCGTCCCGCGCGCTCGATCGAGCGTCGCGCGCGTCGCGCATCGACGACGCGGCGCCGAGTGCCGCCGAGCGACCGCAATCCGCGACGCGCGGTCGATCGACGCGTCGAGCGCGACGCGCGATGAGCGGGACGATGCGCGTGGCGAACTGCCCGAGTCAGGTGCGCGCGCGCGCGGCGCGCGAGGGCGAGACGAGCGCGAGCGAGCGCGATTCGAGATTGCGAATCGAATCGCGCGTCGAATCGTGAAACGATGAAACGACGAAGACTGACGGAGACGCGACGCGCGCGGGACGCAGGAACTGGCGCTGACGAACTGCGCGTTCGTGAACGATGCCGACGTCGAGGCGTGCGCGCCGTACGTGGAGATTGGCGATTGCGTGTTTTTGACGCGCGCGAGCGCGGAGGTGGCGCCGGGGGCGGTGGGACTCAACGGCGTGCAGCGAAAACAGCTGCGAGTGAGCACCGGAGACGCGGTGAAGTGGCGAAAGTACGAACCGCCGAGCCGAGAGTTCGATTGCGCGGGAATGACGATCGAGTTGGAGTTCACGCGACCGGCGTTAGCGGCGAGTTTGATCGCGAAGAACGCGCACGAGGGCGTGGACGCGAATTCGATGACGACGATTTTGCGTAGGACATTTAGCTCGCAGGTGTTCACCGTGGGACAAAAGGCGGCGGTTGAGTACTGTGGGAATAATTATTTGCTTAGTGTGAATCACGTCGTCGTGGAGGGGGCGAGGGAAGGCGTGACATCGCTGCGAGGGATGTTTACGCCGTCGACGGCCGTCGTGTACGAGGCGTCGTCCAATAGCGGTATAAAAATTTTAGGTCAAAAAGCGGCGGTGATGAACACAGGGTTGTTCAAGAGTAAAGATTTTAGTTTTTCCAAGCTCGGAATCGGGGGTCTGGATCAACAATTCGAGGACATCTTTCGACGAGCGTTTTCGTCGAGAATTTTCCCGCAGAGCGTAGTGCAACGCCTCGGGATCCAACACGTCAAAGGTATGCTCCTTCACGGTCCCCCGGGTACGGGCAAAACTCTGATCGCGAGGCAAATCGGGAAAATGTTGAACGGCAAAGAGCCGAAAATCGTGAACGGGCCGGAGGTAATGTCCAAGTACGTCGGACAATCGGAAGAAAACGTTCGTAAGTTGTTTGAAGACGCCGAAGCCGAGTACAAAGCGCGCGGAGACGATAGTGATTTGCACATCATAATCTTCGACGAGATCGATGCGGTGTGTAAATCTCGTGGAAGTGTTTCGAGTGGCACAGGCGTGCACGACTCCATAGTCAACCAGTTGCTTACGAAGATTGACGGCGTCGACGCGTTGAACAACATCTTGCTCATCGGTATGACGAATAGAAAGGATATGTTGGACGAGGCAATCTTGCGCCCCGGTCGCTTAGAGGTGCACATCGAAATCGGTTTGCCCGATGAGAACGGACGGATACAGATCTTGAACATTCACTCGAATAAGATGAGTGAAAATGAGTTTCTCGGCGGCGACGTCGACTTGGCGGAATTGGCCAAGCGCACGGGCAACTTTAGCGGAGCTGAGATTGAAGGCTTGGTGAAATCCGCGGTGTCGTTCGCGCTGACGAGGCAAGTGGATATGAATGATATCGGTGCACCGATTGACGAAGATAATATCAAAGTCACGATGGCAGATTTCGAGCTCGCGCTGCTCGAGGTCAAACCAGCGTTTGGGGCGTCGACGGATCTATTCGAACGGTGCATGTTGAATGGAATGATTTCGTACGGAGAAAAGTACGAAAAGCTCGTCTCGACCATGGAGTCACTCATCGAGCAAGTCAGGGTGTCGGAGAAGACTCCCATGCTGACGTGCTTGCTCGAAGGTGGCGCCGGGAGTGGAAAAACGGCGCTCGCAGCCGCGCTCGCGATCAAGTCGCAGTTCCCGTTCACCAAGCTCTTGACCTCAGACGGTTTCGTCGGTGCCTCCGAAGCGGCGAAGTGTCAAGCTCTCGCAAAATTGTTCGATGATGCCTACAAGTCGCCGGTCTCGTTGATCGTATTGGACGATATCGAGCGCTTGCTCGAGTACGTCGCCATCGGCCCGCGCTTTAGCAACGTCGTCTTGCAGGCGCTCTTGGTGTTGCTCAAACGTCAACCCCCACCCGGACGAAAGCTGTTGGTGATCGGTACGACGTCGTTACCACTCGTTTTCGAGGACATGGGTCTCAACGCCGCCTTCAACGTCTCCTTACACGTTCCCGAGTTGAGCCCTAGCGAAACCTCCGCCGTGCTCGCCGAGCTCGGCGCCTTTGACGCCGTCGATCTTCCGCGGGCGTGTCAAGCGCTCCAAGCCCTCACGGGCGACCGCGTGCCGATTAAGCGATTATTCATGCTTCTCGAGATGGCGCGTCACGGCAAAGACGATCTCGGCGATTCCATGGACGTCGGCGACGGCCGTCGCGTCGTCGCCCTCGACCGCTGGGTCGCCTGTCTTCGCGATCTCGCGCAGTGAGCGCGTCGCGCTCGCGCGCGCCGCGCGTCGCGCGCGTCGTCGCCGCGTCGCGCGCGTCTTAGATCTACTACTTCGTATATATCACAATCAAATCTCGCTCTTCGTCACCGCGCGCGTCGCCTCTCGCCTCGCCGCTCGATCACCCATCAATCGCCCCGTCCTCCGCGCTCGCTCACTTCTTCGCCGACGACCGCCCGAACAGCCCGGTGAATCCGTTGACGACGATCCCGTACGTCAATCCCGCGGTCACCGCGCCGACGCGCAGGAACGCGGCGAGCGAGCTCGTCCCCGAGTACGGCCCACCCATCGCGCGCGTCGCAGTGCCGGCACCCAGGCAGGCAGTCGACCGGCGACCAGTGGCCGAATGCTGAACACTTAATACTTTTAATTCTCGTCGAGTTTTCTGCGCATTTACCGTGATTTAGAGCTATGCGTTCAAAACTCGCGAATGCGTTTTGTCCAGCCTGCGCAACGCCGATTTCTTAAACCCTTTTCATAAGGAATTTACCGTACTGTAATTTACCCCCGGGATCTCGCGGGATGATAGGTATAAATCAATTAATATATGTGGTCATACGGCCAAATAGTGAGGCTCCATATGTCCGACCGACCATGTCGACACCCGCGACACCCGTGTCAACACCCGCGAGTATGGGTCCATGTTTGATTTGATTCTCGCGCGGGGTTGGCAGGCAATTCACTCACTCCTCCACGCGTCCGCGTCAGCAATTCACTCCTCGACGCGTCGCGGCGATGAACGCGTACGACTCCATCGAACGCGGCGCTGCCGACGAGTGCGAACCTTTAACAGGACGACGACCACGGACGTTTACTCTCACGCAACTGCTCGTCGCGTGCGGCGCCGTGTGCGTCTGTGCGATCGGGGCGACGATGTTCGTGAACACTCACGCTCAACTGGCCGACGCTGGTTATGGTGGCGACTCGATCCAATCCTCTGGTTGTCCAATTCAAGACTGGGTTGATGATTCTTTGTGCGCGGCGAGTCCGCCCGGCCTATCCGAGTCTAAAAGCCGAGGTCGCGCGCTGCTTGGCTCGCGAAACACATCAAGTGAAACATCAATTGACACATCAAGTGACACATCAAGTGAAACATCAATTGACAACACATCAAGTGACACATCAAGTGACACATCATCAGACACATCAAGTTCCAATCAAGTGTCCATTCCGTCGTGCGCAAAAATACCGCCGCGTCCGAAATCAAGTGATTCGGTAAGCTGCAACGGCCACGGTTGGTGTCATGAAGGCACAACGGCAAGTGGCAACAAGCCACACTGCGATTGCAACGCTGGTTATGGTGGATCTCATTGCGAAACGAAGATTCTGAACCTGGAAGACCTCAGTATCAAAGTCGCCGACATCGAGGAGGAGATGGAGAAAATGGCTGAATCCGCAGTCGAGACCATCAAACTCGAGGAGCAACCGCTGCTGCACGAGCACGGGCACGAGCATGGGGAATGACACTACTGAGCGACCCACAATTTCAAGCAAATTCAAGAATAATTTTCAATTTCTTAAACCCTTTTCATATATATCTTATATATATTTCTTGTCGAGTTTTCTGCGCATTTACCGTGATTTAGAGCTATGCGTTCGAAACTCGCGAATGCGTTTTGTCCAGCCCGCGCACGCCCGCGACTGAAATTTGAAACGTTCGCGACGACGCGCGACGCTGGCGCGAGAGCGAGACGCGCGACATGCTGCGCGCGACGCGCGGAGGGATGGCGTGCGCGTCGATGGCGCGCGCGCGGGCCGCGCGGGCCGCGACCCCGACGCCGCGATGCGTCGCGGCGGCGGCGTTCGGACGCGGACGCGCGGGCGCGGGGAAGGCGATGACGGTGCGCTTCGGCGTCGGGGCGACGCGCCGAGGCGCGGCGCGAGGGAAGTCCGCGAGCGTGGGCGGTGGGAACGGCGGCGGCGGCGGCGGCGGCGGCGGCGGCGGCGGCGGTGGCGACGGCGGTGGCGACGGCGCGGCGGGCGGCGTTCAAACGTTGTGGGCGGCGTATCTCAACGCGCTCGAAAAGAATCCGTTGGCGACGAAGTGCGCGACGAGTGGGGTGCTGAATGCGTTGGGTGATTTGTTTGCGCAGTTTTCGTTCGATGACGCCGCGAAGAAGGGGATCGATTGGCGTCGGGCGGGCGTGTTTACGTTTCTCGGCGGCGCGTTGGTTGGACCCGCGCTGCACTTTTGGTACGGCACGCTCGGGAAGATTGTCACCGCGCAAGGCAGCGCCAAGGCGTTCATCAGCTTGGTTTTAGATCAAGGTTTGTTCGCGCCGGCGTTTTTGTGCGTGTTTTTGAGCTCGCTGTTCACGATCGAAGGCAAGGCGAGCGAAATCGTTCCCAAGCTCAAGCAAGATTTTGCGCCGACGGTGATGGCGAACTGGAACATCTGGATCCCTTTCCAGTTCTTGAATTTCCGTTTCGTTCCGCTGAACTTGCAAGTCGCTGCCGCTAACGTCGTGGCGCTGTTATGGAACACGTACCTCTCGTGGGCGTCGCACAAGGAAGTCGTCGTCGAGACGGCGAGCAAAGGAAAGAAGAGTAAGAAGTAGTTCTGGTGGAGGTTAGTTGTTTTTAATACGATATACACTACAAGCAAGCGAACAGATGAAATCAAATCGTCGCCCCCGAACACGAAGACCCCGAGCCCGCGGTGCAGCCGAAACAATGGTTGTCCGCGACGATGCGCGAGCCGACCAAGTCGTCGCACGAGTCGAGATCGAAAATTGTCTTCTTCTCATCGCGCACCGGCATGTCGAGTTGTTGGTTGAAGTCGCAGTCGTACAGCGTTCCATCCCAAGACACGCTGATCAGATCACGGCACATTACCCCCACCGAAGCCGCAACGTTGAAATTTTCGACGAGTAAACTCATGTACTCGCTCGTCTTGCCCTCGCGATGCAAATAATCGGCAAAGCGCTTGATGGGCATGTTCGTCAACGTGAACAATCGCGAGAATTCCACGCCCCAAGTATCTCTCAACTCGCTGCGGTACGCCACCTCTAGGTTTTCTTGCGCCGGTGGCAAGAATGCTCCTCCAGGATTATACATGAGATCGAGCTCGAGCCCCGAGCCTTCGACCCCGTATCCGACGGCGTTCAAGTCGCGCAACGCCGCGATGGATCTTTCGAACACCCCTTTTCCTCGCTGCGCGTCCGTGTTCGCCTCGCTGTAACATGGTAACGAAGCGACTACTTTGACCTTATTTTCTGCCAAAAACTGTGGCAAATCCTCCTGCCCCTCCTCGTACAGCACCGTCAAGTTGCACCTGTCGATGACGTCGACGCCGAGCGCCCTCGCCTCGCGAACGAGAAATCTAAACTGCTCGTGCAACTCGGGCGCCCCCCCAGTGAGATCCAACGTCTTCACGTTCGAAGAATTTTTCAGCACGCGCACCACGGCTTGCGCCGTCGCCGCATCCATCACCTCCGTCGTGCGCAACGGCGACGATTCCACGTGACAGTGCGCGCACGCCTGGTTACAATACAACCCAATGTTTACTTGTAAAATCGTCGTCGGCTCGCGAATCAGCGCCTTCCCCCCTCGCGTCTCGAGATACGACTCGAACGACGGCACCCCGATCGTGTCCAGCGCCCGTCGTCGTCGCGCGCGCTCTTCCTTCGTCAGCGCTTTTTGTCCGAGCGTTTCCAGCCGCGTCTTGGCTGTCTGAAACTCGTCATCCGTCGCCATTTCTGCGAGCGTTTCGTCGATGATGCTGTCGAAACGGCGCGCGACGCGCGCGGAAGTCGTCGAGAACGTCTGTTTGCGCGTCTTCGCGCGGAGCGTCGACGGCGCGACCGGCGACGCACGGGCGAGCATGGTGCGGAGTTGTGACGTCGAGTGACTTTTTTGAGATTACAGCCTACGGCGTCGAGTCGGCGACGCGGTCGTCGTCGTACACGTCTCTAGGAGCAGTGGACACGCGCGGACCGTTTTCGAGATTGAATTTTGTCTCGAGCGAGGTCTTGACCGGGGTTTGACGGCGCTTAATGAGAGCGATTTCGGATTTGATCTCGTCGAGGCGCTGCTGCGCCGACGACGGCGTCGCCTTGCTCGCGAACGCGGCGCCAGAGCCGAGATCGGTGACGCGAGACCAACTTGCGCGGGTTTGCGTCGTCGGTGTCGACGTTGGACTACCACGAAGCGTTCGATGGAAGTCAATCGTGGCGCCGAGTTGGGTGCGCCAGGCCTCGTCGGCGCTCGAAGGCGAGGGCGTCGCCGCGAGACGACCTCGCAAGTCGTGCTTTTCTATTCTCAGACGCTGCACCTCCACGTTGGCTTCGCGCTGGGCTTGAATCGAGCGCAGCACCGAGGCTTCGGCATCGGCGGTAAAATCGGCGATGGTTTGTTTTGCCGCTTCGATTTGCGCGATTTGACGCTCGAGATCGATGCGTCGACGCCGTTCCTCGTGAAGCTCGAACTCGAGCTCTTGCTTCGCCATCAAAGCAGAATTCGCGATCGTCGCTTGTTTTTGCGCCTCAACCGCGGCATCGCGCGCAGACGCAGTGTGTTTTGACACTTGCATCGCGTGATCTTGTACTTGTTCGGCGCACTCGAAGCGAATCTCTTCTTTTTCACGCGCCGCCGCTCGTTCGGCATCGCCAATTTTTGCCACCAAGCGCTCAACTTCACCGCTCAACCGCTTGACATCTTTTTCGAAGATTTTCGCCCGATTGATCGCATCTGTGCGCTCTTGAAGTGCGATGGCGAGCTCTTTCGAGCTCGTGTGTTCCCGCAAGGTGACGCCATCGATCATTTGCTCCAGTTCAGCGTTACGCGCCTCCTTTGCAAAGCTCTCTTCCGTTTTCTTCAAAAGCGTCTCCGTCAACCGCACGTTTTCGTCCCTCGCCGCGCGCAAGTGCGCCAGCGTCAACCTTAAATGTTCATCTGCGGTAGATTTCGCGGAATTTATCACCGCAATCTCACGTCTGAGCTCGAGGTTTTCTTGTACTAACGCCGACTCGGACACCTCGCCGCTTCCCAACGCGGAGACTTCATTCTTAGCGTGTGCCGCCATGATCTCCGAAGTCTCGGCTCTTCGCATCGCCTTATCACGTTCTTCGCTTGCAATTTGTAAATCTTTGCGCAGAGCTTCGTTTTCTCGACCCATGACTTCCTCGAGCGAACGATAGCGTTCGAGCTTGAGTCTCTGCTCATCGTAATCGGACCGAAGCTGCGCCGCGCGTTCTTGCTGAAACTCCAAATTCTTCGTCAGATTCCGCACCTTGATCTCGTAAGACACCGTTGAGTTATCGAAATATCCCTCCTCTGTTGTTCGGCCGCTTTTTGCCGCCCCCTCGCGCGCTCTCGCCGCCTCTAATTCCGCCTCCGCCTCGCGCAACGCGTCCGAAAGCAACAGATTCTCCTCACGAAGATCCCTGACCAACGCGCTCGACGACCCCGACGTCGACGCCGTCGGCGTCATCCTGGCATCACGATCCAATCGTGCGCGCAGACCTTCCCCCCCCCGCGCGCACATCGCCTCCACGAGCGCCTCCGCCTCGCGCGCGTCTCTCGCCCGCAACCGCATCGCCTTCGTCTCCCCCACCACCACCACCCCGAGCTCCACGTCCGCGCCTCGCGTCCGCGCGCGCGCGACGCTCGACAGCGGAAACTTCCCCAGCATCGCTCGTCGCGTTCGCGCGCCCGCGCGTCCGCGCGCGCCGTCGTCGTCGTCGATTAATCGATCGATGCGCAACCCGCGCGCGGAGACGTCGACCCGCGCGACGACGCCGTCGCCGCGCGCGCCGTCGCCCAGGACGCGCACGTCGAACGTCGCGCTGTCGTCCTCGCCGCGCGTCGCCGCGGCGGGCATCGCGCGCGAGTCGCGACGCCGGCCGCGGTCGCGATGTGACGCGACCGGCACTGCACGCCGCGCGACGCCGCGCGCGCGTCGACGCCGCGACTCGCGCGGACGCGCGAGCGGTGCGCGGCGAGAGAGGGCGCGGTGCGTCGCGACCGCGCGTCTCGCGAGGGCGTCGGCGCGCGCGAGCGCGAGCGCGAGCGCGATGACGATCGGAAGCAGAGCCGTTACGGCGCGCGCGGCGAACGCGTCGGTGAATCGCGCGTCCACGTCGCGCGCGCGATGCGACGGCGCGATGGGACGGTTGAGCGCACTCGCGAACGATCGACGCGGACGCGCGAGGACGGGGCGACGGACGCGAGGGAGAGGGACGCGAGCGAGGGACGGGGACGGGGACGGGGACGACGACGAGCCGGGCGGCGACGGGTACTCCGATCGAGACCGCGCGAGCGGGCGGCGAAGCGCGAGAGAGCGGGCGAAGAGTCGGGCGGAACGCGCGATGGACGAGGACGACGCGGCGATGCGAGATGCGTTCTTGGACGGGGCGGAAATATTCGCGTTGACGGCGGCGGTGGGCGTGAAGGCGCGCGCGGCGTACGTGGAACATAAGACGGCTAAAGTGGCGCAGGCGGCGGGATACGTCGAGCATTTACCCCCGAGAGCGGTGACGAGCGTTTGGGGTGACTTGCCACTGTACGTGGCCGTGGTGGCGGGGACGATTTTGCGAAGGTTGAGTCGAGCGCGGGAGGAGTCAACGGAGGGACGGCTGCAGGGCGTGCCCAGCTCGGTGAAGGCGAGGCTGGCGTTTTTGGAACAGGCGAACGACAGCGTCATGGAAGTCTCGAGGCGCACGGCGCGAGATGTTTCGCGTTTGGGCACGCGCGTGCGGTTGACGAGACGGGAGCTGTCGCCACCACTACGAAAAGTGCAAGCCGAGTCCAAGGAAAACGCGCAAATCTTAGCCGCCGTGGCGCAACGCATCGAACTCCTCGAGGGCGAGCTCGCGGAGGGACAATCCACCATGAGTGGACTCCACACCGTGAGCTCCAAGCAGTTCGACGTCTTGTCCAAGGCCATCGCCGATCTCAAGGCTTCTCAGATCGAGCTTCAGGCCGCGCTCGCCGAGCTCCCGGAGCGCGAGCCGCGCGTCGAGCCCGCGTCGCTCGAATCCGTGGAGTACGAGACCGTCTCCGCGTCGCGCGACGAAGACGACGCCAGCGTCAACCACGCTCCCGCGCGCGCTGCGCTTCCTCAGCCGCGCGAGTCCGAGGCCCCGAAACCGTCGTCGATGGACTACTTGTAAGACACGTTTCCAGGCGCCTCGTCAGCGACAAACCCAGTGCCCTCCACACACGTCCACGCAATTCTCTAATGATCGCCACCACGAACACCATCGCGCGCCCGTGCGTCGCGCAGAGGTGCGTCGCGATGAAACAAAACGCGCGCTCGAACGCGGCTCGTCGCGCGGCGTCGCGCGATGGACGACGCGGGCGGGACGCGCGCGGGACGACGACGACGCGGACGACGTCACCGTCGAGCCGCGCGCGCGCGCGCGCGACGCAGAGGACGCGCGCGAACGCGCGCGAACGCGCGAGCGACGAAGAAGATCGCGCGGTCGCGCCGTCGCCGCGCGTGGACGTTCGAACGGCGCGCGGGAGGCGATGGAGACGCGAGAGGGGCGACTGACGCGGATATGGTTTGTTTCGCTCGCAGGACGACGGTTCGCAAGACGCGCGCGGTTCGCGTGCACGCGGGCAAGGGACCGAACGTCGATCGCACGACTGGTTATATTGAGAGCGATAACACGGGTAGTGGTAACATCTTTGCGATTGAGCCGCGCCAGTTGTACACGGAATCGCCGACGAGCGACAAGTACGCCAAGCAAGGTTTGGGCGGTATCGGCGGCGTCATCGTCGCGGTCGGTGTGCTCGGAGCGGTGGCGTTCGCGACGAAGGGTTTGGCCGGCTTCGAAGAAGCGAACAATGAGTTCGCAAACTACAACGGACCGAGTGTTTCCGCGCTCGAGCAACAGTTTGAGCGTTGAGCGACTCGAATCCTCCGCGCCGAGCGGTGGCGCGATTCCAAAATCAACGCCGCTCGCGCGCTTCTCTCAAATAGCCCGCGCTCGTCGATGCGATCGCCGTAAATGATTGTTTGTGATCGATGTATATGTTTTGCCACATCAGTCGTCGCCTCGGCGCGACCATCGTCTCGCGTCTGCGTCCGCGTCCGCGTTCCGCGCGAGCGCGAGCGCCGAGTCGAGTTCGGCGCGCGCGCCGCCGCCGCCACACTGCGCGCCGCATCGCGGATGCTCGCGAGATCGCTCGCGGCGCGAAACGCCGTCGTCGTCGCGCGCCTTCACCGCGCCAGCGCGCGTCGAATCGTCGCCGCGACGACGCGAAGCGACATGTCCTCCGACGCCCGCGCCCACGGCGACGGCGTCTCCTTCGGCCCGATCGCGATCCCCGGCGCGCAGGTCTTCTACGAAACCTCTCAGACGTTCGCGCTGGTGAACCTGAAGCCCGTCGTTCCCGGGCACGTCCTCGTGTGCCCGCGGCGCTCGACGCCAAAGTTTACCGACCTGAGCGACGAAGAGATATCGGACCTGTGGCGAACCGTCGCGGTGATTCAGCGCGCGCTCGAGCGCGAACACGACACCTCGAGCTCTACTTTAGCGATTCAAGACGGCCCGTTGGCTGGACAAACGGTGCCACACGTGCACGTGCACGTGCTTCCGCGTCGCGTCGGCGACTTTGCCAGAAACGACGACGTGTACGACGATTTGGAGCGATGGAACGCGGACGGGAGCAAGGCTTTGGACGACGACCGTCCACCGAGGAGCGCGGAAGAGATGCGCGCGGAGGCGGACGCGCTCAGGGCGCTGTTTTAGACGCGAAGTGGTTCGCGTTGTAAAATATTAGTCAACCACCACCTGGCTGGTTTCATCCAGAGTCGCGCCGCACTTCGAGTCGCTCGTCGCCGATCGCCCTTCGCCCGTCATCGTCGCGAACGCCGCGCGCGCGCCGAGCGACCATGCACGGCGTGTTCGACGCGCTCAAGGACGTCTTGCGCGTCGGGTACGACGCGTCAAAGACGAAAACGGCCCTGCGATTGGCGCTCGGGCGCTTGAAACTGCTTCGTAATAAACGCGAGAGCGCGCGACGCGCGATCGAGACCGAGGTGGGAGAGATGCTGAAACAGAGTCGAGGGTTCGGGTACGACGCGGCGCGCATCCGATGCGAGACGGTGTGCCGAGAGGATGCGACGCTGAAGGGATATGAGATTCTGGAATTGACGCTGGAGACGCTGCTCGCGCGTCTGCCGGCGGTGAGCGCGTCGAAAGCGGTGCCGGAAGAACTGCGCGAAGCGATCGCGACGGTTATTTACGCCGCAAAACGCGCGGGGACGGAGGTTCCGGAGTTGGAGACACTAAAGAAGCAGTTTGGACGCAAGTACGGACGTGAATACGTCGCGGCGTGCGAAGGCGAAGGCACGGCGAGTGCGTGCGGAGCGAATGCGACGGTGCTGGAGAGCCTGAAGGTGAAGACCGTGGACGATAATACGGTGCAGAGGCGATTAGAGGCGATTGCGGCGAAAAATGACGTCGTGATGGAGACGCCGATCGCGATCGGGGAAGAGGTAGCGATGCCCGCTTCGGAATCGAACGCGGCGTACGCGAGCGCGGCGCGGGCGGCAGCGGCGGCTGAAGCGGCGGCGCAACGCGCAGAAGCGGCGGCAGCGATAGTAGCGAGCGCATCACTGCATGCGCCGAGCGATGATGCGACGAAAGAATTGAGCGACGCCGACGTCGAAGCCGTCATCGACGAAGTGCTCGCGATGCCAGACTTGACGGTTGAAGACGCCACTGCGAAGCCCAGCGCGCCCTCAGGCCCACCTCCGGGCGTGGGTCAACCGATCAGTGACAAGAAAGTTGAGCTCGAATCGAGCGACGCGAGCGACCCGGCCAAGCCCAAGGCTTACCCAAAACCTTCCGCTCCCGAAGAGCAGCGCGGACCGCCAACCGCTGACGCGGACGACCTCGCCGGGCGATTCGCCGCGTTAAAAAAAGGCCCGTGACCAGAGACAGTACCGTGTAAAACGATTAGAGCATTATTTCCACTTCCGAAAATCGCGTACCATCGCGGCAGCGCGGCATTTGCCGCACTTCTGAAGCTGCAAAGTTTAATCGATTCTCTCGCCAACGCTTTAAAAACAGCCGTGTGACGTCACACATCGGACCCGACTCGGCCTCAGACCACGCCTCGATGTCGTTCCGTCGCGCCGTGCGAACGGCTACTGGTCTTACCGCCACGGCCACGGCCACGGCGCTCGCTGTTCACGGCTTTGTGAGCTCAAACGACGGCCAACTTCCGAAAGATCCTTGGAGCGAGTCGAGCACGCCGTTACCGTCACGAAGCGCCACTGTGCGCGCGCTGAAGCGAGCGCAAGAGCCGTGTGACGTGCTCGTCATTGGTGGTGGTGCCACGGGCGCGGGATGCGCGGTAGATGCGGCGACGAGAGGGCTGAGCGTGACGCTGGTCGAGGGCGAGGACTTTGGCGCCGGGACGAGCGGCCGAAGCACGAAGCTGGTGCACGGCGGCGTGCGATACCTCGAGAAGGCGGTGTTTCAGCTCGATCCAGGACAGTTGAAGCTTGTTTTTGAGGCGTTGCAAGAGAGGAAAACGTTGTTAAATAACGCGCCGCACTTGACGCGAGCGTTGCCCATAGCAACGCCGTGTTACGAGTGGTGGGAGGTGCCGTATTACTGGGCGGGAATGAAGGCGTACGATTTAGTCGCCGGATCGCAAGGTTTGACGATGTCGATTTTCGCGAGAGCAGGGTCCATGAAGTCCCAGTTCCCACAATTGACGCAAATGCGCACAGATATCGGAGAAAAGTCGATGAAAGGGGCGATTGTGTACTATGACGGGCAGTTTGACGACGCTAGATTAAACGTCGCTTTAGCGTGTACGGCAGCGCATGCAGGCGCTGCCGTCGTGAATTACACGAGAGTTGTGAAGTTTCACAAGGATGGCGATCGAATCTCCGGCGTGCGAGCTCGCGATATGCTGACTGGGAGTGAATACGACATTTACGCCAAGACGGTGATCAACGCAAGCGGACCTTTCACGGACGAGCTTCGTAAACTGTCAGACGACAAAGCAGAAGAAATCATGATGCCTGCCGCTGGTGCGCACTTGACGCTTCCAGCGTACTACTGCCCGAGCGACCTCGGTCTCATCATTCCAAAGACAAAAGACGGACGTGTCGTCTTCGTACTCCCGTGGCTGGGTGCGTGCATTGCAGGTACCACAGATACCAAGTGCGACGTAACGATGACGCCATCGGCCACGAAGGACGAAGTTGATTTCATTTTAGAGTCAATCGCACCTTATCTGAAAGTTGAGACGCGTCGTTCCGATATTTTGAGCGCGTGGAGTGGTATTCGTCCACTCGCGGCAGATCCGGGGGCAAAGAATACAGAAAACATGTCCAGAGATCACGTGATTGCCGTCGAGAAGGATGGAATGGTGACCGTCACTGGAGGTAAATGGACGACTTACAGACGAATGGCTGAAGAAGCAGTCGATAAGGCCATCGAAACCGGAGGGTTATCGGGAGAAGCTGGCAAGTGCCGAACTCATGCTCTGGGCGTCGTCGGCGCGCATGGTTACACAAACGACTTGTTTGTCCAAGTCGCTCAGAGGGGTGGTAGCAGCTTTGGAGGTACGCCAGATGAATCCGTCGCCAAGCATCTCGCTCATTCATATGGCGACAGAGCTCTCGTTGTAGCGGATCTCGCGGCTTATTCGCACCTGTCAAAGCGTCTCGTGCCAAACCATCCCGTCATTGAAGCGGAAGTCGTGTATGCTGCTCGAGCGGAATATTGTCAAACTGCGATTGATTTCCTCGCTCGTCGCACACGTCTTGCGTTTTTAGATGTTGATGCTGCCGAAAAAGCTTTACCACGCGTGGTGGCTCTCCTCGGCGCCGAACTCAACTGGAGTTATATTCGGCGTCGACGAGAGTTGGCTGCCGGTCGAACGTTTCTCTCCACTTTTAAGACGGCATAGCGTGTACAGTAGAATAAATTACATACTAGAATAACTTCAGCCAAAGATATCTTGCGTTATGCGACGCGCCTGGAGCTTGAGTACCTCGGAGTTGCTCTTCATGATGACATCATACAATTTCATCGAGAGATTCGCATACTGGTCAATCTCCATCTTCAAGAGCTCTGCGGACGCGTGCTTGATATTTTGTTCCATCGGACTTGGTGCTGCTTGCGACGAAATCTGAAGCGTTGATAATAATGCAACTCCCTCGGCCGCATCCGGGTTCCCACTTTCAAGGCTGGCGTGAAACGCGTCGAGCGCGTCGTCCAAGTCTCCGTTTACGATTTCCGCATACCCTAACGCGGTGAACGCGCTCATGACTCCACCTCTCACGGCTTGCTCATAGTAATTCCTCGCCTCGTTGAAACTGGCCGGCACACCGACGCCCTCTTCGTAGCACACAGCGAGGTTGTTCATGGCCGCAGCGTTTCCCTTCGCCGCGGCTACTTTGAAGTATTCAGCCGCATTTTCTCTATCCGCCCCGATCCCTAGCTCCAAGTACTCGAGCGATCCTAGATTATTATTGCATATCGGACACCCTTCTTTCACACCCTCTTTGTACCATCCACGAGCTTGATCATAATCACATTTCACACCGATACCGAGCTCGTAAATCTTGCCAATGCTCGAATACGCGGGAACGTATCGATCCTTCGCAGCTAAAACGTAGCACTTTAGCGCCTCTTTCGCCTTCTCATCACTCGTTTCTTCGTCAACATCTACGTCGTAAGATTCCGCCTCCAAAGCTTTCCCTCGAAGAAACAATGCGTGCGCTTCGCTCATCGGCCCAAGCGGTACCTCGGGCAAAACGATTTCCTTTCGCTTCCCCTCTGATTGCTGTTTGTCCGCCAACATCGCCACCACGGGCGTGCGCGTCGAAGCGATGTCGAAATTTCCGTCGCTATATCTTACCGCTCGCAAAATACACCCCACGTCAACGTCTTGACACACATATCGTTCGCCTCGAGCGTTTTCGATCAACTCCACGCCGCCCTGCGGCCCGACGCGTTGCCACCGCAGCGTCGTCAATCCTCCCATCTTCCGCCGCGTGATCGCCTCCACGCACTCCCCCGCGCGAACCATACCAGCCAATCGCATGTAATCCTCGGCCCCATCACCCTCACCACGACTCAGTGCGTCGCCGTAATCCAACGCTCTCGTCAGCGCTCGCTCGCGCGCGTCCCGCTCGTCCTCGTCGCTCGCCGTCTCGCTCGGCGGCACGTACCCATCGTCGTCCACCACCGCTTGATCCTCCAAGTATTGCATCGTGAGTGCGTGTTTATGATCGTCGCGCTCGCGCGTCACCGTTCCGGGCGGCGCGTGCCGTTCGCCGGGCGTCATCACCGAGGCCTCGCGCGGGACGCCGTCGTCGCCCGCGGGGACAATCACGCGCGGCGTGGGCGATTGCGGCACGTGCGTCGGTCGAGACGCGCGCTCTGGAGTAGTGGGTGGACTTTTTTCACGCACCATCGCGCGCGATCGCGCGGGAGACGCGAGCGAGACGCGCAGTGCGGGACGGCGCGCGAGCGGGCGAGCCGAACGCGAGCGAGCGGGACCGACGCGCGAGACGCGCGAGAGTAACACGACGCGCGGGCGCTCGGATCGAGCGAAGATGATTTTACGAACGTGTATTCGTTATTACACATAAGAATCCCACTAGCTGGGCCACCAAATTCCAAATCTCTCCTCTCTCTCCTCCTCAACTTGCAAAAGCTCCGATGCGACGCATCGCTTTTAGTTCATGCGGCGGATGAGCGCGTTGATCTTATCTTCGCGGTTACCAGCCATGCCACCTTCGATGAAGTGTTGCTTCTTCACAGTCATCCCGCCGTTCGGGGCGGAGAGCTTGAACGGCCACAAAAAGTTGGCGCACTCCTTGAAGTGCGGACCGACGGTGTAAATTTCGTGAATCAAGTCTTCGACGCAAATGATCCCCTTGTCGCCGAGGGCTTGCTCAACCACGGCGTTATCCGTGAGCGGAATGCGCTGCTTGTTCACCTTACCGTAACCACGCTTGTAGATGAGCTCTCTAACCGTCTTCAAGTTCGGGTAACCAAACATGATGTACGGCTCCACCTTGCGAAGCTGGTTGAGCGTCGCCTTGTTCACCTTCATGAAAATCCCGTTGTGGATTTGACGCAAGCGAAGGAGCTGGAGAATCTTCTTCGTCTTCGGGTGAATGTCATTCAAACCGCGCAAGCGCATGACAAACATGAGCTTTTCCTCGGGTTCGACGTAGAAACCACCCTTGGCGCGCGCCTCGCGCTTGAGACGCACGAGGTCGGCTTCCTGCGCGCGCGAACAGACGCATCGTCGTCGTCGTTAGTCATCGCGTCCAATCGAGCGTTCGCGAGCGCAACGCGACGCATCGTAATGTCGCCTCCGCCTATCAATCGCAAGCGCGCATCCAACACGCGTCGCGCTCATCCCAAGGCCGCCGCGCGACGCGCGCGACGTCCCGCGACGTCCCGACGAACCCTAAAACAATCCCATCGCGCCCAGTCACATCGCTCGCTCACATCACGCACCTGGTCGCGGTACTCCTTGACATACTTCTCCGCGCGCTTGAAAATTTCCTCGCGCTTCTTCTCGCCCGCCTTCTTCGCTTCGGCCGCGGCCGCCGCCTTTTGCGACGCCCACTGCTCGTCGCGTTTGCGCTTCTTCAGCACGGATTCGGGAACGGTGGAAGGCTGCACGTCGCGCGCGCGAAAGCGTCCTCCGTCAGTCATCGTTCGTCGCAAACATATCCATCCACCGATCGCCCTCGATCTCCCTCCCTCTCGCGCCGCGACCGCGCCGACATCGCCCTCCCATCGACGCATCGACGCGCCGCGCGTTAGGGTCACGCATCGCGCGAATCGCGTGCACCGTCGCGCGCACCGCGCGCGCATCGCCGATCGACGACGCGCGCGCGCGGTGACGAGTGCGAATGCGCGCGTCACGCGCGGTCGCTTCGCGTTCGCCGCGCACCATGCTCGCGTTCGCGCGTCGAGGTTAGAGGCCGACGAGGTCGCGATCGACGCGCGACGCGCCCGTCCGCCGGCGCGTCGAGGGTCGTGTGTCGTCGAGTCTTGTCATGTCCGAATGTCCGAATCTCTGCGGACGGTCGATCTCACATCGGCGCGCGCATCGGATCGTACGGTATTCTCGACCGACGAAGATTCGCGATAAATCGTTTCGCACTGAATGCCCAGGCGATGCACGAACGACGACGCGCCCGCGGCGCGCGAATGCCGAGCGGATCCGAGGCGCCAGATCGACGCGCGCGCGACGATTCGCGCGAGCGATGTCGATCTCGAACAGCGTGCGAAAGCTGGAGACGGACGCGTACGGCGCGATCCTGAAAGCGATGGCGGTGACGGGGCTGACGTGGGAGCGCGAGGAGTTTTTAGGACGGCTCAGGGTGGAATTAAACGTCTCGAGCGAGGAGCACTTGAAGATGAGGGACCAGGTCGAAACGGACGAACGCGTCGCTAAATTGCGACAAGGGCTGACGGATCATAAGGATACGCAGGAGGCGAAGCGACAGCGAACGGAGGCGGCGGCGATGGCGGCGGCGATGGCGCCGGCGGCGCCGCCGAGGGCGCACGCGGCGCCGAGGCGAAAGCCGCAGCACTCGGCGACGAGAGCGCCGAAGATCACGCCCGCGCAGTTGGAAGCGATGGGGGTGAATGAGCTCATCTGTAAGAAGGTGAAGAGATTCTGGCCGAGCGAGGGGGGGTGGTTTGATTGCATCATCACGGATTATAACACCGAGACGAAGCAGCATTGCTTGACGTACGAAATCAATACCCCGAACGAGTCGTACGAATGGGCGGACATCTCGACGTTTTCCCCGCATGAGTTCAAGATTGAAGAGGGCAGGGTGGATATTCGTGAATTGCAGGCGTTCACGCAAGGACCAGGGGCGGCAGCGGCGCAAGCGCAGGCCAACACGTCGGTGGTGGGCGCTCCCGCGGACCACATCGTTGCGGCGGCGACCAAGGCGCGTGATCCGGCCAAATTCGAGGCGGTGAAGACCTCTTTGACGGCCGAAGAGGAGGCGCTACGAAAGCAACTCGCAGAATTGGAAGACAGCGAAGATGAAGACGATTAACACTGATGTCGAAGGGAAATAATCTAGAAAAAAATTTACAGCCCCGATGATGTAACGATTTCGTCGTCTTTGTTTACGTTTTCTTGTACCATTCCGCGAGCTTTTCCATGGGCACGCCGATGTGATAACCTAATATAATTACTTGATTCATCAGAGTCACTTTACTGAATCCTCGCTCGTCCCATCGCCTGCCGCTCGTCGTCACGGGGGCGCTAAATAGCGCCGGCGCGCCGCGTCGCCGCAACTTTCGCGCCATGATGTAGTCCTCCATAAACGGTAGCTCATCGAACCCTCCGACGCTGTCAAACGTTTCTCGTCGCATAACCAAAGCCTGATCACCGTAAGGCATTCTAAACAGTCTACACCGCGCATTCGTCCCGAATTCGATTGCGCGCCGAGTGCACGTTCGAGCGAACCCTTCGTCCTCTCGCTCGCCGCCCATCTTAAATTCGAACGCCCCCCACTCGCGCGATCGTCCAGTCACGCGTTTCGCCAACGCGCGCGTTATTAACTCCCCGTACCCAGTCGGTAGCGTGCTATCGGCGTGCAGAAACACCAACACATCGCTCGCGTCTCGCGTCCCCGTCGCCGCCGCCGCCGCCGCCCCCGCGTTCATCTGTCTCCCTCGTCCTCGCTCGCTCCTCACCACGCTCGCCCCGTGCTTCCGCGCCACGCGCACGGTGGCATCGGTGCTTCCGCCGTCAACGACGATCACGCGCGCGCTCGCGTTCGCGCGCGCGCTCGCGATGGCTTCGCGCACGCGCGTCTCTTCGTTTAGCGCTGGGATCACCACGGTGAACGACGCCTTCGACGACGGCGCCCTCGACGACGACGCGCGACGCCCATCGCGCGCGTCGCCGTCGCGTCCCGCGCGATCGAACCGCATCGCGCGCCGCGTCGACCGCACCGCGCGCGCGGTCAACGAGTGACGATTTGTATTCGTTTCGACTTCAGAACGACGCGCGACGCATGCGACGCGCGGTCGTCAACGTCGCCCTCGGCGCGCTGACGATCGTCGATGTTGTTTCGCGCGCGAGCGCGAGCGCGGTGACGATGCGCGCGCGCGCGATGCGGGCGTACGTCGCCGATGCGATGACGTGCGGCGTCGAAGGACGGTTGCGCGACGAAGCGTCGTCGAGCGATCGGGACGGCGGTGGCGCGCGCGTCGTCGCGGCGATCGGTGACGGCGGTGATGGATGCGCTGTCGATGCGCGAGGACTGGCGCTGGGCGAGGCCGCGGGACGGGTTGAAGCGATGGAACGCTCGAGCGCGGCGGACGCCGAGGCGCTGGCGCGCGCGATGATAAACGCGACGACGACAGAGTTGTGGTTGAGGAACGATTTTCGAGCGGTCGAGGAGCTGCTAATCCCGATATTCAGCGTTCGCGACGACGACGATGGCTGGCGATGGATGACGCTGTGGGTCAACGCGAATGGAGACGCGCGAATGGGCGGCGACGATTTCTTTACGCCGAAGTCGTTCTCTCTCGAGGCGGATGAGGAGAATCAGACGCACGTCGTCGTAATCGTCGACGATGCCGCGGTGAAAACATATGTAAACGCCGCGTTAAAGTTACAAATGCCTCGGGGGGATGTATGGAGGCTGTCGCGTCCATATGCGCGAGCGCGCATCGTCCTCGGAGGAAGGGCGACCAACGCCGATATTGCGTGGTCGGGCACGATATACGCTGTCGCGCTCTACCCGTTTGCGCTCACCGCGAGTGACATCGAAAACATTTATGCAGCCGGTTTACCTCACGCTACGCTCGAGACGTCGGGCGAAATTATCGATATTGACGTGAATCGAGGCGAGGCTATTTCAGCTACGTTTGACGTCGAGACACAAATTGAATTCGATAGCGATCGCCTCGACGCGCTGTGTGATGAGAATGAGAGTTCTTGCGATTTGTACGTTGATTCTGAATTGATCATCCTAGAGTGGCCACTTTACGGGACGGTTTACTCGTGTGGATATCCGCGATCTCAGGGCAATGTACGGCGCCTGCCCGCGGACGAGCTGTGCTACCTTGCGACGAATGCTCCGAGCGGTGTAGACGAACATTCGATGGTGTACCGCGATGCATTTAGATTTGAAATCGCCGGTATCTCTCAGTCACCACGGTTCAAGATTGCGGTTGACGTCCACAAGGGCGTGCTTGCGTGTGACGTCAACATCCATATGGACGAAGGAGGCGTCGCTGTCACGACGCTTCAGATCATGAACACTGGACACGAATCCGAAGACACGGGCTTCATAGTGAACACATTTATGGAGCATGGGGTATTTTTTTTTGAGAATGGAACGACCGTACCGATTTATGAGCGCATCGTAGGACACGCGTGCGGGGCTCAGCCCGCATGCAAATATTATTCAGTCGATCAGCAAATGCGTCGATGGTGCTTAAACGTCGTTATCGTGCCGTTGCCGGAGTATTTCAATGCGCAAGATACGTTCTTGGGTCCAGAATATCCACCTTGGGAGATGAAGCCGACGAAGATCTCATATTCGGGCTTTGTCGGCGAACACCTATCAAAGCCGGCAACGTTGAACATCACCGTGAGTGCCGTATCGAACGAACCGCGGCTTCGAGTGAACCGCAGTGTTTTTACAGCAAAATACCTCGATCGGGTGAGTATCGGAACTTTTCGAATAGACGCGGGTGATTACGACTCAAGAGCGTCGCGCGTCGCTATTCGCTCCGCAAAAGCAAATTTGTTATCAGTCTCCAACCTGAGCGCCGTGGCGCTTTGTGAGAATCCGTTCGTCGCAGGTGATGGAACCGGCAATGATGAGATTGTCTTTGATGCCGTACCGAGCGTCATCGCCTCCGTGCTGAACAGTTTGGTTTACGTTCACATCAAACGCGGCGCCACACAAGACGAGGTGCGAATAGAAGTCGGCGCAAAAAAGATCGTCTTGATAGCGCTGCTGGGCGCGTAGAGCTGTGCAATGCGTACAATGAATTTTTGCAGCTGATTATCGTCGAATTTACCCGCACTAGCTCGATCAACTGCGCGCCGCGCCTCACTTCTCCGCGGTGACTACCTCGCAGTGGTCACAATCGCACTCGTGCGGACGCCATGCCCGGTAAACCGCCGCGAAACGAGCGCTCGCTGGTGTGTTTCATCCAAGCTCTAGTCGGGACCACGGTCGTGATCGAATGCCGCGATGACGTCGCGCTCAGGGGTCACCTCGAGCAGTGCGATGAGGGCATGCACTGCACGCTCACGAATGCAATCCGCGTCACGCCCGAGGGGCACAAGACTAAGCTCGAGCGCGTGTTCGTGCGCGCGCGCATGATACGTTACGTACACTTCGCGCCGACGATCGATCCGTTAGAGCTGATCGAACAGAAGAGGCTCGAGTGGTTCAATGCGTCGAGGCACTACGCGGGCAAGGCGGCGTTTGGTCCCAAGAACGCGCCCAAGGTACGGGATGCGGAGGCTAGGTAGAAAAGCGTACAGTAGATAAATAGAATGAATAGCATGCTTTGTGTAATATTACAGTGTATCATCAAATCATCAAATTTGTTCCGCGTTCATCTCTTCGGCTTCAGCCAAGACACCTTCCAAACGTTCCCACTCTGCGTAATAAAGCTCTTGCTTGGCCACCTTGGCGTCTTTTTTCTTTTGGATTTCCAAAGCTTTGGAGACGTCTGCACCAGCATTGAAGAGCTCGGAATCAAAGGTAGTGATCTCCTTGTCCAAGACTTCGAGCGCTTTCTCAATCTTCGCTATGAGGCCAGGCGCATTGTGCGCTTCACGCAATAGCTCGCGCTTGCGCTTCTCTTCCTCTTTCGCGGCTTCTTTATCCTCTTCGCTCGCAAATTCGATAGTCTTAACTTTTTTGCCGATCTTTTTGTCCTCGGCGTCTTGTTCCTGCTTCTTCACATAGTCGCGCAGTTCGGAGTAGGATCCAGACCAGTCAGAAATCCCACCTTCGCCATCAAAGACGAAGATGTGATCTGCCAAGTTGTTCACGAATTGTCTATCGTGACTCACTATGAGGACACAGCCATCAAAATTCGAGAGCATATCCTCGAGTGCTTCGATAGTGTCCAAGTCTAAATCATTCGTCGGCTCATCGAGGATCAGAAAGTTTGGACAGAGGGCCAAGACAGTGAGCATCTGAAGCCTTCTCTGCTCACCACCGCTCAAAGCTCCGATTTGTACTGCTTGTTTACCATCTGTGAAGTTGAATCGCTCGAGCAAGGTGTAAACACTCAATCTTTGTCCGGCAAAACCACCAATCAGGTCCTTTGCCTCACCCTCAATTTCCTTCACGTAGTCGACAACGCGTTGCGTCGGGTCACGAAAGTTCACGACTTGGCTGTAATAGCCGAAAGACACCGTCTCGCCGACTGAAACCCAACCCGCATCGAGGGGGACTTGCCCTAAGATGGTTTTGATGAGCGTCGTCTTGCCAGCACCGTTGGGCCCGACGAGGCCGATTTTCTCACCCTTATTGAATGCATAGCTGAAACCATTCAATATCGTCTTATTGCCGAATGAAAGACGCGCCTCGTCGAATTCCACGATAACATCGCCCATTCTAGAAGATGACACCTCTCCAAGCTCGATTGTTTTCGTTTTCGTGCCTTTGTAGTTGACTTTGTTTGTCAAGTCAGAGAAGCGTTCAATACGAGCCTTCTCTTTGGTCGATCGAGCCTTCGGTTGTCGACGCATCCATTCTTGTTCTCTTCTGAAAGTGTTCTTCGCCGCTTGTAACTGTTGCGCTTCCGTCGACCAACGCTCTGCACGCTGCTCGAGAAACGTCGCGTAGCCGCCGCGGTGTCTGTATGACCCTCCCCTTCCGTCGAGCTCGATAATGTCTGGACAAACGTTATCGATGAACATTCTGTCGTGACTCACCAACAGTACCGTGAGTTTGGGATCTTGAAGTTGACCTTCCAACCATTCCACGCCCTCGACGGATAAATGATTCGTAGGCTCGTCTAAAATTAACAGATCCGGCGTCTCCACGAGCGCCGCCGCCAACGCCACGCGCTTTCGCTGCCCTCCCGAAAGTTCGCCCATTTTATTCTCGATGAACGAATCGCACCCGAGCTTTTTCAACGCAACTTGCGTCTTTTCTTCTAAATCCCAAGCCCCCAGCGCGTCCATATCCGCGATCGCGGCCGACATCAACCCTTCGTCGAGCGTTCCTCGAGCGGCAGCCGCCATCACCGCGTCGTATTTTCTCAACGCTCGCATCACCGGCGTATCGCTCGCGTACACCGCATCAATCACCGTGAGTTCGGCATCAAAGTCCGGTTCTTGATCGACAAAGCACACTCGCAGCCCTTTCCTGCGCCACACCTCCCCATCCTCCAGCCCGACTTTTCGGCCTCCCAAAACCTGCAGCAAGGTTGACTTCCCACTCCCGTTCGGTCCGACGATCGCCACCTTTTGCCCTTCGCTCAGTCCGACGTCGACGTTTAAGAATTGATACCGCTCACCATCGTACGTTTGTCGGAGATTTTGCGCCGAGAGCACGCTCTCGCGATCGCGCGCGTCGTACGTTTGCTGTCGGCCATCCTTGTAGACGTCGCCGCCGCGTTTGCCCGCGCCCACGCGCGCGAGTCTTCGCCTCGCGGGCGTTTCGCTCGCGCGCGCGCGACGTGCGCTCGGTGTTTGAGCGTCGCCAGCGCGACTCGCGCGGTGCGGCGAAGCGAAGCGCGCGGGCGACGCCATCGCGACGCGCGCGATGATGCCGACACATCGCGACGCGCGTCGCGACCGAGCGAAGAACCGACGCAGATGCGCGCGAACTCGCGCGCGCGCGCGACGGCGACGATGCTGGTGCACGCTCGGTGCGCGCGCGCGTCGCGCTCGGCGCGCGCGCGGAGAAGGGCGTGCGCGCGAGCGAGGCGACGCGTCGGTGCGAGCGGTGACGATGACGAAGGACGCGGTGTTGGACGACGCGAGGACGACGCGAAGAGGGGGGAGTACGACGTGCCGTACGATGTGGTGAACGCAAAAAGCGATGATCCGTACGAGCTGAGGGTGTACGGGGCGTATTACGTCGCGGCGACCACGTACGAGAATCGCGAGCGAGGGCTGACTACGCTGCTAGAGTACTTGGAGGGCGGGAACGTCGAGGGAGCGATGTATCCACCGACGCAGCCTTTGACGACGAGATACTTTGAGGGTGGAAAAACAATGGAACTCGCGTTGCTCGGTCGACGAGCCAAGGAAAGTATCGCGGCGCCGTATGAAGATAGCGACGTGAAAGTGGTGGCGGGCGGCGGCGAGTTGTTGGCCGCGATGACTTTTGAAGGCAACGCAACGCCCGATGTGGCCGAGTTTTATCGATCTAAACTCGTTTCTGCGTTACAGGCGAATGGTTTGAAGTGTGTGGACGATCAAGCGTTCCGAATAAACACGTTCGGGCCGTTATATAGTTTGAAGACGCGGCGCAACGAGCTTTTGATGCAAGTGGCAATGTGATTCGCGCGCTTCGGGACGGCGCAAGCGGGCTCTTAGATGTACAGTTTGCGTTTCGTTCTACAATTCTCTAGAAAGCTATAGTAATATACTCTGTTAACGATCGGTATCGCCAACCTGCTCGGATGACGTGTTGTAAAAGAGAAAACCATCACGCGGTGCAAATTCGAAATTTTTCGAAAATGTCGCCAGCCCCACCGCGCGTAGCTCTCAGAGTCAACGGTAACTCTCAATGTGAGTAAAACCAGTAAAATTATGTCAGTGCGTAGCGTGTCCTTTACGCTGTCCGGCCAGCAACCTCGCCGCCTCGACGGCCTCCTTCGCCAGTCTCTGGTGTTTGCGACGCGCGATTTTCGCATCCGCCGCGGCGCGCTTCTGTGCCGGCGTCAGCGCGTCTCGTCGCCTCTGCGACCGCAGCCGTTCCTTCTCTCGATGCTCGGGGGTCTGAACCAACCGACGCCGTATGCTTCGCATTCTCTTGCGATCGGATTCCGTCGCGTCGGCCGCGTCGGCCTCGTACTCCGGCACGATGACTATCGCCACCTTGGTCTCGCCCGCCCCCCCCCCCGTCGCCTCCCTCTCGCCGCTCGCGCCCGTCTCCTCGCCCTCTTCTTCCCCACGACCGACCTCGTTCTTTTTTTCTTCCCGCGCGTCGCGGTCGTCCGCGTCCGCGCCGTCGCGCGCCGCTCGCGCGTCCTCCTCCTCGCCGTCGATGAATCGCAATCGCGGCAGCGCCGCGTCCCGCGCGCGCGCGCGTCTTCCGCCCCTACCCGTCGCCGCCGTCGTCGTCGCCGCCATCGGACGCGCGATCGGGCGACGCGATCGACGATCGTCGTCCATCGCGCGCCTCGATCGCGCCGATCGCGCGCGTTCGCGCCGCGCGTCCGACACTCGCGCGACCGCGCGACCGCGCGATCGCGCGGACGCGCCAGCGGACGCGCCTCGCGGATACGCAGTTACGCTTTGCGCAGTGACGCGGATATCGCGCGCGTCGCGATCGACGTCGATCGATCATCGCGATCGACGACGATCGACGCGTCGAGGTTCGATCGATCGTTCGGGTCCGCTTTAAGTAGTTTGGGTCCGCTTTAGTGGTATTTGGATCCGTCATGCTATCTTGGGTCCGCCCTCAGTGGTCGTCCGGCGTCGCGGGTCCGCCCTCGGTGGTATTTTTCGGCGATCGATCGCGACGTCGATCGATCGATCGATCGATCGATCGATCGACGCATCGACGCATCGAGGCGTCGATCGCGACGCGCGATCGATCGATCGCGTCGCGCGTCCGTCCGCGCGCGCGTCCGTCCGCGCGCGCCGCCGGCGCGCGGGAGTGCGCGACGCCGGGGCATGTTTTGCGCGATCAGTGGGGCGGCGCCGGCGCGCCCGGTGGTGACGCCGAGAGGCGTGCTGTACGAGAGATCGTTGATCGTGAAGGCGATCGAGGTGCGCGCGCGAACCGAGGGCGAGGGGAGGGCGATGGGAGGACGCGCGCGGGCGATCGCGGCGAACGGGGCGCGGATGCGACGTGAATTGTGACGCGCGAATGCTGACCGGAACGCGCGATTTACGACGATAGGAACGAGGCGAGTGCCCGGTGACGAAAGAATCGCTGAGCGTGGACGATTTGATCGAACTCAAGGCGCAGAAATGGGTGAACCCGCGACCGGAGGCGACGATGTCGGTGCCAGGGTTGTTGAGCGCGTTTCACAACGAGTGGGACGCGTTGATGCTAGAAACGCACACGCTGCGGAAGGAATTACAAACGACCAGGCAAGAGTTGAGTCATGCGTTGTACCAACACGATGCCGCGTGTCGAGTGATCGCACGGTTGATGAAGGAGAGAGATGATGCCAGAGACGCGCTCGCGAACGCGAAGGGGTCGGCGAAGCGAAGCGCCGCGGGGGACGCCGAACCGGAATCGAAAAAGGTCAAGGCGGGACTTCCGGCGGCTGTCGTGGCGAAAATGAATGACGTGCAGAAGGAACTTTCGAGTGGACGCAAGAAGCGCGAAATTTCGAGCGAATTGGCGACGATGGGGGATATCTCGGCGTACGAAGCCAAGGTGACGCAAGCTGTGCACAAGACGTCGCCTGCAGGCATCAACGCCGTGGCGATCAAAGCGGGCGACGATAACGTCATCGCCACGGCGGGTAACGATCATACTGTGGCAATCTTTGACAAAGTAAGCTCGCAGCGCGTTCAGCAGCTCAGCGGACATTCCAAGAAGGTTCTCGACGTCAAGTTTGTCGGCGACAACGTGTTGTCGTGTGGCGCGGACAAAGTCGTCAAGCTTTGGGGTGCCGATGGCTCTGAGATTGCAACGTTCGGTGATCACACTGGTGATGTAACCAGCGTCAGCGTGCATCCCTCGAACAGCTATTTTGTGTCCACTTCAACGGACAAGACTTGGGGATTTCACGACCTTACCACGAGCTCGTGCATCACCTTGGTGAACGACGACACCGATTCTGCCATCACGTGCGCAAATTTCCACCCCGATGGTGTGATTTTGGGAGCGGGCACGAAGGATTCGGTAGTTAAGCTTTGGGATGCTAAAGATGCGCGCAAGTTGCTTCAATTAGACGGCCATGCGAGCGAGATTACCGGTTTGTCTTTCTCGGAAAATGGCTACTATCTCGCCTCTGCGGCTAAGGACGGTGTGAAGATTTGGGACCTTCGAAAGTCCAAGCTCGTTCACGAGATCGAATGTGCTGGCGCACAGGGCGTTGCTTTCGACCACAGCGGGTCTTACATCGCCACTGGCGGTCACAATGCGTCCGTTTACCAGGTGAAAGGCAAGTGGGAATTGGTCAAGGAGTTTGAGGTGAAGAAGGCTGTCAAGGCTGTCGCCTTCGGCGGCGACGCGCGGTCGCTCGTCGTCGCTAGTGCCGACCATAACTTGCGTATCTTCGCTTAGATCTAGGATTCGATTAATTTACACACTTCTAAAGTGAGCTAAACCTCTCGCAGTCTCGCGCACAAAGCGCCAGCGCGTCGGCAAATTCGCTAAAACTCGCGCATCACCGACCATCGCGAGACGACACGACAGGCGCGAGGTCTACGGCTAAAGCTCGTTACACGATCGACACTCACGATTTCTTCTGCGCCGAGTTTGCGGCTTCGTCGACCTTAGGGACGTCGTAGCCGCCCATAAACCACTTCTTCAAGTCGAAGTCGTCCGGCGCTGGTTCTAGGTCGTAGTAACGCGCGGCGCCGTACGCAACGGCCGCACTGGTGCACAAGAGTATGGTAAACTTGTCGTACGAGCGCATGAAGCGTTTAGCCGCCTCAGATTGCGGCGCCATGACGATGCGTGTTCGAGAATGAAGTCTAGGTGCCTGGCAGCGGTTGGTTCTACATGAATTTTACTAGGTCACGTCTACATCAGAGTCTCTACGAGCTTTTTTCCATGCCGGAGACGGATCGACGGCGTTCAATAATTCTGAATGCGCCGGTTGCTGTGACGAACGACGCTGCGACATTCGCGGAAGTTCGTTGACGTAAACGTCCAAATCTTCTTCGATTTCATCTTCTTCACGGTTGTCGTCTTCGACATAAGGATTCGGAATACCTTTTTCCATGCACTCCACCGCTTGTTTGATGACGGCGAGAACTTCAGCGTTATTCTTTTTGATCGCAGTTCTCTCGTTCGCTTTATCGACGCCGCTTTCGATGAACTTTTTCATATCATCAGCAGTGCGCGGTCTTACTTTTTGGAGTAACTGCAAGAGATTCGGAGGGAATGCGACATCGAGGCTGACTGGTTTGCCCGTCTTCAGCTCTCGCGCATGAGCCATGCGCTTACGCCAAGAGGTCAAAGCTGCGAACACAGCATTGCGCATGTCTTGCTCCTTCTGGTTGTCCTCGAGCGCATTCGGATTGAGCATGTCAGCCAGGAAGCCATCGACATCGGATTGCGTACCGGGTTGCGTACTAGGTTGCGTGCCAATAATGACAGTTGTAGTGACCGGAACTTTCTTTCCAGCAGATGCTCGCCTCTTGGTAAACGCCATAGAAAATCTTTCTCTACCCTGTTGAATCGGTTCGCAGCGGTGTCGTTCGTAGTGAATGGTTGTCACAGTCGTCGCAAATGGTCCAGCTCCTTCACTACGAACGGTTTTCTCGCTCAAAAAGCCACGCAAAACCATCGCGCGCGCGATTCTTTCCGATTCGGACTTGTCCAAACCTTTGCCTGACCCATAACCAGGTAAGCGGTTGTATTGCTTCTGAGTCACCGTCTTTGCGCTTGAACCTCTGAATACGTCTACGAGGAGTCCGATACCAATACCCTCTGGAGTAGATTTCACGATGCTGATAATTCCTCTAGCGTACTCGGTGATGTCTGTTTGCTCGAATTTGACCCCATTGGCTATAGCGTGACACGAGTCACACATGCCTCGACAATGCGAGCGCTCGAACCGTTCATCGAAGTGAGCCATCAATTGTGTCCGCCGACAATCCGCCAAATTTTCACAATAAGAGACCATAGTGTTGAGGGACTCTAGATTGTTTTGAAGGACCGCCGGTTGGGCACGCTCTCTGCGAGCACTATCGATCAACATACTCCTCGCTTTCGACGCGTCGCCCCAAGAGTAAAAGAGAATACACAAACCATGATCACCGTCGCGTCCAGCACGACCGCTCTCTTGATGATATGCCTCCAGAGATTTAGGCATGCTATGATGAAACACGAATCTAACGTTTGGTTTGTTGATACCCATCCCAAACGCCACCGTAGCGCAAATAATGTTCACTTCATCTCTTTGCCACATTTCCTGATGCTTCTTCCGCACGTTGTCTGCCAAGCCTGCGTGATAAGGCACGGCCCGTAGTCGTTTAGGGAATCTCTCGCGGTCTCCCACTGATCGATCAATCTTGTTTAATTCCGTTGCAATTTTTTCGCAGTCGGCTTGACTGAAGCAATAAATGATACCGCATTGCACACGATTGTTTCTCATCAGTTTGCGACTCACGATAAGATTTTTTATCTCGTTGACCATTTGCTTACCTTTAAGTTTCGGATGAACTTCGTACGTCAAATTGGTTCGATTGAATGTATCGAAAAATCGCAAGCACTTTGGTAAGTTTAACTGGCGAACTATGTCATCTTGAACTCTTCGAGTTGCCGTCGCCGTCAGGCACATGATTGGCGTCGTCGGGAATAAATGTTTCAAACCTCTCAGTTCGGTGTAATCCTTTCTAAAGTCATGTCCCCAAGCACTGATACAGTGCGCTTCGTCCAACACAAAGCGATTCAGCATACCTCTCTCATATAATCTCTGCAGAGCAGTCTTTAATTTGCCACTTCGCACTACTTTTTCTGGAGTGACATATAAGAGTCGAAGCTCGGGCGTAGGTGAGCGAAGATCGTCGTATATCGTATTATCACTGTCCTTTGCAGCAGAAAGCACTGTTGCTGGAATACCCATTTCACTCAAGTGGTGCAGCTGATCCTGTATCAATGAAATAAGCGGTGAGATGACCACCGTGATACCGGGCTTGACGACAGCCGGGAGCTGGTAGCACAACGATTTGCCTCCGCCAGTGGGCATCAACACGAGGCAGTCTCTCGCGGCCATGGTGGCATTCACCGCGAGCAGTTGTAAACTTCGAAACGACTTCGCGTTAAACGTGTTGCGAAGAGTCTGTTCGCAGAGTTTGCTCCACTGGAAGTTGGTGTGACCCCAGTCTTTGGCGTCTCCGCCTTTCATCTGACAGTCATTCACCACAACATTCGACCCGACATTTACGGCACCAATCCCGTTCATGGGAATCACGACGTCATCACCGATCGGTAAATCGTCGTTCCATCCTGGGAAATCGTTGGGATCGTCACCCGCGGGAGGTGCCGTCCACGCGCTCGTCGACGGCGCTCCGTACTGGGGCGGCACTTGATGCCGCGGCGCCTCAATCATTCTCGACCCGTCTACCGGCATCGAATGACTCATCATCGGCGCTGAAGGATGAAAGCTATTTCGACTTCCATCTTCACACACTCGAATGATCGTTTCCGCTTCCATTCTTTGATAAACCAGAACCTTTCTGTCACTATTCTTCAACGCCACGTCGTCGTCTTCCAATTGGAAAACAATGTTTGCTAACACAGGTCGCAGTTGCTCGATGTGTGATGCGCGGTGCGAACAAGCATGTAAAGGCACCCCATGCTCGCATCTCCAATCCGCTCCTGAACCATTCAACGGCGGCGCCTGGCATGAGATAGACGGACCCGATGGCGGCGCGCGAGACTGTTCCAAAACGCGCGCGCGTGGCGCGCTCATCGGTGCCGGCGTCATCGCTTGCCGCGCGGGAATCGGCGCCATCTGCAAGCTCACCGTTACGCTAGAATTCACCGCGTTCAACGAACCCGAGCGTTTGTGCATCATCACCTGTTCCACGTCAATATCCGCCATGATATCGTCGTCGTCGTCGTCAAACATCAACTCGTCCGCCGTCGAGTTTGCCACGGAAATCGGCGCCGATTTCTCCCCCACATTCCCCTTCCCCGTCTCAACGTTCGCTCGAGCTGGAACAAGTACACGTTCTCGAATCGTCTCGTTCCCGGATTTCCCATCTCGAACGCTCGATCGACGCGTTCCCGGATCTGGAAGGTTCAAACGCGCGTACGGCGTTTTCAAAAAATCAATCACGCTCTGCAATCCTCGATCGTTCAGCGTCGCCGGCGCGAACGCCCCGTCGTCCACGCGCATCCACACTCGCGCATCGCTCGACGTCGTGTCGTTCAGAGGCGCGGCGAGCGGGTTTTGTCCATCGAGCGAGTACGCGAATCCCTCGCGCGTCGTCGACGCCTCGGCCGTTCGACCGGCGTCGACGCGCATGGCGTTTCGTCCCGCGCTCGCGCGGCGACGCGCGACCGCGCGCGCGGACGATGGAAAGCTTTCGCGCTCACTCGCGCTTCATCGCCGATCGATCGCGCGCGCGATCGGTGGTGCGACGCACTGTGACGTCTCGGCGCGGGGTGCCTCGATTGTTTTCGCGTCCGCTTTTGTGTGAACTACAAGTCTGCGAGAGTCTACGCCTCGCGCGATGTCGAGGAACGAGGATTGAAAAAAGTGGATCGTGAACCGCGGGACGGAGTCGTCGTCGTTAGCCTCGGTCGACGGACCCGACGACGAGATTTTCGGGGCGCTCTTTCTTCACTCTCGGGTGCGCGGACGCCACGAGGTCGCACTCGCCGCGCTGCGTGTGAATGTCGATGGTGCACCAGCCTTTACCGGCGACGCCGTACATCTTGAAGGCTGAACCGAGACCATTCGGGGGATTGGCCAACATCTTTTCGGTATTTTTCGCCTTCTCCTCGGGCGACCACGATGTCGGATCGCCCTTGAGAATGCAGTTGTGAGCGCACGATCCAAAGACGTAGTCGATGTAACCGGGTTCTTTCGTCAAACAAAAAAAAGGGTGTCGCCTGGTCGTCCGAGTTCATTCAGTTACAATACGACGGCGGCGGCGGCGCGGTCAAAGTCTCGCTCCAAAGACGCGATTTTCGTCAAAGCTTCGTTCGCCACTCCGGCCTGCTTCATGGCGTTCACGAACCTGGCCGAGGACTTGCCGAGGTGCAGCGCGCACGCGGCTAAATTCGCGAGCGTCTCGCCATCCTTCGGATCGATGGCCACGGCTTCTAGTAAATCACGCTCGGCGTCTTCGTAACTATTCATCATCATCGAACACACCGCTGAACCATTATACAGCTTCGGCGTCCACTTGTACTTATCGCCGAGCTCTTGGTAAATGTACGAGGCGTCTTGAATCTTCTTCCCGCCGCTCGCGCAGTTCGCCCACGCGCACGCGAGCTGCGCGATGGTCGAATCGTCATCGATCTGTTGCATCATCTTCGCTTGCTTTTCCGCCAACTCCGCGCGATCCATCTTACACAGCAAGTTCACCATCATCGCGTTCAACTCCAGCGACGATCCTCCGTGACACAGCCTCATCGCCTCGACGTAATTCCCCTCTCGCGCGAGCAGCGTCGCCCCGACGAGTCGCGTCGTCGCGTCCCCAGACGCGTGTTCGTCCGCCAGCATCTCACCGATCGCCTCCATCGCGCTCTGTCTCGCCTTTTCGTCCTCGTTCGTCTCGTACAGCGCCAGCAATTTCACCGCTCGCAGCGCCGCCGGCGCGTCCTCCGCCGTCTCGCGCGCGACGATCTGTTCGTTCACCCATCGGGCGCCGTCTCGTCAGTCCTTCGTCGTCCCGGGCGCTCGCGCGCGCGATCGGCGCTCGATCGGCGCGTTCGTTTCTCCGTCCGGTCCCTTCGCGGCGTTTCGCGCGCGTCGCGTCGTCGTCGCACCTCGCCCTCGCCCATGGCGACGCGCGATCGCGCGACGAACGCGTCGCGCCTGACGGCGTCGACGCCGTCCGCGTCCGCGCACGCCCTCGCGGCGTCGACGCACTCGGCGTAGGCGCCGATGTGGAAGTAGTTCTCGCAGTGAAACAGCGCCTCGGACATGGCGCGGGCGCGCGCGCGGCGAAGTGCGCGGCGACCGAGGTGGCGAGGGCGTCGCAGCGCGACGCGCGCGCGAATCGCGTCGCGATGCGCGCGCGCGCGCGCGACGCGAGCGACGCGAGCGACGAGGACGACGCGTCGACGTCGGACGCGCCGCGCGCGCGCGCGAGCGGACGCCGCGCGCTGGATTACGTGCGATTCGACGACGGGAACGCGCACGGAAGGGCGTTCGAGCGGTCGGCGCTGCGACGAACGATGGCGCGCGATCCGGCGTTCGATTCCATGGCGAGGCACCGGAAGGTGAAGAAGGAAATCACGGAGGCGCACGGGGCGCTCGCGCAGGTGCGGCGCGCGCTTCGGGCGGGGGGCGGGGGGGGGGAAGACGGCGGCGGCGACGGCGACGGCTTGGTTTTGGTCGAGCTGTGCTCGGGACGGGGATTCGTGTCGCTCGTGCTCGCGGATGCGTTTCCGAAGGCGCGAATATACATGATAGATCGCGATACGACCATGGATGTGAGTCACGTCGAGACGTACGGGGGGGCGCGCATGTCGTTTCACGCGCTCGATTTACACTCGACGGCGTGCGAGGAGTTCGTCCGAGGCGTCGCGGACGACGCCGAGACGCGCGGACAGACCGTGGTTTTGGTCGGCGTGCATTTGTGTGGCACGTTATCGCATCGCGCGATCGAGCTATACGAGCGAATAGAACGCGCGGTGGCGATCGTGGTCGCCCCGTGCTGCTTGCCGCAGCGGCGACGGCACGACGTGTTCGGTTTTCACTGCAAGGACATCGCTCGATCGATCGGTAACGGCGTCACCCCGTTCCAGTGTTGGTGCACGCAGCTTTATTTTCGATTACCGTTGACTTCGAAGCGAAACATGACCATCGATCACGACGTGCTTTCGACGCAGAACACGTTTCTCGTCGCGCGGCGTCCCCTCGATTCGGCGCTCGACGCGCTGTCCATCTCGACGCCTTTGTCGCCCTCCATCGTCCCCGGTCGTTCGTGCGCCAAATGGCGATTAGTAAAGTAAATCGTAGGCTTAGCAAACTTAGCTCACGCGTTGAAATCGACGACGCGCATTGCGTTGAAAGTCGTTCGCGCCGATCGCCAGCCCCGAACCGCCGCGATGACTCAGCCTCGCGCCGCGGAGCGCGAGACCCCCGACGGGCGACTGCATATCGCGACGCGAGCGAGCGTCGAGCGTGGACAGAAGACGGACGTAACCGTCGCGCTCGCACTTCTTTCGCGTCGACGCGAGGAGCGAGTTCACGCGCTCGATCGAAAATGTTCGCCGTAACGAACGGCGCCTCCGCGCGCGTCGCCCTCGGCGCTCGGACCAATCGCGCGGTCGAACGCCGCGTGAGAGCGGTCGCCGCGCCCGCGCGATGCGGCGCGATTGAAAACACAGCTTCGTTCACTTGTGCGCGCCGCCGTGAGGTGCGTGAAGCGCTCGAGCGATGGAAACGAAGGCGAAACGCGATCGCTGGACGTTGGGGATCGTTTGAAAACTCTGTCGACGAGGGAGGGGCGAGAGCGACGCGTGTCGGCGGTGGGGAGGACCGAGAGATGTACTGACGCGTAGAGATGATTTTTTGCAACGATACAGGAAGTCGTGCGATCGCGAAGATGCGTCGTGGAGGCGAGACCGGCGGCCCGCGGGAGCGTCGTGGCGAAGGCGTCGTTGTCCGACATGGACGTGAAGACGAAGACGGCGGTGTACTTTTTTCTTTGGTACTTCTTCAACATCGTGTTCAACGTGTATAACAAGTCGACGTTGAACGTGTTTCCGTACCCGTGGCTGATCTCGACCTTGCAACTCGCGGCGACGAGTCTTTGGATGTTAACCGTGTGGGCGACAAAGGTGCAACCGAAGCCAGTCGTGTCGAAAGTGTTCCTTTTGGCCGTCGCTCCGGTGGCTTTGTTCCACACCATCGGGCACGTTTCTGCTTGTGTGAGTTTCAGTAAGATGGCGGTATCTTTTACGCACGTCATCAAGGCTGCTGAGCCGGTTTTCTCCGTCATACTCTCTGGCCCGCTCCTCGGCCAAACGTTCGCCCCGGCGGTGTGGTACTCTTTGATCCCCATCGTCGCCGGTTGCTCGATGGCAGCCATGAAAGAGGTTAGTTTCAATATTGTTGGCTTTCAAGGCGCCATGATCAGCAATCTCGCGATGGTTTTGCGTAACATCACGTCAAAGAAATCGTTGAACGATTTCAAGCACATCGACGGCATCAACTTGTACGGCATTCTGGGCATCATCGGTCTCTTCTATCTCGCTCCCGCGGCGTATGTGATGGAAGGTGCTCAGTGGTCTGCTGGGTACGCCGCCGCCGTTGCCAAGGTTGGCGAGCAAAAGCTTTGGCAAATGCTCTTCTTGTCTGGCATCTTCTATCACTTGTACAACCAAGTGAGTTACCAAGCTCTCACGAACATCACCCCCGTGACTTTCAGTGTAGGCAATGCCCTCAAGCGCGTGGCCGTGATCGTTGCTTCTGTTATTTACTTCAGAAATCCGGTCTCACCTTTGAACGCGGCGGGTTCTGCATTGGCCCTGCTCGGTGCGTACTTGTACACAAAGGCTTCCGAGTCGAAGAAATCCGCAGCGGCCCCCACCGCCATGACGAAGGCAGATCGATCTTACTCTGCCTACAACGAGCAATTCATCCAGACGACTGGTTTAACTGGTTTGACGCTCGAAGAATTCGATGTGTAATCCCTGACATCAATACGCCTACGCTCTTCTAATAACACAACAAGTCTAGCACCTAGTTCTAAATGTCTAAGCACGTGGCCGTATCATGAAACCTGAGGAGCTCCTCTTTTCGTGCAGTGTCAGGCAAGTACGTTGCGAGACCCAAGAGGATCTCCATTTCTCCATCACACAACTCATACGCCCGCGCGTAGAAAGATTTTATCGGGATATGACCCTCTTGAAAGTCCCTCGCCGCGGTACGAAGCTCCATGTAAGCCGTTTCGCCAATGCGGTGCATCGCCTCTAATGCCAGCTTTGCGCTCGTCTCCGGAGCTTTACCTCGCGTCGGCTGTGAATCACGCTTTGCACTCCCTCGCTGATTCGACTCTATTGTCGCTTGCTTTTCGAAGAACTGCCGTATGAGTTGAGAGACTTCACCGTTTCCGGTCACGAGTTCGTTATGAGGCTTCGTGATCTCGCACGACTTCTCAGACGTAGTTTCAGCATTTTCAGCATCATTTGTAGCCTCTCGTGTCGTTTCGGTGACTTTTCCACCGCCGTTGCGACTATTTATGCTTCGCCGACGCCCCCAGGCGATGATGGAAAATCGCGGGTCGTTGTTTGATTTTGCCTTTGGCACGCCGTGTTTGAACCTTTTATTCACCTCAGACGTGAAGGCAAACACGTCACCGTTGTTCTGAGGAAACGTAAACGTATTTCCACTCGGTTCGTGCAAGAAAATCAATTCTCGCGATCCACCGAACGAGGCTCCCATCGTGAAATCTTCGCGTTGCGCTCGACCGCCGTACGCGTGCGAGTCGTGATGAAACGGTTTCCAGTCCGTCCCGTCTCGATAAAAATTCATTCTCGTCGCGTACACTTCGACGTCGAAATAATCCGCCATCGCATCGACGACTCTCTGAAACGTTTCCGAAAAATCTGGGTTCTCGTGTTTCAGATGCTTCGACCAGTTCACCATGCCGCCGAGCTCCGCCGCGCGCTCCATCTCCCGCGCCAAATTCGCCAGCACGGAATAGTCGCGCGCCGAGGCGTGAAAATTCTGCAAGTAAATCGCGTTCCCGCTCAGCACGGACTCGAAATCGGCGAGCAGCCGCCCGTCCACCATCGCCGCTTCGCTTCGCAGCGCGCCTCGCGCGAACCGAAGCGCGTCGTTCTTCGCCCTCGTCCCCTCCCCGTCCTCGCCCTCGCGCTTCTTCACGAACCTCGGCGCGGACGCGGACGCCATGTTCGCGCCTTCGACCGCGTCCCGCGCGCGCCGTCGCCGCGTCGCGCTGCGCGGCGTCGCGCCCCGTCGCCGCGCGCGTCCCCGCCCGCGCCGAGCGCGCGACATCGCGCCGCGTACTTCATGTGAAAAAGGTCCATCAACAGCGTCACGTAGTTCATATGAAAAAGGTCCATCGACAGCGTCACGTAGTTCATATGAAAAAGGTCGATCAACCGCAACACGCAGTTAATAAATGAGGGTTTTCGCGCGGCGCCGGCCGACGGTGAAACTCGCGCCCCGCGCCCCCGTTTCGCCGGGCGCGTTCGAGCGATGGACGGCGACGCGCGGTGCCCCGCAGGCGCGGACGCGCGCGGCGCCGCGCGTCATGACGCTCGAGGACGCGATCGCGAGGTACGAAGCGACGAAAGCCGCGGCGATCGCGACGGCGCGGGACGCCGCCGTCAGGGTGCGCGAGGAGGCGACGCGCGCGCAGCGGGTCGTGATGAACGCGCCGGCGCCCGCGCTGGCGGCGCGCTTCGCGCGAGCGGATGGGTTCGTCGATCGCGGCGCGTATCCGGTGTTCGTCGAACGCATCGCCGTCGGGTCGGTGATCTTCTCCCAGAGCTACGCCAGAGACGCGTGGTTGCACGTGAAGAACAATCACCTGCTCGTGGCGCTGTTCATGGCGCACCCGAAGCACCCGTTTTCGCGAACGGAGCGCGCGGTTTGTTTGTTTTGCTCGCTCATCATGGGATTCGGGTTGACGTGCGCGTTTGGTTTGATCGCGGACGAACCGGATAAAACGGTGGTGAGCGTGATCGTGGGAGGGTTCATTCAGGGGGTGTACGACGCGTTGTTGAGAATGTTCGCCGAATGCATCTGCATTCAGTCGTGCCCGCGTTGCGTGGTCAACTGTTTCGAGACGTGCGGGCGGATCGGGATGGTGCTGCAGTTCCTGCTCGGAATCTTGGTGCTCTGTATCGGTTTCTTAGCGTTCGTCACGTCGGAGAGCCTGAGAGCGCTGGGAGGGGTGACTTGGCGTTTCGCGATGTCGAAAGCGTCGTCGTGGGTCGTGGCGTCGATGATCTTTGTGCTCCTGGGACATCACCTAGCGCGAAGAAATCAGATGCGGCCGGCGGCGTCGAGGCACACATTCAGCGAAAAAGAGGCGCACGAGCGCTGGAACACGCCTCAAGAGCCGTGGTGCTGCTCGTGCTGTCTTCCGTCTCGCGCTCCGTCTTACTTTTGGAATTATTACATCGGCGAAGACGTCTCGTTTGAAGACTTGCCCATGAAACCGCCAAAGTACGCCGTCAAAAATTTTGGTTGCGTGTGCGGCCAAGACGAAGACGACGAGGACGGCGTCCCCGCACAGCTTTAGCCTAGTTCACTTATCTCTTCTTGCTATCAACATATTCTTGTAGCGCCGGCGACGCGTCTCGAAATTTTTAAACGCTGTCAATCTTGTCTGACTCCGCACTCTTCGTCCGTTCATCGAGATCGCGTGCATGGCGTCCATCGACGTCGGCGTCGCCGCGTTCTCGTGTCGTCCGTCCGCGCGCGCGCGCGAGCGACGCGCGTGCGAACCGTCGTCGTCGACATCGCGTCCGCGCGCGCGCGCCCTCGTCAGCCAACACCGACGCGCGTCGCTCGTACGCACGCGCGCCGCCGATGGGGCGTCCGCGCTGACATACGTCGCCGACAGCGTCATTGGTGGTGCGCTAGTGTTCGCGCTCGCGAGGTCAGGGTCGAGGTACACGTCGAGGAGAGATTCGGGCTGGTTGGCGACGGAGGACGACGACGAGGCGGAGGTCGACGACGCGGGCATCCGATGGACGGTCGCGAGCGTGGTCGGGTGCGTACCGCTGTTAGCTTGGCTCGCGTGGGTGCTACCTGTGATCTCGGTCGGGGAATGGGACGACGATCAACGTCCGGGGACGATAGCAAAGCCGGAGGCGTTTGCGCTCGCGGCGGCGTACCTACTCGCGTACGCGGCGCACGGATTCAACTTATCCGACGGTTTCACGTGGGCCATAACGGTGTTGTGTGCGGGACATGTGCAGCTAGAAAGGACAAACGCACTTCTAGCCCCGAGCTCGGACGATGCTCTCGAGATCGCCTCGCCGCCGAAGCGCACTGAGAAGGAAAACGACATTGTTCGTGCGTTGCTGAATCCCCGACCGGCGACGACTATGGAGGAGTGGACCCGCGACGAAACCACTGGCTCGATCACTCAAGCTCCGCAAAATTCAGTCGAAGGCGCGGTCAAACTCGGACGATCACTCGGCAAAGCCGGGGTCGTTGCGAGACAACTCAGCGAAAGCATAGCCGAAGGAAAGTTGCAAGCGGAAATCGAACAAGAGACGCTCCGTACGGAAGAAGCGGTGCGGCGCCAGAACGAGTTACTTTCAGGAGAGCTCGAAGAGTGGGACGGCCGATTCCGATTACGAACGATGACGCGAACAGAGCTATTAGAGCTCGCGCGTCAACGGGGAATGACCAGGTATTCAAAATTGAACAAACCGGAGCTCGTCGAGCGCTTAGAAGCCGAGATCTATGAATAGTAGTAGAACATGTACACGCTAGTATTACTGTATCACAACAAAGAAAAGATGTAGATTATCTATTTTCCCATCCATTCCACGACGAGATATCCGACTTAACGCACGCGTCGTCCGCGCCTTCGCGAAGCATCGACGCGTTGCACGAAGATTCGCTCGACATGCCCACAATTCTTCTCGGGCGTCTCAATCTCCCAGCCTTCACCTCTTCGTTCACCATTTTCAGCACCGCCAGCCCCGTGAACGGTGGCATGTAATAATCGAGCAACAACACATCGGGTTCGAACTCCTTGATCACCTCCAAGCAATTCTCGCTCGTCCATCTCTGCGAGAAGACTGTGGTGCCCTCCACCTCGACGTCGCCGTCCCGCAACATGTCTCGAATATCGTACGAGTCCTCGAACGCTAAAATCTTCAAAGTCGGCGTCACCGCGGGCGTGGTACTTTTACCTCCCCCCACCGTCGCCTCGGACTCCCTCTCGAGCGACGACAAGGACGAGGACGACGACGATTTCCCGACGCCGCGTTTCAACTGTAACCTCCGCACCAAGAGCGACGTCGCCGGTCTGTGCGCGCGCATCGCCCGCGTCATCTCGCGCGCGCGAACGCTCACCGACGCGCGCGCGAACGCTCCCGCGCGATCCTCTCACGAAAACCGCGTCGCGTCGAAGCGCGATCGTTTTTGACGCGCAAGATGACGACGGCGCGGAAAAGCGTATCGCGCTTTTCGCGCGCCTCCAGATTCGCGCGGGAAAAACCGTCGGTCGGTCTGTCCGATTGTCCGATCGATCCCACATCGCGATTCCGCGCGTAAAACACTCGTGGAATTCGCGATTCGCGCGTTTTCGCTCGAAAATTCGCGCCGCGCGTCGACGCGCGACGTCCGCGGCGCGACGCGGTCGATCGATCGATCGATCGATCGGTCGATCGATCGATCGGTCGGTCGATCGGTCGGTCGGTCGAACGCATTTTTCGCGCGACGCGGCCCGCAGTCGCGCGCGCATGTCCCGGTCGCGGCCGTCGACGCCGCGGGGTGCGTTGCACGCGTCGCCGGGCGCGATGGGGGCGTCGCCGAGCGAACGCCGGCATCGACACGCGCTGGCGGCGAAAGCGGCGCGACAGCGCAGGCGAAGGGCGCTTCGCCGATGCGCGCTCGTCGCGGTCGTCGCGGTCGTCGTCTTCTTGAAGACGTTTTATCCGGGCGACCAGACGGTGCGGAACGCGAGCGAGAGCTGGGCGCGGTTGATGTTTAGTAGGGATGGGTTCTCGTTCGGTCGAATGTACGAGCAGCGATTCGAGACGCAGGTGCGAATCGACGCGAAAGACGGCGCGATCGAGGAGACCAAGGAGGGGTACACGGTGCAAGGGAAGATTCCCGACAGGCCAAAGTTTACGACCAAGTTGAAGACCAGTGATATGCTCAAGGATGAATACAATCGCGCGGGCCGACAGAAGAAGTGCTATTTCTACGTCGAGCTCGAGGAACCGGTGTTGGTGTTGCACGACGATGGAGATGAGTTGCGGCATCACTTGGAGCTCGACGCGCACGACTTGGAATTTGAGCAGTTCAAGTGCACGTACTTTCACGGCGTGCAGAGGCCCGTCAACGGAGGTTCGATCGAGAGTGGAAAGTGGGAAATCAAAGACGAGCGCGAATCTGGGGGGAAGGTCGCCATCATGAGCTCGGCGACGACGTTAACGATGCTATCAGCGTACCATCGAACGCTCGTAAATCATCAAGCGTTCGCGAAACATCATGGATACGCTTCGATTCTCGCGCTGGTTTCTCGCGACACATTAGCGGGTAGATCTGGGAAATTCGCCAAACACATGGCGATGGGAGTGCAAACGTTGAAGAAAGATCACGACATGACGTGTCACGTCGACCTCGACGCCTGGTTCGCGAGTTGGGATCCGCTCAGCTATTACTCAAAGAACTGGCCTGGGGACAAAAACTTGTTCTTCGGCGACACCGGACAAGTGTGGTTGAACTCGGGATTGATGTGCGCTCGATCGGTCGACTGGACGGTAGACTTTTTCGAGCGAGTGCTGAACGCGGTGCACGAAAAGGGAATGGACGAGAATTCAAATCCCGTCAAGTTTGGTTTCAAGCGAGACCAACCGGCGATGTGGCATGTTCTCGCAACAGAGTGGGCCCAAAAGGACAACATCCCTTATCTCGGCACCAAGTGTCCTCGATGGGACTCGTGTAATCCAGACTCGAATCCTATAGAGTGCTGGCATTGGTGTTTCTGGGACGCATTCCAGAGAAGACCTAAGGGATGGGACGGCTTGCACGACTTGAACAAGCTCTCAAACGTGTATCTCGACCCGCAAGAGAACGAGCCGAAGATGCATCGCATGTGTTTAGCGAGCTGTCAAAGCGTCTTGAGTCGAGCGAATATGGCGCTGTGCTCTACTATTACCGGCAGTGCAGGATGTTTGCCCAAGGATGTGGACAAGATGTCGCTTTGTGACGGAAGGGGTTGCCTGCAGCAGCTCACGTCGAAAGGAGGCGCGTGGCTTAAGCACACTGGACATCAGCACTGGCGAGACGTTCTCCCGAGGTGTATCCCACGCAACTCACAAGAGTCGGAGCGCGAAAAACGCTCGTATTTAAGCTTGTGCGATACTAAACGAACGGTGTAGTACTTAGAGTTTAGACATTTAGTTACTGGGGTGTTTACGAGACGGCGTCGAGAATTGCCAAATTTCTTTCACTCGGTCACTACAGCAAACTAAACTACAGAGCGAGTCGAACGCCTCGTGGGTCCTTCGTTCGCGCTCATGGCCAGACCGACTTCTTCATCCTCCCCTTCCTCTATCCTCGATCCAAACACATCCAGCTCCGTGTCGTCGTCGTCGTCGTCTGAGCCCGTCGACGGATCCCAATGCGTTCCAACTTTTGATCGCATCGCCTCTTGCGCGATGACGGCAATCCTATAACTAACGAACAGAGTCACCAGCAGACCGAGGACGTAGAAAACGATCTCCATCAACGTCGCACCATCCGATCCACTCGCTCTTCTTCCGGTATCTCCCATGTACACGTACACGAAGCTCGACGGAAGCAACCCGACGGCGGTCGCCGTGCAAAACGAAACGAACGGCACCGACGTCAATCCTAGCATGTAACTCGCCACGGTAAACGGTGAAAACGGCGAAAGTCTGACTAATATGACGATCTGTGATCCATCTTTCGATACCGCGTCGTCCAACGCCTTAAGCCTCCCCCCATCGCGCACGAACGCCTTCTCCACCCACGGTCGCGCGACGTATCTCGACAGCGTAAAGCTCACGACGGCGCCGACGCTCGCGCTCGTCACGCACAGCGCCATCCCCCCCAGCGTCCCGAATACTATCCCCGCCGTCACGCACGACGCGCTCGCCGCCCCCGGAATCACCCCAAACGACGCCACCGCGACGTTCAACAAGAAAAACTTGACTGGATTCTTCACGTGCGGCACGACGTCTTCGTACAGGTCGATTTCCAATCGCGTCGACGCGTACACCACCCCCCCGATCACCGCGACCACGCACAGCAGCACCGCGATCGCGCGGCACACCGTTCCGATCGTCGCCGTCGCCGTTCCTCCTCCCTCGCTTCCCGTCGCTCGCGCGCGTCGTCCCGCGCCCGGCGACGCGTCGTCGTCGTCCGCGCCCAGCAGCACGCCGTTCGCGCCCGGCGACGCGTCGACCGCCGCGCTCGCGCGCGCGCGCGCCGCGCTCGTCGCGCTCGTCGCGCTCGTCCGCATCGATCGCGTCTTCGTGTGGCCGTCGTCGTCGTCGTCGCGTCGCAATCGCCCCAATCATCGCGCGCGCGCGGCGCGCCGCTCGATACGCGCCACACACGGACCCGCGAACACCCGGAAGTAAGCGGGTCGTTTGAACGACGCGCGCGACGGTCGACGCCGGCGCGGACGCGCGCGCCGCACACGTCGGCCGTCGATGCGCGCGACGCCGGCGACGTCGAGCGCGACGAGATCGTCGACGACGACGCGCGCGCGGGCGACGAGGACGACGCGAGCGAACGCGCGGGCGCGGGGCGCGCGAGACATGGGACGCGCGCGCGCGGTGATGCGGGGACTGGGACGGGCGCGCGCGGTGATGCGGGGCGCGGTGGGCGCGGGAGGAGGCGCGCGGACGGCGACGATCGATGGGACGCGCGCGAACGGGCGAGGATGGCGCGAGACGGCGGCGAGCGCGAGCGCGAACGCGGTCGCGGGGATGCGGCGGGACGCGAGAGCGCGAGCGGCGAGCGCGTCGACGGCGGCGTCGGGACGCGAAAGCGGGGACTACGACGCGGGATCGATTCAGGTGTTACAGGGGTTAGAGCCCGTTCGCAAGCGGCCGGGAATGTACATCGGGAGCACGTCTACGAAAGGTTTGCACCACTTGGTGTGGGAGGTGTTGGATAACTCCGTGGACGAAGTCCAAGCCGGGCACGCGAGTCACGTCCGAGTGGTCGTGGAAGAAAATGGATTCGTCAGCGTCGTGGACGACGGGCGTGGGATTCCCACGGACGTGCACCCGGTCACGGGGAAGAGCTCGTTGGAGACGGTGCTGACGATTTTGCACGCCGGTGGTAAGTTTGGCGGCGACAGTAGTGGTTACCACGTATCCGGCGGTCTTCACGGGGTGGGTATTTCCGTCGTGAACGCACTCTCCGAACTCGTCGAGGTCACGGTTTGGCGTAATGGTAACGAGTACATACAGTCGTTCTCCAGGGGAATCGCTCTCGGACCGATGCAAGAGAAGAAGCAAGACGGCTCCGGGCAAAAGAAAGGGACGATGATTCGTTTCAAGCCCGACGATCAGATCTTTGACAAAGTGAAGTTTGATCCGACCATCATTCGAACGAGAATGAAGGAATTGGCCTTCTTGAACAGCGGAACTGAGTTACATTTGCGGACGTTTGACAAGAAGACGAAGGAGTACGAAGACGAAAAGCTCCTCTTCGCAGAGGGATTGAAGGATTACGTGTTAGACCTTACATCGGATGCGACGCGTTTGCATGAACCGATCACGTTCAGTGGTACCATGGACGGCGTTCGCGTCGAAGGAGCTCTTTGCTGGACTGCAGATTCGTACTCTGACACGCTTTTGGGTTACGCGAATAGTATCCGAACGACCGATGGCGGTACGCACCTCGACGGCTTGAAGTATTCCCTCACGAAAACGCTCAATGTCGTGAGTCGCAAAGCGAAACTTTTGAAAGACTCCGATCCTAATCTCGGTGGTGATCACATTCGCGAAGGTTTATCCGGTGTCATCGCAGTTTGGGTGCCCGAGCCTGAATTTGAAGGTCAGACGAAAACACGTTTGGGTAACAGTGAGGTTCGCAGGATCGTTGAAAATATCGCCAACGATGCCGTGGCCGGTCATATGGAGTTTAATCCGAGTGTTTTGAAGTCTATTTTCGCAAAGGCTCAGTCAGCCTTCAAGGCTGCCGAAGCCGCGAAGCGTGCGCGAGAGATGGTTCGCCGAAAGACGGTGCTGACGTCCAACCGCCTACCGGGGAAGCTGTCCGATTGTTCTTCGTCCGACGCTGATCAAACCGAAATCTTCTTAGTCGAAGGTGACTCAGCTGGTGGAAGCTGTAAGCAAGGTCGGGATCGCGGCTTCCAGGCCGTCTTGCCTCTACGAGGGAAGATTATGAACGTTGAGCGCAAACTTGACGCCGCCGCGCTGTACAAGAATACCGAAATCACTAATATGATTTCAGCCCTGGGCTTGGGAGGTATGGGAGAAGATCTGGACACGACCGCTCTTCGGTACTCCAAGATCATCATCCTCACCGATGCCGACGTCGACGGTGCGCACATCCGAACGTTGCTGCTTACGTTCTTGTACCGCTATCAGCGAGATTTGTTTGAGAAAGGATACGTGTACGCCGCCGTCCCACCTCTGTATAAAGTCGTGGTGGGTAAGAAAGAAACGTACTGCTATGATGAAGATGATCTTCAAGAAGTTCTCGTTTCTTTACCCGAGGGTGGGGCGAAGCACATCCAGCGCTTTAAAGGTCTCGGAGAAATGATGCCAGAGCAACTCTGGTCGACGACTTTAAACCCGAAGACTCGCGTTTTGAAGCGTTTAACCGTAGACGACGCGTCCGCGGCAAATCATATGTTTTCTACGCTCATGTCTAAGGATGTCGAGCCGAGAAGAAAACTCATCACAGACGAAGGTTCGACGCTAGCGTCGATCGACATATAATTCACGTAGGCGCTTGCTTGCTCAGTCGTAGTGTACTTTTAGTCTTGAAAGAGAGAGACGAGCTCGGTGTGATGATGAAAGAAAATTTAGTACTACAAATCATTCGTCGCCACTCAACGTCGCGCCCTCTAGAAGCGCACTCACGTGTCGTGCGATGTTTGCAGTCTGTCGGAGACGTGACGGTCTTCGAGGCGATGCCTTGTCCGTTACGACGTTTGTAAAGGGATGATGAGACTCCAGTGCTCGCTTTCCCGCATGGATCCCCAAAACAGAAGCTTCTAGAGTTTTAATATCCATTCGTAGCGAGTTTAACTCTTCACGGATGGCGTGGAGCGCGTGTGTGAATGCGTCGAGTTCCTTCGACAGCGTTACCTTGGGCTTCGGCTCGAACTTAGCTCGAATCGTAGCGAGCGCATCCGCACTACGAATCACCTCGTCTTTCGCCGTCTTCCCATCGTCACTCGTCGCAGTAGTAGTTTGCGAGGACATCAGAGCCATGACGCGTGATATTGTGACGTTCCATGTGATATAAAAACACTAAACTCTACTAACGTTTGTATTTCCGAGGCTTCGAGTCGACGTTAACGTGCCAAAGAGTCGCTTCAAACAGCTTCAACACCGACACTAACACCTCACTACCCCTACTGGTTAAATTCTGACGCATCCAGCTCAAGTTTAAGTCGCATCGCCTCGTCTTTTAATCGCTCGAGCTGCTGTCTTTGTTCGGGAGTAAGTTGCTCGATGACGTCTTCCGTCAAGTCGCCAGAGACAACTTTGCCGGCGTCTCCTCGAAGTGACTCTACATAACTCTGCCAAGACTCCACAAACGTGCGCCATTGCTTTTCTTGTATTTTCTCCGAACGAAGATGCGTCCTAAACTCCTCTCGCGCGTAAGTACCGCCGAGTTCCTTCATCGGACCCGGCAAGTTGCGATGCGCTCGCAAGATCGACCGGTACAGTGAAAAAATTCGCCCCACGCCGCTCATGATATCCGATAGCTACTATAGGCCGTGTGCTCTGCTCTAAAATTTCCGCCTTCTACGTTCTGTCTTCACCTCTGTAAACCGCTCGAAACCTTTCGCGTCTCGCTCGCGTACCCTTGCCGCGCGCCGCCTACTCCGCCTGAAGCCCCGTGGGTTGATTGAGCACCCCGAGCTGCTCCTTTTCCAACTCGATCAGCTGTTCTTCCCTGTGCAACTGCACGATGAGTGGCACGATGAGCACTAAGAACGACGTCCCGAACGTCCACGCCGCCTTCCCTGTGTGCACCGCCAACTTCCTCGTCAAACGCGACGCGTCCGCCCACCCCAATCGCACCGGCTTCGCGCTCTTCGCCTCCTCCGCGCCGTAGTCGGGCGTGATCTCCATCAATAGCGTGCGAAAACCTGTGCCGTCTTCTTTTCCCCCTCGTCACGTCTCGTCGAGCGCGTCGTCGAGCGCACGCTTATGCCGTCTTCGCTCGACGCGCGCGATCGGCGGTTCGCGGTTCGCGCGCGCGCGCCGACGATCGCCCCGCGATTTAGGGTTGTGCGCGTGCGATTTATCAATCTAGTGTGTTCTCTACATGGGCGATCGAAGACGTTGAATGCGCAATTGCCCCCCGCCTCGTCGCGCGACCGGCTCGAGCGATCGATGGTCGTCATCCTCGCGCGCTAACCGCTTCGCCCGTCGCGGGCTCGCACGCGGATTGGTCGCGGCGTGACAGCGACGCGCTCGCGTCAGCTTGGTCGACATCGGCACGAGGCGGCGCTCGAGGAGTAATCCTTGGCGCATCTCGGTGCCGCGCACTCGCCATGGCGATGTCGGCGAACCCGTTCATGGCGCTCGACGAAGACGCCCCGCGCGCGCCCGCGCCGAGCGCGAAAGCGGCGAGCGCGCCCGCGAGTAAGCCGGCGACGAAAGGTGCGCGCGCCGCGCGCGACGCGAGCGCCGGGGTGGGGCGGAGACGATCGCACGGCGGCGAATGGGAATTTAACCGAGCGTTCACGCGGTCGGGACGACGATGCGCGCGCGCGAACCCGCGGACGCGCGCGACGCGACGGGAAAAGCAATGCGCGGATGAGGGTAAACCCCAATCGAGGGCTGACGATGACTGACGCTTTGATTTTTTATCTCTCACGCAGTCGCTGCGCCCGCGCGAAGCAACGGTGGCAGCAAAGCTAAGCCTGCGAAGGCGACTCGTGAATTCGAGGGCGAAGTTATCGGTGCCGAAGGCAGCAAGGGGTTCCACGCCAAGGGCGGACGAGGCGATCATAAAGGTCACTCCCGCTCGGCTCGTCGCGGCGGACGCGGCGAAGGCGGCGAAGGCCGCCAACGCTCTCGACGCGACTTTGATCGTCGTGACGCCTCGGGTCGAGGCCACGATGGCCACCGTGGCGGTGCCGGTAAGGGCAACTGGGGCAAAGCCGGCGACGAACTCGCCGAGCTCGGCGCCAACACCGTCGATGAAAGCGAAACCGAACCTGAGGTCGTGGATAACTCCAGCGAGCTCACGTTCGCGCAAGCCGAAGCGCTCAAGGCCGAAAAGCGAGCGGCCCTGGCCGCTCAATGGAAGAGGCCTGAAGCTAAGGTACTCGATGGCTCTGCTCTCGAAGGCCTCAAGCTCATGTCTGGCGACGCCGACGACGCCGACTTGGACTTTGGCGGCGTCGGCGTGAAGAGCAAGCGTGACCGCACGAAGAACACCACTTCCAAGCAAAAGGTTGACGTTGGCTTCCGCATTGCTTCGACGCAACCGGCGGATGACCGTGATGACCGCGACGACCGTCGCGGCGGTCGCGGCGGTCGCGGCGGTCGCGACTCTGGCCGTGGCGGTCGCGGTGGCCGCGACTCCGGCCGAGGTGGCCGTGGAGAAAGCTCTCGCGGTGGCCGTGGCGGTGGTGGACGTGGAGCCAACATCAAAATTGAAGACACCTCCGCCTTCCCGACGCTCGGTGGCAAGTAATCGAGCCACTTGCCCCACGCCAAGCACAACGCGCGCAACACGCGCAGGTTGTCAAGTTGGCGCAACGGCGTAGGATCTGAGACGAGCGTATGCAACGGCGCGCGAAGATACTACAGCGCAATACTCGTGTACACTTCATTTCTAATATTCACGTAGACGCTATAAAGTATTTCGCTCGTGACACGCGTCTCGTCCCGCACATACTCCGACGCTTCACTTACTAGCGCGCAGTATTGACTAAATCATCAATAGTTGCCTCTCGCGCCGTGTTAAACTCGATGACGTACGAAATACTGGAGTACTCGACCACTTCAGTCGACTTCACGCCGCACGATAGCCGGTGGATTCCGCACAGCGCGCGCTTTGTTGTCCTCGGAGAAACTGCAAAGTCAACAGGAAGACTAGGTGTCTTCAAGTTGAGCGATAGCGGCGTCACCTCAGTGTGTGAGACTGAACGAGACAGTGGTCTCAAATGCTGTACATTTGGCAGTCACACGCTTCCAGAGCGATTCATCGCTACAGGAAGTCTGAGTGGTGAGCTCGAAACGTGGGACCTCGAACATGCGTCGGAACCGCGGTCGAGCTTCAAAGCGCACCGCGGCGCAGTCAACGCTATTGACGGCATTGGGGGGGGGACACATGGAATTGGTGCGCTAGAAATTGTTACAGGTGGTCGAGATGGGACAGTGAAAGTCTGGGATACGAGGCAAGACAGTGCAGTGGCAATATTTAAATCAGTCTCCGCATCAACGTGCGAATGTTGGTGCGTCGCATTTGGAAACTCTTTCGACGAGAATGAGCGCTGCGTGTTAGCTGGTTATGAGAATGGAGACGTGAAGATGTTTGATCTTCGAGTGGGCACCGTGAGATACGAGACGAACATCGCAAATGGGGTATGCAGCGTCGAATTTGATCGAAAAGATATTACAATGAACAAATTTGTTGCGACATGCCTCGAAAGTCAATTCGTGGTGTTTGATGCGCGAACGCAACACCCGGACGATGGGTTTGCTTCAGTGACACAGAATTCATCGGTCAAAACGACAATCTGGGGTGTTCGACATCTTCCTCAGGATCGGGAGGTGTTCGCCACGCTGCTCGGTGATGGTTCAGTGGCGTTGTACAGGTATGAGTACCCGGTGAAGAGACAAAGATTGTGCCCCGCTGGCAAACCTCAAGGAGTAGCAGGAAGTGCAAAACGTATTAGTTCGACGAGTCTCGCGTCGCAGCCGATCAATAGCTGGGATTGGCACGCAGAAAAGACGGGACTTGCGGTATGTAGTGGGTTTGACCAGCACGTGCGTGTTGTTGTCATGACTAATTGATTTTTATTCACATCCAAAAGAATTAATCTAACGCGTCGGACTCGTCGTTATTCTGCGATGCCATAGCTTTCATCAACTGCGCGAGCATCTCCTGCATTTCGTTGTTGACGCGATCTCCATTGCGAACGTCTCGCGCCGCTCGTCTGCGGAAATCCGTCTGCTGGTAGAGTGACGCAGCTTCCGTCGACGGCGGACTGGTGTCCAAGACTTCTTTAAAATCTGAATACGCAATTGCGCGTGGCCCAACAGACGTATCCTGTCCGAATTCTCCGAATTGCGCTTGCTTCCTTTCTGCTTGAAGGAAATCTCTCACGGGGCCGTATGCCGCTTGTTTGCACAAGTCGCGCAAGTCACTCCCACTAAAGCCCTCCGTCTGTGCTGCGATCTTCCACAGCGGGCAGTCTTGACTCGGTGATATGAAACCAGCTTCCAGATTTTCTCCCTTGAGTGTCACAGCCAGCACCTGCGCACGCTGCTCCGTGTTAGGGAGACCAACCTCAAACGCTCTCGGAAGACGTCGCAAGATTGCTTCGTCCACATCCCATGGCCTGTTCGTCGCCCCGAGCACCATCACCTGCGCGTTGTCATCCGTGTTGAACCCATCCCAAAGCGTCATGAATTCGGTCTTCATCGTCGAAGTCGCTTCGTGCTCTCCAGACTTTCTAGTACCTAAGAACGAGTCAATCTCATCAATGAAAATGATTGAAGGCTGAAGCTTCCAGGCCAGCGTGAAAACTGCAGATACGAGCTTCTGAGCGTCACCGAACCACTTGCTTTGCAAGGTTGACGACCGAACATTGATAAAGCAGGCACGCGATTCCTTCGCTAACGCTTTTGCCAACAAAGTTTTCCCTGTGCCCGGAGGCCCATAGAGCAAGACCCCTTTCGCCGGCTGCAAGAGTTTACCTCGCGCGAAAAGCTCGGGGCGCATGAGAGGCAAAATGACCAATTCATATAATGACTGTTTCGTATCTTCCAACCCACCGATGGAATCAAATCGCACGTCAATGTGGTCTGGGTTGGCGACGTCGGCCGCAATCACATCCTCGTACACGTTCGTGTCTAAATTAGGTCGTCCTAAACGGCTCGCCAGCTCCTTTTTCCTCTCGATTGCCGCCTTACTCGTCTGACGGTTCGGATCTAACCTCTTGAGTCCGAAGTTCAACACGATCATAGACAGCAAGGCGCTACAACCGATGAGGAGGAGCTCCTGCAAGACCGAAGGTTGTCCACTCTGAGCGCGACTCATCGTGCTTTCTTTCGCGCGTGCAAGCGGGTTGAGCTCGACGACACTCGCGGCCGTGTGCGCAAAGATATCGTTACGTCCCAGACCGTCGTCTGCGTGCGCAAACTGATTTCACGCGCGCGTCAAAGTGAGGAGACGTATCGGATCTCGTCCACTCTCGGGCGGTTTTTCTGTTCTGCTGGGCACAATTCTTGACAACTATACTACTCAAATAATTCTATTCCTGGTTCGGGGGCGCTTGTAAGCTCTTGGCGTTGAACGTAGCTTCGCGTTTGGCTCTCTCGACCCAGTTCATGGCCGCGATCGAGCCCTCTCGCGATTCCAATAATTTCTTGAGTTGGTCGTACAGAGGTCTTTCGTCGAACTCTCCGAGAGCCTCGGCGACAATTTTGTTGTTCTCATTCGGCGCTAACGCAAACACTTGCCACTTGTTCGGGTATACTTTTAACGTACGCACGATCTCTCCTTGAATGCGCTGCTCCTTCAAGTAATACGTCTGCTCAAACTTCCCCACAAACTCTTCTGCCCGTCGCTTCCACGGCCCAAAGCCGAAGTCGCCAATGATGGCGCCCTTGGTGTTCCATTGCGGGTTAGCGATGATCTTTAGACGGAAATCGTTTTTGTTTTCGATCGCCCGCAAATCATCCAAGACCTCGGCCGTCGGAAACGAGACAACGACGTCGGAACCAAGCGTCAGAGCCGCCACTGCATCGGCGTCGTCGATGACGCGTTGTTGGCACGTCCCCTCGGCGCCGGCGTTGATTAGTCGCAGCACCTCGCTCACCATGGGCGCTAGAGCGCCGTATTGTTGACGGATCCCGCCCGGCCAATCATCAAGATCGGTAGCACCGATCAAAGGAAGGTTCAACTCGATCGCTTGCGTCGTTTTTCCGTCCCTCAACGCCGCTTCGATCGCCCCAGCGGCTTGCTCTATCTGCTCCTTCGTGTTCAACGGAAGCGATGGGAGGGCGCTGACGACGGTTCGCGCGGCTCGCGCGGCTCGCGTGCGCGTTTTATTCATCGAGCGTCGCGCGAGCGACGGCGACACGCGCGCATTGGTCGAACACGATGACGACGACAGCATCGTCCGTTCTCGAGGCGACGTGTGCGGGTGCGACCTCCAGCCAAGCCCGCCAGACGTCCACGTGTGACGTGCGGCGACGAGGCGGGCGATGAATCGAGCCGCGACGGTGACGATAGAAACGTAAATGGCAGCCCCGGATGGTGCGCGCGAGTTTTACACCGGGAAGAACGTGTGCGCGCCCATGGTGCGCATCAGCACCCTGGCGACGAGGCTCTTGGCGCACGAATACGGCGCAGACTTGGTGTACGGGGAGGAACTCGTGGACAAGCGTTTCATGCACTGCAGGCGGATATTAAATAAAGAGCTCGGAAGCGTTGATTTTATCGACGCCAAGGGCACGCTGACATTCCGCACGGTGCCAGAGGAGCGCGAGCGCGTGGTGTTTCAGGTTGGAACTTCTTCGGCGGCTTCGGCTCTGAAGAGCGCGGAACTCGTCGCCAGGGACGTAGCGGCGATTGACGTTAATATGGGGTGTCCCAAGCATTTCAGCACGTCCGGTGGGATGGGTGCGAGACTGTTGAGCCAGCCTGAATTGGTAAGAGACATATTGACCACGTTGAGGAGGAATCTGCCATCGACGACACACGTGACTTGCAAGATACGGCTGCTTGAGAGCGAGAGAGAGACAGCAGAGTTGGCGAAAATGATAGAATCTTGCGGAGTCTCTGCATTCGCAGTGCACGGCCGTTATATTCCACAGCGTCCACGCGAGCCAGCGCACTGGAATCTTATAAAGAACGTCGTTGAAGCGGTCGACTGTCCCGTCATTGCAAATGGCGATGTGGAATGTTACGAAGATTTTGCGAGAATTAGAGCCCAAACAGGCGCGGCTAGTGCCATGTGCGCAAGGGGAGCACAGTGGAACCTTTCGATATTTCGTCCAGAAGGCATGCTACCGATTGATGTGGTAAAAAAGCACTTTGTTCAAAGAGCAATCGAGTATGACAATCCGTGGAACTTTACAAAGTTTCAGTTGCGAGAGATTTTAGTTCACAACAAGCGCATGGCTTCTGATGAGGGACAATGTCTCAATAAGTGCAAAACATGGGATGAACTCGCGGAGCTTTACTCGTTAGAAGACGTGCTGAAGGAGAGCCGAGAGAAGCGTCGGCGAGCCGCACTTCGAGACGACGACGAATACACTGACACCGTTCATCCATAGACGTAGCTCTTAGCGTAATTCATTTCTATAGATATCTACTACATTTCATCCATCTACCTCAAATACTGCGCAACACGATGTGCACGCTCGAATATAGGATCCAAGAATGCATTGCTTGAGCGGTGGATTTCGCTTATGAAGTGTTGCATGGCGGCCTCATCATCGAGCTCTAACGCGAACTTTGACTCAAATCTAAGCAAAGCTTTTTCGTAGTCTTGATTTATGTTGATGTCAGGGATATTCGCGTCTGCCATCAGGCTGAAAAGATTCAACAGCAACACCACCGACTCACTCTTTCGTAAGATGTTGTATGCTTCGCAACAGTAAGTCTTAAACTCACTGAAGTACTCGCCCATCGCTTCGACCATCTCTTTGCAGAGCTTCATCGATGGGGGAGAAATCTTTGGATCACGTCCCATGATGAATCCAAAGTCAATGTGAAACAACCTTCCATCTGAGGCCAGCATCAAGTTGTCCAAGTGTCGGTCCCCCACGCCCAGCAGATACGTAATCACCGAGTACCCAGCACAACTCTTGACGAAGTTCATCATCGATGTCATCGTACATCCGTTCGGGCCGTGCGGGTCGGGATTGTGTAAAGCTATGTATGTCGTCAGCTTCTCGTGTTCCTTGAGGATGTCAGCAAGCCCTTGGGACTTGACAAACTCAATGAGTCCTGTATCATTTCCAGTGGCGAGTACACGGTACGAAGTCAATTTCAAATCAAGATTTTCTCGCTTCAAAAGCTTGTCCATCAATGAAATCATCTGCACGCAGAGTTGATCTTGCCGTAAGTCATCGCCCTTCTTGAAGATCATCGTTGCGCTGTCCCCGGTGCTGTTGGCGAAATATAATTAATAAAAAAAATAAAGTCGAATGTGAAATAATTACTCACAGCGTCTGGAACGCGAGCTTCAATGGGCTCAGCGCAGATTTGAAAACATTACTTTCACTGAAACATGAATGATTTAACCACTCGTCGAAAACGTGCAGAAATTGAGATTTACCTCGCAAGTATGCCAGTCGTCAATACCTGAGCGAAAATTAAATAATTAGACCGTGAGAAGACAAACGAAAGCTCGCAATTCTGAACGTACCGTCGGATTCAACGGGTTGGGAATGGCCTGAGGGAACGATGTTAACACAGCACCAAGCGTATTGTCACTAGAGAGAATGGCCTGCGAAGTTAATCGCGTCAGCTCCCGAATATTTAATTAATTCAGAAATAATAATTGAACGTACCCTCAGACGCTCGACTTTACGCGCCCCACGAAGCGTGTTAACTTCTTGAGTAATGATCTACCCACGTAACGTCAGAAACGAATTAATTCGACGTAATTGATCGAAAACCGTACCGTAATCTTTTCCATCAGTTCCCGCTGGAATTTCAGTGTCTCCCAAACACTACGTCCTCGTGTATCCTTCGCCCTACTAGCTCGCTCGAACATGCGGAATGCGCTCATGCTACGTTCCGCTGCTAATCCCTCCCATCCAACTTGCAAGTACCTGCGACAAAACGCGTCAGAACCAATCTTGATACATTTAATTTAATTTAATTAATTCCACGAGGTGGAGTTCTTTGCACTAATACGTACCAGTACAAATAGTTCCCGACGACTTCGTTCGCGACTGCGCGTTCGACTAAAAATTTCGCGAGTTCGTTGTCGTCGGCTGTTTCGTAGCGTAACGCCTGTTTGCATTTGCGAAGAAAATTTGTTAGTGAACCCATTTAATTTAACACATCGAGCACAGAGCGCACTGAGACATAGAGTATCGACAACATGTGCGCAAACGATCCATACCTGAACTAACTGCAGCAAATATAGCAATAGATCTTCATTCTCAGCTTGTCTCAGGATGGAAACCGCGTAACGACGTACTTCGCTGTTCGAGAAGGTTGGTGTCAGAAGTTCCAACGCTGCGGCTGGGCCGATGGGCGCCCACTCGCGCATCAGTTGCACTGAGGCCTGCGTTTCAGCCGGATCTGACCAGTCGACACACTTAAGGAACTTTGTTAACGCCCTTGGATCGTGACTTATGGCGAATCTAAACTTCCACAGCAAATTTTGCGATTCCATGTCCAGCGGTCGCGTGGGTGGGAGTTGGATAATTGCCGACAGCCTGCGCTTCTCGGCTCCATCTGGCTTCAACTCCATATCAATAACGCCACGACCGACACTACGCGAAAGCTTTTGATGCTTACGCTCAGCCGGGTTTTCTAACATCAAATTAACCTCGTCGTCGACGAGCCAAGTCAAGCGCTGCCAACTGTGAATCTCCAGCGGCTCCACGTCTTCTCGACGCTCGCGAAAAATCACTGGGCGCACGTACACGGGCAGCTCTACCAAGAGTTGGAAGAAGTCATCAGTCGCCTGGGCTATACGCAACTGCATACTTCGAGCATCTCGTATGCGAGAAAACACCAAATTATCCAACCAGTTCACCGAAGGCAAAGTTCCTTGCTCATACTGCACCAAGAAACTCTCGAGCTGCTGGAGCTCCGCCTGTTGCTCCATGAACTTGGCGCCAAGTTGATCGTACTCTTTCTTCGACTCACGAGCCGTCGAGAGCGCTAAACAACGCAAACCTTGTAATAATCGATCATCGTCCCCAAAAATATCCACTCGAGAGTATCCCAACACGGTGTTCGGCAACTTTCTCGCCGAAAGTATTCTAAATTCGAGAGACGTCTCACGAGGAAGATCTCTCACTTTGATGGGAAATCTCAGCTTTTCCTTCCACTCAGCCATTCCATCGGCGTGAACAACCATCGTTGTAGAAACTTCATTCGTAAGAGGTTCCTCGTTCGACAGCAAACGAGCGCTCACAAGAATTTCACTCTCCACGGTTCCCACTCGCGAGCGAGGCAGTTTGCCGTACAGCGCCTTGACGTGCACGTTGAAGTCTAACGAGACATCTCTGCTTGAAAAGACCTTCAAGTTCTCATCTTGAACCACGTCGGTCATCTCGAACGACCTTTTCGCCCCCCAATCGGTTCGCACGTGCGCTAATCCACCGACTCGACCGATAACCGAATGTCGTCGGCTTTTGAATCTTCACTCGCGTCCGTCAATCCTGCGTTGCCCGCCGAGTCCGCGTGGCACACGCTTGAATAACCCACAACGCACTGGTTGCCGTCTCGCTCGCCCGCGCGCGCTCGTGCGGTTGCGCGCAGTCTGCGGTGCGCCAACGCGAACGCGACGGGAGGAAAAAAAGCTCAGCGCGTGTGGCGCCAAAATTCCCCAGACGAGAACAGGTCGAGCAGACGCCGCCACACGAGTACGTTCAGACGGCATTCGACGGCGTCCGCGACGCTGAGACGATGCTGGCGTGTAACGCATGCTGGTGTGACCTAGACTCTGGATCGGCGTACATCGCGGCGTGCGATCACGTCTTCTGTGCGTGCGAAAGACGCGTGTGCTCTCGACCTCGACCGTTTAGGTTGCGGTTTTATTCGAATACTTCCCTCGCTCGAAGCGCGCGCATGGCGCGAGTTCGTAGAATCTGACGACAGTTGATCGACACAGGTGAAAAGGATGTGCACCTCGGCCTCGAGCAGCGACAGTGCGCGGTGTGTGCGACGAAGATGGAAGAGCGAACTATTCGAGTCTCGGAAGTTCAACCCGACCTCGGCGAGCTTCAACGCAAGCTGACTGGCCTCAACCCGAACGACATGCTCACCGCCGTTGCGTACGGATTAAAATTTTGGGACGATCAACTCGAGCTTCGATACAGAACTGAGCTTGAAAAGTCGTTCACGAGCGCGCAAAGAAGCGCTGAGATGTACAAGAGGAAACTTCAGGTGTGTCGTCGCCTCTTGAAACGCCACATGCCATGCAAACTAACCTGATCGCACCTCCAGGACGTGCACAACGCTTATAAGAGAGCCAAGACGAAACAAGATGAACTTGCCGCTCAGTTAAAGGAACGAGAGAATGATATTGAAGAGTTACAGCATCGCTACGAAGAGAAGAGCAGAGAGAAGCGTCGTTTGGAAGATTCAGCTGGAAGAGGCAGACCGAGCCTGGGACCACAGTTTCAGGCACGCACGGCACCTATGATGCCAGAGACTGCGGGTCGAATCGATACTCGAGGTCGTACCGAACCTGATGGTTGGCTGCAACAACAACGGGTCTCGTCTAGCGAACTCCGCAGTCATCGTAGCTCCGAGCAACTTCACAGGAATTTACCGCAGCGTCGCACCAGTCTCACGCGCAGTTTCGACAGCGGATTGACACCTCCATCAAATTCACGCGACTCACACGAGCGCACATTTCGAGCTCTTTCTCCGTACACGCGTCAGGCAGTCGAACCACCTTCTCGGCCCGGACGTGATTCCGTCGGACTGTTCTCGAAACGACGCATATTCTGACGCCGATTGACAATTGAATGAACGAGTGAAACGAGTGATGACGACATGCATAATAACGATTATCTTTTATTCTCTACTAGATGGCTAAAAGAGATATGTGGTAACACGCTACGTAGGAATGTAAAGGTTTGAATGAAATGACTCGACCGTTGCCTTTTTATCGCCCGATGATACTCTGCGCCGCCACGTTGAGGCCCGAAAGTAGGGCGCCACCAGCACCATACACCGCTACAGCGCGAGGACCACTCATACTTTTGTAAAGTGCCCCTGCACCTCCGCCTGCGAATATGGAGCACAGGGAATCGTGCCGATTTTCCAAGTACGCCATCGAGGCGCTTTCGAGAGCGGCGTAATACAAGCCGAGGCAACCCAAGGTGTTCCCCATCGATCGTCCTCTTTGACTTACGGCGTTGAGCATTCTATTCAATCGCAACTTGGACGTGTCCAAAGCCGGTTCCGGTGCGGCTTTCATGCTCCCGTATAACCCCCACCCTCCGCCGGCGATGCTTCCACCGAGGTATCCAACCCCGGTCAGGTACGTCAGGTTTTCACTCCAGCTTCGCGTCTTCACCGTGCGCTCTTCATCGAATAAGAACTCAGGTGTATCCGATAACGCATAAATCGCCTTATTCATCGACGGATCGAAAGGCCCACCCAATCCGCTATACGGATTGTACGCCCCGCTCGCCCCGCTCGGCAGCGCCAGGCTCTCCGCCGGCGCCCCGAAGTTTGGCTGCTCTATGTTCTCGTTCAGCGCGCTCGTCGTCACCGCGCCTCCGTTGGGTTCATCCAACGTCTTTGCCCCGCTCGATGACGCTTCGTTCTTGTTCTTTTCACCCCTTCGCACGCTCAACAAGTCTCGAAGACCCATGATTCCACGCCAGACTCGCGATCGGCGCCGACGCGCGTCCGTCCTTTAATCGGTTTCCGTCGCGCGCGTCGGTCGCGTCGCGCGCGTCGGTCGCCGTTCGTCGCGTCGCGCGCGCGTTCGAGTCGCGCCTCGTCGCGTCGCGCGCGCGTTCGAGTCGCGCCTCGTCGCGGCTCGGCGCGCGTCGTCTTCAGACGACGAAAGATGTCGACGATGATTTTCCGCGCCCACCGCGAGGGTCTGGCGCTCGCGCGGGTTCGGTCCGCCCGGGCGCGACCTTTTCGGGACGGCGGCCCGCGTCGACTTTTACCGCGCGCAGAGGGCGACGCGGCGACGCGACCGCGACCGCGCGTCGACCGAGGGACGCCCGACCGCGGTCGGCGATGCGCGCGGTGGCGCCCGCGCCGAACGCGCGCGCGCGACGCGAGGCGACGACGCGGCGCGCGGGCGGTCGCCGCGCGCGATGGGGCGACGAGCGACGACCGCGCGCGAGTGCCGCGAGCGCGCGAACGGCGTGGACGATGGGGATGAGTGAAAAGACATCGACGACGCGCGCGCGGCGATCGCGAGGAGACGGCGCGACGGAGACGCGAGCGCGGTGGACGTCGGCGCGCGCGGCGAACAAAGGGTGGGTGCTCTCCGAACGGGACTACCCCGAGGGAGAAGTGATCTTGGGGATCGAGATTCGATCGCATTCCATAAAAGCCGCACCAGTGGATACCGCGAACGCCGAGTTTCAGCGACCGGGGGTGTCGGTGCCGATCGAAGAATTCAACGAAGAAAGCTTGCGAGAGGCGCTCGAGAAGGTTAACAAACACTTTGGCTGGAGAGGGCCGGTGGGTGTAAGCTACACTCGTTTAGCCGTGCGCGCGCTCGGAGGCGTGCAAAAGGGAGAACAGCTGATGTCTAGGATGATTCCCGATTGGCAAGGACGAATCGCCATGATGATTCACACCGAGGCGGCGGCGTATGCGGAGATGTATTTCGGCCCAGGTCGCGAGAGCTCGGGCGTGGTGCTTGTGTGTACGCTCGGCAAAGGATTCGGTGCGGTGCTGTACAAACGAGGTCAAAAAGTTCGAAACGCTGACTTCAAGCACATGACGTGGACGTACGAAAGGGAGCTCCAGAAATTACAAAAGACGTGGGGCTGGAGCGGCGTGATGCCACCGTTGCCCGAGGAGACGTCAGAGAACGTTTTGAAAGTAGTCAAAGAGTACGGATTAAACGGTAGAGGATGGTGGCTTGAAAATCTTCAACCGTCAGAAAATCCGTGCGCGACGACGGACGCTGTCCTCGCGTGGGCTTCTCTCGTTGATCGATATCTACAAAAGGTTGCTTCAAGCGTCAAGCCAGAGCGTCTCATTTTGTTACCCACCGGAACCGCGTCGGATGTGAGTGAAGAGGTTTTACTCTCTCTGTTTCGCCCAGGAGTCCAATTAGCTGGGTTAGAGTCTGAAGTTCTCATCATGGGGGAGTTCCCAGACAGAGCATTGGTGAAAGGAGCTGCAGTCGGGGCGCACATAGAACTCCAATCGCGAGCCGCGAGCGGCGTGTTGCGAGACGCAATTTGCAAAACAGTCACCGAAAGCCCGATTCTACGTGCGCTGACTGACGTTGAGCTCGACTGGGTGTTTAAAAAGCTCGATTCCGATAAAGACGGCGAGATATGCGAAAATGACCTGGTCACTGGCGCGAGATTCTTTGGCGCAAATCTGTCAGTCGCAGAGGTGAATGGCGTGCTTAAGGAGTTACATTGTGGCTTAACAGGAGCAATCACCCGCGAACTCCTCGTCAAGTGGTGGAGCTCAGAAGTGTCTCACGGTATTGTCACTCAAATATCTTCATCTATTGAATTGGATGAAATTCTTGCAGCCTCAAAAGCGGAGATGGAAGTTAGCAATCTCGCTGGTGTCTTAGTGGCGTCGAATGTAGATAAAGTCGTCGTCGTCCAATGTGGGTTTTCATATTGCCGTCCGTGCAAGAAGTTTGAAGCGTCGTATGAGCAAGTCGCGAGGAATTATCCACAGGTGTCGTTCTTAAAAGTAATTGGTGATAGTACCCCAGCTGCCGCACACTTGTGCAAGGATGTTCTCGCAATTCAGTCGACTCCTGACTTTCGCATTTTCAAAGGGGCGACATTAGTGCGTCAATTTACGGGCGCGAATAAAACTAAGCTCGAAGAAGCTATTAACGCCGCGCTCGAGTATAAGGAATTTACCGTACAGTAGCAAATCCGTAATCATAGCAGCTAGCATGATTGTCAACTACAAATCTATTTGCAAGTCAGTCCAGTCCCCAAGCCCGTTTAGGATTTCGTTCAAACGCGCTTCAACTCGAGCGCGATCGTCGAGGTTACCAATATCTTGAAATTTTGCTCGTGACGGATGCCAAACTATTATATTCGATTTGTGATCCTCGAATACTTCGTTCCATTGAAAAGCATCCACGACTCGCTCGCTGGCCTCAACAAATGCCAATAACTTTTCACTCTTGAAATCTTTCGCAAAATCTCTGAAGCTAGAGTTACTGTCTGATTCAAGCACCATGGCTATGTAAACACTTTTCTCCTTCAGACGTGTGCCATGAACATCGACAAGGTTGACTATCTGTGGTTTTCGAGAAGTTTGTTTTGCCGTCTTACGCATCGCCGGCGCGCGAATCACCAAAACTCTGAACCACCCAGCGGCAACAATCGCAAAAATAGTGCCGACTAAAGGTAAAATTCCATTTTCTAAGCAAAAGAACCATAAACTCTCGGCCATGTCGGAGACATCTGTGCGTAGCGCTTTCATCAAGAGCCTCCAATCAATGGGTGCTCCAGGGATTGGGAAAAGAAGGTGCGCATCAAATTCCGCGGCTGGTAAGCCTTCTTCTGTTACCAAGACGCGAGATATCCATGCCACGAGTGTGTCACGAGTGCTCCAATCTTTCAGCTGATCGTAATATACGTGCCCACGTTTACCGCGGTGAAACATAAGGGCGACTAATTGCGTTCCATTTGCAAACGTCTTGACAAATTTTTTATTTCGCAATCCATCAATCCATCCGAAAGCCACTTCATCTTCCGTCAAAGATAACTTACCACTACTTCTAACGTTAGCAAGCTCTTGCATTAAGCGCACAAAAGACGGGCTCCTTTTACTGCCGACCGCTACGAAACACACTCTCGTCAATCCCCCCGGCTCGCAACCGACTCCATGAGCATTGGACGCGGTTAGTCTAGGAATGACTTGAAATCTATACTGGGCTAAAGTTAGCCGTATTTTATCTTTCGAGTTCACATTGTCGACGACAGTGCGGTCGAAATCCCTGAAGATGATCATCGCGGGTTCCTTCTTTACGCCCAAATCCTGTTCCCAAAATTTGGTGTCACCAGTCTCGTAGTCTACCCATACAACGTCGACATCCGCGCTGTACTCTTCAGCCAAGTATCGCACCATCAATGGCGGTCGTTTAGAAGAAACGTACACAAATTTTACCTTATCTTCATAGGAAGTCATCGATTGCACATCGTTTGGGGTGATGGCAACAAGATCTGGTAACGTCAGCATTTTCTTGCCGACAAAGGACAGGAGTAAGTTCACCTTAATACTACCGCGATATCTTTTGATGCAAGAGTAATGCCGACAATTTGGACGTACACCAACAATAACGGGTAGGTCTGATCGACGAATGGGACGAGAAAATAAGCCACTGCTCCCTAACAATTGCACGAGCCGAGGCGATGTGAGAGTGTTTACCCGTCCAAAGTTTGCCACGCCGTTGGTCATCCTCGAAGCCTGCTCCCATACTGGCCCCGCTCTGTGGCATGAATCGCTCGCATCATCGTATATTTGTATTAACCACGTCTTTTGGCTCCTGAAAACGAGTTTTTCGATGTTCTTTTCGTTCAACAAAGTGGTTTCAGAAGCAATCAGTTCCGCCTCTTGGAAGCCGCTTTGCTGTCGAAGGCCTTCTTGCGTTGATCCCGAGTCCCAGGTGCCACGTCCGCGGAACCCAGCACCTTGATTCGTTTGTGTTTCAGATTCGTCCAAATATATCTGCAAATCGTACACGCGTTTACTTTCTTCATCCGACAACACTGCGTAAGCCTTTTGTATCTCAACGAACCGTTCGCCAGCCTTCGCTTTCTCGACGTCGTCAACGTTTCTTTGCTTATCTGGGTGGTAAATGAGCGATAGGGAACGATACGCTTTCTTAATATCTCCCGCACCCGCCCCCCGTTCGAGTCCTAGGGCACCGTACAAGTCGTTCGCGCCCTCGCAAACTCGCACGTGAACGCAAAACAGAAAGGCGAGTACTAGAAAGCGCCGCATCTTGCGCAGTGTCGCTGAATCACGCGCGATTTGGGCGACGACACGAGCGTGCACGACGCTTCAATACTTTATCTCTTCATTTTTTATCCTCAAGGCGGCCGATAACGAATCGCGTTTCGGAGTGCGGGGATGGATGTCTGCGCGCGCGCTCGGTGTCGCGCGCTGGGGTTTGGGCTCTGTTAACAATCTAATCTTCCTCGTCTAATGCCCCCGAGTACTCCGCGATGGCGTCCAAGGGAAGCATGTGCGCTTCAAAATCATCGCTTAGCTGGATAGATGCCGTGTCAGTTGACTTATTCTTCTCGAGGAGCTTGCCGCGCCTGCCGCGGAACTTTCCTGAGACGACACAAATGCGCCCACCGGGCTTCGGTACAACCGTCTCCAGCGCGCTTTGACTAACTTCGATCGTAGTTCCGTTTTCTTCTAGTTGTAGCATGCACTCGGTTGGGGTCAAAACGTCCACAACGACTCCCTTCATGAGGTAGAATTGTCCACGTTTAAAGCTTTTGCTCACAACCCGCACACGAATGTTGGCAAACAACCAAGGCTTTGCCGACATTTCGGAGTCTTTACCTGCATCACTTCTACCACGCTTCTCCCCAACTTTTGCATATTGACTTTCATGCATCTCTGCAAGTTCACTAGACCTAACTGTCACTACTTTACCGCTATTGGTGAGCTCAACGCTGACTTTCCCGTCGGACATTCGCAAAACGCGCCCAGATACGCCTGCATGACGTCCATCGACGATGTACATGAGCTTGCCTTCGCGCGGTCCAAGCTCTTGGCGCCTAACAAGCTTCTCATCTAACGTTTTTACATTCCTCAGTCCCGCATTAGCCATCATTTGTGGGTCTCGCACCATGTCAGCCTTCTTCTTGCGAGAATCACCCGGTTTGATGTACTTCTTCTGTGGCTCATCTTTCTCCACCGGTTGAGCACCCAAGCCAAGACGGCCAGGTCGTGGAATAAATTCTACCGCTTCGACCATACCCTTATGCATTCGACCGACTGCCTTACCCTCCTCCCAACCCATGCCGCGCAACATCGCTTTGCCAAAATCCTCAATTGGCATGTCCTCGTATTCGTCCATCGATGCTTGATTCGGTAAATCTTCCATATCTTCCTTGAACGCTTGAAGCTCCTTCTCTTGCAAACTTCTACCTATGAAACTCTCCCTCGCGCGATCTTCGTTGCTTATCTTGGGTGCGGCGGAGCCGTCTTTCGGCCCCATCTTCGTCAACCCATATGATACACCTTTCTGAGCCACCTCACCACCACCCGCCGCGATGGTTTCCGCCACGTGGAATCGCTTCTGATCTTGTTCTATTTCTTCCTTTGTTGGTAGAAAACTTGGTGCCTGCGTGAGAAAATTACATTCGTCAGCAGTCGCTTTGTCTCGAGCTCGTCGCGTCCCTACACTCACCTTTCTTTGTCGTCCCGTGCCCACTTCGAACGTATTCGCAATCTTAGGGATGACCTTCACCTCTGTCACTTTCTCCTTCTTCGTCCCCTCCAGCGCGTTATCGTTGACGGCGGTGAGGTAATCCACGTCTTCCTTTGCCTCCTCGTGCTGCACGGCCACCTTCACCTGCGGCGCCTTCTTTTTCGTGAACGCGAAAGATTGCATGGCGTGCGTGGGGATCAGCCTACCGTCGAACAACTGCACGCGATATGCCCTATTGCGGTGCGCGCCTCTCGCGCGATTCTGTTCGCAACGCGCCCGGCACTGCGGACGAATGCGGCGAAAGTTTCGCAAGGCAACGACGGAGCGGGGGCGGAATTGAATGCACGAACCGCACTGCGCGTCGCTCGAGTGGGTGTGTCGAGCGTCGTCGTTCTCAAGGCGAGAAGAACATCAAGAGTGCGCGACTCAACCAATCGAACCTCGCGCGCGATCAGGATGGCGGACGAAAAGCCGACTTTGCTGGAGCACGAGTGGGTGGAATTCAGTGCCAGAGTCAGAAGAGTGTGCAAACGCTCAGCGGCGCTCACGCTGAGTGCGGCGATAATTTCGTTTGGGTTACTCATCGCGTCGATCACGTGTGTGTTCGCGCTGCGATATATCGTCGTTCCGCGCGGTCCGGCGTCGCTCTCGCAAGATCTAGTGTTCGACTACACCGCCGCGGCGCCGGTGGCGAGAGTGAGTTTCATACCGCAGAAGTTCGCAAATACGGGCGAATCGAAACCGCGGAAAGGACGAATTGTGAGCGCGAAGCAAAACTTTGACGTGGACATCGAGTTTGTCGTCCCAGACAGCGAGTATAACGTAAACGTTGGTATGTTTCAAGTGAATGCAAAGTTGCTGACTCCAAGTGGGAAAACTTTACTCGAGAGATCTCGACCTGGAATCGTGAAATACACGTCCAAGGAAGTGAAATGGCTCAAAACAATTGTATGGTGGCCGTTTCACGCTCTGGGGTTGATTGAAGAGCAGCAAAACGTGCGCGTCGCAATGGTACAAAACTACAAAGAAGATAGTGAGTCTCCGTTCACGGACATTGAAGTGACAATGAAACCGCACGCTGGAAGTGCCAGGTTACCGCAAATATATGAGGCCCGCGCAATCGTTCATTTAAGTATGAATTTTGTTGCCAAGCTGCTATATTTCTACCCCATCGCGTCGTCCTTTGTTCTCGTTGGGCTGTTCTGGTCGGGTTTCAGCTTTGCCGCCTTTGTGTCGACGGTCATTTCTTTGCTTATCATGGGGAGTAAAATCGACGAAAAAGATGCAGAATCTCCCATGAAACCGGACGAGATCGGAAAATACGCTAGAGCGATCGCGGATGCGATGGATTCCGCCGAAAGCTCGCAGGCACCGGCGCATACGACAAACGGGATGATGGACGAAGGTTTGCGGCGGCGAAATGTCTCTCCGTCATCTTAGTGTTAATTCATTCTTTCATTAGTCGAAGCATACGGTACGCTTGTAAATCATTTCTAGTACAGCTAATCGTAAACGTAACATTTCATTTCTTTTGCACCTTCTCTTCCACAAACTCGTCGATCAAGTATGGCCATGCGTCGTTGGAATCATAAGTGTCCAAATTCTCGCCCACTTGTCGACTAAACTGAAGAACTTGCGACCAGGTGTCGTTCGAGATGGCCTTGCCGTGATTCTTCTCCAGAAAGTCGCACCATTCATCCGTAAAGCACCATTTGTCCGCCATCAAAACTTTCCACAAACCGATGGCGGTATCGAGTGACAGCGCCTTCGCGTTTGGTTCCTTAGCGAAGCCAAACGTAAACTCGTACACATCCTTGAAGGCATTCGGCCTGGTGAGCTCACTTCTCAGTGCATCCATTTTTGCCTTTAATTTAGCCACGGAATCGCACTCCAAATCCATCATTCCTCGAGTAAACTCCTCCTTTGTGTATTTCCCCATCGTCTCGGCGTCCATCTTCAGTGAAAGCACGAGCGTCACTGGATCGAAAGGATCCACACCTAAATCTTTGCAGAGCTGAATGATACCCTCCGCTTCGATTCTCTGCTCTTGCTGGTCGTCTTGGGCTTTGTACACATCGAACATCGCGTCAATACCGGCCGAGTTAGTGGAAGACCTTTTCGAACTCTTCGAGCGTGCCGAGTAAAAGTACACCTCGAACGCGCTTTCCATGTTCCAAGACGCCTCTTTGAGCGCGTGAATCGATGCACTCTCATCACTCGTATCCGCGACTTCCATAAATCGTCGCACGATAGCTTTTTGGTTCTTGTTGAGCTTATTCTGTTCGTCAAAGTGCGCGGTCAGTGATTTAAATTCATCTTTCACGAGTCTTCGTTCGCGCGAGCGCTGCACAGAGTGTGCTTTCAAGGTAACTGGCAATGTGAGAGTGCGTACCATGGTGCCAACTATCTCTCACTCTCGTCTTTGACGCCGTTCATAGACGTACGCGACAGGCGTGCGAGCGCTTATGACGATGGTCGCTGTCTCCTTGTCCAAGGCGCGTCGCATTGGTTTTTCAGAATGCGCGGTAAAATCGACGACGTCTGCAGACGAATTTGCACGATGGGAATGGCTTTGAGAATGACAAGGTATACTATTTACATCGCGTGGTGTCATGTCTTCGAAGAAGCGAATACTACACTTGCGTCGGCGCGGCGCCGCGCAGAGGAGGGCTCGTGATGATTTCGAGCTTGCGCTGCAAGTACGCAGCAGAGACCAAGAACAACGAGCACATAGCAAACATGGCCGTCAGAGGGAACAAAGCCACGTTGTACAAAATAATACAGACGAAGAGGTTGAGTGGGATTCTGAAGCAGTTCATCACCGTGCTTCTGATTTCCTCGGGAACGTACGTCGCGCGCATCTTCATCATGCTTGGCCAGAAAATTCCAACCAAACATTCAAAGACTAGAAACCCGAGCATCGTGATTTGCCCCTCGAGCGTAATCGACTGCCCCGGAGTATAGTTCGCTTGGAACGGGAAAATCTTGAGCACGATGGGCAACGCCAAGGATGCGGCGGACGCCAAGAAGACGTATTGCATATACTTCTCCGGTCGTAAGTCCTTGTCTCCCAAGAGCTGACCCGCGAAAGATGAACCGATCATGCACGCGACCATCATGGTCGCGAAAATCATCCCATGAGGAATGATTTCGTCGTTCGGGCTCAGGGCGGGGGTCCACAAAAAGACGAACGAATACATCGCCGCCTCGAAGAGCGACTGCATCGCACCAAGATACAGCACCTTCTTGTCGTTGAAAATGGCATGCTTCGCCGCCGAGAAACTGGCTTCGAGAGAAACGTTAGCATTTACGGCGCCTCTATTTTCTGTCCACGTCAAAGCGATGATAACACCACCGATTGCCAAAAACGTAGCCGCGGCGTCAAACGGCGCAACGGGACCAAAGTTCATATCAGTCACCAAATAGTTCGCCAACAAGCCCGCGACGATCGACACCACACCGTTGCCGATGAAGATCGCTTTTGAAAACGTCCCATTCAACCACTCCGGGTCGTAGTTCCGAGAGAAGTGTTCGGACACGAGCCAAGATTCGAACGCGGTGAACAACAGCGACGTCGCGATGCCGCCAAAAAAGCGACCGAGCATGAGCACGCCGTAATCACTCCAGTGCTTCGTGATGCAGGACGCGATGTACGTGGCGACATATGTTAAACCCGCGAGCTTACGTCCATATCTGTCCGCTAAACTACCCACGATGGTTCCGAAAATCATACTCGACCCGAAACCAGCGATGAAGAGTTTCCCGATATCTCCGGTGCCGTATCCGTAGTGTTTGTACAGCGCGTACACGTACGGTCCTTGCAACCAATCCCCAGCCATCATCAACGCGTACACGACCAAGTAATTGGTCCTAAACGCCAAGAAATTCGCCGGTAAACTCGCCCCCTTCCCGCTCGTCGGACGCTTTCGCACCTCGAGCGCCGCGCACACGGACGCGAGGGCGCCGAATGTGAGCACATAAAACGACTCCATCGCGCGCGCGAACCGTCAGCGCGCGAACGACGAAGACGATGCGCGCGCGCTCGATCGCGTCGGTGTTGGCGTCGAGGCGGCGTGTGCGCGCGCGCGCGCGCGTCGCGCGCGTTCGACGTCAAATGCTCCTCCGAGGACGGGTTTTCGTGAAAACACGCCAGAGATCTCCAGATCTTCGTTTTCACCCTCGAGCGGTTAAATACGTGACTTGATGGCGAAAAGCCGCCCGCGCCCGAGCCGTCGCGCCGGAGCTTTCTTTGGCATCGCGCGCGCCGAATCCAGGTTGCGCCCTTGGCGTGCGCGCGACGCGCGGTGCGACACAACGTGACGTCCGCTCGAAACGAACGCGATGCAATCTTTGACGCACACCCCGCTCAGGTACGACGCACGCGCGACGACGCGCACGCGCGACGGCGCGACCGCGACGACCGCGGAACCGCGGACGGTGTTTATCCATCCGCGCGCGGGCGCCATCGGCGATCTCGTAAAATCGCGCGACGCGCGCGCGCGACGGACGACCGAGGATACTGACAATTGAAAATTTCCTTCTCCAGATCCACGAGCTCGCCGCTCGCGACGCGCCGATCGAAGGCGTCCAGGTGCGTGACGGACGTAGAACTCGCGCGCCAGCCCGATAAGGAAGGATATCGGGGCTAGACCTCGCGCGCGCGTGCGGGCAGCGTCGAACGCGCGCGCGATGCGGACTCGCGATGGAGCGCGGCATCGCACCGTCGGAAATGTTTGCGCCGATGGCGCGCACGCTGGGGAGCATCGCGCGATCGATGCGGGCGTCGTTTGCGTGGGATTGGAAACCTGAACGATCGCTTCAATCGACGCTCCTGGCTGGACGCCCAAGGGCGAGTGGGACGACGAGGAGAGAAGAAACGACGACGATGCGGTCGTCTCGAGAGCGCTCGAATTCAAATGACTAACGCAATGCGCTTGTTTAATCACATCGCAGAGGTGTCGTCGCCACTGCGACGACCGAAGGTCGCAAGACGGCGCCGCTCGAAACTGGCGGCACGCTGAAGGGTGAAAAAGCGTTCGGTAAGGCTGCGGGCGCCGCGGCCATGACTGGTGCGATCTTCGCCGGTGAACAGTCCCAGTGGAAGGATCCGCGTTGGAAGAACGGTAACTGGGACCTCGACATGTTCAAGAACGCAGCTGGCGAAGTTGACTGGGATGCCGTGATCGACGCAGAAGTCGTGCACCGCAAGATGTTGGAGGACAACCCGGCCGTCTATGATGAAGACGGTCTCTTCGATACCTCCATTGTGCCGTGGCAAGTGTGGATGCGCCGATTCCATCTTCCGGAGGCGGAGAAGGCGAACGGCCGCGCCGCCATGGTTGGCTACGCGTTTGCGTACCTCATTGACGCCGCCGGCGGCGCCGGTCTCGTTGACTTGCACAACTCCTTCTTGGGCAAGACTGCCATTTTCGCTACCATCCTTTTCGTCACCCTCGTCCGATCTCTCAAGGACATTGACAACCTCAAGGATCTCGCGGCTGAAGCTACTTTCTACGATAAGCAGTGGAATGCGTCCTGGGAAGGTGTCGACCGTCCGTCTGAATCGCAGAAGTAAACGCTGAAACGCTTGGCGTGTTTTCTTTAGGATCGTAGCTGGCTTGCTGAAAGTTTATCGAGCGGAAGTATCGGTGAACTTCAAACAAACATTTTATACAACACATTAATTTGTTACAAACTCTTCGCATGCGTCATTTGCGTCGTAGGTGACCCCACCGCCGTCTTTGCCCTTTGAGGTGTGCTCCCCAGAAACCACAAAACGTGGCGCTTTGGCTCTGAAGCACCGCGCGAACCGACCCGGTCGTCGTGCGCGAACGATGACTTACTCACACATACCTTTCGCGCACTGATGCAAGCGCACTTTCCCTCAATCACGAGCGAGCACCGGCCAACTGCTGTTCGGATTGGGCGCACAAAACACAAGGCGGCACGAAGGCAATCGTCGAGGTTCGTACCGACAATGGCACTCGACTCGACGATAGATCCTATCTCGTTCGCCCCCGATGAAGCTTTGACGAAACTGTCCAACTTAATGACCCAAGGAGTGAAATACCCGCAACTGAGAGCGGTGGTCGTGAGCTGGCTCGCCGAGGTGCGCGAACCATCGACTCTCGTTGCGGCGTGCATCGACGTCATCTTCACCACCCTGCGCGATCAGTACGAGATCGGACGCGAAGAAGACGATGATGGCGAGTTACTGATTTGCATGTACTTGTTGTTGGAGTGCCTCGGTAGAACTCCCGGAACGCGGGAAGGGCGAGAACGGAGACGCTTTACCAGCACCGTCACGAGAGGCGTAGTTTTGTGTGATCGAAGTCGCGCACACGTAGGTAAATTGGTACATTCAGCGATGACCACGACAAATGATGTCATACCAAGCCGTGCGATCGTTCGCTTGATCGAAACATTTGGGCTTGAGTTTGAGGATTTGAACTTTACGAGCTGCGCAGCTGCTGCCGAAGGCGTCTCAGGCTTCGTTCGACAGCTTTTAGAAGACGGCAAACAGAGCTCGGCCATGGCGCTCATTTTTCACTTCAACCTGGAAGAGTTCGCAACAAATGAAACACTGCAAGGTTTGGCGCAGTGTAATGAATTTTCACTCGCTCTTGAGTTTGTTCAACTCGAACCAACTCTGGCCAAAAATTGGATTGAGTTTTGCGTGCACCAGGGCGTCCACGAGCACCATCACGCTGCTTTGCGACAAGCACACAAAGTTGTCACGATATTTGAGATGGAAGCCGAGTTTCCGGACGTGCGCACGCAGTATTACAAGTCGACTATTGCGAGAATGATTGCGAAAGGACAATTTGAAGTCGCGCTCAAGCGCGCAGGCGCCGAAATCAATCTTCAAGAGTTTGTTGTCGAATCTCTTGCAGCGATCGAACAATTCGAATACGCTTTGGAGTTCGCAAATAGGTGTGGACTAGAGTTTGACTGTGATCCAGTGGAGCTGGAGAAGTTAGTCGCACGCAGGAGAGCAACGTTTTTCCAGCTTCCAGAGCATCTCTCTCTCGACGCGAACGTCGTCTTTGTTGACGATGCAAAGAGCTTGCATTACATCTCAGAACGGTACCTCGCAAATAAAAAAGACATTGGAATAGATACTGAATGGGGTGCTGCGGTGGGTGAAGACGCGGACAAGGAAGACACGAGTCAGGTAGCTACTCTACAACTTGCGTCAGAAGACGGCGTAGCAATTTTAGACTTGCCAGTTCTAGTTCAGAGCTGTCCCGAGGCGTTAGAGGCAACGATCGGGCGAATGTTTCAGGACGATAAGGTGTTAAAATTAGGGTTCGCAGTTCAAGAAGACTTGCGACGCTTGGCAAAATGTCACCCTGCGTCTTTCGGCAACGTACGCAATGTGGCCGACTTGCAATCGTTGTGGAAATTAGCTGTGTCAAAGGCGCGAATGACGAAAGAGACTCGTGATTTTCCATGGGCAACCGACGAAGAACTGTCACGATATCAACCCGTTGGCTTATCGACTATGGTCGCTGCCGTACTCGGGAAACCGTTGGACAAGACGATGCGGATGTCTGATTGGTCGAAACGTCCGCTGACCGCACAACAGCGAGTGTATGCGGCACTCGACGCGTGGACTCTGGTCGAATCGCATCGTTCGCTCCTCGCATCTCACGCCGATCGATACATCGCACTAGTCGATCAAGTGAACAAATCATATGAGTTCAAATAGCGCATAATCCCATGGTTGTTGTATCAAATGTATCAAATAAGCATCCCGCCGGCTTCAATGCTGTGTTCAGTAAGAACGCACGTCGTTGCACGTCCGCACTCGTGCGCTCGCGCTCGAGTCCCCATGGCGGTCGAAAGCCAGATGAATGCGCTGCAAATAAACCCGGGTAAAATATTGATCGACGACACCTTCGTTCGCGACACCTCGCGCGCGGTTTCGACGTATTGGTTCCCCAATCGAGCGCAAACGCTGGAGGCGGCGTATAAAAAAAAGTGGTTCGCCACGGACGATACCGTGACTATCGTGGACGAAGAGATACGCACAAGGTTCGCCGATATCATCCATGCCTTAGAACTCGCGGTTGATGGCGACGATATCGATCGAACGCGTGTTTTGGGCGCGCACGCTCGGTGGTTGCAAGCGCCGGCGACGACGGCTGCACTCGTGGTGCTGTTGGACCAGTTCAGTCGCCACGTGTATAGGAACAGAGACGATCGAGACGCGAAAGTCAAGGTAAACGATACCGTAGCTACGATAATTGCCGAAGACTTGCTCGATAACAAGCGCGAATGGTTGGTCGAGCTTACAGTACCCGAGCAGGTGTTTGTGCTCATGCCATTTCGTCACACCCAAAAGAGTTGTCCTCGCCTGTTGCGATGCTTGGACACGATCGACGCCCATGTAGCGATGGAGAGTGAGAACAAGGCGTTGTTGGAACGGTTTCGTAAAACCACGCTGCGTTGTTACCAGGATTTACAAGGTAAGCAGCACAAGGCTGGTGATAATATTTTAGAACGAGAAGAGTTCACGCCGACGGAGGGTGTCATGACGGCGATGGCCTCGCACACACTGTACAAAACCATAGAAGCGTTTATGCGCGATAGAATGAGTGAATTTGGGAACTCAATAGCCGTTTCGCTGAGTGGAGGCGTGGACTCCATGGTCCTGGCGTATATTCTCAAGCATCAAGGGTACGACGTCGTGACGCTTCACATCGATTACAAGAACAGGCCAGAGAGCACGGAGGAGGCTGACTTCGTCGATGATTGGAGCCTGAGACATGGCATGAAATTCGAGAGATGTACAGTGGATCAAATTAGACGCGGAGTCACGCCGAGAGAGCAATACGAGATCGAGTCGCGGAGAATACGATACGGTTTCTACAAGGAAGCCGGGGCAAAGCATGGCTTTCCCGCCGTATTGCTTGGACATCACCACGGAGACGTGCAGGAAAATATAATCACCAACTTGATGCGTGGAGCGAATTTATTATCAGTAAATGGGATGAGTGACGAAGGTGTAGTGGAAGGTGTTCGCATTTGGCGTCCGATGCTCTCCCATGTGAAGGATGACGTTCTGACTTTTGCGCACGCTTATGGCATTCCGTATTTCCTAGACTCGACGCCGACTTGGAGTACGCGAGGAAAGCTCCGAAATCAGCTCGTACCTTTGCTTGAAGACATGTTTGGGATTGGTTTATTGAGGAACCTCAGCGTTATTGGTGAGAATAGCGAGCAGCTTTCTGAAATGGTCGATAAATCTCTCTTCAAACCTTTTTGGGACGCTACAAAGTCGAGCGACGTGGGCTGTTACGTTGATTGCGAACCATTCATTTCCCAGCCTATATTCTTCTGGAAACAAGTTATTCGCGAAACATGTCATGGTCTCGGAGCGAGTATGATGAAAGATCGCTCTGTACGCTTGCTATTGGCCCGAATCAAGAGAGAAAGATCGACAAAAGATGGTTGGTTGTGTTTAAAGAAGGAGAACGCGACTTTCATGCACGGCAATACGTTTGGTATGTTTACAACAGAGTTTATGCCTAGGTCTGATACCATCGTGCCTGGAACGCCCATAGTCGTGAGCTCCAGTGGAGCATCTTTCGATATCGGAAATTGGCATATCGACCTCGAAGTGGTGTCGAACGTGAGCGTCGACGGGAATCAGTGCCCTTTGGAGGGCCCCGCAATAACTGTGTGGAACGTGCTCGAGAACGATATTTCCTACCACATTCCGTACAAGGACGGAACCAATTCATACGTCATAGATCCAGAGATTAGATTTCCCCCGACACAGAACCTGGATACCGCGGTACGGGACGCGCTCCCGCTTGTCGTCCCCTCGGCGCTGAGTTTCGCCCACCTGCCTAAGGAAGACAGACCACCTCGCAAGGCGAACCGTTGGGACCGAGCGATGATGGAGCTCCCGACGTGCGTTAAAGTGACGCTTAAGTTTAGGAGAACGAAGCTCTACGTCGTCTCAAATGACGACGACGACGCGTCCTGAAATAGTCATAGTCGTCCCGTCCCCTCGTCGGCGTCGCTCAGTCCCCCGTATGCGGTCCTTTTAAAGAAACTTGCCATTGATTCGACTTCGAGTCCATGTTCGAGAATGCATTCAGGCGATCTAAACCGTCTCGCGCCATCGCTACCGCCTTCTCGATCTCCTTGGCGTCCGTCAGTTCGCGCTTTTGCCTAAACTCAACCTTGATTTCCTCCACGATGGCCATCTTGTTCTTGCTCGGAAACTTTGTCGCGGATTTCAACACCGCGCGGTACAATCGTACGGTGTCCATCGCGCGCGCACCCATGCACGTTCCGCGTCGCTCGTCGCGCTACGCGGTATGCGTCGAATCGCGTCGCGTTGTGTGTTCGTCACTCTCGCGCGCGCCTCGTCGTCTCCCGATGGCGTCGCGCGCGCTCGCGATCGGTGCGACGGCCACGACGGCGGCGTTTACGGCGTACGTCGCGAGTGAAGAAGGCGCGCAGCGCTCGTGCGTGTTCTGGGCCAACGCGTTTCCCGTGTACGCGCGCTATCGCGCGGTGCAAGCGCGACATCGCGACTTCGCTCGCGCGGGCGTCCCGCGCTGGACCGGGATGGTGCTGAGCGATGACGAGGCGAACGAGGCGTACGAAGCGCTGCACGATCAATACGCGACGCCAGTGCGAGATTTAGTGTACGCGATGCGGGGATTTTATCTGAAAAACGCGCAGTTGCTGTCGACGCGGGACGACTTTGTGCCGCGGCAGTACTTGACGTGGTGCAAGGACACGCAGGATAGCGCACCCGTGGAGATGAAACCGGGCGAGGCGAGGGCGATCGCAATAAGAGAACTGGAGAAAAATGGACACACGGACGTGTTCGAGGCGTGGGACGAAACTCCGCTCGGAGTGGCGAGTATCGGACAGGCGCACAGGGCAAAGCTGACGAAAAAGTACGGCGGCAGAACCGTCGTCGTCAAGGTGCAGGCGCCCGGAATCGAGCGACGATTTCGAGCGGACATTCGTACATGCATTGACTTTTGTAAGCTCGCCATGCCGCAACACGTGCCACCACTGGAAGAAATAGAGAGGCAGTTTTTGACTGAATTCGACTATCGCGCCGAGGCGGAAAATCTCGACGAAGTCAGATCTGCGGTGATGCCGCGGTGGGGGAACAAGGTGTACATTCCGGCGCCTCACAAGGAACTGTGCACAAAGGAGGTGTTAGTGATGGATGAAGTTCCTGGGAAGCGATTAGTAGACGGTATTCGCGATCAGTTTGACGCCATTGCTCGGTACAGGGGCACCAGTGTGAGTAGTCTGGAGGAAAATGAGCGTAGAAAGATTGAGAGCGGGAGGTTGCGAAGTCGAGACGCGAAACAAGCGGCGAAACACACAGAAAGAGTAAATACTTTCATGAAACTTCAGCATCACTTACTGATGCCTCTGAAGCTCGCGTACAACGTGTCGCCTCTTCGGTTGGTGACCGGTCCCGTGAATCGACAACCGCCGCCGAAGCTCGTGAACCTGGGAGCGCTCCTTCAAACCTTGGTCGACGTGCACGCGTATGAGATTTTCGAGACAGGAGTGTTCAATGGCGATCCACATCCGGGAAACATCATGCTGATGCCTGACGGTAGGCTCGGACTGATTGATTACGGGCAGGTGAAACGCATAGACTCTGATGCGCAGCGGGCGTACGCCAAACTCATCTTAGCTGTAGCCAAAGGCGACGCTGAAGAATGCCACAGGTTGGTGCAGTCTAATAAACCAGAAGGTTTCGGAGCCCGAAGTAAGAATTCAGATGCAGAGGTCAGTTTTAAGTTGGCGACGTTTTGGAACGATCGAGACACGCCCGACGTTACCGAGGGACTCAACTTGCAAGAGTTTTTGGACGAAATGCAAGCGCGTGATCCGGTCATCAAGGCTCCCGATGAGATGGTCATGATTGCACGCGTTTCGGTACTTCTACGAGGTATGGGCAACGCGTTCAACATTAGGCTTAGAATGGCCGAGGCGTGGAGAGCAGATGCGGAGAAGCTCTTGGCGCGCACGGACCCAGATTACTTTCTGTTGTGACAGAGGTTTGTTTTAGCGACCGGTACTTAGTGATATAATGTCGAATAATGAGATATTGTACTAGAAATGATACGATATATGGTGTGTGTCTATTTCCCCTCGTCGTTGAAGGTGACGCAAACTTCGACGCTTTGTTCGTTTTCGTTCGCGACGAGAGAAACCGAAAGGCCTCGCGTGGCCTTCTTACCGCCCTTCTTCTTGCCCTTGCCGCCGCTCTTCTTACCATCAGCTTTTTGACTCTTCTCTTTGCCCTTCTCCGCTTTTTCCTCCTTTTCTTTCTCATCTTCATCCTCCAAGCCGGCGGCGATTCTCTCCTTCTTGATCTTGCGCCGTTCCAAAAACTCTTCCTTCTTCGCCTTGATGACGTCCAACGAGGCGGGCACGTCGGACACCTTGGCGACGACGGCGATTTTTACTTTTGAGAAGAAGGTGAGAGTATCGAGAGAGTGCTGAATACGTTCGTTACCGCTCGGCGCACTCTTCCCGTTGCTCTTCTTACTCTTCTTCTTGTATGCGGTGCTGACGGCGAACATGTCATCTTCGTCGTCTTCGTTGCGTCGACTCAACTGAGTGGTTTTGACGGCGGATACATCGACTTTCTTGGTATCCCACTTTGCCAAATAAGCCAGCAAAGCATCACATGCCGACACTTCGTCCTCGAATGGTTCTGGAGCGTTCTCCTTTTCCCACTGCTTGCGCTCCTCGTCGCGCGCCTTGCGCTCCTCTTGCGAAGCCTCCCACTGCGCCTGCTTGATTTCCTTTTGCTGCGCGCGGAACAGCTTCTCACGAGCCCAATAATTGTCCTCAATCTTCTTTTGATTCGCTCGAAGCCGGTTGATTTCCTCTCTCTTCGCTTTGATCACCTCGTACGCCGCGTTCTTCTCTTCGATGAGCTTGGGCACGTCGGCGTTGGCGGTGTCGTCTTTGCTCTTCACCTCGTTCAATTGCGCGCGAATTTTAGCTTGTTCAGCTTTGATGCTATTGATTTCCGCGTCCTTCGCTTTGATGCGATCCATGCACGCTTTTCTCCTCGCGTCGTGCGCGGTGATCAGGGCTTGCTTCTCCGCGTACTCGCGCACGAGGTCTCTACTCTTGTTCAAGCTCTTGATTTGGTCGACCAACTTCTTCTCTTGCGCCAGTGGCATGGTTTCGTGCGCCAGCTTCCCATCGATTCTCGCGATCTCTTGATCAATCGATTCATTGGTGAGGAATTTCGATTGCGCCCGCATGGCGTTCGCCTCCTCGCGAACCCGATCGCGTCGCTCGTCGTTCGCCGCGAGCTCGGCGCGAACCTCGTCCCGCTGCGCGATCTTTTCGTTAGCAATCGCGTTCAGCGCCTTGACCTTTTCCAGCAACGGCGCGTTCGTGGTCGAGCTCGTCGTGCGTCTTTCACGCGCCGCGTTCACCAACGCCTTAATCTCCACGATGCGAGCCTGTTTCTCGTCCGTAATCGCCACGAGTGCCGCGATCTCGGCGTCGTGCGCCTCGCGGTCTGGACGTGGCAATCGCTCTATGCGTTTCGGCTTTACGACACCATCGACGGTCTTCAGCACGCTCTCGGGCGAGCCTTGTTCCTCATCACACTTCGTCGTCGTCGTCGTCGTCGTCGTCTCGGGCGCCTTCGCGGACGCGGTGTCGGCCGTCATCGCGCGAAGCGTGCGCCGATCTGTCGCGACTTCTGGCGTTCTGTCGAAAACGTCCCGTCGCGGCAAAAGCTGGACGATCGGGCATGTGAAGTAGTGAGGTGATATAAATAAAAACACTGAAAATGATCGATAAAAAAGAATGTTGTACTTGGGGATGGCCGAGAATCTATGACGTGACAGTGACGACCGGTCAGTTGTCCGAACTTCCTGCTCGTTCCCGCGCCGCGCGAGCACACGCGAGTCGCACACTCACCGAACTCGGGACCTCCTCGACGTCTGCGGACGTGTCGTGTTTTGATGTCGTATCGCATCGTTTCGCGACTCGTTCGGTGGGCCCAAACGAGGAATCATACCACTAGACCACCATCCCGTAAAGAACGACCGTTAAGCCTATCAGTTGAGGATATAGAAATATTGGAAACACATTTGCATGGCGAATGGTGGAAGTTATGGGTACTTCGGACGAAGTGTTCGTTCGGAAACTGCGTTCGTTCGCGTCGCGAACGCACCTCGAACTTCACATCGACGCGGCGATGCGAGGCGAAAACGCGGAGGAGGATTACATCGACGTCTACGCATCGTCTCGCGCCAGACGAGTCGCACGCCACGCGAAAGCGGCGTCGACGACGCTCGAGAGTCAACGACGCGAAAGGCATTTGCTCCTCGAGGCGGTGACGCAGCAAAAAGAGCTGTTGGATGTGGAACAGAAACGCGCGGACGACGCGGAGGATGAGCTGGAGAAAGTCACCGCCCAGGCGGACGCGTTGTCGAAGAAATTGGACGATTTGATGTCGACGTTCATGTCGAGGAAACTGTTGGAGAGAACGTGCGAGACGCCGACGCCGTCGTCCTCCGTTGCGGCGACCTCGACACTGCAGCTTGAAAACGAGCGCTTGAAAAGAGAAATGTACGACATGGAGAAACGCCACGCGGCGGAAATTGCTGATCTTCGCGCTGATCTTCGTGCTGATAAGCCGAATGCGCTCACGGCGGAGGAACGAAGGCGATTGTTGACGGAAATCGCCGAGGCGCGGAAAGAGATTGCAGTCGCGAAAGAAGCGCGCGCGAAGGCGCTTTCGGAAGCCATCGACCTACGTACGAAATTAGAATCTTTAGGAGCGGCGGCGAGTGTGAACGGTGTGAGTGGCGCGAACAATGCTTTCACACCGGCGGCGAGTGTGAACGGTGTGAGTGGCGCGAACAATGCTTCCACACCGCCTAAAACCCCCGAGTGGGCAAACATAGACTGGGACGCGGCGCACGCAGAGATGGATTCCATCAAGGCGGAGAAACAGCGCATCACGCCAAAGTTAGATAGTGGGAAACTACCCTCATTAGAAGAAGAAATAGATTGGGAAGCCGCCTACTCGGATATCGACGCGACGCGTGCGCGACGGAAAATATTATCATAAATAAATGTGTATCTACTCCATTTCGAGCGTGGTAAAGTACTTAAGCGCGTCGAACTTCTCACCCTTCGCTTCCTTGATCAATCGTTGCAACTCGCGCGGCTTCTTGATCTGACCTTGAATACCGATTTCGTCGTCTTCGCCCTTCGGCACGACCCAGAGTGGCCACGCGCTCGTGTATCCGGTGCAAATCCCGTCTGGCTTGATCACATCTTCGTGCCCTTCGGCGTTTTGGTAGACTCCGTTCGGGAAGCATTCAACGTAATCGATGTACTCCATCGCTTCTTTTCCCAACAGTTCCTTTTGCTTGTTGCAGTTTTCGCACCAAAACGCCCCGTACAGACGCGCCCCCGCCTCCTTCAACTGCTTCGCGATGGCGATCGCTTCTTCACTCGATTCCTTCTGGACAACGTACTTGGTGTACGGTACGGCGACCACTTTCTTGGCCTTTTCTTCTTCATCCGCGATCGCACCGAGCGGCACACCGAACGCGGACGCGAGTGCGGCGGTAGACAGTCCGAAGAGCGCCGCGCGACGGTCGAGGTGTTCGTCGTTCGCCGACGCCGACGCGCGAGTCGTCGTCGTCACGCGCGCGCGCGACGTGGAACGACGCGCATTGGTGCGCGCGTTGATCACCGGAACGTTCGAGCGAGCTGGAGCGAACATGGACGATACGAGGGGCGCGTAAGAGTGGCGCGAGCGAGCGATCGGTTGTGGATATGTTGGAATCGGCGAGCGGCGGATGGTACAACGAAATGCTCTCTTCACACGAGTCACGGATCTATCACGATCCCATTTGCTCCGCTTGGAGCTTGTCTAAAATGCTCTGTACGCGATGCTTCATCACTGGCTGCCCGCGCTTGGTCTTCTTGCGCATGAGTTGCTTTTTGTCCTGACGCTTGACGCGTTGAGCTTTGAGCTCGGCGTCTCGTGCGGCTTTTTCTTCTAAAAATACTTTCCTCTGCGCCTCACGCTCGGCGCGCTCGACTTGGCCTTTCTCCCAAGCCTTTTTCAAATAATCAAATTTCTTCTTCTTCCCTTTCACCGTGAGCTGTTCCTCGGGCGCCTCGTCGTCTTCGGCGGCGGCGGCGCGCGTCTTCGCGTCTTCGTCCAAATCTTCGTCCTCATCGTCCCCTCTCTTCGCCCCTTTCGCCTCTCGGGCGAGGTCTGGGTTATCAATCGCCGCCAATCGTCGCTCGTACGCCTCTGGATCGAACCCTTCGTCCCGTTCTATCTTCTCCCCGAGCTTCTTTTGCAATCTCTCATACTTTGCCTTTTTCGCCGCCGCCTCGTCTCGCGACTGTTTGATTCGTGCCCGCTTGTCGTACGTCGACTTGCGGGCGTTGATGAAACGACCGATGGACAGCGCGCTGCGTCCATCGCGCTTCATCTCCGTCCGTCGCAAGGTTTTGTCCCCGCGTTTCGCATCGCGCGACGTCGACGCTAGAATTTCACCCATGCCCTCCGCGCGTCGCGGAGTGCGGCCCATTCGTCGACGCGACTCGTCGCGACGGCGCGCGCGTCGCGAGCGCGGAGGGCGCGATGGAGCTCCCGGCGTCGATAAATAAGTTTATCGAGCGCGCGCGGGGCGTCGTCGATGGGGCGTCGAACGCGCGCGCGGCGCTGGATGAGCGGATAGATCGAACGAGCTCGGACGCCGCGTTCGCGGTGGCGAAGACGATCGAGACGACGAGGGAGCGGGTGAACGATATCACCGATACCGCGGTCGCGCACGCTGAGGCGTTGGCCGAGCACGCGCGGGAGAGCGAGGATGAGTTCTTTAAGATGGCGAGCAAGCGCGTGGTGGAGACGGTGCGGGAGAACCCAGCGAGCGCGACCGCGGGTGCGCTGACGTTTCTCGCGCTCGCGCTTCCGGGACCGAGAGCGTTGCTGTGGCGATCGACGCTCGGGAGATTGCAAAGCGAGGAGGCACTCTTCAACGCGTGCGTGCGTAGGAGCGAAACGCTGGCGCTCGACGCTGAAGCGGCGAGCGGGGAGATTCAGCGCTTGACGGAAGCTGCGAGTGCCGCGGAGGTTGAGATGAAGCGTGGGGCGGCAAATTTGAAATCGGCTGCCCGAGAGCTTCGTGCGATGGAGTCGAGGACGTACGGTATGGATAAGAAGGCGACGACACTCTTGAACGACTTGCGCGTCTTGCCGAGCAAGGAGGCGGTGGCGCTCCAAGAACAGGTGGCCTCGACGGTCGATAAGGTGGCGGCCCATCGCAACGTCGCCCTGTCCACGCTTAAGCGTATTTTCAAGAGCGGTATCGAGGTGTAAATCTCCTCGAACGTCTTCGTAGTCCAGCGCATTAGATGTGTAAGTAGCAGCACCCGCGGCGAAGCCTTCTCCTCTCGCGACGTTCGCGGGAGTGCCTCCGCGAACGAAACGCCCTCTCGTCGCTCTCGCGAGCGATCGAGCGCACGTCAAGACTTCACACGAGCTCGCGCGACGCGTAATTCCGACTCTCGCGAATCGACGGACCGAACGGGGGGGGAGGCGAAGTCTTTCGTTCGCACTGGAGAAATGTAAAAGATTGTGAGAAACGTGGCGAGGAGGGCCCTGTTTTAACTGCGATCGCGTCCGATCGGTTCGCGTGTTTCGGGCTTACGGTTCCGAAACACTGAAAAAAGCTGAAATCCGCGTCAGAGTTCGTTGCGCGTCATCGGTATGAGAGCGTCGTGTTCGGCGTCAGGAGTTCGAGCCCCCAGCGCGTCGACGGCGGCGAAGCGCAAGCACGCTACCCCCTCAGCGAATCGTCGCGATTTCCTCGCTTTCGTCGCTTTTCTTTCGTCCTCCTCGGCGCCTGCGTCGCGAGCGCAATTCTACAAGCGAAGCTTTCGCGAGCGATTCGAGACGTCCATCTCTTCCGCCACGCACGATTATTCCTTCGAGTATCCGGAGGATTGGAGCGCGGATATCGTGTCGTTAAATGATGGCAAACTCTACGGCGTCGATACTCGCTATAAGTCGGACACAGGGAACGGTCAGCTCGCCGTGAGTGTTTTGCCTTTCGTCGGGGCGGACGGTATCAAAGACGCCGGGACGCCGGAGGATGTTTTGCAAAGATTTGAAGAGCTCATCGGTGCCTACTGGGAACAAAATGGTTTTGGACAACCAGGACGAACGCCATCGTCAACGTCTGTGTCGACGAAAAACGGTGTCGATTATTATCTATACGAACTCGTGTCGCCGCACAACTTGATTTCCGCGTGCATCGTCGAAGGTGAACTGTATCTCATGGTCGCCTCTTGCGGCGCTCGGTCTTGGAAGAGCGCCGAAGGCGATCTACGATCAATCGTTGATTCGTTCAAGGTGCCACCATAGCCTTAGCGTTCGTTGTATTACAAAATTCTCATTTCCAACAAGATTTCGTCGGTGTCATTTCATGCATTCATTTCCAAGTGTTTGGAAATTGTTGCGTTCGCGATGATGATATTCTCGTGAATCGGTGCTGCGTTAAGTCTCTGTTCGAATCGAAACAATCAAGCGTCGAGTTTCTTCGCCCACGCTCGGGAGGCGCGGGCATTCGGTAAGACTCGAGCATTTGATTGAATTCCTCAAGTGACGGTTCAGGTTGCTGCCGATGCTTCTCCAGAATCATGTTTGCGCTCGTCGAGGGTCCGTCGCTCGTCCGGGTCGGTTGCCAGAGTCGACCACCGCCGACAGCGCCAACATTGACAGGGGGCGCTCTTCGTGGTGACGCCGCTGGCGGTGATCGTAAGAGTGATCGCGGCGCCGACGTGGGAGACGTCTTGAAGTCCACGATTGGAGACGGCGTATCGATATTGCGCCGATGCAAAGATTGGTAATAATGCGGAGTCGCGGTGTTTGTCGGCGAATCTAAAGACAAAGATTCGAGCTCCCATTCGTCGAGTCGTGGTCGCTTCGAAATGGGCGAGTAAAACTCTGTGATTGGACGTTCCGTGAAGACTTGCCTTCGTTCTTGCGCAGCTCCGCCGCGGGGCGAATACGGCGGTGGTACATCCTTCGCCGGCTCTTCGGCACCGAAGACATCGAGTGGGCATCCAAGGTATCCATCGCGTTGCAAGTACGCCTTAGTATTCGAAGACAGATTACCAATGCGTTGGAGTTCATCGCAAACGAATTCATCCGCCAATAGAGCGCATGCGGAGATTGGATTGAGCAAAGGAAACATATCACACAACTCCATTTCTTCAATCGTTCGGCTCTCTGGCATTGGCGCAGAAAATTCTGAGAAACGACCATCTTGTGGCTGCAGAATCTCATGTAGCATCGACGCGGTTTCATCTTCGAGACTGTACCTGAGATCGATGGAAAAATGCATGTGCGCGGCGTCTGAATGGATTCTTCGATCAAGCGTTTGCGCAATGTTTAAAAAGTCCAAATCACCCTCAAAGACCATCGTTCCTGACACAAACGAGTGCGCCATAGCAACCATCAAATCTTCCACCAACGAAAAAAGTTCAATTTGTGTCGGTAACCCTTCAACAAAATATTCTGGCACGATCAATATCACTGCGTGAACTTGCTTGCCGACGGTGAAGCATGCGTCAACGTCGATCCCAAACTCTCGCAAAATCACGTCGCACCCGTCGTCGAGTAAGTTTCGCTCAACTTGACCAAATAGTTGCTCTCGTACCTTGATAATCTGTCTAGCGACGTTGAGCACGACGACGTGCCTCGGAACGCCATCGAATTGTACAGGAGGCGATACATTGGGATCTTCGTCGCGCACGACGCTTGCAGCATGTTGATTATTCTCCACGTACGGTGAATGACGCAACGCCGATGACGCAGGCTCTGGATCTTCACTAGGTATAGAGACACCCCGTTTCATGGCGAGCACTCTCACAAAGCGATTTGCAGCGTGGCGCGAAGAACCAAGCAGATGAAGATCTTGAAGCGCATTCGGCGACGGAGCGTAATAAACGCACGTCGAAAATAGCTCCAATGGAAATGCCTCATGAGCAATATGAGCCTCGAGAGCGATTAAAACTTGTACATTGGCCGTCGCGAGCGTAACCGCGCGAGCGAAATCCTCAACATCGTCTTCGTGTAGATTTTTAAACTCTTGCTTACCATCAAACTGAACTGCTTTTGTACCAAGCTTACTGATAAATCGCACGATGGAGAGTATACCCATCGCGTCGGGAAAGATAATGAGCATTTTCGATTGAGTCACTATGAGATCTGCGATGTACGCTCTGATCATTCTCAACTTGGGATGATCGTCAAACTCGCCGCGCTCCACGGCAACGTCGTTGTTTTCGACGAGGCTCTTGATGTCTGATAAATCTTGTTCATCCTTAGCGTAACTCCGCATCAAAATGTGCGCTTGATGAATTCCATACACATGAATTAAATTCGCCGCACTTTGACAGCACAGCAAGTTCTTCAAATGTCGATTGATTGACGACGACTCATTCGCAAAGTGTTTCATTGCGTGCGCGAGCTCCGTAGATTCGCCGACTTGAAATCGGGGAATAGCTCGCTGAATATCCAGAGGTAAAATTTGCGATATGTAACCATAACGTTCCGCGAGCACTTTGATCACATATGTGTGTTCTGGATCAAGGTCAAGCTCGACGAAATCGATCAAGCACGCATCCTTGTGTTTCTCAATCTTCGAAAGAGACAGCGATTCACTCAGCGTCGGTGGCTTTGGAATGGCTTCAGGCGCTGACTTTGGCGGTTCTTTCGTCGTTCGTGGTTCATCGTTCTTATCCATCATGTCGTCCCAAGTCCAATCGAGATCATCATTATCCATCTCGGCTTCGCGAAATAAAGTTGCCGCCGCGGTGTGCTCTTCTTCTTGAAATCGCGCCAACGTATCGAGGGCGTTTGGGATAGCAACTTTCCATTCGGATAACGCGGGCGCGCGGTCTTTTACTGCTTGCACACTCGCAATCACGTCTCGCATTGCGCGATCCGTACGAACATTCGCATCTTCTTCTTCTTCTTCATCGATCTTCGGTACAATCATTGGTTTGGTGACGAATCGGTCGTCGACGTTTAGAAGCTTCTTTGTCATTTGCGCTTTGGCTTTGGACGAGAAATCATTCGACACCGCGAGGGTGTGCTCTTCCACAGGCGTCGTTAAAGTCTTCAACTTTGAGTCCAGAGCAATATCCATCGAATCTGGATCCACGTTCTCCATGAACCTTGGCGCGGTGTCTTCACAAATCAACGGAGCGATCTTCGTCGGCACGGCTTGGAAAGGGTCTTTCGTCGACGGCTCGGGGATCCTTCCTTGAAACAGGAGATTCTTTAAGTACTCCTTGCATGAACTATCAATCTTTATCTCATTTTCCCACGGCAGCACTTTGATCTTTTTCGCCATCGAGAGCAAGAACGTGATCGGAGACGCGAGAAGAGAAGGCTCGTCCATCGCAAACGAAGTCTCGAGTGGGCGCGGAAACAAACTCATGAAATCCTTCAACTTACCAACCTTCGTCGTCGACTCAAACTCTTTCGAACCTTCGCTCTCTCGCTCAACGTCGTATCTCTTCTGCAAGTCATTCTCAACGCAATCCAGCGCCTCCAGGGCGTCTTCGTTCAATCGAAACAAACAGCTCTCCGAATTTGTCGAGAAACTCGCCTCGCGAATCGCTCTTCGCAGCGCTCTTCGCGTCTCGTCTTCATCGACGATCACGGGCGTCTCCATCCTCTCCATCCACCGCGAATCCATCGCTACTACCAATGACTTATCGATGCCACCGCGCTTCTTCCCATGATCGACCGATATCTTCACCGGACGCGAAGCCACCGCGCCGAACGCCATCGCTCTCTCGTCTCTCGTCTCGCGACCCGTCTCCACCCAATCCATCGTCTCCACGCACTTCTCCACCGGCACGGCGGCGATGATGTCCATCGCCGTCAGCGACGCGCACCGCACTTTCGTCCTCCCCCCCCCCGTGGCGACGTCATCGAGCGTCACCGACCCACCGCTCGTCTCCGACGTCGCCTCGTTCTCGTCCTCCCCCGCCGTCGTCGCGTCGCCTTCGATCGCCCTCGCCTTCGCCTCCCACTTCCCACCCCCGTCCTCGCTCGGTTTCGCCCCGATGTGCGTCATCGCGTCTCGTTTCAAATCATCCCTTCGCGTCGACGCGTACCGCATCCTCGTCCGTCGCGCCGTCGTCGCGGTGTGGCCGTCCAGCCGTCGCCCGTCCGTCCGTCTCGTCCCGTCTCGGGACGCGAATCGCCGGATCGGCGAATCGCCGGATCGCGCGATCGGCGGATCGGCGGATCGGCGATCGCGCGATCGATCGTCCGTCGATCGCGCGATCGCGTCGATCGATCGATCGTCGATCGACGTCCGTCGACGGACGTCGATCGTCGATCGTCCCGCCCGGCGCGTCGATCGTCCCGCCCGCACAATGACGTCGTCCGCGTCGGCGATGTTTGCGCACGCGACGACGGGCGCGCGCGGCGCGTCGACGGTGCGCGCGCGCGCGAGGACGTCGGTGACGACGACGGGCGCGCGCGCGACGATCGCGCGCGGCGCCGGGGCGCGGCGAAGCGCGCGCGCGACGGCCGAGGACGGGCGCCGCGATGGAGGGTTTCGTCTCGGGACGGCGACGACGGACGGATGGGCGCGAGCGCGCGCGATGCGCGGCGAGGGACGAGAGGACAGAGCGGTGATGACGCGCGCGGTGGCGGACGCGGAGGCGGCGCGGGAGGACGACGATAAAAAGTCGCGCGCGAAGCTCGTGCGAGGGGCGGACGGGAAGTTTTACCGCGAGGGCTCGGAGGGCGGCGGTCGCGGCGGCCGCGGCGGTCGCGGCGGTCGCGGCGGTGGACGCGGTGGTGGACGCGAAGGTGGACGAGGTGGATTCGGGCGCGGTGCGCGCGGTGGTGCAGGCGGCCGCGGCGATGGGGGTCAACGAAACTTTAGAAACGCGGCCAAGCCGAGCGGCGGCGGTCGCGCGGGTCGCGGCGGCCGCGGTGGACGACAAGACTTTCGATTCCAAGACGGTCGCAAACCGGGACGCGGCGGTAGACCAAAGATGAATATGAGTGGTGCGAGTGGTAGCGATCAAGTGAAACAGCGACGAGGAAGCAAAGCGGCAAAGAGCGCGCAGCGCAAAAAGGCGCTCGAGGAAAACAGAGCCGTGGCTGTGGAGATTCTCGAAGTTCCCACGGATGGCATGGCGATCGAAGATCTCACCGAACTTCTCGCCACGACGCAAGCGCAAATTATCAAAACGCTTTTCATGAAGGGTATCGCGGTTCAAATGGGCCAGTTGCTCGATAAGGAAGCTGTGATTGCCGTGGCTGAGGATATGGAAGTGGAATGGATAGACGAGGCTGAACAGGGCGTCGCGACGGCGGCAAAGAAGGTGACGCAGTTCTTGAGCGAAGACGACTTCGACTACTTGGTACCGCGAGCACCCGTAGTTACCATCATGGGTCACGTCGATCACGGTAAAACATCGCTGTTGGATTACATTCACAAGTCCAAGGTTGCCGCGGGCGAGTCCGGCGGCATCACGCAAGGCATCGGCGCGTACCAAGTCAGCACCATGGTTGGTGATGAAGAGAAGGATATTACCTTCCTCGACACTCCGGGTCACGAAGCGTTCAGTGCGATGCGTGCTCGTGGTGCGCGAGTGACGGATATTGCCATAATTATCGTCGCGGCCGACGACGGCGTTCGACCGCAAACGGAAGAGGCTGTATCTCACGCCCGAGCCGCCGACGTTCCGATCATCGTCGCCGTCAATAAAATTGACAAAGAAGGCGCGAACGTCGACCGTGTGCGTGATGAACTATCGCGCATCGGTATCATCAGCGAAGAGTGGGGCGGGGACGTTCCGTTCCTGCCCATCAGCGCCAAGTCTGGCGAAGGTATCGACGAGTTGCTCGAAACTATTTCTCTCACCGCCGAGCTCGCCGAGCTCGTCGCGAATCCCGATCGCGAAGCTCAAGGTACGGTCATCGAGGCATTCCTCGACAAACAACGTGGTCCGATGGCGACTGTTCTCGTCCAAGCCGGCACTTTGCGCATCGGCGATGCGATTCAAATTGGTGGCGCGTATGGCAAAGTGCGCGCAATGGACGACGCAGATGGCACCAAAGTCGAAGAGGCTGGACCATCTATGCCTATTCAAATCATGGGCCTCAACGGCGTTCCAGCCGCGGGTGAAGAATTTACCGTCTACGCGTCCGATACCGCGGCTCGTGACAAGGCTGAGCAAGTCCAAAATGAGATTCGCAACAACCGCTTGATTGAGGGCAACGTTGTTTCGCTGAGCAACTTGCCGGGCGATGAGGATGGATTACAAAAGATCAATCTCATCGTCAAAACAGACGTTAGTGGTTCTTGCGAAGCAGTCAAGGCTGCTCTCAGTGCGTTGCCTCAAGACCGCGTCCAGCTTCGTTTCCTCATGGCCTCTGCAGGCGAAGTGAGCGAGAGCGACGTCGATTTGGCTTCTGCCTCCGAAGGGATCATCTTGGCTTTCAATACGCCTTGCAGCGACCGAATCGGCGAGATTGCGAAAAAGAGGAAGGTTGAAGTACGTACTTACGACGTTATCTACGATCTGGTCGATGAAGTTCGTGCGGCAATGGAAGGCATGTTGAGTTCGATCAAGGAAGAAATACCGTTTGGCAAGGCGACGTGTAAGGCTGTCTTTGGCGGCGGTAAGGCGAAGGTTGCCGGTTGCGAGGTGACTGACGGTTACTTCCAGTCCAAAAAGTACTTGAGAGTCACTAGAAGGGGCAAAGAAGTGTTCTTCGGTAAGGTCGGCTCACTTCGTCGCGTCAAGGATATCGTCAAGAAGGTTGAGGCTGGCTTAGAATGCGGTATCGGCGCCGATCCCGAGTGGGACGGCTTCAAAGCGGGCGACGAACTGGAGTGCTTGGACTTGGTCGATAAGATTCAAACACTCGAAACTGCGAGTGAAATTTTGGCAGAACGTGTTGAAGAATACCAAGCTGGTGAGGCCGAGCGTGAAGCCGCGCGAGAAAAGGCCAAGGAAGGTTACCAGCGACAACAACGACGGGCCGCTCCGTCAAAGTAGAGTGCATGTGCGACATAGATAAAATCAAGTTGAACGAATGTGTATAACTAAAACCAACCATTTTTTACAACGTACTTCACTCCCGCCCTGCTTCCTCCTCTCGCTCCCGCGCGCGACGTTTCTCCTCCGCCTTTTTCTTGCGCGCCGCGCCGAGTGCTCGTCTGTCCGCGTCGCTTCGATCCGGCGCATCGCCCAACTTCACGTTCAACGCGTTCGCGATCATTCTTCGGGCCACCGAAGCGTTCGTCTTCGGTCTCGCCCTCGGCGGTCGCAAATCAAACTCAGAAACGTCCCCCCTCAGCGTTTCGCTCGTCTCCTCCCACCGCGCGCACCTCGCGTCGCTCCCGAGCGTCCTCGGCGCGCCATCCTCGAGCAACTTTTTCGCCAGCGCCTCGCTCGCGAACACGCACACCGCGCTCGTCTTCGTTCCCCACGCGATCTTCACCGCGTTCGCGTCTTCGCTCTCGACGATCGCGCGCTCGATCTCGCGCGTCTTCGTCGTCGGTCGCAGCCCGAGCAGGACGACGACGTGCGCGGTCGACGTCGTCGCCTTCGACGCGCTCGCGACGTCGAGCGTCCCGACGCGCGTCGCGAGGTCGTCGACCGCATCGCGCGCGTCGCCGTCGCCGTCGCCGTCGCCGTCGCCGTCGCCGTCGCCGTCGCCGTCGCCGTCGGCGCGCGCGCGCGTCGTCATATCGCGTCGCCGCGTAACGACCCGCGATGTCCCGACGCGCGCCCGCGTGCGCGCGCGAGCTCTTCGGCGCCTACGCCGACGGCCCGCGACGGGCGACGCCCGATCGCGTCGACGCCGTCGCGCCGAACGGCGAGCGACGCGCGTTCGGCCCGTTCGAGCGCTGGGACGCCGACGAACTCGGAAAAACGCTTTGCGTGTACGTGTACGACGGCATCGACGGCGTCGACGACGACGCCCTGGTCGCGCTCGCGATGCGCGAATCCCGGGACGCGGAAAGCATGCGCGTGTCGAACATCGGTGGGTTTCACTCGCAGCCGGACGTGTTCGAGCGAGAGAGGCGCGAGACGCGGGCGCTCGCGGCGCTCGCGGAGCGCGCGTGCGCGCGCGCGTGGGAGGAAAACGACGCGAAGACGACGTTCGTGAAGTCGATGATGGGGAGAGGAGACCCTGCGAAAGTGAGCACGTCGTGGATAAACGTGTGCGAGCGCGCGGGTGATGGGCACGGGTTGCATAATCACGCGAACGCGGTTTGGAGCGGGGTGTATTACGCGTCGGCGGGCGATCGAGGCGACGACGACGACGACGTCGACGAACCGGGCGATTTGTTGTTGCGCGTCTCCGCCGGTGGCGTCGATCCGATGGCAGACACTAGCACTGGATACTGTACATACACGTGCATTAAACCCAAACGTCGGCGTTTGGTGGTATTCCCGAGCTGGGTGCTGCACGGCGTGTTGGCGTCCCCCGGCGGAGCGCCGAGAGTTTCCTTTGCGTTCAACACGGGCGAGACGGGGGTGAAGTTTTAGCACATGTAGCAGATATATAGAGATACAAACTATTGCCCACCGCAGCTCGTGGCTTCGTCGTCCATCAAACCCAACGGAGAGTAAGTTTCTAAAGTAACGCGCTTCGCGTAAGGTCGTTTGTGTACCCACGCCGCGTACGCGAACGCGCTGCCGAGCAAAGCGCCAACGGTGACGTCTTCCCAGTGGTGCCAGTAATCTCTAATGCGCGTCAAACCGATGAAACCGGCGAGTATGGTTGGTGCTAAAACTATCACTAACTTCCAAATACCCTCCCATCGCCCCAATCGACGATCTTGCCCCCCTATTTTCAACCAAGCGGCGAGGTAGAGCGAGCAGTACACGAAGCCGCTAAACGACATCGACGTGTGCCCGCTTGGAAAGCTCCGCCGTCCTTGCTGCACGACGTCATTCACGCCCGAGCACGAAGGCACACCTACCGAGGCCCACACCTGGTTCCCATCGGGCCAGCATCGCGCGACAAAGTCTGGTCGAATGCCTCCGATGATGTTTTTCATAGCGCACGTCACGACCCAAGTCAAACCGACGCTCGCGCACAGTCCGCCGATCGCCCGTTCTTTGTGCACCGCCGGATTCAACCTCTTCGGCATCAACAGCATGCAAATCAACGGCACGACGAACGCGATGAGCGGCACCACCACCGCCGGCACCGTATTTTCCCCGTGTGGATACGAATACCGCCACAACAAATCGCCCTGTATGAAGCGTTGATGCGGCGTCGCCACCTCGAGCCACGCCCCGATCCCGAACGTCGACGCGAACAGGATCAGATCGATCGCGATCGACCGCGCGCGGTCGCGTCTCATCGTCGCATCCCTCCGTTCGTACACCTCACCGTTCGATCGCGCGCTCGTCGCCCCGACCATCGAATCCATCGAGAATGTTTTGGATAATCCAACCGCGAGGGAACACGATGTGAGGCGCCGTCGCGGGCGCGCGCGTCGTCGGTCGGTCGACGCACCGACCGCGCGTTCGTTCGCGTTCGTTCGCGTTCGTTCGCGCTCGTTCGCGCTCGTTCGCGCTCGCGCTCGCCGTCGACCGCGTCGCGCTGTCGCGCCGCGTCCCGTCGCCGCCGCGTCGCCTCGGCGTCGCCTCGCCTCGCCTCGACGCGTCGGCGGTCGGCGGTCGGCGGTCGGTCGGTCGGGACGCGCGCGCGCGCGGACCGCGATCGCGATCGATCGCCGCTGTGTGCGCGTCGAAACCGCGATCTCGATCTCGATCGCGCGATCGATAAAAGATAAAAACGCCATCGACGCGAGGGTTCGGAGGGGAACGACCTCGCGCGCGGACGCCGCACTCGGCGGACGCGGCGCGATGACGCGCGCGTCGAAGCGAAAGGCGGCGGCGCCCGTGGCGACGACGAAAGCGGGTGCGCGCGGTGCGATGCGCGCGCGATCGCGCGCGCGAGAGACGGGCGCGAGAGACGGGCGAAAAGTCGAACGATGATGGAAACGATGCGTCGCGCGCGCGCGAACGACGACGCGAACGGGGGGGCGAGGGACGACGAACGGGCGCGCGCGGGCGCGTCGAGCGAAGACTGACGAGCGATTCGCCATCTTGACGCGAAATAGTGGCGTTGAAAGAGAAAAAGGGCAAGGTAGGCGCGCGATTCGGTCGAGTTCGAGACGCACTTGAAACGGTGCAAATGCGCGTTGAAGGCGAAGACGACGACCGATGTCTTGCGGATGCAGCGTCGCGAGGCGCGGTCGCGCGCGAATGGTGTGGGAAAAATATGTGCAAACGCGACGACGACTGACGATTAACGCGACGAACGCGCGCAGGCATCGGTGAAGAGTGCCGGAAAACAAACGGCGAACGACACTGCGACGTCGAAGCGCAGGACGAGCGACGACCCTTACGACTTCGATGTGGATCAGGAAATGTACGGTGTGACCGTAAAATGGGTCAATAAGGGACAAACGACGTCGGAGTGGAAGTTTACGGTGCCGGTACGTCGAGTTCGCGCGCGTCGACGATGAACGCGTAAACCCTAATCTGTCTTTGAACCCTAGACTAACCGCCGACGCCCTCGAACAGACCGACGCGACGGTGGACGCCTTGCGCGGCATGGTGCATGAGACCACGGGGGGTGTTTTGACTAAAGATAATATCACTTTGAAGCATAAGAGTCGAACGATGGAACCCACTGACGCGCAGTTGGGATCTTTTGGAGTCCGCGATGGCTCAGACATCGTGCTCATCCTGAACAACGACGGCCAAGGCGTACCCGCGGCACCAACCATGGTGAACACGCAATTTCCGGGTGAACCCGTGGCGAAGAAGTCCAAAAAAGCGAAGGATAAGGGTGGCGACAAGAAGCGAGAGCGTTTCTCTCAGAGTGAGGCTGAAGATTTGATCAAGGGAGTTCAATTGTTTGGTTTGGGGCAGTGGGCGCACATTAAAAGTTCCTTTTTCCAGGACACCTCTCGTAGCGGCGTCGACTTGAAGGACAAGTGGCGCAATCTCGTAACCGCTTCCGAACGACCGCCTGGTTTCAAGTTTCGTGTGGAGTATCTTAACGACGCTTCGTTTTTGGCCCGCGTCGCGCAAGTGAACGCCGAATCTCAAGCAAAGTGAGCTGAGACTAATACGCGCGTGTCGGTAACAATGTTCGAAAATGTAAAACTTTACAACATCACCCTATGGGCTTGTTTTCCATCCCTTCCATCGGCGTGTCTTCGCTCGCCGTCTTCGCTCGCTTCGCTTCCTTTGTTCCGTCCTCTTGGAATTTCCCTTCGAGCTCGAATCGCGCTATTGACTTCTTTTGGAAGTTCACAACCGACGCCGTGGCGTCGACGATGAACGCTATAGATTCTAAATACTCTTCCTCAGTCAACGCACCGGTCGTGGAGCACCCGACTATGGCGATTTCCTCCTTTTCTCTATACTTGCTCAGCGCGCACGCGCGCACCACCGCCCTCGCTTCGTTTTCCTCTCGCTTCGTCGGGTCGATCACCTTCGTCCCATCGCTCAATATCGCGCACGCATTCGCACATATCAACCCATGCATGGCCACATCCGCGTCTATGAGCGCGCAACAAAGCGCGTTCACGCACGCCGCCTCGGCGTTACCGTCGTCGCTCACGATTCGCGCCGTCGCTCGCAAGCCGAGTCTCGGAAAATCATACCGCACCACCGTCGCCTCGATCGCCCCTCGCACGCGCGCTTCGCACGCTCTTTCTTCCTCTCTCGTCATCCCGCTCGCGCTCGTGAGTTCAAACTCCACGATCCCGCGCTCGACCTCTTCGCGCCAAGGTTTCACTTTTTGCGGCCCGTGCACGGTGGCGACGACGATCGTACCGTCGATGGCGTACTCCGCGCTCCCGTGCGCGCCCGCGACGTAGTGTCGGTGCAAGCGTTGTCTTCGCAGCATCTCGCTCGAGCGTCCATCGCCCCGGAGCGCGGTCGCGGGCGCCATGCGCGTCGAGCGCGTCGCCGTGTGACGCCGCGCGTTCGGGCAGTTTCCGGACGGTCGCGTCGTCGTCGCGCGTCGTCGTCACGCGCGTCGTCGAGTCGATTGAATCTGATCTTAATACAACACGTCCCAACGCGGCGCGACGCGCGACGCGCGTCGTCGTCGTCGCGCTCGGCGTTTGGTTCGCCCTCACTTTCCTACGATGGGATCGAACAACGACTGATACACCAACGCCGCCGGTTGCATCACCACCCCGATGAACAACTGGCTCCCCGCGAACACGACGAACTGAAACCACCCGGGCGGCTTGCCCGTGCGCTCGTCCACCGGCCACCACGGCTCCGGGGCGTCGGGCTTCGGGACGTAGTTGATCAAGTTTTTCGTCGACCCGCCTCGTCCCTTTGATCCCTTTGACGACGACGACGACGTCTTCGTCCCGCCCTTGGACGTCGTCGCGCGTCGCACCGCGCGCGCGCCGCGTCGCGGAACGCGCGCCGTCGTCGCGATCGCGCGAGGCGGTGCGCGCGCGCGCGCGACGGACGCCATGGCGTCGCGAAGTGCAGACCGTTCGCGTCGCGTTCGCGTCACGTCGCGACGCGACCTCGACGGCGCGGCGACGATGACGGCGTCGACGGTGCGGATAGAGATGGACGCGCGCGTCGGCGCGGGCGATCGCGCGCTGCGCGCGTTCGCGTCGTCGAGCGGGCAAAGTCGAGGCGCGAGGACGCGCGGGACGGTGACGACGACGAACGATGACGACGACGACGACGACCCGCGGTGGGTGGTGTGCTCGGGACGACCGTTTCGCGGACGCGTGCGCGTTATCGCGGACGCGAACGCGCTCGCATCGTTGGTCGTGGAGCGGGTGACGGTGGAGTGGGTGGGACGCGAACGCGTGGGCGCGGAGGAGCGAAGCGTCGCGCGGTCGCCGCCGGGCGAGGTGGCGCGCGCGCTGACGCTCGAGCCTGGAAGCACGGTGGGGCTGAAGTTTGGCATTGATTTACCTCCGGGATTAGCGCCGAGTTTTCGAGGCGAGCACTCGAGGTATTGGTATCGCGTGACGTGCAAGGCGACGACGGCGAGCGGGGAGACGCTCGAGGCGAGCGCGCCGTTGACGGTTCGCGCGGGGGATTGGGATCTTGAACGCCGGGGAGAAGATGACGGTGAATTGTGTGACGATGTGGGCGATGATGATGATGTAGGCGAGATGCGAGAGACGTACAGCGCGCGTGATTTAACTGCGCCGTGGATACACATCGAGGACACCGTGCCGCCCGAGTCGCCGCGATTCAACGGTTCACTAGCGTCGCCTCGCGCTTTGCAGATGTGGGGAGACGTCGAACCGCAGGTGAGGACACCTCGCGAAAGCTCGACACCGCAAGCGGGCGAAGGATCGGTGTTCACTCCGCAATCGCACGGGCAGAGAAAAAAATCAAAGGCGTACGTCGTGAGCATGGGCGAGGATCGACTCGTCAAGGTGACGCTGCGCAAGCCCGCACCTAAGTGCGCGATTGGGGGCGAAGTGGCGGGTATACTCGACTTTACGTGCGCCGAACCTGGAAAAGCGCGAGCGTCCCATGTGCTCATTACGCTCGAGTCGAGTGAAATTATACACGCAGAGGCCAAGACGGTGCACGGCGGCAAGCCGCCGGTATATAGGAAAATTTGGGTACAAACGCACGAGCGAGTCGAGCATCTCAATACCTCGAATTTCGCTCTTAATTTACCTGCAAATTCCCCTGGAAGCTTTCGAACATCAAAAGTTGAGCTCAAGTGGCAGCTCAGATTCGAAATTACGTCAGTTAAGAAGACTCCGGCAGGAGAATTCGCGGCGTTTTTCAAAGGCCAAAAGCACCAGAGCGAGATTTCGACGCTCGAGTGGATACTTCCTCTCGACGTGGGTACAGATTGGCTGACTAACGTTACGAAAATACCCAAGATTAGCAGTTCGTCAAAGATTCGGAGAGAGTCATCGTTAGTTGCGATGCATGATTAGCGATGCGATGCGCTATTAGCACTACTTGTGATTATAAACACGAGAATTTAGGCAGTCGGCGCTCCCGCCGCGACATTTGACCACAACTCGTTGAACGCGTCTGAATTGGTGGAGACGACGCCAAACTTTTCCATTTGCACGGCGTACTCCTTGGCGTCTAAATATAGCTGACGACAAATCTTGTCTGTGTCGCCCACACCCGTGCTGCTAGTTTTCCCTTGTCGATCTTTAAGACGATTCAGACTTGCCTCAGTCTTCTTGACCGTCGCCACAAGATCGCTCGCCATTTCAGCGTATCTTTCAGACACGGAATCTACGACCTTATCGACTATTTCTTGTCTCGAAGTCTTAGAAAACATTTTTGTGCGCTCATTATCCAAAAATGCTTGCAAGGGAGCGAGAATCGTGGGCACGAAATGACTGTGTCTTGTCGGCATGGGCTTGTTCGTCATGCGAAATGTGGCGGTGATCCCCTTGAGCTGCTTCAATGATTCAACGCATCTCTCGACGTATACTTTCACGATGAATGCGTCGAGCTGCGGAATAATTTCTTGCAGCTCGTTTGCGCCTTCTAAGACGCAATCCACCGCGATTTGAGCGGTGTCTTCGCCGAGAATGCTCGTGCTCGCTTTCACGCACGCTGCACCGTCCGAACGCACTTTAGCGCACAACTTTTCAACATCCAAGCGCACTAAAATTAACTCATCTCCACCCGCTGTGGCGCCCCAACTAGAAGAAGACGTAACCATGGTGACTTTACCTTCTTCAGCATTCGAATCGGAGCTTTGCTGAACAGATAAAGCCTCGATGCCGGCTTTCACCCAAGTTCTATATCGCGACAACACCTGCGCAAACAGTCTAATAAATTTGTCCGTGAGGGCTGGAACGAAGACTTCCTCCGCCATGCATTTCGCCATCGTCAGCCATGTTTGCGTTGTCGGTGTGAGTAAAAATCCATCGCTCGCTCGCGAGGTATCAAGACCCGGCTCGTTCAGCTCTTCATCGACATCGCAAGCAAACTCTTGGAAGCGCAAATTAAAGTACACCGAAAGATTCCACCTCTTCATGTACGATTCCAAGTACCTGGACGCCCGGAAATGATTCAATGACGCCATCGTTGGTGCGAGATCTTCTAATATATCCACAAACTTCATCGCCGCGCGATAGTTCTTGATGAAATCCTGTGGGATTCCCGGCGAGTACGCTTTCTCAAAAGCTGAACTCAGTTGCGAATCAACCTCTGCGAGTACAGTTCCAGCGAGAAAGTCGTGCGACTGTAGGCCCGATTCGGCGACTCGCGTAAGATCAAGTACGTAAGAGCACGATGTAAGCGCAGTTTCACTTAGTTTTGGCAACACTGACGCAAAATCTTCCTCGGCAATCGATTCAAGCGTCTTCTCCACCGCTGGGCGGATCAATACAGTTCGAATCGCGCTTTCCACAACGTCAAACTTCCCGATCGCGGTGCAACCGTGCAAGCAATGACTTATAACGTTCGCGTTCTTTTCTTTTAAACCATCGATGAGCGCAGTTTGCGCCAAAGAAGTGAGCTTCAACTCGCAATACTCGATTCGGTCGGCGAGGTCTCGAATCGCCGAAAGATCTTTTCCTTGCTTTTGGTAAAACTTTAAGCGATTTACTTCGCTCGAAATGCGATCGAGCATCCGCGCGCGCTCGTTCACATCTCCACTGATGTGCTCTCGATGCATATCGTCCGTTTCAGCTCCGCTCGGCGTCGCTTGATCGTCCTCAAACGCTGGAGCCAACATCTCCAAGCCTTCGCGATCCTCCGCGCCGATCACCACCGAGGCGAGTAAGTCTCCAGCTCTCTCCCCACCCGTCGCACCATCGCTCGCCGATGACTTTCCACCGACGACATCTAACTCTCCGAGCAATCGCTCAACCTTTGAAACCGTATGTCCGCACTCATCCGCCAGGCGCTTGCTCGCGCTCGCGCGCGCCTGCGCCTCTCGCTCCTCCGCGCTCGCCTCCAACCGTTCCAGCGCTCGCACGATTTCCTCCCTCCCCTCGCTCACCTCTCGTTTCGTCTCAATCTGTCCCGGCATTATTTTATCCCTCAACTCCGCGTAATCCCTCAGATCATCCCCGAGCGACGCAAACTCCTCGTAGTTTTCGTTCACCAGTCGCTCCAGCGCCTCGCGCGTCTCCCGCTCGTGCCCGTCCAGCGCCTCCCTCAGCGTTTCCGATCCCACGAACGTCGTGATCTCCTCCACGTACTCCCACGGATCGAAATCATCCCTCTCGAACGCCCGCGCGTCGAACCACGTCGGCCTTCCATCGCGCGCGTCGTCGAGATCGCCCGTCCCGTTCGCCTTCGCGACGCTCGCGTCGTCGTCGTCGTCGTCGTCGTCGTCCCGCCGTCGTCGTATGCGCACGTCCTCGTCGTCGCTCGACGTCGTCGTCGTCGTTCGCGCGTCGTCCTCGTCGCCGTCCATCGCCGCCGTCATCTATCGCGCGCCGCGTCGCGCGGCGTCGACGCGCGTCGCGTCGTCGCGCGCGCGCGCGACATCCAATCCGTCACCACGAAACCCCGTCCCGCGTCGCGCTCTTCGCGTCACCACGAAACCCCGTCCCGCGTCGCGCGTCGCGTCACCACGAAACCCCGTCCCGCGTCGCGCTCTTCGCGTCGCGAACGGGCGAGTCGACCCGACGTCGACGCGCGCGCGCGCGTCGGCGCGTCGGCGCACCGGCGCGCGGCGCCGACGCCGCGTCTCGACGGCGCCGCGTCTCGACGGCGACGCGCCGACGCGCCGACGGCGCCGACGCGCGACGACCGTCGAGGGCGCGCGCGAACGCGCGCGGGCGAGAACCCGAACGCGCGAGAACCTGAACGAATCGTCGCGGGGCGTCGAACCCGCGGACGCGGGACGCGGGACGCGGGACGGCGCGGACGACGATCGGAACGACGACGACGACGACGACGATGGCGGAGGACGGCGACGATCCGGGGCTGGTGTCGTTCGATGAGCTGGCGAGCGTGGGGACGATGCGGGCGGAGGACGCGCCGCGAGGGTCGTCGCCGGCGGCGAACGAGGAGGATAGTTTCGGGAGCGCGACGAGCGAGGGGCAGGCGTCGCCGGCGCCGACGATGATGAGGAGCGTGTTGACGCGGAAACCGTCGGTGGCGGCGCTGAAGGCGATGTTGATGAGCGAGCGGGATGAGGAAGGGGCGGGGGAGGGGAGCGAGACGGACGAGGACGAGGGGGTGTGCTCGCTCAGCGAGTTCGCGATGGTGTTGAACGCGGCGGCGTGGGTGAGTGTTGACGATGCGCGCGCGCGCTTTTGGGAAATGAATCGTTGTTTGGACCCGTACTGACGTTTTTGACGCGCGTAGGACGATGCATCGGTCGGGGCGTTGGGCGTCGAAGTCATCGTGAAGCAGCTCGAACTCTTGCGAGGGAAAATCGCGCCAGAGGCGTCTCTGAGCAGCATGTTGGGGTTTGATCTCGCGGAAGACTTGTCGGTACGCGCTAACAGCGCTGGTATGGTGAGCGTAGGTGCGATCGGAAACGTTCTCTACCGCGGTTTGTCGCGATCACGGAGCGTGGCGACGCTCTCGAGCGACCGGGAAAGATTTGAAGACATCCTCGATCGACGCGCGGTGAAGAATATATCAAAGGTGCTCGGTGGAGGCGATGAAGACGCGATCATCACTTCTGAGGATCTTAAAGCTAAGCTAGATTACTATGGAGTGCGATCAAGCATGACGGACATCATTTCCATCATGACACAAGCCGACATCGAGAGCACGGGCGTGGTCAAGGTTGGGGATCTCAGTCGGTTGTTGGCGCGAGAGCTCGAGCAGTTGCGAGGTTTGCTCGATGAGAAAGTCGATAATTCGAAAAGTGAAAGATTTAGAGTTTCTTTAGACATTGAACGCGACGGCGCAGAAACGAGCAACAGTCTGTTGAAAGGCCAAGCCACCTTTGGCGTACTTCAACGGTTTCCGACGGCGCGCAAAGACAGACAAAAGCCGGGGCGTTTGCTGTGGGCGAAAGATGACGAAATGTGCGCGGTGTGTCTATTCGATCGATCCGGGACGATGATGGTAGAAGAACAAGGTCAACTGATAGATCTACCCACCAAGCTCGATTATTTCACCGATGTTGCGCGCGATGCAGACACGCGAACCATCGTCCATCTTCCCGCGCCGCCGCCTCAGGAACAGGAGAAAAAGAAGGGTGGATTCGCCAGCTTCTTCTGCTGCTTTTCCGCTTGAGCGCTCGCACAGAACGATAATTGATGTCAATCTTTCCATCGCACGCATCATAGTATTTATGAATACAAGATTCATTTTGCGCCCGCGCCCCTCCGCTCCGCTCGCGTCCTCACACGCGAGCGCGTCGTCATCGTCCATCATGTCTGGGACAGAGCGCGCGCCGGCCGCGGGCGACAACCACCACCTATCGCACACCCGCGGTGATTCTGTATCCTCGCTGAACGCCGCGTCGTCCACGTCGACGACGCGGCCTTTCGAGATGCGCGACTTTGTCACCGTGGACACAATCGGCGAAGGGTCGTATTCGTCCGTGCGTGAGGTGTTTCTGGCGAACAAACCCACGGAGAGGTACGCGCTGAAGATAATGGATAAGTCACACATCGTGCGCGAGGGTAAAGCGCGGTACGTGGCGACGGAGAGGGCGCTCTTGGCTGGACGGTTGGCGGATTGCGACTGCGTCGCGGCGCTGCGGTTTACGTTTCAAGACACTTACTCGCTGTATCTCGGCATGGAACTGTGCACGGGGGGAGATTTATATTCACAATTGAAACGCTCGGAAGGCGAGGTGATGACGGAGGAAAAGGCGGTGTTTTATGTGTCCGAGGTGACGCGGGCGGTGCAACAGTGTCACGCGCGCGGCATCGTGCACAGAGACGTCAAGCCCGAGAACGTTTTGATCGATTCGACTGGTCACGTAAAATTGTGTGACTTCGGTAGTGCGCTTGATTTACAACCTGTGATGACGAGTGTGCTCACTGCGATCGCGGAACAGGCGGTGAAGAAGGATGCAAAGCATAAGAAGAATCGCTGCGCGTCCTTCGTTGGCACAGCGGAATACGTGGCGCCAGAAATCTTAGAAGGGTGCGCAGAAACCACCACGGCGGTGGATTTGTGGTCTATCGGAGTGATGACGTTTCAACTGTTGACCGGACGCGTGCCGTTTAAAGATAAGACGGAGTACTTGACCATGCAAGCCGTGCTCAAGGGGAAGTATGTGTACCCACCCGAGGCAAACGTCTCGAGCGCCGCAAAGGATTTCATCGATAAACTCCTCGTTCGAGAGCCCAAGAAACGGCTCGGGTTTGAAGACGAGACGTCTATCCGCAGTCATCCGTTTTTCGCTTCCGTGAGCGATTGGTCTACGCTCCGAGCACGAAAAGCTCCGAGCGTGCTCACCGCGACTGGCGTCGGTTCCGACGCCACCGTCTCCGAAAGCGAATCCGAGAGCGATACAGACGACGACGAAGAATGGCGCGCGCGCGTGAACGCCGCGACAGCCGCTTTAGACGCGCTTTAGCTCACTAGAATCTACGCGCGTCGTAGTACATTTGTTTGACACCGTCTTCCGCGCCTGCGCCAAGTAAAAACAAACTCACGTCGTCAGCGGTCGAATCGGAGCACAGACTTAAAAATCGACCCGCGAGCGAATGAACGAAGAAGCCTCATCATTTTCGAACAGGTTTGGCATCAAACGCGCCGTCGTCGTAAAAACGTCAACGCATATTCTGTTCTAGTAGCTGTGTTGTGCATCATCGGCTTTCGTCGTTCGCGCCTTTCGCGTCGTCGCGCGTCGCGTCGTCGCGCGTCGCGTCGCGTCGCGTCGCGTCGCGTCGCCTCGCCTCGCATCGACGCACCTTTCCGTAGACGCATCGCCACCGCGCGCGTCGCGCGATGCCGTCGTCGCCCGTCTCTGTTCCGTGAAAAAGCGCACCGGCGGCGGCGGCGAACGGGACGATCGCGCGTCACTCAGCGACGCTCGACGCGCGAAACGCGGGATACGGTGAAACGCGCGTCAAAAACCTCGGTCGTAGCCTCGCGAGCGCGCGTGATCGACGCGAAAGCTGCGATGGACGACGGCGGCGAAGCGTGTCGCGCGGAATGCGCCGAGCAGCCGTTCGACGTCGCGTTCGCGCCCACGACGCACGTCTTCGCGGTCGGGCTGATCAACGGTGACGTCGAGCAGTGGTCGCACACCCAGAGCTCGTGCGCGAAGCTGGAGACGCTGCGAGGGGTGCACGCAGGGGAGACGTGCAGGACGCTGGCGTACGTGGACGGAGGGAAGACGCTGCTGAGCGGCGGCGCGGACGCGTGCGTCGTGGCGACGGATGTAGTCACCGGAGCCGTGGTGGCGAGGCTTAAAAACGCGCATACCGTGGCGATTAATCGATTAATCACGCTGAATGAGCACCTGATTGCGACTGGAGACGACGACGGATGCGTGAAGATTTGGGATACACGCGCGCAGACCGAATGCGCAAAACACAAGCCTTTCGTGGATTTTGTGAGCGATATGAAGTACGCGGGGGAGGGTAGAAACGAAATCGTGATTTCGAGTGGCGATGGTACGCTCGGATGCTTAAATTTGACGACAAACAAAATGGTGGGGCAGTGCGATAACTTGGAGGACGAGTTATTAAGTTGCGAAATCGTAAAGAATGGCCGTAAAGTCGTCGCCGGTTCGCAGGAAGGAGTGCTGGACATTTTCACTTACGGTAAATGGGATGATATATCTGACAGATATCCGGGACATCCTCAAAGCGTGGACGCCATCGCGAAGGTGACGGAAGACATGGTTGTCACCGGCTCGAGCGATGGTTTGATCCGCGTGATTTCAGTCCTTCCGAACAAAATTTTGGGCCTCGTGGGTGAGCATAGCGACATGCCCATCGAGCGTTTGACAATGAGCTTCGATAAGAATATGCTCGCGTCGTCTTCGCACGATAAGACGGTCAAATTGTGGAAGGTTGACTGGTTGACGGAGGAGGGCGCGTGGGACGACGCCGAAGAAATGGACGTCGAAGAAGCAGACGACGACGACGATAGCGACGATGACGGAAAATCCAAGAAACGAAAATCCAAAAGCAAAGGGAAAAAGCAAGTCGCCAATCAACAGAAAGCGGAGAACAAGAAGAAGGCGGTTACCAAATTTTTTGCTGATATGTAATGTGGAATAAAATCTTGAGAAAAAGCGTGCGTGTTAACAACTTTTGACGAGCGTTTTTCACTGCCAGAAAAACGGTTGTGCCTCGATAGAAGTCGACGCACGTACGACGAAGACTTGATGAAAACCCAGTCGTTGTGTTGTGTTAGAAACACTGAGATTGACGCGCTTGGATGGATGCTACTTCCCTCGGCTCGGCGTTTGACTTGTGCTGGCCCGATGATGGAACGGTCGAGGTGTTTGGCCTCCAGCTGAATCCGTTCTTGCACTTTGATGCCAAGTTGGCGCGAAACGAAGAGGATGAGATGTCTAAAATGGCGATGGAAATGTTTGATTTTGAGAACGAAGCCGATTGGGATTTGCCATGCGAGGAAAAGGCGGAGCTGGACACGTCGCAAGTCGAGCGACATCGCCAGTCGAAGGACCGAGAAGTTCTCAGGGCAAATCGTAGGACGACTCCGATGAAGAGTACGAATCGTAGTAGTAAATGGAAAGGCGTTACTCGTCATAAAATCACAAGTCGGTGGGAAGCACATCTGTGGGATGCCACGTACGAGCGTGTGCGCAAGAAATCGTCCGGCGGGCGCACGCGCGGGCGACAGGTTTATTTAGGAGGATGGATCTCCGAGCTCGACGCCGCGCGTGCGTACGATCTTGCCGCGTTGCGATTCTTCGGTACTCGACAGGTTCTGAATTTTGATGTGAGTAATTACACCGAAGAAATCAAAGCCATGCAGGAGTATTCACCCGCTGATTGGGTTTGTGAGCTAAGACGGCGATCTTCCGGCTTCTCTCGCGGAGTGAGTGCTTACAGAGGAGTGACAAGTCATAAAGGGAAAAATTCCAAGGGAAAATGGGAAGCGCGCATTGGGCGAGTTATGGGCAACAAATACCTTTATTTGGGCACGTATCCAACCGAGCGCGCAGCGGCTGAGGCGTACGACTGCGCGGCGCTTCTTTATCGCGACTCGAAGGCGGTGACAAATTTCGATCGCTCGAATTACTCAGAGGAAGAGATCGCGAACGCTGGACTCGGCGCAAAAATATTGTAAAAGAATTGTTGTTTACTTTTTATTGCAATGTTCGTCACGAACGCTTCATCATACATGTCTTCTCGCTTATCTGGATCGCTTTTTTCGAGACTTGCGGCTGTTTTGTGGGCGACCATCGTTAGATTTTGGCGGGGCCGAGTTCGGGACATCCATGATTTCGGGAGTCACGACCTCAACAACGTTTGCGGGACCATCGTCGAAATCGGCGAACTCGGCAGCTACGGCATCGCTAACTTCTTCAACTCTCGGTGGCGGTCTGACGGGCATTTGCGCGCCGCTTCTTCTTTGAGACTTGGGCACGTATTCAACACGCACGGGCTCCGCACCGTTCGCACCACCAGCAGCACCGGACTTTGCGACGGGCGGCTCGGGCGCCGTAGTCGTTTTTCGGAGGATGAGCGTCTGGGCTGTGGTGATGATGTTGTTCGCGAACCAGTACAAGGTGAGACCGGCCGGAACGTTGAGAGAGAAGAAACCAATCATGAGCGGAAGGAACTTCAAAATGGCCTGGCTTTGTTGTTGGGCCGGGTCATCGGTCTTCGGCTGAGGGCTGACAATTTGCTGCGACACGTATTGGGAGGCCACGAGCAACACCGGGAGCACTAAGTAGGCGGTGGTGTCGTGCCAGCCGAGCGGGGGGTGACCGTCGACGAACGGCCAAAGCCAGGCGAAGCCACTTCCCGCGTTACGAGAAGCGATGGACGTCGGACCACCGAGGGAAGGAATCCAATAGAAACCATCCGTGAGCAAGCCTTCGGACGCGGCGTTGCTCAACGCGCGATACAACCCGATAAACACTGGAAGCGTGGCGAACACTGGCAAGCACCCCGCGAGAGGGTTGAAGCCCGCCTCCTTGTACAATCTGGCTTGCTCCATTTGCAATCGCTCCGGATCGTTCGCGTACATCGCTTGAAGTTCCTTGATTCGCGGTTGCATCGCTTGCATCTGCATCGAGCTCTCCACCTGCTTCTTGGACAACGGGAACGTCGCGAGCTTCACCAGCACCGTCAACACGATGATGGAAAACCCGTAAGAGTACGGCACCCGTCCGTCCAAGACGCTATCGATCCCCTCGAGCGCGGACTCCAGCCCATCCGTAATAGGTCCTAACCACCCACCCTTCTGTAATCCCGCCGCCTTGAGCGCCTCCGCATCGTTCAAATCTATCCCCGCCGTCGCCGCCGCGGCGTCCGCCACGTCGAACACGCGCGACGTCACGAGCGTCGCGTGCGCGTTCGCCGTCGCCGCCTGCGCGCGTTCGGCGAATTCACCGAGCGCATCGATCGCGCTCGCGCCCGCGACGACGCTCGCGCGTCGCGCGTTCGTCCGCGTCGCGTTCGCGCGTCGCGCGCCGGTCGAGCCGCCGCGCGTCGAGGTCACGACCGCGCTCGTCGTCGTGCGTCGCGCGCATCGCGTCCCGCGCGTCGCGCGATGCGCGCCGACGGCGGAGGATGACGAGGCGAGCATCGTGTGTCTCGTTCGGGCGTGCTTCGAACGCGAGGACGCGCGTCGTCGTGTGCCGACGCGCGAGGGGCAAAATCATCTTTTGCGGGTGACGTTGTCAAAAAATCGGCGAATCAGGACTCGCCGATTTAGGACATCGCGACTGGGGACTTATCTGGGCGTCGCGAGACGCGCTCGGATTACAATTGAGTTGGTAAATGATCGCGAACGCGTGCGGTTGAGACTAAGACGCGCGCGAGCGATGCGCTCGATTCGATTGTCAATTTGCCGTTGTACACGGCGCGGGTGGAAGTTTACCGAATGGCGTCGGCGACGAGTTGGGCTTGCTCTTGCGCGTGCACGGCGGCGTACCCGGTTGCGGGCGAAGACGCGGGTTTGCGACCAGCGTAGCGCGTTTCGCCCGATCGACCGAGGTCTTTGAACAACGTACTCATTCTCGGTTGGACGTGCCACCACGCGCCCATGTTCATCGGTTCCTCTTGGCACCAAACAACTTCGGCATTCGGGTAACGCTTCAATTCGCGCTTGACGAGATCCCACGGGAACGGCGCGAGTTGTTCGATGCGGCAGATTTTCACCCTGTCGATGTTCTTCGCCGCATCGCGTTCGTCGTCGAGATCGTAGTAAACCTTTCCGGAGCAGAAGATGACTCTTTCCACCTCATTCTCCGCAGGAGAGTCCATGCTGCGCGACTTCGAAGTCTTGTCCATGATAAGTCGCTTGAAGCGAACGCCTTGAAGTGAATCGTTGTCGTCGCTGTTATCGAACTCGCTGATATCGGAGACCGCTTTCGGATGACGCAATAGATTCTTCGGGCTCATCACGACGAGCGGCTTGCGGAATTCACGATGAACCTGTCGGCGCAACATGTGGAAATAGTTTGCGGGCGTGGTGACGTTGCAAATTTGCCAGTTGCATTCTTGCAACTGCGTGCGGCGTTCCATTTCCATCTCAGGGATCTGCGTCGGATCTTCGTCAGCCATTTGCAAGAAACGTTCAAGTCGAGCGCTACTGTGCTCGGGACCTTGTCCGTCGTAACCATGCGGAAGAAGTAGCGTGAGACCGCTTTGACGTAACCACTTTGCCTCACCGCTGCTGATAAATTGATCGATGATGACTTGAGCCGTATTCGAGAAATCACCAAACTGCGCTTCCCATAAGATCAAACAGTTGGGATGCTCAAGAGAGTAGCCAAGTTCGAAACCGAGCACACCGTACTCGGACAAAGAAGAGTTGCAAACCGTGAAGAAGTTCTGACCTCGACCCGGGTTGCCGCTGTAGACGTTTCGCAAAGGAATGAAACGCTCGCCCGTGATTTGATCATGAATCAGCGCGTGACGATGAGAAAAAGTGCCACGCTCGACATCTTGTCCAGACAAACGCACATGGTTGCCTTCATCGAGTAAAGAAGCGAACGCCAAAGCTTCGCCCATGGCCCAATCGATACCGTTGCCGTTTTCAATCATGGCGCGACGATTTTCATAAACGCGCTTCACGACTCGATGTGGTGTAAATCCCGCAGGAATCGCGGTGATAAGTTGTCCGAGATTCTTTATGTGATCCATCGGTAAGCCAGTGTCTGCGATGCGCGAAAGCTGATCCGGGCTCTTGAAACCTTGCCAATGCGATGCGAGCCAGTCACGTTGCTTCGGAACATAGTCCTTTGACGCCGTGAACTCCTCTTCCATAATGTTATTGATCTTTTCCTTCATGCTGACGAAGTCTTCCGGGGTGATGATGCCTTCGTTGACGAGTTTGGCGCTATATTTCGTCAAAACACTGGGATGTTGCTGAATCACCTTGTACATAAGAGGTTGCGTGAACATGGGTTCATCAATCTCGTTGTGACCGTATTTGCGATAGCACACGATGTCGACTACGGCGTCCGTCTTCCATTTCATTCTCCATTCGGTGGCGAGTTCCATGACCCACGCCACCGCTTCCACGTCATCACCGTTAACGTGAAACACTGGAACTTCCATGCCCTTAGCTACATCGGTGCAGTAAGCGCTCGAGCGTGAGTACTTTGGATCAGTCGTAAAGGCGACTTGGTTGTTCACGACGATGTGCAAAGTCCCACCGACGCTGTACTCGGGCAATTTGCTCATGTCAAGCGTCTCGTACACAATCCCTTGACCACTGAAAGCACCGTCACCGTGCAGCAAGATAGGCATAGAACGATCGCCGTTCGGATCTTTCGTGTAGAACTGCTTCGCACGAGTCTTTCCAGTAACCACCGTGTTTACCGCCTCAAGATGCGATGGATTCGCAACCAAGGAAAGATGGATTTGACCGCCGCGTAACGTCGGACGATCGAACGAAGTCCCGAGATGATATTTCACATCGCCTGATCCAGTATACTGCGATTCCGTGTTCGGTAACTCGTCCACGAGTTTTGGACCACCCTTAAACTCGTTGAAAATCGTTTGAAGCGGTTTGCGCACGACGTTCGCGAGCACATTTAAACGACCGCGGTGCGGCATACCGATCGTGATAGCTTCAACCCCCATCTCGGCCGCCTTATCGATCGCTTCCTTAAATCCAGGCACGAGGCTTTCACAACCTTCCAAACCGAATCGCTTCGCTGCGCTGTACTTGTTGGACAAGAAACCTTCGAAAAGTTCGCCCCAAGCTAAGCGGTCCAAAATAATTTGTTTCCGTTCCGGCGAATACTGCTTCTTGCGCTCGGTCTCGATTTTCGCTCGAAGCCAGTTACATTGCTCACGATCTTGAATATGCATGTACTCGTAGCCCACCGTGCCGCAGTACGTCTCTTTGAGCCTGGTCAAGATTTGACGCAACGTCTGCACCGGACGGTCTTCGCTCAAGAAGCCCTTCATTTTCCAAGTTCCAATAAAGAAATCTCGATCCATATCGTCTTCCGTGAACCCGTACAGGCTTGGATCGAGAGAGATTGGCATCTCACGCTCATCAAGCGCCAATGGATCGAGATTGGCGATGCTATGTCCGCTAATTTGATACGAGCGGATCAACATCATCAACCGCATGGATTCCTGAATCGTTTGCGCGTCCAACGGTCGCCCCACAGCCATAGGCGCCGTACCCGTCGACATCGCGGTGTACATTTCAGATATTTCAGCTCCACTCACGCCCGCATCTGTTTACGCGAAAAAATGCACGGAATTCTCGTCAGTCTTCGTTCGCTCCGAATTTGGATTGGTCCGCCAACCGAATTGAGGGAATTGAATCGCGCGCCGTTCCAGTTCGCCTTCAAAACCTCATCCTCGCCGTCTCGCGCATCCATCGACGATCGCTACGTACCCATCTGTCTCAACAACGACGCCCACGATTCCGGTACGCTCTTCGGATCCTTCCTGTACTCGTCCTCCATCGCCTCCAAGTACGCCGCGCTCGAGGCGTTTAAAAAGTCATCCCTCATCTCTCGATTCGGCGTCGGTTTCGGCGGCGCCACGCTCGCGCTCGCCTTCGATCGCGCGAACACCGCTTCAGCCATATTTTCACGCGTCGCTCGTTCGCCGTGAACGCGCGCGCACGCCGACGCGGGCATCATTCGTCGCGGAGAATTCGCCAACGACATCAATCCGCGACGGCACGGCGCGATCGGCGCGCGCGTCGTCGCCGTTCGCGCGGCGCACGCGGCGCGCGCGCGATCGAACGCGCGCGCGACGCTCGGCGATGCGAGCGCGCGGATGACGCGTCGACGCGCGTGCGACGACGACATGGTCGACTCGCCGCGCTCGCAGCGAGCGGTTCGTTATGCCGTGCCGCCCGTCGCGCTCGGGTGGTTGACCAGACAGACGGACGACGGCTCGCGCGAGGGCTCGCGCGACGGCGAGACGTCCGATGACGAAAGTGATCGAGCGATGACACTGGAAGAAAAAAAATACTTATCACTTTTTGGCGAACACGCCTTGGTATAAATAGACGGCGACGATGCTCGCGGAAACGGCGAGCGCGCCGACGTAGTTGTAGACGCCGCCGCTCGCGTTTTCCAGTTGCGCGGCGGTCGGGGAGAGCGCGGTGGCGGCGCCGAAGGTGTAGATGGTCATCCAATCGATCAATGCGATCGATGCGGCTATGGATAGATTGAGTTTTTTGAACGTGCCGCCGCCCAAGCGACCGCGCTTGGCGGCGTCAATGAGTATGTACTGCGTCGGCGCGAGAAGAAAAACCGTCGCGAGACCGAACGCGCGTTGAATCAGTTGCGAGCTCGGTTCCATCTCGTTCACGATAGCCAACGGTGAAAGCGGGCTGAAGGCGAAAGAGCCACCAACGACGAGGCTAGTCCAGAACGAAACCTTGTAGAAGAGCTCGAGATAGCCACCCGTTTCGGAGCGCTCGTTGAGGTTCTTCGCTTCTGCGAAATCTTTGCCTACGCGCGCCCACGTCTCGTCGTGTCCCGGGCCGTATTCTCGAATCGCCTTCACACTCGTCGCGAACGCCGGCGCGAACGTCACCAAGAGTCCGCCCACCGCCGCCGCGTTCGGTCCCGTCTCGCCCGTCGCCTGACTTTGTAAGTACGCGCCTAAGAAAGCCACTGCGAAGCTTCCCGTGAACAAAACCATCGCCAGCGCCAATCGCTGATACGTCTCCGAATTCAACCGACTATTCTTCGCCGCGTCTGCGAGCGTGTACAACGCCGTGAGCGCGATCAAAGCGAACGCATCCGTCCCAAAGGCGTTACTAAAGTGCTGCACGCTCGCGAGGCTCGAAAAGCTTTGTCCAAACAGCGGCGTCGCGCACTCCAACCCGAGCCCATTCGTCACGAGCGCGCTCGGATACGCCAAAGTCGCAAGCGTGGGCACACCCATGGCGATCGCCGAGGCGATAAACGCGCCCTCCTCGCCGCCGTCGTTCGTTTTCGATGAAGATGACGAAGACGCGCGGTTGGCGGTAATCATCCGTCCCACGCGCGCGCCTCCTCGCGCGATCACGCGTTTCGGCTCGACGCGCGATCGCGCGTGACATCGCGCGTCGATCACCGCGCGCATGCTCGTTGACGCCGGTCGAGACGCCGCGCGCGTCTGTGCCGCACACGTCGACGCGCGGCGACGACGCTCAACGCTTTGCCGCGTCGACGACGATGTCCAACTACCCGACGTCGACGCAGAAGAGCTTTTGGCTGTACGACACGCACGAGGACGTGCGCGCGGCGCGCGAGGAGACGCGCGCGACGACGCTGAAGAGTGCGACTTTGAACGATGATGGAGAATCCACATCGGCGAAAACGGTGGAGAAGGACGCGTTGACGAGCGAGGAAGAGCGATTGATCCTGCGGTATCACGAACATAAGATTCAGACGATATGCGCGGCGTTTGTGCTGCCGCGAAAGGTGAAGAGCACGGCGGTGATGTTGTTTAAGAGGTTCACGCTGCGACACGGCGTCGGAGCGCACAGCCTGAAGATTATCATGTTGACGAGCATATACGTCGCGTGTAAGGTTGAGGAGAGTTACATCAGCGCTGATGAGTTTTGCAAAGGGGTGAGAGAGGATCCGGCGCGAGTGCTCGCGGCGGAGGTGACGTTTTTGTCGGGATTGAAGTTTCAGCTCGTGTGCTACGGCGCCGCTCGACCGCTCGACGGGTTCCTCAGAGACGTGGAAGATGGAGGGTGTAAGGTCACAGGCGCACAGCTTGTGGCGTGCCGAAAGAGCGCTTTAGAGACGATCGATGCGTTGATGCTCACGGATGTTCCTTTAGTGCGTCCTCCGGGACAAATCGCACTGTGCGCGCTTCGTCGCGCTGCGCGCCAAGCCGAGGCAACGGACCTTGTCGAGTATTGTGAAGCCGTCGGTGCGCGCGCGACGGGGATCGTCAAAGCGCCCAAGGGGGCGTTGTTGAAGGGCATTTTAGATGAGATCGAGACGCACGTCGAGGACGGCACTGAGCCCGACGAGGCGGTGGTGAAGAAGATCGACAAAAAGCTCAAACTGTGGCGAGCAAAGTACGTCGCGGCGAGCAAGGCGACGGCGGAGGACGAAGCGAAGAAGACCGAGCGCGACGCCAAACGACGAAAGAGCGAACAATTTCGCCAAGAAATGATCGCTGCCGAGGAGGACGCATTAGGATGACGCGCTCGCTAAATGCACTTTGCTTTAATATACTTCAATAGCTCTGCGCACGCTGAGGTTAACTCACTCCACAACTTCGCGCGCGTGTGTCGTGCGCGCGCGCGCGCGGACGTCAAAAAGCGCTCACCAGTCGAAAGGACACGCGCGGATGTATTAACGCACGTGGCGTGCGCATCGCCCGCAGAGTACGTCGTTCGCATTCCTCTTCCGCGTTCGCGCCGCCTCTCCTCTCAACAAGCGAACTTACCCCCGCCTCGGCGTCTTTCATCGCCGTTGGCGGTTTTTCAACCTCGCAAAACTAAAGATGGATTTTTTAGGACACCTCCGAGAAACACTTTGGAGCCTCTCCCTGTACAACACCGCGTCGGCGACGAATTAACTCGGTCGAGGTTGGTGTGCCACGGGGCTACATTCTGCGTGTCGAACTTTTTTTGTTGTTCTCATTCAGCGTCGAATCGTCGCGAGCGTGCGTTCGATGTGCGTGGCGTTCGATCAACTGACAAGTTTCGTGTGTCTTATTCGCGTTCATTCGTGCAGGTCGACGCACGCGGAATCGGCGTCGACGCGTCCACACGCGTCCACTCGCGTCCACTTGATTTATTTGTAATTTGTAACAACCCACTGTAAGCTATAGTGCGCTCCTAATACAATGTCGTCTAATCTATATGCTCGCGCTACTTCTCTACGTGCCCTGCTGGTAAGAGCGCCGCCGCCACGCTCCGTCCTTCCTCTACCAAGACATTGAACGTGCTCGTCGCGTTGACGGTGTCGCTCGCGTCCACAGCAACGCCGAGCTCCTTCAAATAATTCAGCGTCTCCTCGTTCAGCGTCGCGACGGTTCGCCCCGTGCCAACGATAAGTAAATCAGGCGTCGGGTCGAGAATCTCCAGCGCCGCCAAGGTCTCGGGCGTGATCTCACTCACTCGCGTCGGCGACCACGCCGCGTGCAGCGAGTCGTACGCGAAGACGCCGCCGACGCAATACGCGCCTTTGATCGCGAACCCACGCGCGTCGTAGCTGTCGAGCGAAAGCATCGCGTGCGGTCAGTGCTTGATTCCATCGCGTGGATGTCGTGCGTGTCGCGCGCGCGGCGTCGTTTGCGCGTACTTGTCGAAGATGACTCGTCCCTCTGGACCTTGCAGCAGCTCAAACGTGTTCGGATCGGATAACTGCCCGTACGCGCGCGCGAACGGCAGCTCGCAGCGCGAGCAAGACGTGGACGCTATCATGACGTGTGATGGCGCGCGCGCGATGAGCCTACGCGCGAGACGAGACGCGGTGGACGCGAGCATGCGGGCAGACTTGTGCAGTTGCGCGCGCGTTAAGTTACAAAATTGTTGATCCGTGTTCTAGGGCATCAATACTACTGCATTAATTCGGCCTCGATTTCTTCGAGCGTTTTACCGCGAGTTTCAACGACGGTGAAGTAAATCGATGCCAAAGCTAGGACGCCGACGGACGCGAAGCCCAAATACGTGCCGCGCAAGCCGACGGTTTCTTGCACTGTTGGAAGGAACAAGGACACGAGAAAGTTGCTACCAAAGTTACTCAGCGTAGCCAATCCTACGGCTGCGGAGCGCACCTTGGATGGAAAGACCTCGCCCACGAGCAACCACGCGATCGGGCCGAAACTTAACTGATACGCGCCGACATAAAGAAAGATGGCGGCGACGGACGCTTGCGCTTGCGCCGTCGTTTGCACCTCTCCGGGCGTGTTCAGCGCCGCCAATGCAAACAAACATGCAGTGATGATGCTAATACCACCGAGCAACAGCGGACGTCGTCCCAGGCTGTCCACTTTGGAGACGGCGATGCCAGTCATAAATAGCTTCCAGATGCCGAGAATGACGGAGACATTTGCCGCGTCCTCGACGCTCCAACCGGCGGCTTCGAACGTCTGCGTCGCGTAGTACAGTACGCTCGGTTGCCCGGTAAATTGCTGAAATAAGACCACAGACAGTCCAATGTACAACGGCCGCACATATTTCTTGTCAAACAAACTCATCGCGCCCGAGCCGCCGGCGGAGCTGTTGTTGCTCACCGCGGCCATGAAAATATCCTCCAATTCTTCGTCAATCTTCATCATCTCCACGTCACTCTTCGCCTCTCTAATTCTAACTAGTGCCTCACGCGCCTCATCACGCGTGTCTTTCCCATCTCCACTCTTGGACGCGATCCATCGAGGCGAATCGGGCAACCAAATCGCGCCCGCGAGCAACAAACCGATTAGAGGCGTCGCCTCCAGCGATAGTTGCCTCCAGCCTCCGTCAGCAGTGATCACGCCTTCGCTCGCCAAGTAACCGAGCAAAATACCGCCCACGATGAATCCTTCCTTAAGCGAAATGAGACTTCCACGCAACGAGCTTGGCGCGGTTTCCGCGATGTACACCGGCGCGCTGTGCATCGCAAAGCCGATTCCCAAACCATAAATCAACTTGGCCAGAACCAAAGGCTCAAATCCTGGCGCGACACTCGACGCAACACTCCCAACCAAATACAGCGTCGCCGCCAATATGAGCTCTTTCCTCGAGCCTAATCGATCGCCCACGCCGGCGCCGGCCGCTGCGCTCGCCGTCAACGCGCCGAATAGCGAAGCGCTCACAAACTGCCCACTCTGTATGCTGGTCAGCGCAAACCCGTCCCCTCCACTCGCCGCACTCGCGGTGATGTTCTCCAGTGCCCCCGAGGAGATTCCGATATCCCATCCGAAGAGTGCGCCCGCGAGCGCCGGGAACAAAAAGTTTCGAAGCACCGCAGCGTTGAGTTCACCGTCGTTCCCGCCTTCGTTCGACGTCGACGCCGCACGCGCGGTCGCACACCGTCGTGCATGACGCGTATGCGCGCGTAACACGCCGCGGGGCGTCGATATCGACTTTCCAACCCCTTGGATGCGCGTCGATGCGCGTGTGCCGCGTCGCCGCGGCAACGCAACGTTCGCGCTCGTGGACGCGCGCATCGAGCGATTGGTCGTGTACAGCGCGCGCGATGTCGTCGGTGAGGCGACTCGCTTGGCTAACATCGCCTCTTCTATTAGTCCTCTCTCGTGCGCGCGTGCGTGTGAAGCAAACTATGAAGTGAAGTTTGGATAAAGTCACCGCGGCGTGGCGCGGCGACGGCGAATGGTGAGATGCGAGGCGTGATTGAGAGGGACGATGAGTATTGTTGATGATTATTGATGTTATAAACTGCGCGTGCGTGGCGCTGTTGTACACGTGGCGGTACGTGGCGGCTGTCGTACGTGTATTTGTTTCACAGTGAAGTACAATTCTCGCGCTCTCACATCGGCACGTCTTCGACGTCTTCAACTTTACCGTCATATTCTGGCTCTTCCACGACTGGTTGTTGTTCGTCCGATTCCGGTAATGCCGCAGTTGGATTTGTCTCGGTGGCTGGTTCGATGAGCGCCGCGGGGTGATCGCCCGAGACTTCCACTTGCACGGTGTGCGACTTGTTCGCTGATTCGTCGCGGTCGGCGGAGACGGTCAAGACGCCGTCAGCGCACGAGGCGCGAATGCTGTGGAAATCGATGTTTCGTGGCAAGCTTTGCTGAAACACGGCACGACCGTGAGAAGTTGCGATATTGATGTGAAGCATACGGTCGGCGGCCAAGCGGCAAGTGACCTTGTCGGCGGAGACGCCAGGCACGGATCTTCGAACCAAGGTGACGTTTTCCTTTGTAGAATCTTCCTCGACGACAGAGTTCACACTGGAGACGATGATATCCATGGGAATAATCGCATGCGGATCCGCCATCTTAATGTTCAAAAGACCGTGGCGCACGGTGACGTCAATGTGCTTCACCTCGAGATCTGTCGGCAAGTTTTTAAACGTCTTGGCGAAGGTGCCAAACGTCTTCGAGTCGCCCCGAACGACCAACATATCCTCCGGTTTGTGCAAAGTCACGGTGATATCGCGTTCGCCAAAGCCCGGCACGCTCAAAGTTATCGTGCTCTCATCACCATCGTCGTCGGTTTCCATGTCTTCCTCGCCCTCCGCGATCGCCGCGCGCGCCGTCGCGTTGATGGGCACCCGAACGGCTTCCGACGTCTTCTTTAGCACCGCGATTCTCAGAATGCCATCGATGCACGACGCCTTGGGCGTGACGCTCATGTCGATGTATTTCGTCGGCAAGCCGAGCTCGGTCATCGAACGCTCGCCCGCGCTCACGCAAAGCTTGGCGTTCCCCCGGGCGTCCGTCGTCACGTGGACGTGGACGTCCTTCGCCGCCAGTCCCGGCGCGTGCGCCGAAATCAAAAATCCTCTTTTCGTCTCTTCCACCTTCGCGCGCCCGATCGCCCCTCGCATCGCGCGCATCGCGCGTCCATCTCGCACAAAATTGAAGTTCCCCTCGCCGACGTCTCGCATCACGTGCTCAAACATCGAATCGACATCGCTCGCCGCTCGCATCATCGCACCCATCGCACCCATCGTCGGCATCATCGGCCCGAGCATCTTTTCCCTTGTTCTTGTTCTCTTTGTTTTCGTCCTGCGCCGTACGTCGAGTACCGCGTGTGTTTGTTTTTTCGCGTTCGATTCCTCGCTCGCGCGCGTGTGACTTCGCGTCGAAGTCGCTGTGTTGCGTGTAGTTGTGACGCCGCGTCCTATGCGCGCGCGCCGTTTCGAGTCCTCCTCGCGTCCAACGCCCCTTGACGAGTCACGAATCATCAAAGACCCCCCTCGATTCTCGCGTAGTTTACTCGCGAACGTTCTAGAATCGTCGAGAATGTTCGCCGACGCCGCACTGCGCGAGGGCACCCCGCGCGCGACATGCGACGCGCGATCCGCGCGTTCGCGCGCGGCGCGCGCGCGATCGACGACGCGGCGTCGGCGTCGGCGTCGGCGACGGCGACGGCGACGGCGCGCGGGACGTCGCGCGGGACGCGCGCGGAATCGGGACGTCGATGGGACGCGCGCGAGCGATCGCGGGCGCGAGGGATGTCGGCGCTGGCGCAGCCGGTGAGCGCGCCGATCGAACCGGAGTTTGAGATGAAAGGCGTGACGCTTCGCGGGCGGCCGCTGTACTTGGACATGCAGGCGACGACGCCGTTGGACCCGCGAGTGCTGGACGCGATGTTGCCCTATTTCACAGAGCAATACGGGAATCCGCACTCGAGAACGCACATGTACGGCTGGGAGACGGAGGATGCCATCGAAAAGGCGAGAGGAGAATTGGCGTCGCTCATCGGGGCGAACGCGAAGGAGATTGTGTTCACGAGCGGGGCGACGGAGTCGAACAACATGTCGCTCAAGGGGGTGGCGCGCTTTTACAAGGATAAAAAGAAGCACATAATCACAACGACGACGGAGCACAAGTGCGTGTTGGACTCGTGCAGACAGCTCGAACGTGAAGGTTTCGACGTGACGTATTTGCCCGTGAAGGAAAATGGATTGGTAGACTTGAAGGAGCTTGAAGCGGCGATGCGCGACGACACCGCCATCGTCTCCGTCATGGCGGTGAACAACGAAATAGGGGTGATTCAGCCTTTGAAAGCGATCGGTGAGCTTTGCCGATCGAAGAAAATATTTTTTCACACCGATGGCGCGCAAGCAGTTGGGAAGGTACCGATGGATGTGAACGATATGAACATCGACCTGATGTCGATTAGCGGGCACAAGTTTTACGGTCCCAAGGGGATCGGCGCTTTGTACGTCCGTCGTCGTCCTCGAGTTCGGATGGAGCCTATCATCAACGGCGGCGGTCAAGAGCGAGGGTTACGCTCGGGGACGCTACCGACCCCGCTCATCGTCGGTATCGGTGAAGCTGCTCGCGTGGCGCAGAAGGAGTTGCAGCGCGACGAAGAGCACGTCAACCGCTTGGCTAAGAGATTGATAGAGGGCATCGAATCTCGCGTCGAGCACACGCAATTAAACGGTGACCGTGAAGCGCGCTACCACGGCAACGTGAACATGTCCTTTGCATACGTGGAGGGTGAATCCATGCTCATGGGACTTAAAGAAATCGCGGTGAGCAGCGGCAGCGCGTGCACGAGTGCGTCTTTAGAGCCATCCTATGTTTTGCGTGCGCTCGGTGTGAACGAAGAGATGGCGCACACGTCGGTAAGATATGGATTAGGCCGATTCACTACTGAAGCCGAGGTCGATCGCGCCATCGAAGCCACAGTGCGTCAAGTCGAAAAGCTTCGTGAGATGTCTCCGCTCTGGGAGATGGTCCAGGAAGGCATAGATTTAAAGACGATCGAGTGGAGTCAACATTAACAAGCTCGCGCGCGCGTCATTTTTCGTAGAATTCAATTAGTTCAGTTCATGTTATCATCACCACGTTTTGTTCGTAATATTCCTAAAAGTCTTGTATAAAAAGTTCGCGCTACTGGCCGAGCGCTCGGCGTCTAATATTCGTATTGTTAAACGTTCGCTTGGTAATCGACACCGTCGTTTATTACGCAGACGGTGCCGCATTCTTGTTCCCCGCATCACCCCTTCTAGCTTCATGCTTCTTCGCCTGCGCCTGGTGGAAAGCTTTTGCCATTTTCTTCTTCATCGGCATCGTCGCCTCTCGCTTGAAGCTCATGGTCGGCTTTCGCTTCCGCGCTGGGGAAGAAGTCCCCATACCAGGTTCTTGGTAACCCGGCGACGTGACGTCCAAAACAGAGCTCGACATCGCCAATTCGATTCGAATCTGCGTGGCTTTGGCGTTCTTCACCGTCACCGGCGCGTACGTCGTGCACTGATGCACCCCCAGCATCGATCTCTTCACCAGTTCCGCCGCCGCCACCGTCTTGCTCACCTGTAACCCAACACCAACCAGCGCCACGACCTCCGCGGTGCCTTCCTCCAGCGCTTTCACCGCTTGCTGGGCGCGTTCGCGCGCGTCCGAATCCGCGACCACCTCCACGTCCACCGTCTTCGCCGTCGCCTTCGTCTCTCGCTTCGCGTTCGCCATGTTCTGCGACACAAAGACGTACGAGTTTTCGTTCTCAGCCTTCTTTCGATGCGCGCGTCCTTCAAATCGAGCGTTCGCGGGAGATTCGCGAATCGAATTTCAAATTTGACTGTTTGCGAGCGGCACCAGACGAGACGTTTTCTCGCGGATATCCACGTCGCGCGCGGACGTTGACGATCGCGAGCGCGTCTAGCGACGTGCGTGAGGAGGTTTAGTCTCCGGGCGAGCGTTGACGGCGAGCGATTCACGCGTCGCGTCGTGCGGAGTGCTTTCGCGAGAATTTCGCATTTGCTGACGCGGCTCGAGATATTTCGGGTGTGGGATGTGAGACGCGCGCGCGAGAGCTAGAAATCTCCAAATGTCTAAAAACGCTAGGCTAAGGGTAACGGACGCGATGCACGGTTAATTGAAGGGATTTCTTGACGAGCGCGAAGCGCTCGCGGCGGTTGCCAGACGCGAAGGCGTCGAAGACGTCGTCGAGGTGGTCCAAGGAGAGGTGCGGAAAGATGGATAAGACGCGCTCATAGTCCAAATTCTGTGTGCGTTCGCGCAGACGTTCGAACGCGAGGGCGGGAGCGATGATGATGATATTCTTGGCCGAAGTCGTGCACATGGGCTGGTCAGCGACGCAAACGCCCTTGGAAGTGGCGGCGAGGAGGAGTTCCCGCACGTCATCGACGCTCGCGCCGGCGGCGTCATAGACCGAAACGAGATCGGACTCACCGCTCGATTGGGCGAGAATCGAGAGCGGGGGTGAATATGTCTTCCAGAATAGCGCGAAGCGTCCGCTCGAGCCGCCATCGAATGCGGCATCTGTTTTCGCTAGAGTTCGCATCGAGCGCACGACTCCGCCTTGATGTAATACGCCAAATAAACACGCCAATAGCGCGTTAATTGCGATCCAGATCGCGAACAATCGCCGCTTTCGAGAAACTAATGTACTTCTCGAGTAGTGCGCCGCCAAGACGCACATAGGAAGAATCATCGGCGTCAGAAATCGAGGCTCTTGATGCGGCGCAAGCGAAAGCGCCGCGAGAGGAAACAAAACACTCGCCCAAAGAGTTCGCACGATTAAATCTCTCGACGATGCGTCTCGTCTTCTTCGCATCAGTGCACTGAGACTGACGAGCCACAGCACGCTGAACATCAAAGGACCATTGACGAGGACGTGCAAATACCTAGGATGTAAACCGTGCCGCGCTAAGTTATCGGCGTTGACGTTATATCTGAACGAGTTCCACGGCGTGATGATCCAGTTCTTTGACGTCCAAACCCACACATTGAGCATATTCGTATCGCTAAAGTATGCCGTGTCGATCACGATGCACACCACCGCGGTGAGAATCGCCGCCATCGCACCACTCCAAACGCCGACCAACATCGTCAGTGGCGACTTTTCTCGCGCTCTCGCAACCACATACACCGCCCAAGGCGCGATGAACGCACCGCTCGTAAACCTTATAAAACTACTCACCATCCCTATCGTGCCGATAGCGACACAGCGCGAGACGGGTCCTAAATACTTGCGTTCAGTTGTCGCGACAAGCGCGCAAGCCGCTGTCGCATATGTCTCCAAAGAATTACTAAAAGGCCGAACGAGCAGCACTAAAGTCACCCAAGATGTCGCAAACAATACACCCGCTTCATTCACCGCCCCAGTCGTCGCCGATCCCACCGCCCTCGCGCACGATACCACCGCCAAGTCAACCGTAGCCGACGCCGCGCACAGCGCCAACCGCGGCGCATACGTCGTCACCCACGATACGTCTAACGCGGCGCCCGTCGCCCGCGCGATCGCGCACGCGATGAGATACGATAATCCACTACTCGCGTACGCGCCTAAGATTGATCTTGCGGGCGCGTCGGCGGTGTATTCCCACGGCAACTGCGTCTCTGTCCCGAACACGTTCGCAGCGGTGACTTCGTTGGATTGAAACCACTCATCCGGATGGACGTATCCAGGCGCGAACGCAAACGCGAGTCTCAAGAGTGCGAGACCGACAAGCGTGGCGCGCGCGAGGGTCTCACCCATCGCGCGCGCGTCTATGCAGGGACAGTTGCGTGTGCTTACGTTGCTAGTACGCGCTAAATCTATTCTACGTCTAGTCTCTGAGGTCGAAGCCGTAATCTAACCCTCTGCGCTCGTCTACGATCATTGAATTCCCTGAAATGATCTTCCCGTGCCGGTTTTTCACCCGCGCCACGTAATCATCGTAGCCGTCGGTGTACTCGACTCGGCGAATGCTAGTCCCGTATCCTGTGAGCTTGGTAAGAGACTCACACGATTTGAACACCTCACTCGGTATGGTGTGCACACCGACGTTGTCATCGATGTTAAGCTTTCGAAGCCTTTTTAATCGCCCCAGCGCGGCGGGGATGACGGTGAGTGCGCACGCGCTCGCGTCGATTTCCTCGAGTCGCTCGCAGTCGGCGAGCGCATCCAACGCGCTCGAATCGAGCGACTTATTCCTCGCAAACTTCACCGTCGTCAGCGCGATACACGTCGAAATCGTCGTAGGAATCGTCGATAACTCGCATTCACACGCACTGAGCGTCTGCAGCGCCTTTAACGATCCGATGGTCGCCGGCAGCGCGCGCAGTCGGTTGCCGTCGACGATGAGCGTCTTGAGCTTTACCAGCGCCCCGATTTCATCCGGTAGCGTCTCTATGACGTTCGCCGCGAGCACAAGACGCGTAATGTTGACGCAATTTCCAATTTCTCGCGGTATCTCGCGCAGCTTGTTGTTCGTCGCGTCGAGATTGCGAAGTTTCAGTGCGAATTCACGCTCTCTGTCGAACAACTTTTGTGGCAGCTCGCGCAAGTTCGCATCGCGCAGGGCGACGATTCCAGTGCTTTTCCACGCATTTTCTCGAGATTCTGTTTTCGATTTCGCCGCAGGCGCGCGCTTAGACGTTTGGGGAGCGCTCGCGACACAGCCCATGTCTCATAGTGAGGACGGCTGGCGCCCGCGAGGCGACGGCAAGAAAGTTTCGCATTGTAATCGCAGCTGATTACTACATCGCTAAATGGCTATGATGACAGCGTACGCGATCACTTCTTTTCCTTTTCCTTTTTCTCCTTGGACTTGGACTTGCCTTTCCACTTTTTCGGTAGCGGCGGCATCGCCTCGTCGTCATTTTTCTTGCGCGGCGTCTTCTTGCGCTTCTTCTTGTCGGGCGCGTACACTTTCGGGTCCGCACCCATAGGCATGTCAAGAGGCGCACGTCGCGGATTGTCTTCTTTGCCGTCTTTACGCTTCCGACGGCGCAAACCCTTCTCGCCGGTGTGATTCAACATCCACTCTGGCACTTCGCAGCCGCTATTCTTCATCACGTTGGCGATCGGTTTCAAGTCTCCTCTTTGCGCGTCTTCTTCGGTGAAAAACGTAATCGCAGCTCCAGGACGACCCGCGCGACCACTACGACCGATGCGATGGATGTAACTCGTGGGAGAACCAGGAAAATCAAAGTTGATGACGGTGGAGACACCGACGAAATCCATCCCGCGCGCCATTAAATCCGTCGCGATAAGAACCCACGTCTCGCCCATGCGGAATCGATCGACTTGCTCTTCGCGCTTAGAATCTGACATTTCGGCGTGAATCAGTCCGATGTGTAATCCATCGCCCGTGAGCTCTTTAGCGAGATGCTTCGCTCGCTCCTTTGACTGCGTGAAAATAATAACCGGTGGCTTGATGCCTTCGCGAATGATTTGACGTAACGCCAACAGCTTCCCCGCCTCGTGCCCACAAAATACCATACGCTGTGAAATCGTATTCGACGCGCTATTTCGCTCACCCACGGTGAGCCGAATCGGGCGCGCCATGACGCTTCGCGCGAGTTCCTCTACTTTTTCGGGCAGCGTCGCGCTGAACAACGCGCGGGTCACGTCTTTGTTGTCGCACGCCGCGACAACGGCGTCAATCTGCTCGACAAAACCCATCTCGAAGAGTTTATCCGCCTCATCCAACACGAGATAAAGCACCTTGGATAAATCAATCTTGTCGTGCTGCAACAAAATCTTGAGTCGCATCGGCGTCGCGACGACGATGTCCACCTTGCTAAAATCGTTCCCAGCCGTCGCTTTCGTCAACAGACACGACTTCAACCCACTGACTCCTCGCGAGAGAATGCGTAAGATTCGCGCCGACTGCCCCGCGAGCTCCTTGGTGGGCGCGAGCAAGAGCGCTCGCGCGCCGCCCTCTTCGTGCGTTCCGAGCTTCATGATAATCGGCAACAGAAACGCCAGAGTTTTACCGCTCCCCGTGGGCGCGATGGCGAGTAATTCGCTCCCCGAGCACAAGATCGGCACCGCTTGACGCTGAATCGGCGTCGGTTCTTTGAAATTCGCCTCGCGCATGCGCTCGAGCAGGCGCCGGCCGCACTTGTACCTCTCGTGCAGTTCCTCAAATCCTTGCAACGGCGCTGGACACGCCCCGTCCGCGCCTTGCACGCGCATCTTCAGACGTTTTCGCATCGCGTTTGCCTCGTTGTCCGCGAGCGGGGTCCACGACGTCGAGACGTCGCGCGCGTCGCGCCCAGCGTCCGAATCCGATTCGTCCGAGTCCGAGCCCGACTCGTCGTCGTCGTCGTCCGAATCCGCGCGCGCGGCGCGCGAACCCTCGTCCTCGTCGCGTTTTGCGTCCTCACCGCGTCCTTCCGCGAAGCTTCGCGCCACCGCCGCGTCCACGGGCTTGAAGTTTTTCCGGTTAAATTTCGCGCCGCCGCACAGTTCGGCGAACGCCTGCGCCTGTTTCGCCCTGCTCGACGCGCTCATGGCGCGCGTCGCGGCGCGGTGATCGAAGACGCGCGACTTCGATTCGTTCGAGCGTCGCCGCGGCGGCGGCGAGACGTCGCTTCGACGATCCGCGGCGCGATGTGGGCGACGCGGGGCGCGTCCGGCGCGTCGCCAAAAATGTGTCATTCGCGCAATACCAGCTCGCGAGGCCGCGGCTGTCGCCGCGCGCCACCGAAAACGACGCGCGCGCGCGCGAAATAAACTCCGCGAGGCGCTCGCGCGAATGCCGGCGACGTTCGCGCCGTCGAGCGGTGCGATCCCGCGCCGAACCATCGCGCGCAAACCATCGCACGTCGCCTCGAATGATGCAAAATCCATCATTCGGGCGCTTAAATCGCGTCCGAATTCGACGAAAAGTCGGGAAACGCTGGAGCACGAAAAGTTCTGACCGTCGGCGCGAAGAGCATAAAGAAACCAAGCGATACCGGGGGTTCCTGACGTCTTCCGACATCGGTACTTATCCGGCCCACGCGGTCTTAACTGAGAAGTTCCGATGGGTTTCTGTGATTTTCCGCGGGTGTGGTCGCTTGATAACACCATGATACGCACGACCCTTTAGCCGCGCACCACGGGGGATTACGACGCGAAAGTTACGGGTACTTTTGACACCATTTACGTACTGTAACACTCGAACCCCCATCATTCACAAAATGCACCCCTCCATTTATCGCTCCCCCCGCGCCGATCCGGTGATGGCGCTCGCGCCCCTCTTCGTGCGCGCGTTCGCCCCGCGCGCGCGGTCGACGCGCGACCGCGCGCCGCGCGCGCGTCGACGTCGCGCGCGGCGTCCGCGCACCGCCGCGCGCCGCTCGCGCGCGATCGGACATGTCGAACATCGCGCGCGCCGCGGCGCGCCCCGCGCCCCGAGACGCGCGCCGCGCGACGCGCGCGGCGCGCGCGGCGCCGCGCGGCGGCGGCGGCGGCGGCGAACCTCGGGCGTCGTGGTCGCCGCGCGCGTCGTCGCGCGCGCGACCGTCGCCGTTCAGCGCGCGCGCGCGCGGACGCGGACGCGGATCGAGCGCGGACGCGGTGAGCGTGGACGCGCGCGTCGCGGCGCGGACGCGACGCGACGAGGACGAGGACGGGAGGGGGCGGGTCGTCGGCGCGAGACGACGCGCCGGCGCGGGAACGTCGGCGGTGGCGCTGGAACGGCGCGCGGACGCGGCGCGGCGGATGCGACGACGGAGGATTCGCGTGGCGCCGAGCGCGGGATCGCGGGACGACGACGACGCGGGATGGGATGAGGGACCGATCGGCGGCGACGAGGACGACGCGCGCTGGGGCGGGGCGCCGACGAAGTCGCGAGAGGACGACGGGGACGATTGGTTCGGAAGCATGACTTCGATGGACGTAGACGCGTATGGGGACGTAATGATGGGCGGTAAGCGTTCGAGCGGGTCGACGGCGTCGTCCGCCGCCGATGACATCATCGACGGCGCGAACGACTGGTTCAACAACAACGACGACTGGTTCGAGCCGCAGTACAAGGAAGTGAACGCGCCGCCGGGAACGATGCTGGAAAAGGTTCAACGCATGACTCTGAACGAACCGTCGGACTTTAGCTTCAAGGATGGGGAGTATTTTGACTTGATGGGATACGTCAAGCACAAGACGGATAACGAGTTTTGCTTGGTGCTCGAGGTGGCGGAACGCGCGCGAGAACGCAAGCTCGAAAGATCCGAGAGTTTAAGCGGCACCGGGCCGCGTTTGCCCCCGATTCAACAGGTACGTTCGTAAGGCTCGATCGCAAGACTTTTCTTGGCGATGACGAAAAACGCATTGTGGAACACCGAGTCGCAAATCATGCGGACAAAACTGCGCCATCCATTTCCGTAGCCATTTCCGAGAGTTTTTGATTTACGATTCCCGCTTTTTGACGCGTTTCGAGACGACTGACGTGTTCGTAACTTTTCACATTCATTCAGGCAATCGCGGATTTAGCGCTCGAGATCGAGTTGAGCGGAGGCAAGACGTCGGCGTACTTGGCGATGCGAGAAGCCGCCGATCGGGCGCGCTTGCGCTACGAGCTTCAACAGGCTTCGTGGTGTTGGGACAAGTACTCCGAAGACTCCATGCGCGCATTGGGTGTGAGTGAAAAGGCGGAGCAGATGCTGCACCAAGGCGAGCGCATCGACGAAGCTATGGATTTCGAGCGGGAACTCATGATTGAGGACATGAACGACTCGGGCACTCGACGATTCTAAACACCGCGATGATTTCATTAAATTCTTTGTTGTACCAGCATCATTTTTCATACAATCTTCATTCATTCTCTTTTTCTATGCGCGCATACATTTCGGCGATGTTTTCCTTACCCCCGACGACCGATTCCTCGTTAAAAGTTTTCCACGACGCGACGCTCGCCGACCCTGCGTGCTCGTTGATCGAGTACACCAATCGCAGAGCGCTGCGAAGTAAATCGTTGTTACGATCAATTTCTTGCTGCACCGCGTCACTCTTCACGCGCGCGGTGAACGTCTTCACCAGCGGTTCGCAAAATGCGTCCAAGTTCGCGAGCACAGCGTCCGCCGAGTTGGGCGCGACGCCGGCGCTCAACTTGCGCAGCGCCGCGTGCGCGAGCATCTTGATGTCGTAATGATCACCAAGCCCGCTCGCGAGGGCTACGACGACGTCACGCGCATTCACTAAACCGCCACACGAGTCCAAAATGGTATTAACGCATTCAAACGCGGATTTTCGGCACTCCAAGCCATCGTCGACGGTGTGCTTGAAGGCGCCGAGATCGATGACGCGAACGAGCTCCGTCGCGATGGCTGTCTGTTCAAGCAGCTTTGGTAAAACATCGGAAAGAAGAGGCGTGATGAGCGTGCTCTCGCGATGAATCACAGCAGTGAGCGTTTTTATCACCGAAGTTCGCACGTTTACGTCCTCATCCGATATGGCGCCCATGAACTCTGGCAATCGCAACTCGCTTCGGATCTTCGTGAGCTCGCCCTTTTCGCTCGCCAACACGGCGAATTTTATCGCAGAGATGAGCGTCGCCTTTTCGAGGGGCGACGCGCTCACGGCGAATCTTTTGTGTACGTCTTGTATGAGCTTGCTCGGATTTGACGCCGCCAATCTGCCGAGGCACTCGGCGACGACGTTTCGCACGCCTTCCTCCTCCGAACTCGCGGTGCCGTACAAAATCGTCAACACTTTACTCGCCTCGTCTTCGGTCAAGTTTCCGACGACGATAACCTCGCGAAGCGCCTGAAGAAGCGAGTACTGATGCTCCATAGAATCGCTCTCGAGCTTTGACACGATGAGCGGGAGATATTTCGCACGATTTCCTACGGCGACTCGCCCGAGCGTCAACGCGGACGCGCCCTTGACTTCGTCTCCGTAGCTATCGAAAGCGGAAAACAAAATGGTTTCTAATTCTTTATCAGCCGAAAGATCGGTCAAACGACCGATTTCGCCGATGCAAAGTAGCGTGTACACAGCCTCGATTCCACTGACTCCTTGGAGTTTGGCTAGCAGCGTCGACATGGTTTGCTTTATCGCCGCCGCGGCGACGCATGCGGCGGCGACGCACTTGGCTAAACTGTGCGCCACGAACTGACTATCGACGGACTGAATGTCTTTCGTGTCGGATAAAGCCTCGAAGAGAGATTCAAAATTCACCACACCGGCAAGAATGAGATTCTTATAGAGCTCTTGAAGCGATTTCAAAGTCTGTCTCTGCACCAACGGCGACCGCGTGAGCTTGAGCGCGAGTGGCATCGTCGACTTCGCCGTCTCCTGAGTCGCCTTGGGGAAGACGCTGGCGGCGGCTACGATTGTGGTTAAAAGTCCAACAGAAAGCGTAGCAAGATGCAAGTCTTCTTCGCTCAAGAGAGTCGACGCTTCGACGACGATGGGGACGACGTCGGGATCTTGTAACGCCGCGCGATGCGATGAAATCAACGCCGTGAGCGCCGCGAGCGCACTCTCGCGTAAGGATTTATTCGCCTTGCGCAGGAAAGTCGTGAGCTCGCTCGTCATCGCAGCCGCAACGGCAGAGAGATCCATTGGCCGAGAAGATCCCGCGATCATGGCGAACGCACGCACAGCAGGTAAACGAGTCGTCTCGTTTCGCGAACGTTCGAGGAGCAATCCGAGCGCTCGCGATTGATCCTGAGTGTTGATGTGATCGTTCAGCGTGGCCAGAATTACCGCCGAAGCGTGAATCGCAGCTTCTTTGACGTCTTGGTCTTCATCACTCGCGTCGAGCTTGGTGAGAACTGCATCTAGTAATGACTTGATTTGACTTGCGTTTTCGGCGGACACCGCTCCCGTGTCTTCTCGGCGCAACACAGAAACCACAGCGGCGCACGCGCGCAACGCCTCGGTGACAAGTTTGTAATACTTGTCGGTACAGGCGGCAAAAATTTGCGGCAATAAATCTCGCACGTATGGCTCTAGGATCTCCAAGTTATTCGGCTTGCAAACACTGCAAACAAACGCGAGCGCCTCAATTCGAGCCGAACTTCCACACGCCTTGTCGCCGACGCAACGTTGGACGATGTTCATCAACGAGCTTCGAATTTCTGCGTCCGAGATGTCGGAAAGTATGCTAGGAAACACCGATGCGAGAGAGCTCAGGAGCGCGAACGCCGCAACCTGCGTCTTAGGCGACTTTGAAGCCGATTCTCGAATGATGATTCGAATGACATCCGTCGTCGTCTCTCTCAACTTGGCGCTCATCTTGGACTCTGGATCGTGTTCGCGGAATTTTGCACCCACTCGAACGATGTCGCCGATGACAGAAAACACATCCAGTTGCACGCTCGGCTCACGATCCTTCGTTCGCGCGAGAAGTTTGCTCATGACGTCGTCGTAGTGCTCCGACAGCGTCGGCTCGGACGCGACGCCGACGAGGGCGCTAAGCATTTTCGCAGCCGCGCGACGAACTTTCCAGCTCTCGTCGTCGTCATCGTTGTATTCATCGTCGTCGCTATACACATCCTCATCTTCGTCTTCGTAAGTATCCATGTCTTCCGTTTCGTCGTCGTCAAAATTTGGATCGTACGAGATGTACTTGAGCGCGCACGCAAAGCGTGCGGCTGTGCCCTCATCGCCTTGCACGTTCGCTGGACACGAAGAAACGACGTTATCGATCGCTTGAAGCGCACCCTCTATGTTCACGATCACCTCCTCGTCGTACTCGTCCGTGGAAGATTCGCAAACGCGAAGTAATAAAGGCATCACCTCGTTCACGTACTCGCCAAAGCGATAGCCGAGCGCGCGCGCGGTGGCGCCCAAGACAAACGTGTGCAAGTCACTCTTCCCTTTCTTTGCCGCAACCTTATCTTTCAACACTTCCATCACCATATTCACCGTCTGATTGAGCATGTCATCCTTCATGAACGTCGCCAAGAGCGCCAAACACTGCGCCGCGCGTTTACGCGTCCCCGACTTGCCGTGTTCCAAATGTTTCAACAACGTCTCTTGCAACTTTGCGCTGTGCTCTTCACTCAATCTCGCGTGCGGCATCTCACTGAGCACCGTCATCATGACGTGCAACACATCCACGGCCTCCGCGGCGACGTTCATCTCATCCGCCGTCGCGCCCGCGCGCGCCGCCGTCGCCACGTGCGTCGCCAACGCCGGCGCGCACGTTCCCAAAACGCCCTCTCTCGCCCCCCCCTCGAACCCACCGATCTCCCGCACGATCGTCTTCAGGCACATGCACGCCGCGTCTCGCTTCGCCGCGTCCTTTTTCTCCCCCACGCTCGCGCACAGCGCTCTCGTCGTTCGCTCCGCCGTCGTCGTCTCGCCTCTTCGCGCGATCGCCGCCGCGCACTTCATCGCCAGTCCCGCCACGTCCGCCGCCTGATCGAACACCGCCTTGAGCACCGCGTCCATCGCGCTCTCCTCCGTCTCGCGCGACGGGAACTTATCGAACGATTCTCGCGTCACCTCTCGCAGCAGGTCCGAGCACGCCATGTACCTGTAATCTGCCGCGTCGTCGTCGTCAGTCATCGCGCTCGACGCGTCGCGTCGCGCGTCGTCCCGCACCCTTATCCGGCGACTGCATCTTCGACAGCGCCTGCGCGAGCGTGCCGCGCGCGGCGGCGGACGCCATCGCGTCGCGATGTCGCGACGCGATGGCGTCGTCGTCGTCGTCGCGGGCGTGGTGCGCGTGTGCGGACGGGATTTTGTGAATGTATCGAAAAACCAATCCTCTTTTCGGCCTCGCGGCGTCCCCATTCGCGCGCGCGCATGACGCCCGCGTGCGCGTCCGTCGCGCGATCGCACGGCGCGCGGTGCACGGCGTCGATGGCGCTCGCGTCCTCCTCCGCGTCGCCGCGCGCGACGACGGCGGGGGCGGCGGTGCCGTGCGGCGGCGCGCGCCGCGCGCGAGGTCCAGCGGTGGTGGCGCGACGGGCGCCGACGGTGCGGCGAGTCGCGACGCGCGCGACGGTGGACGAGGACGCGCCGAAGTACCAATTGATCACGTTCTTTCGATTCGCCGCGATCGAGGACCCGGTGGCGGAGGTGGAGCGGCATCGCGCGCACATCGAGCGACGGGGCTGGGAACTGCGAGGACGGATATACGTCAACGAGCAAGGCATTAACGCACAGATGTCTGGACGAGGGCGAGAGGGAGAGGAGTACGCGCAATGGGTCGAGAGCGACGCGCGATTCGCTGGGATGCGGATATCGGTGTATCCGATGGATGCTCAGGCGCACCCGAGACTGGCGTTGCGATACAAACCCAACTTGGTGCAACTCGAGGGAGGGACGAATCATTTACCGTTGACCGATCGAGAGAAGCGCGCGAAGCCGTTGTCGCCGAAGGAGTGGCACGATAATCTCATCAAGGTGAACTCGGGCGCGGAAGACGCGCCTTTGCTTTTGGATGTGAGAAACGGGTACGAGTGGGACGTCGGACATTTTCGCGGCGCCGAGAGACCGGTGCAAGAGTCTTTCAGGGAAACCGTCTATACGAACGTGCAAGACGGCTTAGGACCGCTGGCAAACGTGGATAAAGAAAAGCCGATCATGATGTACTGCACAGGTGGCATCCGATGCGACGTGTATTCTACAGTATTGCGAGAGCAAGGGTACAAGAACGTGATGACGCTCGAGGGCGGCGTGCAGGCGTACTTTGATGAGTACGGCAAGCGCGATGATCAACTTTGGGATAACCATTTGTTTGTGTTCGACAGTCGACTCGCAATGGCCCCTGATGGACGTCCGAGCGCCGAGCTAGGCGAAGCAGCGGCGACTTTGCGATGTTACTGCTGTGGCGACAGTTCGGCGCCACCGCCGCACCGCAACTGCCCCAACGTCGATTGCAATAGGCTCTTCCTCGTGTGCAGTAAATGCACCGATAAGCTCGATGGATTTTGTTGCGAAGAATGCACGAAATCCGCGCACGTTCGACCGCAACTCGTCGTCCCTGGACGATATGAAAAGTATTCCAATTACGATACGCCTGAGAGTCGAGCGGCTCGCCGCGGTCCTGGTCGCTCTTTGAGAAAGGACAGACGCCGACAGCGGCGTAAACTCGAGCTCGCGGCGTATGTTCTCGAGAACATGACGAGCGCTGATGAAAGCCGGGCTCGTCTTGTGCACGCAACGGGTGGAACTTTCGCCGATCGCACGCGTAGCCTAGTCGATGCCAGTCGTGCCATTGTCGTCGAGGATGAGGATGACGACACTGAAGACGACGAGGAGTCCGATAGCGACTCTGGAGGTGAAGAAAATGAATATGGGAGGACTATAAACCCGGCGCTGAGTAGATATAGCAAGCAGCGCATCACGTTGCGCGAAGCGTACGCGTTGCTCGCCGAAGACGAGCGCACGCCGGAAAAACTCGTTGAAGCTGCGGAACGCGTCGCGGAGGAACGAAAGCGAATGAAGCGCCTCGAACACGAAGAAACGACCGCGATGATGTAGCTCAAATTGCGTACAGTTTAAATGATATTATTACCTGATAAATGAATGACGGAACAGTAAACGAATGATGTTATTGCGGTTGTGGAGACAACGACAAAGTGTGAAGTCAAAAATATTTTGAACTTGTGAACTTCTGTGAAGAGCTCTTGAATGCAATCAAGAGCTTCTCTTTATTTTATTGGTACGTAATATTCGTGGCAGTTTACACGCGTGCACGAGCGATCTTAAAAGTTCGCCAGATTCGCCGTCTGAAGCTGAACAGAAATGCTCAGCCTGCTCTTTCCGTTTTGAGACGCTCTTTGAGCGTCGCAAGCGTCGGAGTAACTTCGAAAGTTTATCACAGCGACGCCAGAACAAAGACCAGTCCAATCGTCGCGGACAATTTGGACGGAGTTGATAGCTCCGAACGGAGCAAATGTTTTGTACAGGAATAATTCATCCGCAGCGGGTGGAAGATTTTGGATACACATCGTAGCGCCACCTTGCGCCATCGAAGTCGCCGACGCGAACTTTTGATGGGATTGCATAGGAGCATCGAATTTATGCGAAGGGGACGAACCGAGCACCGCAAGCGCGGCAAAGTCGTCTCCGTCTTGCGGGCCAACACTGAGTAATTCAGTGAGACCGCTCTGGGAAGATATGCGGTTGAGATTCATACTCGAGCCGAGGACGTCGATCAACTCCCCCCCGTCGTGCGCGGAGTCGTCCGTGTTGTTCGACAGGCGCTGAGTATTCACGGGTACAACTTGCGTTGAACGTTTATTATTTTTTCCTTGCGCCTCGGCGTAGCGCACGACGAGTGGCGGCCCATTGGGGACGAGCAAGCGCCCGTTGGCGCGCGTGACCGCCGCCGTGGCTTCGGACTCGCGCAAAAATCGAATCAACGCCCCGCTCGACGTGCTCCTGTTTGCGTGGAGCAAACGGCACTCAACAATGTGCCCAAAATGCGTAAAAAATGCCTTCAGATCATCGTGCGTCCAAGAAGGGGGCAGACCTTTGACGTAGACGTTATCACTCGGCGGCGCGTTTGCCGCGCCCCCCGCGCCGTCGCTCTCGCCGTCGGTGTTCGCGAATTTCACCTCGAGCATCTTTCCCGCGTATTCCTTACCGTTGAATCGCTCGATCGCGTCCTCAGCGCGCGCCGTGCTGACAAACTTAACGAACCCAAATCCTCGACTCTTATTCGTCGACACATCGCGAATGACGCAGCACGATTGCACCTCCCCGCACGCCTCGAAGAGCCTTCGAAGCGTCAACTCGTCGACGCGTTCGGAGATGTTCTTCACGTACAAATTCGCGTGTTTCCTCGACGACGACGGCGTCGTCGCCGCGTAACCTTGACCATCAGAGTACATCATCGAACGCGTCCCGCGCGCGTGCCCCCCCCCGCCTCCGCGCTCGCGATCCTCCGAGCTCGTCGGCGACCCCCCTCGCGCCGAATCTCGCGACCGCGCGCTCGATTGCGAATCGCACGACCCCACCCCGAACCCGTACGTCGTCACCGGCCCTCCCGTCGGCGCCGGCACCGATCGCACGTCGCTCCTCGCGCGCGCGCTCGCCCGCGCGTCGCCGCCCTCGCGCGCGGGATCGCTCGTCCAGAGCCCGCGCGCGCCGCTCCAACCGCTCGGCGCCCCCTCGCATTCTTCCGTTCCGAAAACGTTCCCGCGCGTCGCGCGCGCGCGCGCGTCGTCGCGCGCGAGCGTCGCCATCGCGCGTCGTCGCGCGCTCGTCCCTCTCGCGGCGACGCCGCGCGCGCGCGCGCTCGCGTCGTCGTCGTCGCGCGCGCGTGTGCGGCGACGCGCGATGGCGCGTGACGTCGGTCGACGCCGCGAAGCGTCACTTTCGCTGAAAAGTCGCGGGGCGTCGCGGGGGGGGGCGCGATGGCGTTCGCGGGCGCTCGAATGCGAGGTCGATCGCGTCGCGGGGGGTTTATTTCGAATGGCTCGTCCGTGGGTCGTGACTCGAGATGAGAAGGGTCGGGAGCCGCCGACGATCGCGGTCGGTCGCCGCCGCGCGCGCGGCGATCGCGGCGGCGCGCGCGCGCGGCGGCGGACGCGGCAGAGCGCGACGACGGCGCGGTGACGGACGCGCGAGGGATGGGCGCGAAAGATGACGATAAGACGCGGTTCATGGCGGTGTTCAGGGAACTCGCGGATGGGTTGGTGCGGGACGAGATCGACGATCGGCAGGTGAAGATCGCGGTGGAGTGGATAAAGCGGATGATTGATTACAACGTGCCGCACGGGAAGTTGAACCGCGGACTCGCGGTCGTGGACGGCGTGCGAGCGCTGAAGGCGGCGAAGAATGAAACGGTCGACGAAGAGGAGCTGAAACGGGCGATGGTGGTTGGATGGTGCATCGAGTTTTTGCAGGCGTACTTCTTGGTTGCGGACGACATCATGGACGAGAGCGTGACGAGAAGAGGGCAGCCGTGCTGGTACAGGCAGCCGGACGTGAAGATGACGGCGATTAATGACGGTATCTTATTGGAGATGATGCTGTATAAGTGCTTGAAGAAGTACTGCAAGGGATTGGAGTGTTACGCGGATCTCGTGGAGCTGTTCCACGACGTGACGTACCAAACGGCGAGCGGGCAGTTGATTGATTTAATCACCGCCCCGATCGGGGTTGTGGATCTCAGTAAGTACACCATGGAGGCGTACATGCGCATTGTGACGTATAAGACGGCTTTCTACACCTTTTACCTTCCGGCGGCGTGCGCCATGCGATTGTGCGGCGTCAAGGATGAGGCGGCGTACGAAAAGGCGAATGAAATTTGCATCAAGCTCGGGCAGTTTTTCCAAATCCAAGACGATTATTTAGACTGCTACGGTGATCCCGAGGTCATTGGTAAGATCGGGACAGATATTCAAGACAACAAGTGCGGCTGGCTCGTCGTTCAAGCGTTGCTCAAGTGCACCGACGAACAGCGCAAAATCATCGAGGAAAACTACGGAAGAGCCGACGCAGAGTGCGAAAAGAAAATTAAGGCGCTCTACGTGGATCTCGACTTAGAGGCGACGTACAAAAAGTACGAGGAAGAGTCCTACGCCGACCTTCGATCGATCATGGAGTCGCAGAAGGTTTTGCCGGAGGGTTTGTTTGGCGCGATGTTGGCGAAAATTTACAAGCGTCAAAAGTAGGAGTCGATTTTTTATTAATATCACATTGAAGGGGAACTCAGCGCACACTAGTAATGGTCGATCGACATTGCGGATGGCGGGGTACTAAGCATGCTAGAACCACCCGGAGAAGCCTGCATCGCGACCGCGCGCTCGCGACGTTGTCCCTTATTGTTCATGTCCTCCATCGCTTCGAACAGCTCGTTGTGATATTCCACCACGGTGTCGCGCAGTTCTTCGTACGTGCGCATGAGCCCATCCATATCGCGATTGTGCTCGTCCGTCAACTTCTTCATCGCAGCCTCGAGCTCGGCGATTTCCTTTTGATTTTCCAACTCCTTTTGGCGCTGGTGACCAGCTCTCGCTGTTCTCGCGGCGAGCTCCTCCTGCGCTGCTCGCAGCGCAGCCTCCGCGGCGTCTTTCTTGAGCTTACCTTGGGACTCCATGCGAGCCATTTTTTCTTCCATGGCTTGTTTTTGACGTTGTAACTGCTCCATCTTCGCGTCCAACTTCCACGTCTCCTCCTCGGCGGTGGAGACTTCTGCTTCGAGCGCCTTGAGTTTCGCCTTTTGTTCTTCGCCTTCTTTTCTGCTCTGTTCGATCCCTTTCATGACTTCAATCGTCTCGCGCATCTCCCTTTCCATGCTTTGCAAATAGTTGAATTGCTCCTGCAACTGCGCCTCTTCCCGCTGCCTCTCCGCCGCAAGTTGCTGCTCGGCACCCTCCTGATTCGCCCTGGCCGCTTTCTCGATTTCAAACTGCTCCTTCAGCCGGTTTTCCTCCTCTATCAACGCTTGAAGCTCGTTTTCAGACGCCAAAGCGCGCGCTTCTATCTCGCTCGCCTCCAAACTCGCGGCTTCGACCTCGAGTTCAAGCTGCGCCACCTCTCGCGCCAGGGCGTCTGGGTCGTTCTCGTTCACGAACGCCTCCGCCTCCGCAATCTCCGCCTTCAATCGCTCATTCTCCGCTAATGCCTCCAAATACTTTCTTTCTTCTTCATCCTTCTCCGCCAGCGCCTCTTCGTACTCGATCAATCGCTCTTCGCGAAATTTCGCAAAGTTGATAATCGCGCTCAAATTCCTCCGCGTGCGCCCGTACTCGGGCTTAAACACATCCTTCAACGAGAAATCCTCGAGCCCCGCCCCGCGCGCTAAATCTTGCATCGCCCTTATGAACGCCAAATTCGGAATCGCCTCATCATACAGTTCCGGGTAATCCAACTTCGCGTACGCCTCCTCGTCGATCGCCCCCAGCTCCGCCATCGTCGTCCCAAAGAAAATCTCAATCAGCGTCTCATACGCCGGTCTCAGTCCATCGTGCGTCGGTTTCAGCAGATCCGTCTCGCTCAGCGGCACGTCCAGTTCGCGCAGGCACGCGAGAATCTCCGTGTTGCTCAGGATCGGGAACGAATACGTCGTCTGCGCGTGCGCCATGGCGCTTCGAGTTCAAACGTTCAAACGCGATCGTTCGTTCGTTCGTTCGCGTTTCGCGCGCGTCGTCGCGTCTCTCTCGCGTCGACGCGGACTCGCGGACTCGACGCTCGAATCGCGCGTCGCGCGTCGCGTCGTCGCGCGTCGCGGTCGCCGCGTCGTCGTGTGCGGTGCGACGGTTGGCGCGCGGGCGCCATCGGGCGACGCGCGACCGCGCGCGATGTCCGTCGAAGACGCCGACGCGCGCGCCGACGACGATGCGAACGTCGCGTCGATGGGCGACGCGAGCGCGGCGGCGACGAGGAAAACGCCGCTGAACGCGGAGCAAAAGCGCGCGCTCGTGGACCAGCTCGAATTTTACTTTGGCGACGCCAACGTCGTGACGGACGCGCATCTGCGAGGGATGATGGACTCGAACGACGATGGGTGGGTGTCGCTCGCGGAGGTGTGCGCGTTTAATCGCATGCGGGCGAAGCTGAAGAAACGTCGGTGGGAGGACGTCGCGGCGAACGCCGTTCGCGAGCTCGGGTCCAGCGTCGTCGAAGTATCCGAAGACGGCTGTAGCATAAGAAGATTGGAGCCGGTGCCGGATTTCGACGTGGAGGAGATACAGTCTAGGACGGTGGTTGTGGAGAACGCGCGGGAGTTTACGGTGGCGGCGTTGAGAGCGGAATTCGAGACGTGCGGGGAGGTGCTAAACGTGCGCGTGCGGCAGCCGGGCGGGAAGAAGTGCGACGTGGAAAAGCCGCGCGGGTTAGATTTAATCGTGGCGAATTCGAATTCGAATCGCGCGCACGCGTTGGTTGAGTTTAGTTGCATCGCCGAAGCGCAAGGGGCAGTGACGAGGTTGGACAATCCTACCGACTGGCGAAATGGTATGCGCGTGCGCGTGTTGCTCAAGCCGGGCCAGAAGAAAAAAGCGAAAAAAGTTCAGAAGGACCCCCCCGCGGCGCTCGAGGATGGCGGTGACGGAGAGAAAGCAGATGGTGAGGGCGATGAGGGTGATGGAGAGAAAGCGGAGGGCGAGGCCACAACGAAAAAGTCCAAGAAGAAGAAGAAATCCAAGCCTGATTATTCCAAATGGGCCTCCGCCGCCGCTTTCCGCGAGAACAAGATGACGATCACCAGCCTCGGCGGCGATGACGAAGCGACGGATGGTAACTCGGGAGAATCACTCGAGGACGCGCTTCCCAAAAAGTTGGTTTTGACGCCGCGAAGTCCAACCATGCCAGACGGCTCGCCAGGCTTCACACGAAAGCGAACGGTCACTCCAACGATAGACATCGCCAAAGAAGCCCACGATAATGGCGGCGGTGAATAGATTCGATGCTATAATATTCGACATAGGTTTACAAGGCGGTAAATTAACACTTAGCCGACGTTAGCGTCAGTGAGTGAAGCGCACGTGCACTGACCCGCGCTCGTCAGCATCGGTAGCCCGTTCCAATTCGCTCCTTTCGTCGCATCCGTCTTCAAATCTTTTTGAACACCCTCCCATATCTTCTTTTTCGCAACTTTATTGACGCCGTGCGGCTCGATATTCTCCGCGCCATCCCATGTGATGCGTTCGCCTGGCACGGCGCCTTCCGGAGCGCAGAGCAACTCAACATTTTCGTGCGCTGCATCGGATGCGGCTAAGAGCATACCGTTCGACTTCATCCCAGCCATATTACGTGGCTTTAAGTTCGCCACGACGATGACGAGTTTGCCTAAAACGTCGTCTTTGCTCATGTATGGCGCTAAACCAGAGCAAATGAGACGCGGTTCGTCCTCTCCGCACTCGACCATCTCAACGTATAGTTTCTCACTCTCGGGATGATTTTCTACGCTCAACACCTTACCAACCTTAAGTTCCATTCCGAGCAACTCCTCATTCGGCGTCACAGCGGACGACGCCGATGCAGTCGTCGTCGTCGACGGTTCGTCGACGCTCGTCGCTCCTGGTCCAAAATCTGTCCCGACGCTTCCGCCCACCGCCGGTACCTTGATGAATTTCCCGTCCCAGTGCGCGCTCTCTTTCATCATCCTCTCAACGTCTTCAAAATACTCCGGTTCGTCGTCTCGCATCCAGTCATCCGCCATGAGCCCCTCCCGTCCCGGCGCCTCGTACTCTTCCGCGTTCGACAAGTCAATCTCTCTCAACTTTCCGAACCATTTCACGATCTCGTGCACCTTGGGCGTCCAGTCTTCGATTTCCTCGTCCGTGATGTCGATTGCCGCCATCTTCGCCAGCTCGCGCAGGTCTGGGAGCGGCGGGAGCGGCGGGAGATCGCTCTCTGGGACCCTCTTGACGGACGCGTGAGAACCCTGGAGCGGGGTTGAGTTGGGGTCGAACGCGCGCGCGCGGGACGAACGACGCGTGGCGCGCGCGCGAAGCGGAGCAAGAAGCAGTTCTGCACGCGCTAACATCGCAGCTAGTCGACGAAGCGTCAAAGCGAGGCGCGATGTGCGGCGCGTGAGTGTTTGTTACCTGCAGGTTTAGACGACGGGACGAACGACGCGCGAGTCAACGACATTTCGCGTCGTGCGAGCGACGTGCGAGCGATTAGACCGTGGCGAGCCGATGTGTGAGCGTCATAAATCGTTCGAGAGGCGATAGGTATAATCTGAGACGGTGGTGTTATCATGGTGCGAATCACGCTGGAGCTTTTGCGGCGGCGCGCCGAACACAACGACGGCGCGCTGTTCACGCTCGAGGAAGTGGCGCTGCATCAGCAAGGCATAGAGCGGTTAGAGGTGCTTCAAGAAGCGTGTCCGAAGCTGAAAATTGTGTTGCTCCACGATAACTTGATCCCAAAGATAGGTGCGGCGTTCTGGCGCTCGCGTGGTGCGCGCTTGTTGACTGACAGCGAGACGCCACGCTCTCATAGAAAACGTGCGCAAACTCAAGGCGATGGAGTACTTGAACCTGGCGATGAATAATGTGACGACCATAGAAAACTTGGAGAAATGCGAGTCGCTGGTCAAGCTTGATCTCACCATGAATTTCATCACGCTCAAAGGGTTGCTGAAACTGGACCGACTCGCGGTCAACCATAGTTTAAGGCAGCTGTTCTTGATGGGGAATCCGTGCGCGGATTTCGAAGGATATCGCTCGTTTGTCATCGGAACGTTGCCGCAGCTCACCCACGTCGATGGCACGGACGTCACACACGTAGAGCGAATAATCGCAAGGCAGCACTTGCGGCGCATCACTGAAGATTTGGAGAAGGCCGCTGCCGCCGAGACGGCGACGACGGTCAGCGTGGACGAAATCGCGTCAATAGAACCCGACGCACGTCCGTGGTGCGCGGCGACTCGCATTCTCGATAATGAAGTCAAAATGACCACATCGTCCTCAATGAAACAGCCGCAAAATCATTTCGACGACGCCCGTGATGCATTCGATGTACTTCCAGACGACATCGCCGACGTCAAGCAGAAGAATCAAGGCGATTTCGATTTCAAGCTCACCGATTCTGAGGATGAAACTTCGATAGAACTCGAGATTAAAGTCGGTACCATCATCGACACCTCACTCATCCACGTCGATATTCATCCAAAGTTGGTGCGCGTGAAAATCAAAGGCGAGTTGTTGCAGCTGAAGCTCTCGCACGAAGTGGCCACAGACGCGAGCGTCGCCGAACGCTCAAAAGCGACGGGCAAGCTTCTGATCACAATGCCTAAACTAAACTGGCATTTGAAACCTAAATCAGTCGTAAGGGGAGACCCAAAAATCCGAGATCATCACGCAAGAGTGACCTACCACCGCGCGGAGAACGACGAACCGCCCGATGTGATTTGCTAAGCGATTCGCCGGCGCGTCATTTGGGTAAATCTCGGAGTGGCGCGCGGCGCACTCGCGGTTCGTTGAATGATCTATCCACGCCTTCGTGCGTGTGCTCAAACCTTCCTAGTGGGATGATCGTCTTGCCGTACTGTTCATTTATCAGCTCACCGGCGCCGGCGTAAAACGCTATGATGGAGACGCCCACGCCGAACAACGACGCGACGAGTTTAAGAGCAGAGCTTCCCGAATCCTTCGCCCCACCGAGCAGGAAAAACAGTGCCGCGAGGGTGAAAAACAGCGAACTTATCGCAACGTTCGTGTTCAACGACGCACAGAAGAGCACAAGAGTGAGAAATCCCCACATGAACAACATGGCTTCTTCGGCGACTTTATCGCGAGGGATGACGGCTTCATACGCCAACACTTCGTACGTCCCGTATGAAAGCCAAAATCCGCCGTACGACGCGAACGCCACGGCGCTGAAACTTTGTCCTCGAAGTGCAGAAAGGATACCCGCGAGAAGTTGGACTAAGCCACCGAATCCAAAGGCGAACCCGATGGTCACGCCCACGGCGCCGTCGTCCGAGGCGCCCACGCGAAGCTCCTTCACACTCAGCATAGCTGTCGTCAATGCGAACGCCCACAGACCGAGCGTGCCGACGTTAGCGATCGGTGGTTTCATCGTCATCGTTTGCATCCTCTCAAGAGCATCTAGGCGTTTTTCGATGTTTCTGACGTTAGCGTCCATGATGGACCTGCGAGTCTGCGTGTGAAGGAGAAGTATCGTAGTCGCAACGACGACGCTGGTTTTACAATCATCTATCTACTCTGGATCCGGGAGTTCCGCTAGCAAGCTCAAGAGCATGGATCGCTCAGATTGAAACGACTCGTCTTCGCGCGTGGTTTGGAAATCTTCGAGGTAGGTGATGAGCTTGGCTTTGTTCTTGGACAAAATCATCGCCACCGACGCGGGTTTGTCGGGATTTGCGACAAACACCTTGAAGATGTGAAACGCTTCAAACTGAATCGATTTCGATTCATCTCGCATCAAATTCATCATTAAGCACAGGTTTTCAACTTCCGCGACGTATTTCAGCATCACGGTCACGTTCGCGCTGTCGAGCAAGAGTTCGCCGAGCAGTTTGAGCGCCTGTCGGCGAGTGACGTAGTTACCCTTTTCCAAAAGATCCGTGTACGCCTTGACGAACCTCTCGTAATTCGCGTTCAAGAACTCCGCCGCCACGTCTTTATGTCTCGTCAACGCCTCTCGAAACGTCGCCATCGCATCGCTCGCGATTTCAAACGTTTCCAACTGCATGTACTCGAACATTTTCCAAAAGTTTTCCCCGTACAAAATCTTTCGCACCAGCGTCTCGTTCCTACACATATCCCTCAGCATCGCCCCGAACGTCAACGCCACGTCCGAGTTTTCGTACCCTCGCGCGATCGCCTCCAAAACCTCCGGGTTCTCGCTCAGATCCTCCACCACGACGTCGTGTCCCCGCACCGACGTGCGCACGATGCAATTAAAAACCGTCGCCGCGTCCTTCCTCGTCTCGAACGGCAGATGCGGCAGGTGCGAGACGATCTGCGCCACCAGTCCGCACGCATTCGCCTTCACCACGAGCGTCTCGCACGCTTGCTGCGCCGACGCATCGCCGCTCAGCAACAGCGCTCGCATCTCTCCAAAGTACTTGCTCACGCTCTCCACATCCTTGGCGCTCGTGCGATCGACGCGCAGGCGCTCGAGGGCGGCGTGCGACTTCGTGACGAGCTCTTCGGGCGTGCGGACCTTTTTGCCGAACATCGCGACGCGCGCGCGACGCGCGAAGCTCTGTGCGGGCGACGCGTGTCCTCGGCACCCGCAGGCGCGTCACAATCAGCCGCGGTACCATGCGACCGAGTCTGTTGACGTCCGATCGCGCCCAACACAGCGCCGCGCGCCTATCCCGCGCCCGCGACGCCGTCGCGCGCCAGCGCGCGGCGTTCCAGAGGTTTCAAACGACGCGCGGAAGCGATGGATTCGCATCGACGTCGTCGCGCGAATCGCCCGCGTGTAGCGCCGTGCGCGAATCCACGCGCACGCGCGCGACGCCGAAAGACACCAACGTGTTCATCGAATCGTTCTTCGACCTCGCGGACACCGTCGCTGGCGGACGCGAAGGCCCCGGGTTCTCCAAGCTCGCCGAGCGCATCGGCGACGACGTCTACGTCCAAGTCAACGCGTGGCGACTCTACACGCGCGACATGAAATTCCACGACGGCTTGGCCAAGGTATTCGCGGTGAAAATCGCACAAAACAGCAATAAAATCGACGACGCGGTGATCGACGAAGTCTTAGGCGTCGTTCGCGTGCCTTTGGGGGGCGGGAAATCCGACGTCCCGCTCGGCGATTTGTGCCCGTCGCCGAGCGTGAACAATTTGAAGAACATCTTGCGCGATTACGTGGACGATCGTCTGTGATGCCGACGCGCATTTTCCGACGGCTTCATCCGTCCGTCCGCGCGTTCGTTCGTTCGAGCGCGCGCTCTTTAGTTATCATCAATAGACAGCCAACCTGCAGCTAATCCGCCGACCGCCCCCGCGCTCTATCTGATCCACTTCCCGAGTCCCTTTTTTCTGAGTCACGAACCGTCGACGCGAAACCCCGAAATTTTTTCGGGCATCCGCGCGCGTCGGCGTCGATCATCTTCGTCTCGCGCGCGCGCGTCTCGAGCGCCATTCGTCGACGATCGTCGCGAACGCCGACGCGCGAATTTTCTCCGCTCGCACCGCACCCGCACACACGCCAAGCATGCACGCCGCGAGCGCGCACGTCCACGCCGGCGCGGTCGCGCGCACCCCGTCCGCGGCGGCGGCGCGCCGAACGCCCGCGCGCCGCACCGCCGCGACGCGCGCGGTCAAGGCGCCGACGCTCGACATCAACACGAAGATTTTTGAAAAAGAAATCGTCGACGTCGCGGGCGAGCAAGAGTACATCGTGCGCGGCGGGCGACACTTGTTCGCGAAGCTGCCCGAAGCGCTGAAAGGGATCAAGACGATCGGGGTCATCGGATGGGGCTCGCAAGCGCCCGCGCAAGGGCAAAACTTCCGCGATTCGCTCGTCGAGGCGGGGATGACGGATGTGAAGGTGTGCGTGGGGTTGCGACCGGATTCAACGTCGAACGCGGAGGCGCGAGCTGTTGGATTTAACGAGGCGGACGGGACGCTCGGGGAGACGTTCGACATCATCGCGAAGAGCGACTTGGTGATGCTGTTGATCTCCGATGCGGCGCAAGCGAAGATGTACCCGCGCATTTTGGCGGCGATGAAGCCGGGCTCGACGCTCGGGTTGTCTCACGGATTCTTGCTCGGGGTGATGAACTCTGAGGGGGCGAAGTTTCGCGACGACATCAACGTCGTGCTCGTCGCGCCGAAGGGTATGGGTCCGTCTGTTCGTCGATTGTATGAACAAGGTAAGACGACGAACGGGGCGGGCATTAACGCTTCTTTCGCTGTGCACCAAGATGCGACCGGTACCGCCACGGAAATCGCCCTCGGCTGGTCCATTGCCGTCGGCTCTCCGTTCACGTTCGCGACTACGCTCGAGATGGAATACCGCTCCGACATCTACGGTGAGCGCGGTATCTTGCTCGGTGGCGTCCACGGTATCGTAGAGTCTTTGTTCCGCCGATACACTCGCGCAGGCATGTCCGATGAAGATGCCTTCAAGAACACCGTCGAGTGCATCACCGGTCCGGTCACGAAGATCATCTCCACCAAGGGCATCAAGGCAGTGTACGAAGCCGTCGAGGACAAGAAGACCTTCATGGAAGCCTTCTCCGCGGCTTACAAGCCGTGCAAGGACATCCACTACGAATGCTACGAAGAAGTGCAATCCACGAACGAAATCCGATCCGTCATCATGGCTGGCGATCGCTTCGACCGCTTCCCGATGGGTAAGATCGACGAGACGTACATGTGGAAGGTTGGCGCCGGCGTTCGCGCCAAGCGCGTCGAGAGCGAAATCCCGCTCAACCCGTTCACCGCCGGTGTGTACTGCGCGTGCATGATGTCTCAAATCGACACCCTCCGCGAAAAGGGTCACTCCTACTCCGAAGTGTGCAACGAGTCTGTCATCGAAGCCGTTGACTCTCTCAACCCGTACATGCACGCTCGCGGCGTCGCCTTCATGGTTGACAACTGCTCTTTCACCGCCCGTCTCGGCGCGCGTAAGTGGGCCCCGCGTTACGACTACATTCTCGACCAGCAAGCGTACACCGCGTACGACAAGAACGCCGGCATCGATTCCGAGGTTGAGTCCAAGTTTATGAACAACCCGGCGCACATCGCCATCGCCAAGTGCTGCGAGCTCCGCCCGTCCGTGGACATCTCCGTCTCTACCGAAGGTTCCGACGGTGTCGGTGGCGCGCGCATGGAAAACAAGATGGGTTAAACATCTTTCCCGTCTCTTATCGTTGCGATCGTAGGGTGACTTCTAGAGTCCTGGATTAATCTCATTTATCAACTGTCTGATATCCAAAGCCGCCTCGCCGCGCCGCCGCGCCCGCAGACCTCGACGCCCGCGAGCGGCCATGAGCGACGCCGAGCGTCGCGCGGACGAAAGAGACGCGTTGAAAGCCATCCTCGGCGTCGACGCCGTCGAATACACCTCCGCGTCGACGATGCGCGTGCGCATAAAAGACGAAGCGTTTTGGTGCGACGCGTCGTTGCGAACGCCCGACGACTACCCGAGCTCGAGCGCGCTGGACGTGCACGCGGTCGTGAGCGACGCGTTGAATCGTGAGCACGAAGCGGCGATCGTCGCGCGCGCGAGAGAGGTGGCGCGCGCGAGCGTGGGCGAGGAAAGCGCGTACGCCGTCGTCGCCGAGTTGGAGCAAAGTTTCAAGGAAGTCTTGGCGGAGGCGCGGGCGGCACGCGAGAGCGCGCGGACGACGACGACGGTCGAGGAGGACTATCACGCCGTCGTGCGCATCGATCACATGAACGATTCGGTTGGATATGTGAAATTGCTCAAGAAATGGTGCGAAGGGGAAGGCTTGGGCGCGCGCGCGCTTCACAAGCCGGCGACGGCGTCGGGTCGGATCGAGGGCGTGTTCGTCGCGTTATCCGGCCCGAATGACGGCATCAAATCGTTTTTGCAACGACTGCGCACCGAGCTCGTGGACGTGGATTCGAAGGGCGTCCGGTGTCGCGAACGCAAAGCGACGACTTTGTGTCACCGCAAGCGCAGCACGGTGAAACCTGGCGAGCGCGCCGTGGAATCGTTCCATGGATTCGAGTTGATTCCGTACGACACGGAGGGACAGCTCGAGGACGCGCTCGCGAAGCTCAACCTCTTGCACGTCGGCGACGGCGCGAGCCGATTCGCTTAGAAGATATAGCCAACGTAGTAATACATCGCCGGCGACGGATGTCGATCCGGACGACGTCGTCATCGCCGTCGCGTCGCGCGCCCGCGCGACCGTCGCGCCCCGTGTCTCTCACCTCACATCGTTCAAACCTAAATCCTTCCACGTCTCGTCTTCGTTTCCTCCCGTCCCGCCGTCCTCTGTCGCGAAAACCGAACCGTCGTCGTCGTCGTCTCGTCAGTCGTTCGCCTCGAACGCGCGCGCGTCGTCCGCGCGCCTCGTCCGCCCCACTCCACGCACCGTTCCCCTCCTCCGCGTCGTCCACCGGCGCCGCCATCTCCGCGTTCAACCGCACCGCTGCGCGCGCCGTCGTCCATCGTTCGCCTCGTCAGTCGCCGTCGCCTTTTTCCGCGTCGCCGTCGTCTCGCGTTTTTCACGCGCGCCCGCGCGTTTCGTCCCCGGTCCCGACGCACCGTCGTCCGGCAGCGCGTCGTTCGCCCACGCGTCGTCGACGACGTCGATCGCGCGCCAGTCCGCGCGCACCGCGCCGTCCTCCATCGTCGTCGTCTGTCGCGCGTGCGACGCGATTCGTTGCGACGCCGCGCGCGTGTTTTGAAAAACGCGCGAAACATACCACCGAGGGCGGACCCGAGATAGCACTATAACGGATCCGAATACCACTAAAGCGGCCCCGAACCGGAAAAATTTATATATCGCCCCTTTAGAGAGTACCTACACACATGACGAGTCATGAACCGTGGATATATACGTATTTTACACCGAACCACTTAAAGCGGACCCAAAAAATGCGGTCGGTCGGTCGGTCGGTCGGTCGGTCGGTCGGTCGGTCGGTCGGTCGGTCGGTCGGTCGGTCGCCGCGTGGGGGCCTCGCGCGCGATGATTATCGTCGCGTCTGGATAACGCGTCATCGCGCGACGACGCGTTATCCAGACGCGCGATGACGATGGCTCGCGACGGTGACGACGCGCGAGCGCTCATCTACGGCCTGCGACCGTTCGCGCCGAGCGCGGCGCTGCGACGACGACGCGATGGGGGGGCGGGACTCGACGCGACGACGCGCGGCGGCCGCGCGCCGGGCGCGCGCGCGCGAGGGACGAACGCGGCGCCGTTCGCGGCGAGCGCGAGCGAAAGCGACGCGGCGGGGATGAAATTCGCGAAGGATGTGTTCGCGGGGACGTGCGGCGGGGTCACGGTGACGCTGCTGGGGCACCCGTTCGACACGGTGAAGGTTTTGTTGCAGACGCAGAGCAGTAAGAATCCGGTGTACTCGGGGGCGGTGGACGCGGCGAGCAAGGTGATCAAGGCGGAGGGCGTGGGAGGATTGTATCGTGGGGTGACGTCGCCGCTCGCGGGACAGATGTTCTTCCGGGCGACGCTGTTTTTTGCGTACGCGCGCGCGAAGGAATTCGTGGGGGTGTCTCCGGAGGACCCGCTGAGTTACGCGAAGGCGGGCGCGATGGCGTGGTTGGCGGGGACGTTCTTTGAGTCTCCGATCGATTTGTACAAATCGCAGTGGCAATGTCAACTCGTCAAGGCGAAGGCTGATCCCACGTACAAGTCGCCGTACGGAAGCGTGGTGGACGTCGTCAAGGAGTCGTGGAAGTACAACGGCGTTCGCGGGCCGTACCAGGCGTTTCACGCGACGATGGCGCGGAACTTGCCCGCCGGCGCGGTGTACTTTGGGGTGTTTGAAAACGTGAAGAACTCGTTCGCGAAGACGAACGAGGATGGAAAAGCGACGAACGCGCAAATTATTTTATCCGGAGGCATCGGTGGTTTCTTTTACTGGTCGTTGTTCTATCCCATCGACGTCATCAAGAGCGCCTTGATGACGGACGCCGTGAACCCGGCCAAGCGCAAATTTACCGGATTCTTCGATGCCGCGGGCAAGCTGTACGCCTCGGGCGGCGTCAAGGCTTTTTACAGAGGCCTTGTCCCGTGTCTCTTGCGCGCGTCTCCCGCCAACGCGGGTATGCTCTTCACGGTGGACTACATTCGGCGCATCATAGATTGATTTGTTTAGGAGATTTTAAGTCAGTACTATCACCGACACATCGCTCAACGGATTCTAGTGTCTAATCGGCGTTACAATTCTAATTTCTTCGCGGCGACGACCACACCGTCGGCGTCGGCGTACACGTAGCTCCCCGGCTCGAAATCGACGCCGGCGAAACTCACCCGCGCGTCTCGACGTCCCGGATCCCGCTTACTACTCTTCAACGGGTGCGTCCCTATCGCCTTCACGCCGACATCAAATCTCGCGATATCTTCGCTATCACGCACGCACCCATTCACGATGATACCACTCCATCCATTCGTCGCCGCCATCTCCGCCAAGTTGTCTCCCAACAGCGCGCAGCGCGTCGACGCGCCGCCGTCGACGACGAGCACTCGCCCCCTCCCCGGCTCTTCGAGCGCCGCTCGGACGAGAGGATTATTTTCGTAGCACGACACGGTCGTCACCTCACCGTGAAACCGTCGTCGACCGCCGAAATCCTTGAAATAATTCGGCGTCGCCACGCGCACCGCGCGCGCCGTCGTCGCGTCGTCCACGTTTTCTGGATGATGCGCGTCGCACGCGTCCGCCGTGCCGAACCTCGACGCGTTCGCGGGCGGTGACGGCGTCGCGGGCGTCGCGTGCGTCGTCGTCGAACGCGCGGCCGAGCGCGCGACCTCGAGCGCGAGTCGACGCGCGCGCGACATCGCGCGCGCCGCTGTGGGGACCGGTCGGGCGCGTCCCCAAACCACGGCGCGTCCCGACGCGCGCGCGACGGCGTCGACGCGTCGACGACGGATCGACGCGCGTGAGACGATAGCGTGCGAACGCTCGATCGTCTCGCGCGCGATCGACGCGCGCGATGGAGCGATGCGCGGAGGAACAAGCGATGGAAATCGAGGCGCTGGAGAGCATCCTCATGGGTGACATGCGTAAACTTCCCGACGATTCCGGGGACGGGATCGCCTCGATCGCGAACTGCGCGCAATACCAGATTGAAATCAGCGCGTACGGTGATAACGATAGCGTGCCCGAGGACGAGGACGAGGACGACGCGGTGTTGGGATTGGTGTTCGCGCACTCGGAGACGTACCCGGACGAGCCGCCGAGCCTGAAGTGTCGCAGCGTGCGAGGCCTGCGCGAGCACGAGTTGGCGGATATCAGCGCGAAAGTGATGAAACAGGCGAGTGAGAGCGTGGGGGCGCCGATGATTTTTGACTTGGTGCAGACGTGTAAGGAGTGGATGCGTCGGCGCGTCGGCGCGAGCGACGTCGTCGACGAGGAAACCGAGGAGCAGCTCAAGGCTCGACTCGAGGCCGAGGCCGAGGAGCGCTTGCGTCAAATGCGTCTCGTGGGCACGCCCGTGACACCAGAGAACTTCAAGGCGTGGCAGGCGGCATACATGGCGGAGATGGGCGAATCTCTCGTGCCCGCCGAGTCGCGCGTCGACGGCAGGCTCACCGGTCGGCGATACTTTGAGACGCGTTCGGCGAAGGAATTACAGGATGATCTCGACGCCCAGGACGAGGACGGGGACTCCATCGACGGCAACGACGATGATGATGATGACTTCAGTTCTTCCGACCGATCAGACTCCGATCGCGATGATTAATCGTTCGCGTAAAGCGCGCATAGCCTAGGATAGTTGTAGAGCTCGGATAGCACGAAGTCGAATAGGAAACGTCACACCGCCGCGCTGGCGCGCGCGGCGCCCCGTCGGGGCCGACACAGCGACGCGCGATGGACAATCCTTACGCTGACCTCAGCGCCGCGAACGATGAGGAATCAGCCGGCCTCGTCCGCGCGAACGACGAAAACGCGTGCGACTCGAGCTCGAACGATGAAAACGCGTCACCGCTCGTTCAGTTAGACGCCACGGAACACTCGGTCGACGCCAGGCTGCCGCGAGCGGACGTGCGGACGATTGCGCTGAACACGTGGCTTTACATGGCGACGCCGATGTCCATGCCGGCCACGGTCGCCGTCGCGGGCGCGAGATGGTCGATGGTTTTTTTCACATACAGCGCGGGGTCCACGTACTGGACCGGACGCGTGCTGGGAAAGGCGTTTTTAGCCGATCCGACGTGCACTACGTACGCGAAGATGACGTCTAAGGCGGCGTCGCGGGTGCTGATTCGTCGGGGCGTAGACGAGAGCAAAGTGGGGAAGTGGGAGCCGCGCATCGAGTTTGCGGTCCTCGTGTTGCAGTTTGTCACGTATTATCTCGATGCAACCGTCCAGATAGTGTACATAACGCAGTACTTTGGCCAGACGTTCACAAATGTGAAGATGTGTAGCGCGACCTGGGCGTTGTTCGTGGGCGTGATGTCGTTACCCGTGGTGCAGATTCCCACGATTCACGACTCTGGGCGCGTCGTAGCGCTACCGTGCGTCGCGGTTGTCGTCGCTCTCGCGGTGTTTTTCGGTGAGATCCTGTCCACAAGACCGTGGGAGAAGTGTGACCCAGGACCAACGTACGGTCGCGTCGTGACGAGCGCGAGCGTGTTCAATTCGCTTGGGAACTTTGCGTATGGATTTGGTGGACACGGCTTGTATCCCGAGGAGTTGCGCGAGATGAAACATCCCGAAGATTGGCCGAAGGTGCTGAACATCACGTACGGCACGATGGTTCCAATATATTTGCTCGTGATGTACTGGGGTTACAAAGCATACGGTGATTTCGCGAAGGGAAATATTAACTTGAACTTTCCGCACAATGGCGCAAACATTGTCTCCATGCTGATGCAAAGCGTTCAGTGTTATTATGGCGTCTTCTTCACCTCCATTACGCTCATGATGCGAATTGAGACGTATTTGGGAGTTGACCCAACACGAGGCTGGAGCGTCGTCACGCGATACGGCGTCTCACCGGCGGTATTTCGCCTTGTGTTTCGAACATTCTTTCTCGCCACCGAAGTCATAGTCGCCGCGATTTTCCTTGCGGTATCTGGAGACGTCATTCTCGACATCCAATCGCTCGCAGGAGCGGTTGGTATGACGGCTATGACGTTTTTCCTTCCTTCGTTGATTCATTACGGGTTCAACATGACTGAAAGGTCGTCAAATCTCGAACGGTTCTGGGTCGTGGTGAACTTCACGATGGGCGTCGCGATCATGTTTTCGGGCTTGTACGGGTCGCTGTCGAGCCTTTTCGCGAACAAGCTCGTGGACCAGTGCCCGGTGGAGTACGTTTACGCCCCGCACGACCCGAGAGATCCGTGTTACGTCAGTGGCATTCACTACTGAGCTCCCTATGTTGTACAAAAATGTATTGTCTAACTTCACTTGGAGCCGCGAGCGCGCGCAAATGTCCGCACTCGGTGCGTTCGTCCCGCGCATCTCCTCGGCGCGATTTGCGCGACGCGCCCTGACTCCCCATGCGCGCGTGATGTCCGCGAACGCGTCGAAGAGCGAGGACGAAGTCATCCTTGTCACCGGGGCGACCGGTCGCGTTGGTAAAGAAGTCGTCGCACGGTTATCGGCGATACCCGGATTCAGAGTACGCGCGGCGACGCGGGATAAATCGGCATACGCCGAGGCGCTCGGCGCGCACGAAACCGTGGTTTTTGACCTGGAAGATAAATCGACTTGGCCAGGCGCGATACGAGGCGCGACGAGATTGTTCTCGAGCACGCAGGACAAGCACATCAGCCAGCACATGGAGTTTGTGAAGTGGTTGGGAAACACTCCAGAGGTACGAGATAGCTTAAAGCACATTGTACGGGTGAGTTGTTTCGGAGCTGATACGAATACAAACTCGTACGATGCGTCTATTCACGTATCGAGACAGAACGCCGGAATACCGCTCATGCTGCAGCATTATTGGTGGTCCGAGGAATGCTTTATCGAAGCCGGTTTCAAGGAAAAGTTGACTTCTGTTCGAGGTAACTTTTACATGAATCATTTACTGAAGAACGAGCTCGAAAGTATAAAGACAAAGGGAATGTTCACGTCGCCTTTGGGAGACTGCAAGAATAGTTTTGTAGCGTGCAACGACATGGCGGAGGCAGCGGTGAGATGCTTCGTCGAGGGACCTGAAAGACACGGGGATAAATTCTATGACATCTGCGGTGCGCAAAGTACGAGTATGGCTGAAGTGGCTGAGATTTTAACGAAAGCTTTAGCCACCGACGAAGCGAAAAATGTGTGCCCGGAAGCCCACGGGAAGCGCATCACGTATGTGCCACAAGACATCGAGCAGTTCGAGCAAGACTTTGGTAGTACGCGAGCAGAATTTTTCGAGTACCTTCGAAATGGATTCTATTCTCGGTGTTCGCCAGACTTTTATAACATCACCGGTAAACGGCCGATGACGTATTTTGAATATTTGACGACAAAAGGCGCCGCAGGCGATACCGGTCTGACGGAATTATTTTCTTCGCAGGGCGCGTTGTTCACCAAAGGTGTCGATCAGTTCAAAGATCTCAAGGATGTCAAGAAGTGAACACTCTAAATCAGATGTATTAAAAACAGGTGTGTGTTGTCTCTGCTATGGCTCGACCAGAAGCCTTCAACGCTACATCACTCTTCGTCTTCCGTCGCCTCTAGAACAACCTTCGCGGACGCCGCGTAGTGAAGTTTCGCCGCCGCGATGCACTTCATAAGCGTATCTTCCGTCGCCTCGACTTCACCGCCTGGCTTAAAAACTCCCCGAAGTAACCCGTCCTCCGTCAACACCACGCTCACCTCGCACTCGCTCAGCGCTTCCTCCTCCCGCGTCGGATCCACCAACAAATGTTCTCGATAAAGCGCCGTCGTCAGGCACACCGGCATCGTCTGCACGTCCAAACGCGTCCCCTTTCGCACGCCATCGCCGTTCATCGCCGTTCCATCACCCTCCAGCGCCACCTTCCCTCGCGTCACCGCGACCTCCGGCAACACGCAGTCCCGCAGCGCCGCCATCACCGCCGTCACCGCGCAATCCGCCGCCCCTCCGTCATCGCACAGCACTATCACATCCACTCTCACCCGCCACGCGAACGTGCCTCGTTCGACGCACAGCTGCTTCAAATCCTTCCCCAGCACCGCCGCGTTCGCCACCGCGCTCGCGCACGCCGCCGCCGCCGCCTCCCTTCGCCCCCGCGTCCGTCCGTCTCGCGCGTCCTCGCTCGCCTGCGGCGCGTGATCCACCGCTATCTCTAAAAACCCCTCCTCCGGCCGCGTCGCGTCCGGCGTCGCGATCGTCGCCGTGACGCCCGCGCACGCCGTCGTCGCGCCGTGTTTCGCGAGCGCGCTCCCCAGCGCGCCGCTCGCGACGCCCGTCGCGCACGTTCGCGCCCGCGCGCGCCCGAGCGGTCTTCCGTCCCCTCTCGCGCCGCTCGCCAGCGTCTTTTCGCACGCCTCGCGCGGGTACAACCGCGCGTACGCCGCGGATTCCATCGTCCGAGACGTCCGAGGTGTGGGGGAACGACGCGCGCGCCTCGCGCCCGTCGCGCCGCATCGCGACGCGCGCGCGCGCGATCTCGCGTCTCGATCGTCTCGGACGATGTTCGCGAACGACGCCGCGGGCGCCGATCGGCGCGGGACGCCCGCGAGGCGCGGGCGAGACGAGGACGCGCGCGCGCTCGCGACGCCGCGCGCGGACGCGCGGGCGCGGCGCGGCGATTTCGCGTCGCCGGTGACGGCGGGGCGAACGCGCGAGCGCGACGACGGACGCGCGATCGGGACGATGGAGGAAAGGGCGGGGATCGGGTCGGCGACGCGCGACGGCGCGCGCGGCGCGGGCGAGCGGGCGAGCGAGGCGAGGGGGGCGCCAAAGTTTTCGTCGTTGCTCTTCGCGTCGCCGGGGGCGAATCGAGAGACGACGCCGAGCGGAGGGTTGTGTCGCACGGAGAGCCTCGCGGGAGGTGGATCGACGCCGAGGACGAGCGGGGGGTCGAACAGGTACTTTGGCGGCGGTGGACCGGCGAGCGCGAACCGAGGGAAACTGGAGGAGCGCGCGACGCCGGCGCCGGCGCCCGTCATCGGAGGGGTGTCGAGCCGAGGAACGCCGCTGTTCGCGCGCACGGAGACGGGTGGGGATGATCACACGCCCGGATTCTTGCGAAGGGCGATCGAGAAGACGCACGCGGAGAACGCGGCGGGGATCGACGCGCGAGGAGGCGAGGAGGCGTTGAACTCGTGGTTGGGAGCGCGCGGGGCGAAAGCGATCGACGCGCGCGGCGCGCCGTCGACGACGAACGCGGCGTTCACGACAGCGGCGGTGTTGAGCGATTCAGAGGCGGAGCATTGGGTCACCGTGTACGGGTTTTCAAAGGATGAAAAGGCTGTCGTTTTGCGCGAGTTTCAACGCGACGGCGACATCGTCAACTTTGGCGCGTTCAACGACAGTGGGATCTCAGTGAACTGGTTGCACGTCAGATTTGCTACGAAAGAAAGCGCCCGTCGCGCGTTGCGTAGAAACGGTCAAAACATTAGCGGAATCATGGTCGGCGTGAAGGAGCTCGACGCCAAGTCCAGAGCGGACGTCGGCGCGGGCGGATCTGGCGAAGGCAGACTATCGCGAAACGCGTCCGTGCGGCGCGTGGCGCCGATGCGCGACGGTATTTCTCTTCAACCGCGCCAGCGCACGACTTGGGACAAGGTGGTTCAGTTTATTTTCGGCGCGTGAGCTCGAGTTTGGACGAGCGACGTCGAAGGGAGCGATGAAATAAAAATCAACACGTAGTTTACACAATATCGTCCAGATTCAAGTGTCCCGTCGTCATAAGCTTATCAATCGCTAGTTGGGCGGTGACGACCGAGGGCATCATCATCACGCCACCGTACATTAATCGTTTCAACTCTCTCGCCGTCACGCGTTCATGCGTCATGTTAAACTCCTCCGCGTCGCGCTCACCCTCGTTGCACTCCTCACCATCGATGTTCAAGAACGGAAAGCACCTATTCCGACACCACTTCGTCTCCAACAGCCCCGGATTATCGTCGTCTAGCAGACTCATCAGCGTACCTCCGCGCAACCTCGACTCTTGCTGCAGTTCCTCGCGCGCCACCTCGTCCAAGCTCTCGTGTTTCCCCGGTTCAAAGCACCCGCTCGGCAGCACGACGCACTCCGAATTACTCCCTTGCGCGTACTCTCGTATGATGGTAAACTCCGGCTCTCCGCTCACCGTGCGTTCGCGACTGTGAAACGGCGCCACGCACACGAACCGAAACTCGCTTCTCGGGTGTCCCACGACGTCGTACGCGAACGACCGCGTCGTCCCGTCCTCGTCCGCGAACTCGATCTCTCGATCGTACACCGTGAGATACCTCGAGTGCACCACGTCTTCGCGCGCGATCGTTCCCGCGCGCACGCTCGCCGCGCGCGTCCCCGTCCCGCCGTCGTCGCTCGCGCGCGTCTCCGTCCCGCCGTCGTCGCCGCGTCCCATCGCGCGCGCGCGCGCGCTCGGCGCCGTCGCCGCGCGTCGCGCGCGCGTCACCGCCGCCGCGCTCGATCGCTCGATCGCCGTTCGAGCGCGCGCGCACCGCGCGAGCATGGGTTTGGCGGACGCGACGTCGGACGCGACGTCGTCGGACGCGACGGGACGGCGCGGAAGGTTTTCCGCGGGACGGACGACGCCACTCGCGCGCGCGACGACGACGCGCGCGAACGACGCGAGCGAAACGGAGCGCGGAACGCGACGCGCGCGATGCTGCGCGCGGTGCGTCGAGCCGCGCGGTCGGCGGCGTCGCGCGCGAACGCGGAGGCGCTGACGACGCGAGCGATGGCGATCGCGCGCGGCGAAGACGCGACGCGAACGGTGACGGTGGCGCGGACGGTGACGCGCGCGCACGCGACGACGGCGCCGACGATTCCGTCTAAACCGAGCCAGCCGGTGCAGACGAAACGGCCGGGGAAGCTGCCGAGCGACGCGGCGCACACGGCGAAGTGGCTGGATTCGAGCGCGAAGCCGAGCCCGATGGAGTACAGCGCGAGCGCGGAACCGGTGGGGGTGCCGGGAGATAAGGTGAGCTGTGATTCCCCGGGGGCGTGTAAGGATCGGTTTGGTGACGCCACGGGGGGGCTGGGGGCGCCGAATACGTACTATAAGTTGAACGATACCTCGCCCGAGTCGCCGGCGAAGTGCAAGTATTGCGGGCTGCGCTTCTACTCGCTCGGCGGACATCACTGACGCGGCGACGCGGCGGTACTTTTGGTCGGTACTTTTGTAACAAAAGAACAGAATGTAGTCAATGTCGTCGTATCGATCGTGTCATCGCGTCAATGTCGTCGTATCGATCGTGTCATCGCGTTCCGCGCGCGTGTCTCTCGGCTTTGATGATCTCGTCTACGACCCCCGGGTCGGCCAACGCGGAGACGTCGCCGAAATCGTCGACGTCGCCGGCGGCGATTTTCTTCAAAATTCTTCGCATGATCTTTCCGCTTCGAGTCTTCGGCAAATCTTTCACGATGACGACGCGTTCTGGCGCCGCGAAGGGGCCGATTTCCATGCGAACGTTCGTGATGAGTTCTCGTTGATGGATTTCGAGCGACGACCGTTTCTCGATGCTTCGAGACGGATCTAAGATGACGTAAGCGACGATGGATTCGCCCTTGACTTCGTGCGCGATTGAAACCACGGCGGCTTCGATGCAACTCGAGTGCTGCACTAATGCAGACTCAACCTCGGCGGTCCCGATGCGATGACCACTGACGTTCATGACGTCGTCCAAGCGACCCGTGATGAAGAGGTATCCATCGGAATCGCGTCGCGCGCCATCGCCCGAGAAGTAGTAACCACCCTCGTACACCTTGAAGTAAGAATTTTCGTACCGCTCGTGCGCGCCGTGAACGTCGAGAAACATCCCCGGCCATGGTTCTTTGATGCACAAGCATCCTTCGCCCTCGCCTTGAATTTCAGTTCCATCTTTCGGATCAAGCAGCACGGGAACGATTCCAAAAAACGGAAAAGTCGCGCTCGAAGCCTTCAAGGGTGTCGCACCGGGTAACGGTGTGATGATATGACCGCCCGTTTCTGTCTGCCACCACGTGTCACAAATCGGGAGTTTATCGTCGCCGACGACGCTGTGGTACCACAGCCACGTCTCGCTCGAAATCGGCTCGCCGACAGTTCCAAGGATTCGCAAAGAAGCGCGCGAACTTCGCTTGACAGGATCCTCACCGTAACCTTGCAACGTGCGCAACGCCGTCGGCGAAGTGTAGAAGACAGTAACGTCGTATTTGTCCACAGTTTGCCACCACACACCTGCATCTGGATACGTAGGCACGCCTTCGAAGAGCACAGTCGCGCATCCATTCAACAGCGGTCCGTACAAGCCGTATGAATGCCCCGTGATCCATCCTAGGTCGGCGGTGCAGAACAAAACGTCCTCTCCGGCATGTAGATCGAAGACGAACTTGCTGGTGGCGTACACGTACGTCTGATAACCGCCGACGCTGTGTACGACGCCTTTGGGTTTACCAGTCGAACCAGACGTGTAGAGAATGAACGCCGTGTCGCAACTGTCCAGAAATTCAATAGGTGCTGGCTTTCCATCCGTCCTAAACTCGGCGACACTCTCGTTCCACCACAAATCCCGATCCGAATGAAAAGGTACGTCTTCGACGTGCGGAACGCCTTCGATCTCAATGTCAGCGTTATGCTTCACGACAACTTTGTTTACGCAAAACCCATCGCTCTTGCAAATCTCCATTGCTTCGTCCACGATTTTCTTCAGCGGAATGATCTTTTCGGCGCGACGGGACGCGCTCGCGGTGATGACCATTTTGGCTTTGCAATCGTGAACGCGCTGCGCGAGAGATTTCGCGCTGTACCCGGCAAACACAACGCTGTGCACTGCGCCGATTCGCGAGCACGCGAGCATGGCGATCGGTAACGCTGGAATCATCGGCAAGTACATGACCACGCGATCGCCCTTCTGCACGCCGTGCGCTATCAAAAATTTTGCGAAAGTCTCCACCTCGACGAGCAACTCACGGAACGTAAATTCCGTGCAATTAATCTCATCATTCGCTTCGAAAATCAAGGCTCGTTTGTCACCCATACCATTTTCAATTTGTTTTTCGAGGCAGTTGTACGCCATGTTCGTCCTCGCGCCCTCGAACCATTTCACGTGAACGGGCCCCCGAGACGGGTCAAAGTTGTGCGTCGACGCGCTCGAGTCCAAATTTTCAAAGTACAGTTCGCCCGCGATCTCGGTCCAGAACTGATCACGCTCGTGAATTGAGCGATGATACATGCTCCGGTACTGTTCGATCGTGCGCACGTGCGCGCGCGATGCGAGCTCGATCGGTGGAAAGAACACATCTGACGCCTCCTCCACTTCTCTGAGGCGGTGCGCGTTGTTCTGTATGTCAATGGAACTACTGCGCGAATTCGGCGAGCCTGGTGGATCCGATGTAGCGGTTATGGCGACTGATTTACGACGTGATCGAGAGTTTCGCTTCGGGGCGAAGTGCGTTGGCACGTGGCGCGAAGTTGCCGAGCGCATGCCGAGTTGTGACGTGCTTCGTCTCGGGATCGCAAACGCAATCGACAGGACGGCGTGTCATTGAAACAATGTCGACAAGTTTGTGACGTCGACGCGCATGTTCGGAGCTGGCTGCGCGGACGGAGAGCTGTTCGCATCGTCGGGTTTACGCTTCGCGTCGTCGGTCGACTCGTCTTGTTTCGGCTTTGCATCCTCCTTTGACTCGGCGACGATCGGCGCTACGATCGGCACGTAGCTGCTCGCGCTTTTCACGATTGACGAAAGCCATTCTTGATCTGGTTGCTTCATCGATGACGATGACGATGACATAGATGACATAGACGATGATGGTCTTCGCTTTGAAGCGGGCGGTTTTCGGATCGGTTTCTTCGGCGGCGTTTTCGGCGTGTCAATCTCGCTCGCCACTTCTTCATTCAGAGCAACTTGCGCGAGGGACATGTCGTGGATGACAGACTGCGGTACGCCAGTGTAATTTTCCAACGTAGGCGGAGCCGCGAGCATGGTTTTCAAGTTTTCAAGCTCTTCGATACCAGTCTGCAAATCAGGACGAGTCAACCAGAAGAATTTTTCTTGACGTGCGACGCCCACACCGAGTACAAGAGCAAAAGCCCGCTGCGAACGGTCGTTCGGTAATGGATACTTGATCACGGGCATTCCTAACGCGCGCGCGTTTTCTATTGCATCAGTATCACCAGATCGCGTCGCGCGACAGAACACTTCAGCTCGGTGTCTCGTGATACGTTGCACGATCTGTTCTGATCGTGGACGCTGACGCGAGTACATGAGTACCAAGTCATCATTCGCTGGCGTAAGCCAAAACTCGAGTGCACTTTGCGTGAAACGCGTAGATACATCGTGTTTAAGTGTACACGGTCCCGATAATCGTCCCGACCTTCCGTAGCATGGTAAAAGAATTCCGCATCGTACAGCGGCGATGGGCTCGTCGAGCGCTTTGGCGACGCTCTGAATATCGTCAATTGTCAGAACGATTTCCCGACTCGTCGTGACCATTTTATACTTCGTACTAGTATTGCTCGTCTCGTCATTTCGCTTCTGTAAGTGCTTCACCTTGATGCTCATTCCGATACTCGTCATGCTCGAAGCCTCGACGCGCTTGAGTTCGGCTTCGGACGCCCCGGCAAATTCTGCGTGCTGATCACGACATCCCGCGAAGTGCGCGATTATCGGGACGTTTTCTGCCGTGGAAGTAGACGCTAAAGATTCGTCGTCCATGTCACTGTCGTCGATACGAAGCATTCCAATGTCGATCAAGTCATCAGGAATCGAAAAGTTGGCATTCAGCCCGACGCTTACGCCGCACTCGTAACAGCATCCAAGAGAAGGGGTCAAGCATTCTCCGCTATCGACTGGACAACATCGACAGAGCGTACGAATCACACTCGCCTCGGCCGCGCTCGCGTTCGCGCTAAAGCTCCGAATGAAGTGAATCTTGACTTTGTTCTTGTGCGCCGTTTCTAGAATCGCCGCAGCTTCGTCGTGGGTCATCTCCAACGCCTCGTCCGCCAAAACGACACAGTGCTTGTTGTCCTTATCGCCTCGATAACTCTTCAAAGCTAAGATGGCGTACCTCAACGCCGATCCAACGAATCCCGCGTTGTGCGAACCTGGCTCTCTCAATTTTCGCACGTCGCGCTCCAACGCCGACCACCACGCGTCGTTAAACTCCGTCGTCATCGAACGCACCGCGCATCCTCTCGACTTCCCGCGGCCTACGCTCCCATCTATGATTATCGCACCGCACGCGCGCGCGCGCTCACCGCGGCAAATCGCCTTCGCCGTCGAAACGAAACGATCCTCCGCGGCGTTTGTCTCTACATCTTCCACCGCCTCTCCCGCAGCCGTGCGCGCGAACACGAACGCCACCGCGGGTTCGCGCGCGACGTCCTCGACGAACATATTTTTCTATACCGATACGCTCGCCGACGCGCGACGTCGCTCGAGCGACACCGCTGGGGCGTCGCGCTCTGCATTTCGTGCGAGCGTTTTTTTTCGCCTCGTGACCTGAACCTTCAACCTTCAGTGCGCGACTCTCGCGCGATGTTTCGCGCGGTCGCGCGCGCCTGCGCCCGGGCGCGATCGCGCGCGGACGCGCAAACGTGCGGTCGAACGCGCGCGCGCGACGAGTCGGCGGTGTGGACGTCGGTGCGCGCGACGACGCCGAGGTGTTGGCTCGGGACAAAGGTTGAACTCGCCGAAGACGACGGGACGAGCGCGAGCGCGAGAGAGGACAGCGCGAGAGAGCAGACGCTGCGCCGACGGCACGTGGCGAGCATGCGACGCGCGCTTCGCGCGAATGATTTTGAGGGCGTGCGGAGAGAGTTTGAGGCGCTCGCGGCGTCGACGACGAAACCGGGACGCGCGGCGTGGAACGTAAACGTGCTCGCGGCGGCGCGAGCGCGAGAGCCCGAGGCGGCGCTGTCGATCGTCGAGTCAATGCTCGCGGATAATATCGGACCGGATGTGAGCACGCACACGGCGGTGATGCAGGCTTACGTGCGCGCGGGACGATACGGGGACGCGTTTAACTGGTTGAAGATGCACCTGTACGGCGTACCGAAGGACGTTGAACAAGGCTTTGATGGCGAAGATAACGTAGAAATGGACACGAGGTATGATCTATCACATGTGATTGGGGACATGATCGATGGCGATGAGGAACACGTGTCGAAGACGCGCGTGAATAGCATGATGTTTACAACCGTGATGAACGGCGCGGCAAAGGCGGGCGACCGAGCAACGGTGCAAGAAATCGAGACGATGATGTTTGAGTTCGATGTGGCACCTTTAGCAGATACGTTACACTGTTTGCTCAAGCTCGAGCGCGTCGCGGGGACGAGTGCATCGGTGGAATCTGTGTGGGATCGTTCCAAGCTCAAAGCGCGCGCGTTGAAAGCACATCAAGAACGCGTCGTCGCTCACGCGTTTCTGGGTCGCCAAAGAACGCAGCGCGCCGCCGAATCGCGTGCGCTCGCAGTGAAAGCATTAGAAGATCTGTACGATCGCGTGGGTCGGAAGCGCTCGGACGAAGACTTTGCGAAGCTGGAGAAGAACAATCATTCAGGGTCGAGATATGCTCGCTGGACCGGCGAACGTGGTTTAGAAGAGTACCGAAACAACTTGGTGAGCGACGACGATATCAAGAAAGTCGGAACGAAGGAAGTTTTAATAGCCACGAACGCCGTGATGCTCGCGCATGCTGCGGTCGGTGACACGGACACAGTCAATACATGGTTTGTTCGAATGGAAGAGGATTTGGGCATCAACGCAGACGTGCGAACGTTCAACGCAGTACTACGCGCCGAATACATGCGAGATAAGATAAAGCTCGGTGTCGTGGATCATGAGCAAGCAATGATGCGATTTCAAGAAGTGATGCTTGCGATGGAAGATCGAGAAGTCGAGCCGACGACGTACACGTTTTCGACACTTCTCTTGGCGCACGCAGAACAAAGCCACTTACCCGGTGTCGCAGAGGTTTTGAAGCTCATGCAAGAGCGAGGACTCGCGCTTGATACTACGATGTACAATATTTTATTGGGTGCTTGCGCGCGAGCGGGTGATTTAGACGCTGCGCTCAACGCGCGGGCAAGCATGGTCAAGTCTGGCATTGCCGCCGGCCCAGACACGTTCGTGCCGCTCTTCGCCGCGTGCACGAAACAGGCGGAGGAACTGGACTTGGACGGTGATATGTTTGAATTAGATGAAGAAGTCGTTGGACCTCTGTTAGATCGCACACGAGCGACTTTAGATAGCGTGGAGTTGGATATGCTCTCAAGCAACGTCGAGCACAACACGCAGTCGTTCACGGCTTTGGTCAAAGCCAGAGGGGCTTTGGGTCAGCCAGACGCCGTGTTCGACATGATCAGCGAATTGCCAGAAAACATCGAACTCGACGAAGTCGCCATCGGCCTGAGTGTTTTGGCGGTTGCGAAGCGTGAACCAACCAAGGCTATTGCGCTCGCCGATTCCCTCATGGACGAGTCGATGGTGCTGGATCCGTGGCTTCTCAACTGCATCATCACCGCTTACTCTCATCTCGGTCAAATCAAAGCAGCTACCGAGCGCGTGCAAGACTTCATCAAGCGAGGCGGTGTGCCGACTGTCGCAACGTACAACGCGCTCTTCCGATGCGCCGCCCAGAGCGGCAGCTTTGCCGAATACGCCCCGCTCGTCATGAACGAGATGTCATCGCGCGATCTCAAACCGGACAAGTACACTCGCAAATTTATCGCTGCTGTCACCGCCGGTTCATCCGTCCTCGATCGCGAGACGGCGGAAGCGCTTCTCAAAAAGTGTCCCGGCGGCGACAAGTTCTTCGTCGCCGAAGACGCCGCCGGACAGGACGACTTCGATTTCCTCGCCGACGCCGGCTTCGACGACGACGACGACGACGACGACGACGATCTATTATTGTAATCTCCTTCTGCACACATCCCACGCAGTTCGCGCGTCCACCGCTCTTCGCTCTTCGCTCATCGCTCAAAGCGTCTCGACTCGCGCCGAGCGCGAGCGCGCGCCAACGAAAAACCCGAACCGCTTTTTCCCCACTCGCGCGCGCTGCCCTCGCGATGCCCTCGACCGCGTCCGACGCGCGCGAGCGCCGCGCGCGCGCGAGCGCGATGTCCAGCGCATCGTCTCCGAAGCGCCGAAGCACGCTCACGCTGCCGAGGCGCGACGCCGTGACGCGAAACACGAACAAGCTGCAATTGCCCGGTTGGGTCTCCATGCCGAACTCTGCGCTCGCGTCCTGCCTCGCGGTGCTCGCGACGAACCCGATGGACCGCGCGAAAACGATCATGCAACTCCCGGGCGTCGGCGCGTCGTGGGGCAAGAACATGCGGGAGGTGACGATGAATATGGTGAAGAAGGAAGGCGCGCTGCGCGGGCTGTACAGAGGTTTACCCGTGGCGATGGTGCGAGAGTCGTCGAAGAATGTGTTTCGAATTGGGCTGTTCTTACCGGTGCTGAAGGTGATACACACGGATGATGATAACCCAGCACCGGCGTGGAAACGGTTCATGGCGGGATGTCTGAGCGGGGGGATCGGGGCGGTGTCGAGTAATCCGTTTGATTTGATCAAGACGCGGATGCAAGTGCCGGCGGCGATGTGCGAATACGAAAATGGAATGGTGGCGTTGAAGAAGATTTGCGCCAAGGAGGGGTGGAAGACGTTATATAAAGGTGTGGGCGCGAGTGTTATGAGGGACATGCTCGGCTCGAGCGTGAATTTGACCGTGCAGTCCATCGCAAGCGAGGCGCTCGTGAGGAATATGATTTTATCGCCGGGTTCGCCCGTGCTCGGCGCGCTGAGCGGCGTTTTAAGCGCGGCGGCGTCGGTGGCGGTGATGCAGCCGATCGACACGTCGCGAGCGTACGTGTATCTCAAGCCGCACATACACAAAGATACTATTAGAGCATTTAGGTACATAGTTTTGAGGGAAGGGCCGTTGGCGTTGTACAAAGGCTCGCGCGCACACTTTTTCCGCACCGCGCCGCACTATGCGGCAATGTTTGCGCTACTGGAGATGATCACCGGCGGTGAACGGAAGGTTTTACTGTCAAGGAACAAGAATGTACTGGAGAACGTGCATATGTTCGACGCTCTGTCCAAGGACAAAAGAATCCGACTGGCGAGCATGGTCCAAATGAAACACTTTAAAGCGGGTGAGCAAATCATCGGCGCCGGCGACGAAACGCCTGGGGAGATGTACATCATGACTCGTGGATGCGTCAAGATTGACCAAGCGAATAAAAAGGGGAAGAAGGGGAAGAATACGGAAGATCAAGGGAGCGACGTCATCCATAGTGGCGGTTACTTTGGCGAATCCTACATGTTCTCCTCTGAGGCGAGCAATGAGACGGTCACGGCCGTCAACGACGTGACGTTGATGGCTGTGCCACGAGAAGCCTACGAAACGTGTCGCAAGGGCGAATTTGCTTCTGCTACTCTCTTCGACGAAGGGTTCGATGACCCTTCGAAGGAAATCGGTATGGCTTGGCGTCGGCTTCGCTACGAACGCACGTTGGCAAAGATCCCTGTTTTCGCCGACCTCGGCTCCTACGAGCGTGCCATGGTAGTTAAACAAGCCAAACGGTTCAGTTTTAAGCCCGGTGAGAAAATCATACGCCAAGGTGAAGTTGCGGACAAGTTTTACGTCATCCTTAAGGGTTCAGCCGTTTCCACTAAATCCGACGGCGACGTCGACCACGTCGCCCCGGGATCAAAAATCCCTCCCGACCGCATCATGCGCAACTTTAGCCAGGGTCAATACTTTGGCGAGCTCGCGCTGCTTACTGGCCAGCCTCGCTTAGCAACCATCGTGGCGAACGACTCCTTGGAAGTTCTCGCCATCGATCGCGACGTCTTGAAATCGTTGCGCGAAACATTGCCGACGCTTGAAGACGAGATCATTCGCAATCTTCGCAGATTCGACCACATGGATTCATTTACCACAATGTCTATAGCGTAGTTACTCTTGTTATTTTAGCTTTTCATTCACGCGACGCCCGTCATCACCGGCCAAAATCGCGTCTTCGTCGCCGCTGGCGCGAACCCTCCGCCGCCGCTGGGAGCGCCGCACTCGTCGTCGCGCGTGCGCCATGGACTCCAAGTGGTTCACGCGCGATGTCGCGGAGCTGAGGACCTGGCGAATCATCGGCGCGTGCGCGTGGTCCACGCTCGCTATTTTCGTCGCCGTACGTCGCGCTCGCGTCGATTTGATTTCGATTTCGCCAACGTCCGCATTTGATTCTCGACGAAGGCGACGACTGACGGAGCGCCATCGCGACGCGCGCGCACAGGCATACGCATACTTCACGTGTGTACACATTCTTGGTGGTGACTTCCCGCACTGGTCGCGCGTGGCCGTGGCGTTGACGTACGCGGCGACGCAACTGCCAGCGAGCGCGGCGACGGCGATGTGCGCGAGAGCGAGCACGGCTGATTTCGTGCCGAACGGCGAAAGGGACGCGTGTGGAATCGTGCGAGGGGAGAGAATCGGTGAACGGTTCGCAACGGCGATGATGCGGGATGGGATGACGATCGGGGCGTTGGGCGGCGCGTTTGCATGCTCGGGGAGTTTGGCGTGCTCGCTCGCAGCGAGGACGACGCCGACGCGGGGCTTGGTGGGGATGATGACGGTGAACGCGTCCGACGCTACGTTCGCAGCGCAATTTGGCTGTGTGTTGGGGGTGATGACAGTGGTGAACTTTTGGTTCAACGATGGTTTGGTGGTGAAGTTTTCATCGGTGCAGCGACCGCGCGGGTTGCGGTTGAAACGCGCATTTGCGCCGTGCGCTCTAAGTGGATTGAAGCGTTCCCTTTATGCGTGCGTGGTGCATATTTTGGTGGTAATTGCGAGTCGATTCCTCGTCCAGCTCAGCGCGAAATCGTCTCGAGGTTTGTTCTTGGGGTCGATGTCGTGTTGGGGCGCTGGGGCGCTCGCGAGCGCTTCGTGGGCGCTCGCAATTTTCTGCGCCGAGATCGTGCACACCGAGCGCTATGAGTTCAGACCGCAAAGTTTGACGCAAGGTCCGAAAGTTGCGAGCGAACCTCTGATGGCGGCTTTGCATTATTTCGAAGTTCCGTTCGTGCAGCACTTGGCGTTTGCAGACTTGTGCAACGTCGCCGAGAGCGGTGGACGCGGACGGCGCCAGCTCATCTACGGCGATACCCCCGATGCGGCGTGGTCTGTGGTGATATCGATCGCTCTCGCGCCGTTGGCATCGATTTCGCGTTCGGTGAACAAGGCGATGGACCGCACTATGTTGGCGGCGTTGCGAGACACGGATGCGGATGCGGCGCAAAGGATTAGTGAAAAGTACGCGCAAATGAATACGCCAAAGCCCAAATTTCGACACGAGAGCGCGCAGACGCAACAAGCGTGGAATGCGTTGCGTCAAAGCGAGGTGCTCTCGACCGATGTTGCGGCGCGTGAGTTGTGCACGGTGGTCAAGGCGTACGGGCAATTGGCGATTTGGGGCGCGCGCGCTTCGTCTTCGCTCGCCGTCGCCGCGAAAAAGGAAGATGTTCGCGGAAACGCGCGTTCGATCAATCCGTCGCTCAGTGCGATTGTGCGAACGTTACTTACGGCACAATTAGCATGTCGGACGATCATCGAGCAAGGTTCTCCTCCCGTGCGCGCCTCCAGTGGGTTCACCTCTAGCGATTTGGCGTCGACGTCAAAGGCGAATTCCATCGTCGCGAAGCGAAACGAGATCATCAACAACGTCTTGTACGTTTTAGGAATCACCGCCACCAATAGAAATGATGCAAACGGTGCTGTGACGCCGGCTTTCACGCCCGCAGTGGAGACTGCGAAGAGAATATCGGACACCGTGGAGATCGCTTTGGGCGCGCTCGTCGTCGAGTACGGCGACGACGTCAAAGTCATGCTTCGCGAATCCGAACAATTCGGGCCGCCAGAGTTCGGCACACCGAACGAGCTGTTTGATGCCTTAGAAACAATCGCCACCGACTTGGCGTGACGGATGACGTCGTCGATAGAAGTTAAATTTGTAACAGCGAGCGCGTCGAGAGCTCTACCTACGACCCACACCGCACCTCGCGACGCGACGCTCTCGGCGCCGCCGAGCGCTCGCTTTCGAGCGTCGACGGTTTTAACTGCGCACGTCGCGACCACGTTTCGTTCCGCGCGATGTTTCGCGCGTCTGTGGCGCTCGGCGCGCGTCGTCTCTCGAATGGGTACCTTTTCGCGTGCCCGCGCGCCGCCGGCGCGCGCGCGCGACGACGATACCGCCCGAGCGGCGCGACGTGTCGACTCGACGTAGAATGTCGTCCGTCGTCGTACGACGAAGAATTGCGAGAGAAGACGGCGCACGCGCGCGCGCACTTTGACGGCGTGGCGACGCTGCCGAGCCGCACGGAGACGTTCGAGAGCGCGCGAGAGGAGTTTCGCATGCGCGCCGAATTCAAGGTGTGGCACGACGGCGATAGGAGTTACTTCGCCATGTGTGATTCCGATCGACCGAAGGACCCGGTGGAGGTGGTGGACTTTCCGATGGCGAGCGCGCGCATTCGCGAACTCATGCCAGAGTTGCTGCGCGAGGTGACGGCGACGGAGACGCTGCGAAGAAAGCTGTTTCAAGCGAATTTCCTCACCACGACGACCGGAGATGCGGTGGTGAGTTTGTTGTACCACAGACAGTTGGATGAAGATTGGGAACGCGAGGCGGAGGCGATGCGGGCGCGGTTGGGGATCGACGTCATCGGTCGCGCGAGGAAGCAAAAACTTGTCCTCGCCAAGGATTTCGTGACCGAGAAGGTGTTGATCGATGGGAAGGAATTTAGTTACAAGCAGTTGGAGGGGTCGTTCACGCAACCGAACGCTGGAATTGCGGCGCAAATGCTCGCGTGGGCTCGCTCGGCGGCGGTGAGCGATTCACCAGACGTCGTCGCGGCGGCGACGCCGCGAGACGCGAATCGAGATTTTCTCGAGCTCTATTGCGGCAACGGACATTTCACGATCGCGCTCGCGCCCTTGTTTCGCAAATGTTTGGCGACTGAAATATCGAAATCGTCCGTCGCCGCCGCGCACGTGAACATGGCCGCGAACGGAATCGACAACGTCGTCACCGCGAGACTATCGGCGGAGGAGCTGTGCGACGCCCTCGACGGCGGACGCGAGTACACGCGCCTGAAGGATATAGATCTCACGACGTACGATTTGAGCACCGTGCTCGTCGATCCGCCGCGCGCCGGCATGGGCGACGAAGTGAGCAAATTCTGCGCGCGCTTCGACAGGATCATTTACATCTCGTGCAATCCGGAAACTTTGGCGCGAGACTGTAAAATTCTCGGCGAGACGCACGAAATCAAACGATTCGCCGTCTTCGACCAGTTCCCTTACACCCCGCACTTAGAGTCGGGCGCGCTCTTGGTGAAGCGCGCGTGATGCGCGGCGAAACGTCCCGGCGGTGATCTCATTGTACAAATAAATATTCTACAACTAGTGATGATACGGTTCGCCGCGTAAAATCGTGTGCGCTCGATACAACGCCTCCGTCACCACCAACCTCGCCACTTGATGATTCAGCACCATCTTCGACAACCGCAGGCTCTCGTTCGCTCGATCGATCACGTCTTTCCCGTGTCCGAACGGCCCACCCAAAACGAACACCCCTCGCTCGTAGCCCTCGTCCCCGATCCTCGCCACCAATTCCGCCACCTCCTCGCTCGACGCGTCCCGCCCGCGCTCGTCCAGCAGCACGACGTAATCCCGCGCCGTGATCGCCCGCATCACCCGCTCGCCCTCGTGAACCTTCTGCAGCTCGGTATCCTTGACGTTCTTCGGGTTTTGTTTCACCGTCTTCTCCTCGAACGGCGCGTAGCGCGCGCACCGCCGCGCGTACTCGTCGACCGCGTCGTCGACTTTCGCGCCGCCGCCCTTGCCGACGACGACGACGACGAGCGGGACCGCGCGCGTGGACCGCGCGGTCGAGGACGCGGACGACGCCGCGCGCGCGGACGCGGCGATGCGTCGACCGCGTCGCGCGCACGCGCCGGACGCGCGCAGGAGCGCCGTCGTCGCCATGCGTCGCGCTCTGCGCGCGGCGTCGAGCGACACCGCGAGGTCGCCGCGCCGCGCGCGCGCCGACGCCGCCCCGGCGCGACCGGGCGTCCGAGCTCGTTTTTTTTCGTCGATCCGCGCGCGACGCGACGCGACGCGATCGCGCCGTCGCGTCGACGCGCGTCGCGGTCGCGCGCGTCGTCTCGATCGTCGATTCGTTTCGCGTTCGCGATTCGAACGCCGTGCGATCGATCGCGACCGCGACCGCGACGCGCGACACACGACGACGACGACGACGGACCGACGCGCGACGACGACGGTGATGCGAGCGAAACGAACGCCGTCGCCGACGGCGCGCGACGGCGCGGACGTCGCGCCGACGGGGAATAAAAAACCGAAAAAGGCGACGACGACGACGACGGTCGAGCGGAGCGACGCGGCGCGACGGGACGCGCCGCGAGACGCGCGCGCGTTCACGGCGATCGCGTGGAACGTCGCGGGATTGCGCTCGTTTCACGAGAAATCGCTCGATCGGTTGCGAGGGGTGATCGCGGGAGAGGCGCCGGACGTGGTGATTTTGCAAGAGCACAAGCTGCAGGAGACGCACTGCGCGGCGTTTACGGAGCGGTTGAGGCGGGACTTTCCGATGTATAAGACGGTGCAGTTCGCGGTGAGCGTGGCGAAGAAGGGGTACAGTGGAGTGGTGGTGATGTGTAAGGCGGCGCGGAATGGGACGAGTGGGTCGACGCAGGGCACGTTGGACGCGATGTTCGGCGGCGGGGCGAAGGACGAGGAGGCGACGTACGACGGGCCAAAGTTGTTGGAGATTCGCGAAGGGTTGGGCGCGCGAGGATACACGGACGAGGGACGGACGATGACGCTGGAGTTTGAGGGGTTTTACCTCGTCACCGCGTACGTGCCGAACAGTGGACAAGATCTGAAGCGTTTGGATTATCGAATCGGCGAGTGGGAGCGCGACATGCGCGCGCATCTCAAAGAACTCGACGCGAAGAAACCGGTGGTGTACATGGGCGATTTGAACGTCGCGCATCTGGATTCTGATATTTGGAACGTCGGTGCGTCGCATATTAAGAAGAGCGCGGGGACGACGCCTCAAGAGCGCGAGGCTTTCGGGGTCATGCTCGAGGAGAACGACTTGCGCGACGCGTTTCGACATTTCCACGGCGACGCCGTCGGTTGGTTTTCTTATTGGAGCGTTCGCGCGGGGAATCGCCCGTTCAACAAAGGTCTTCGACTCGATTACACCTTGGCGTCGAAAAGAGTCTTCGACGGCGGCGCTGATGGCGTCGAAGTTGTGGACGCGTTCATTCTCGACAAGGTCCTTGGGTCTGACCACGCGCCAGTCGGCGTGACGCTCGCGCTCCGATGATTTCTCGCCGCGAGAAAAAATTGGGGGTTAGGCCGCTGCAATTAAAATACAAATTTTATGCTATGGGTCGCCGACGATCTTTTGCCGTTTCGCCGGCGTCGTCGACGTCGAACGTTTTTGCCGCGTTTTCTGCCATCGCAGCCGTTGTCGTTGGTAAGTCAAGTTCTCGATGACTTCGCTCGACAGTCCGTAATCGTCGTCTTCCGCGTCTTCCGCGACGTGTCGCGGCGCCGTTTCTAATCTCTTTTCTTTTTTCCTCCTGATCCTTGTTTCAGCGGCACGCTTGGCCGGGTCCAACATGCGTCCGTACAAATCTCTTCGGCCCTTCGCGGTATCTCTGATTTGCGCGCTGAACGCTTTGTATTCCTTACTCGCGGACTCTTTACTTTCAATGTAATCGAGGCGTGCCTCGACTTGACGATAACGAGCCTCGGTGGGCTTTCCCGGATAGAGCACAACCATGATAATGTAATGCACGCGCAACCATACGATTTCTTCTTTTGAAGGACGTCTAATTTCTCCAACCTTCAACGGTGCTTTTTCATCCTTCTTTTTGAAAAGGGTATCCGGCCACCATTGTCGTTCGTCGTCGAAAACGTGCTGAATCGTCGCCTCATCAACCGGGTTGCATGCAAACATCTCAGCCGCCTTGTCCACTTCCAAATCGTCGTCTTCTATACCCGTGAGTTCGCTGCGAATATCGCTGATGTCAGTATGCGTGATACCCAAGCCTTTGATACCAGTCAACATCGTCGCCAGCATGACCCAGGCGCGTTTATTCGTTGGTTGTACCTCGACGCACGTCGCGATCGACTCGAGCATAATTCGTCTCATCTGCTCAACGTTTGCTTTTTCTTTTTCTCCAGCTAGTAGCTTCCACAGCATCATCAACGATGTGTTCGACGTCGGATCGATTCGCAGCACAGCCTTGCACGCGTTGGTTACTTCTAGTCGAAAGGCGTCCGAGTCCAAAGTTGAGCCTTTCGGATGTCGCGTCTGCATGGCGTTCATCAAGAGTTCCGCGTACGCTGCGTTTACGTCCGCATCGTTGGGGTTCTTCATCAAGCACTTTGTCAGTACTTCTCTCGTTCTCAGAAAGCTGCCTTGAAAAGCTTCAACCTGCGCCAACGCCACCGCGCACGCGGCATCGCCTTCATCTAAACGAATCGCCTCTTGCAACGCCGCCTTGGCCTCACCGCCTAATTTCACCGCCTCGACGTCATCCACGGGTTTGTGATGTTTACTCCCCGGCCGCCACACGAGTGGTAGCACCCTATCTCCATCGTCCGATAACCCTGAAAACCTAATCGCGCGCATCCTTCGCACCCAACGTAAATGCCGCAGCAGCGCCGTCGTCTTCGCCAACGGGAATTTCGTATCGTCTCGCACGGGATTTTTCGGCGATTTTTTCCGTCGCTCTCGGAGCACGGCAATCGCGCCTTCGATATCATCATCGTCAACTAAAAGTCTCGCCGCGCGTTCCATCGTATCCGCGTCGCTCCGCGCGCTTCCCACCGCGCTCAGCGTCTTGACGCGCTCCCGCACGCGCGCTTCGTCCATCCTCGTCGACGCCGCGACGCGATACTCGCTCGATCCCGCCATCGCTTCCTCGCTGATCAGCGTCTCCAGCGCGCAGTACAGCACCTCACGATCGATCCAAGACCGCTTATCCGAAACGCCAGCCGCTCCTCGCGCTCGGTCTCGCGTCTCCGCCTCGCGCGCGCCGGCGCCGCTCAGCGTCCCCATCGTCGCCCTGAGCATAGTCACCGCGCACAGCGCCGCCCGCGCGCGGTCGCCTCTTCCGCACGCATCGCGAAGCAACGCAATGAGGCTTCGCGCGACGTTCGACGCGCTTCCGCACCGCGACACGAGCGTCGACGCGCATAACTCGGTGGATTCCTGACGAACCGCGCGCAGGCGCCGACGCAAATCGCTGCGAGCGTCGTCGAAGCTCGCGAACGCGCGCACGGCGACGGGAAACGTGCGCTCGTGTTCGTGGTGTCGAGCGAACATGGTCGAGAGGTCAGGGCGGTGGGCGAACGCGCATCGCGCGCGAGTGGCGGTTTGAGGCGACGCGCGCGCAGTCTAACAGTCTAAAATGAAATTACACGAAGAAGGGCGATCAGTCGTCGCCGTCGCGAAATAAGTCGTCCAATTCGCCCCCGCGCAGTTGGTTCATGTGTTTGTGAGCCTTGCGCGCTTGCTTCTTTTGAACTTTTTGTTGGTACTTGGTGACGTCGCGCTTTTTGGATTCGGCGCGCTGGGCGTTCGGGGAGACAAAGGTTTCGTCCTCGAATAATACCGCGCCGCCGAACGCGCCAGCGAAGATTTTGATCGGGTGCAAGCACAACCGAGGACCCGTCTCGGAGAGGGTCAAGCCTTGGGTTTTCACCTCCTTCCCCGCGGGATGGACGACTTGATAATTCCGAAACCACACGCGATTGTCCTCCCAGTAAAAGCACATTTGATGATCGTAGAACGGCTTAGATTTGAAGTGTCGGTACGGCGTCGCGAAGGTTTGAATCAACGCTTCCTTTATCAACCGTCTGTGCGCCGTCTCATCGAACGCCGGCGCGAAGTGCAACGACGGTCGACTAAACTTCAAGTGATTCCCCGTCATCTTCAGCTCCGCCATCGTGTGCACGTTTTCCACGTGAAATTTAATCGAAGGCCCGCTCGGCGTCTTCGCCAGCCACATGTAACAATCTTGTTTCTTCCTGCACTCAAAAAACATCGCGCTCGAGCATCCTCGCAGATCCGCCGCCTCCACGACGACGTTTCTCTCGTTCTTCGTGTCCAACTTCGCGTCCTTCTTCGCGTTCGGCACGAGCGTCAGCAGGTCCAGCATCAGGTGTCTGTACCTCGACGTCGCCCCTCGGCTCGTCAGCACGAGCGTCTTTTCGTTTTTATTCACCAGGCTCGCGTCGACGCTCTTCGCCTTTCCCTCCGGGACGTAGCCCGTGCCCGGGACGACGCTCGCGCGTCGTCGCTTCGCGTGCGCGTCGTTCACGGTTTCGTCCTCGCTGTCGCTCGCGACGTCGCCGAGCGCGCTCGCGGGGCGCGCGCGGAGCTCGGCGAGGGCGTCTTCGTCCGCGCGCGCGCGCTCTTGGCGCTTCTTCTTGTTCTTCATCGCGCGCGCGTCGTGCGAGCGACCGCGGGCGGCGGCGTGTGCGAACGAGGCGCGGCGGCGGCGGCGGCGGACCACCGGGACGGCGCTGGGGGACATTTCGCGAGCGGGACGGAGGCGAGGGAGATTTTGGATTACAGCTCCGCGGACGGCGATGCGAGGTCGAAAGGGGGAGAAGACGGCCGCGTTGACGCGTTGGAATCGCGCGCGGCGTCGTCGACGGTGGCGTGGGATCGATCGGCGTCGGCGGGGAGGAGGGAGAAGTCGGCGGCGCGCGAACGCCGAGACGCCGACGAAAGGAGCGGCGGCGCGGAGACGCACGGGATGATGATCTTGCACGCGGCGACGAGCACGAGGAAGGCGGTGAGAGGTGACCACGAACGATCGGTTGGAATGACGGCGCCGGTGGTGTCCGTGCGCGTGGGCGCACCGATGTGTAGGGCGCGGACGACGCCGGCGGAGACGTAGGCGGAGACGAGCGCGCCGACGTCGCTGGCGAAAATCAGCGCCGCGAAACCGACGGCTTCGAGGTTTTGCGGAGCCATGATCGCGCCTAATGTGACGATTGGCATGTAACCCACGCGCAAGCCAAAAATTGCGAGCGCGTTGACGATAGATAACGCCGCCACGGCGCCGGTTGCGGGCGGCCGCCACACGATGAAGAGTCGACAGAGACCCAGCGCCGCGTCTACGACGGCGCCGAAGACGAACATCATCCACGTGGGCGACGAGACGAGAAGCGCACGAATCTTCGTCAACGTTCCGGCGTCGTTTTCACCCACAGAACTACCAGACGCGCTTGCGTCTCCGAACGCCCAACCGAACGCCGCCGGCGCGGCGAGCGCGCCGAGCGACGTAAAGAACGCCACCAAACCAAACTCATAATCCTTCATCCTATCGCTGAACACGGCGTACGTATACGACGCGAATGTATCCAACGCCGTCGGTGCGATGCGGTATAAAAACACCAACGCGGCGCACCGTAAAAAATCAACCTCGGCGAGCGGCGCGTACGCCTCCTTCGCTCGCGCCGTCCACGACGCGCACGACCGCGACTCCATTTCACGCTCATCTTCTCTTCCCGAATCGACATCTCGCGATATATCACTCTCATCCACGCTCACTAACGCCACAGCGATCGCGACGAGCATCCAAATCCCGCTCGCCGCCGCCGCCGTCCGCGCGCTCGCCGCCGCCAGTCCTCCCGCGCTCGCTAAATCCCCCACCACGCTCCCCGCCGTCCTCGCCGCCATCGCGCACGCCTGCGCCATCACCACCTCATCCCTCGACCTTCCCGCTTCCCCGCCGAACCTCTCGACGACGTATCCATCCAACGACGCGTACGCGTGCGCCGCGCCCGCGCTCGCCAGCGTCCCGAACCCGTACGTCTGCGCCGTCGTCCGCGCCGCGCTCGACCCGAGCGCGCCCGCCAGCGCGACCGCGCATCCGAGCGCGACGTGCGCCGCTCGCGTGCCCCCCCTCGCGCGCGATCGGTCGCTCACCGACGCGTACAGCGGCTTTAACGTCGCCACCGCGAACACAAAGGCGTAAAAGCGATTCGCGCCCTCGGGCGTTTCGTCCCACGCGAGCGCGCGATTCCGCACCAGCGCGAGCGGCGTCGTCGACGACTCCACGGCGAGGGTCAGGAAAAAGTAGCACGCCAGCGCCGGGGCGTGACGCGCGAGCTCGGCGCGCGTCGGGCGCGTCATACTCTGACGCATCGGCGCCGCGTCATGGCGACGGCGTCCATCGACGCCCTCGGGCCGAGCGAGCGCGACAGCGTGCGCGTGAAGATACGCGTGCATCCGAGCGGCGAACACTTCGTGCGCGTGCCGAAGACGGTGCGCGAGACGACGCGAACGCGACGACGCGAAGCGAAGCGAGGGGACATCTTAAAATAACCGACGCGAGCGCGCGGCGGCGCGGTGACGATCGCGGCGGCGAGGCGGAGGCGCGAAAACGGCGCGCGGCGAGGCGTTCTCGAGGACTGACCGAGCGACGACGGCGACGATCGCAGGCGCTGATGCCGGCGGTGAAGCGAATCGTGGAGGGCGTCTCGGGCGTGCCGGCGAACGCGCAGCGGTTGCTGTGTCGAGGACGCGTGCTCGCGGACGAAGCGTCGATGGAGAGCGCGCGAGTGGAGGATGGAGACACGCTGCTGCTGGTGACGCGAGCGCCGGAGACGGAGGCGAATCCGAATTTGGCGAGGGATCCGCACGCGCCGGAAAACGCGGAAGCTCGCGGAAACGGACGAGGCGAGGGGACGATCGGGGACTTGTCGCAGATGATAACGTCGTTACTCACGGCGAATCCAGCGATGTTAGGGGCGGTAGGACCGGCGGGGGGGGCGGTGACCGTGGAGTTTAGCATCGGCGGACCGCCGATGGGGGGCGGGGGGGCGCGAGCTCCGGCGGCGGGTCAACGCCGCGAAGAGCGGGCGGCGGGCCGGGGTGGGCGTGGACAACCCACGAACGCCACGGCGACGACGGCGGTGCAGCAAAACACGCCCGAAGAGACCTTGCGTAGATATCTGCAGAACGTTTTACGGTTGTTGCGCGGTTTACAAGTGCGCTCGACGCCGTTGTCCACGCCGGGTGATGGAAACTCGGTCGCGAGCGAGGACGCATCTCGGACGATAGAGCAGCGTCCCATACATTTTGGCGTGCAATGCGATGCGTGTGAGGTTATTCCCGTCCGAGGGACGCGGTACAAGAGCGTGGCTCACGACGATTACGATCTGTGCGAGCGTTGTTTCTTCGCTGGTCGAGGCGCCGCGTGCGGACCGTACGCGAAGCTCGACTTGCCGTTGCCGGCTGGTTTACCCCCAGTCGTTCAAAACGACGATGAAACGGACATGAATCAAGGCACAACACGTGAACAACGCAGTGAAGCCGATGTGGATACTCTCGGTGGCATGTTGAGCACGGCGGGAGAGATCGCTCGTCAAGCCGCACCGCTCATCGATGTCGTCGCGGCGAGATTCGCTCGAGACAGTAGGCAAAACACAGTCGAGACGCAGGCCGCGAACTTGCAAGTCGCCAGTCTAATGCATTCAGTCGGCGCGCTTTGGTGTGAGCTCGCGCGATGCATGGCTGTCGTGCCACCGCCTCCAGGCGTCATGACACCACAGGGTGCCGCGATCGCCGGCGACGACATCAACAACGCCCAAAGTTTTTTTAGCTATCCGCAGGTATCTTACATCGCTAATTCAGGTGAGTTTCCGCACACTCGACCGCCTGGGATGCCATTGCATACCCAAGACGGCCTTTTTGTGCAAGGAAACCCTCAAGCTCAGGCTGTGAGACCTGTAGGCGTCATGCATGTCATGCACCAGGTGCATGGATTGCAGCAAGGCTTGGAAGGTTTGCCGCCAGAGCTTCGCGAACTGCTGATGCGTCAGGCGGCGCAAGCTACACCAGCGCCAGGTACTAATCCTGCCGCCTCTGCCGCTACGACTGAGGCGCAGCAACCGCCGCCGCCTTCTCAAATGGTCAACCCGCACGGTCGTCGGCAAGCGCAAGCGCAGTCTTCACAGAGAGCGTTGAGTCGATTTTTGGGATCTGTACTTAGGGCAATTCCGAGTCCGAGCTTCATGACGTCGCAAGCTGATCACACCATCGACGCGACGACACAAAGCGGCGGTATTCAAATCCCTACCGTCCCCGCGCATCGGGATTCAACGACTCTCGCGCATGATTTGAACTCTGCGGTGACGGGCGCGGCGGGTCAACGCCCTCCAGTGGCGCCGAGTCAACCCGTCGGCACGGTCCCAACGAGCGCGACGAGCGCAAACGACAGCATTTCTCGCTCTGGACAAAACGAAACGCCGAATCGCGCTCGAACGCGTGGTGATTCCAAGGAGGAGGACGCCAATGGGCGCGCGGCAAAGGCGTCCAACACTGGGAACGGCATGTCTCCCGCCGCGAGCGCCGCTCACCTCGCGAGAGATCAAGCGACGAAATCGAACTTAGGAGCGAGCACTTCGCACGTCACTCGAAATGAGGAAGACGACAAAGAATAATTGATTGATGATGAGTGCACCAGTGATTGCGACGCCGATTGATTTGTAAAACAAATTTGCGAACATTTACATGGATATTCTCCCGCGCCGTCCCCTTGTGCGCAGCATCGCGAGCGCTAACGCTCCGACGGCCGCGCCTCCGAGATGACCAGCGTGCGCCACACCAGACCCACGCGAATCTTGAATGCCCACGATATCTCTCATGAGGAATAAACCTCCTAGTAGTATGCTAGGCACTGGTACGATCGCGTAAAGGTAAATCGTCCGCAGTGGGTAAAGCAACACCTCGAACGCCACGATCGCGTTCACCGCCCCGCTCGCTCCGAGAGCGGCGGGAGTGAAGTAATACCCTCGCTTCGCACCGCTATCTTCTACGAACCTAGCGACGTACGCGTCGAGACGGTCGAAGAAGTTCCCTCGGCCCTCCTTGTACCGCTCCATTCGTTTGCGTCGTTGCCTCGCGCACCACGCCACGTGCGCGGCCGAAGCCCCGACGCCCCCGACGCAATACAGCGTGAGCAAATACCGACCTCCGAATCGCTCGCACACGCTTCGCCCGAAAAAGTACAGCGCGATCATGTTCATTCCCAGATGCGTCAAATCAAAATGAGAAAACGCCGAAGTCAACATCGTGTGCCATCGCCCGTGCGCGAGCGCCTCCTCGCTCACCATGAAATTCTTCCGCATGAACCGCCCGTCCTCGGTCGTGGCCCAGGCGTAATACACCGCCCCATTCAGTCCTATCAGCGCCCACAGCGCGCGATCGCCGTCCGCGGATCCACCGAGCGCGTCCCAACCGCGTCCCGGCGGCGGCGCGCCGCGGTACGCGCGTCTCGTCCCGTCCCACCCCCCGGTCCTCCCCGCCTCCCTTCGCGCGCCTTCGAACAGCGACGACGACGCGTGGGACGCGCGCGCGGACGTCGCCGTCGTCGCCGTCGCCATCGCGCGTCCCGCGGCCGTCGTCGCGCGCGGCCGTCGTCCAGTCATCGTCTCCGTCTCAACCACCCTCGCGCCCGCGCGCGCGCCCGCGCGCGCCACCTCGCGCGCGACGCGCGTCGCCGTCGACGCGCGCATGATTTTAGACGACCGCGCGCTCGAGCGAGCGAACGCGCGCGCGCGCGAGCGACGGACGCGTCGTGAAGTCGCACTACAAATCATCCGCGTCGAGCTAAAATACATCCCAGCCTCCCTCGCCTCGCCTCGCGCGCCTCGCGCGCCGCGCCGCGCGCGCTACAAGAACTTCTTCCTCGGTCGTCCGTACCGATCGTCGTTCGCGTCCTGCGATCGTCGTCGTCGTCGTCAGTCGTCGGTCGATTCGATTTAGGTTCGTTCGATCCCTCGCCCGTTCGCCGCGTCGCGCCCGCGCGCGCGCGTCGCCCCCGCGCGCGCGCCGCCCGCGCGCGCGCACGCCTCGCGTCGCCTCGCGTCGCGCACGCACGAAATCCCTGACGGCGCCGCGATAGATGAGCGCCGGGACGAAGACGCCGAAGACGGCGAAGAGCCCGATCGTTCGCGGCGTCAGGCGGAACGCGCGCTCGATCGTCTCGCGCGCCGCGCCGTTGGCCTCGATGAAGGCGTTGGGCTTGAGCCCGGTGGGGTCGGCGCCGGCCATCGCGCGCGACGGCGACGCGACGACGCGCGGGGGTGTGCGAGCGCCAGAGCGGGACGCGGCGGGGACGACGGGACGACGGCGCCCGCGGACGCGATCGCGCCCGCGCGTCGGCGACGAGACGACGCGCGCGGACGTCGGCGACGACGCGACGCGCGCGGACCCGCGCGCGGGCGCGACGCGACGACGCGGGGGGGAGAGGATTCGGCGTCGGGATTCGGGACGGGGACGTTCGCGTCGCCGAACGGCGTCGACGCGCCGGGCGACGGCGACGCGGGCGCGGAGAATAAGAGTTTGAGCTCGCTCGGGGTGTCGCCGGGAGATCTGGCGCGGCGCGCGGTGAAGGCGCGCGGCGAGGGGGACGGCGGCGCGCGAGGGACGGCGACGACGCGACGAGACGAGACGAGGGCGCGCGAACGCGAGCGCGAACGCGAGCGCGACGAGGGAGACGCGAGCGCGATGGAGTCGGACGCGACGAGGACGCGCGACGAGGACGCGGGCGCGATGCCGAGGACGATGCGAGAGGCGCTCGGGGAGTGGCGGGGCGAGTTGGAGGCGGCGGAGGCGGCGTTTTTGGCGATTCACGCGTTGATGCTGGATTCGGGGGCGAAGACCGCGGGAGAGATTGAATTGCGCGATGGACTCGCGCGGCGAGGGTGTTACTCGGCGCGCTATGCCGTCGGAGCGCGCGGGAGAGAGGATACGGTGACGTGCTCGGTGCGCGCGCAGCCGGTGGAGTCGCGACTGTCGGTGTTCGGGACGCTGGAATCGGACGCGGGATCGGCTGGCGTCGCGTACGCGACGCTGATTCAAGCCAGCGATTACGTGGACGAGGGGGGGTCGATCACGCCCGAGGGTTGTCGCGCGCTGTGGGCGAAAGTGAAAGAAGCGATGACTACGAAGCTCTTCGAAGCGGCCGAGGCGCAGTTGGCGGGGATCCTTTCGCCCGGCACGCTCATGTCTCTTCCCACGGACGTCAAACGTAGAATCGCCGAAAATCTAGACGCGTACGGGTTGGCTTACTGCGCGTGCACGTGCAAAGAACTCCGCGCGGTGTGCTCGGACGACGAGCTTTGGACGCGGCTTTTACAGACGGATTTCGACGTGCCTCCGATGCCAACTGGAATTTCTTCTCGCTCGTTGTACAACAAGCACGCGATGCGTAGATCGGCCGAGCGAGAGGAACGATTACGGATGGAGTCTTACCATCCGATGCCTGGTCGTTTGCCGCGTCATGGCTTCATGCCCGATCCCGATCGCGACATTTACGCCGGAATTCCCGGCCACGTGCCCGGCATCATCGGCGGCGATTACGATTTGTGGCCCGGCGGTCTCAACCCGAATCCGCCGCCGCGCCCGATCCCTGGTTACGGTAGAGGAGGATTAGGTGGACCCGGACGACCGAGAGGAGGCTGGCCCGGCGGAGGGCCTCCTTTCCCGCCGCAACCGGGCGGGTTGCCTTACAATCCCGATCCCGACGCCGATTTGCGAAACCCTCCCGACATTCCCGGGCGAGGCCGAGGCGGATTCCCGAGCATGCCTCCCAATCCGGGATGGGACGGACGACCACGACCGCCGCCTGATTTCTTTTAGCTCCCTTTTAGCGGTCAGATTTAGCGAAACGAGATCGATTTGAATGTATAAAACAGTTGCCGCTTTTGCTTGCATTTAAAGCCGCGTTCGTGTCGTGGTATCGAATTCGAATTTTTAGTCGGGACGCTATGGTTCTACTTGTTTTTCTTTTTTCGTAAAGCATCGGCCGCTATGGTTCTAGTTGTTTTTCTTTTTTCGTAAAGCATCGGCGCGCAGGTAACGCGCCTCGCGTCGCACGCGATCGAGAAGTATGTCCAACCGAGCGAGCTGCCGCTTTTCGTTCGCGATTGATTGGTTCACCCGTTCGCGAGCGTTCGTGAGGTCTGAAATCGACTCTTTGCTGCATTCCTGCATCTCCATCAGGTCTCTCTCGAGCAATCGAACGAAATCCGCGTCGAGCGACGACGGTATCGCCGCCGCGGAGTCCTCGACCTCCGCCGCCGCCGCGCTCGCGGGGGCCTCCGCCGCCGTCTCCGCCGCCGTCTCCGCCGCCGTCTCCGCCGCCGCCTCCTCGACCGCCTCCTCGACCGCCGGCTTCTCCGCCGATTTCTTCTCCGCCGATTTCGCCTTCATCGCTCGCTCCGCCTTCACGCGCTCCATGATCAGCGCCACCTCCGAGTCGATCTTTTCCTTCTCGCGCGCCCGCTCCGCGCGCTGCCGCGCCTGCGCCCCCGCCAGCGCCTCCCGAAACGCGTCGTTGAAGTACGGCGAGTCCTCAGCCGCGGCGACTAAATCCTCGATGTCCTCTCCCGCCGCCTCCGCCGCGCGCGGTCGCCCGTCGTCGTCGTCCCGCGCGTCGAAGACGCCGTCGAAGAGGTCCCCCGCGCGTCGCCGCGGCGTCCTCGCGCGCGCGCGCGCGCGCCTCGCGCCCGGCGCGCGCGCGACCGCGACGCGCGGCGCGCGCGACGTCGCCCGCATGTCCTCGCCGCGCCGCGCGCGCGGTGTCGGCGCGCGCGCGAGTGAAGGCGCGACCGGCGGTCGGTCGGACGCGGCGGCGAATGTTCCGCACACCGCGACGCGCGCGAGCGACGCGCGCGGCGGCGATGGCGCGACGCGCGCGCGGGACGCGACGCGAGCGATTCGCGCGCGCGTGCGCGGCGCTGGCGCTGGCGACGACGCGCGCGGCGCGCGCGTCGACGCCCGAACGCGACGCGAGCGAGTGTCAGTGCCTGAGCATTCACGACCCGCGGTTCGTGTGCGCGCCGCGCGCGCACGCGGGAGCGCTGCCGACGGAGACGGCGCGACGAGTGCTCGAACAGGCGATAAAACGCGGCGACGCGCACGGCTGGGAGCGGACGAGGCTGAGGCACGCGTACCTGGACGAGACGTACGAGGTGAAGGTGAGCGACTTGCCGGAGACGACGAGAAACGAGGTTCGAAGCGCGTACGAAAAGTACTTCATACCGCTCGCGCGCGAGCAGTGCATGGTGGATGATCACTTTAAGTTTGAGGATGAGGAGTTTTTCGTGGTGAAGTACGACGCGAAGGGAGATTTTAAGAGCGCGGCGACGCACGTCGACGGGAAACACTTGAGCTTCGTGGCGTCGCTAAACAACGTCACGGAATACTCGGGCGGGGGGAATAATTTCGAGGGAATGTCGTTTTCTGTCCCACACGGTGGCGTGCATAAGTTGGACGATCACGTCGTGCCCGCGCAGCCGATCGGGAGCGTCGTCGTGCACGGCTCGCAGCTGGAGCATAGTTCGTTTGACGTCACCTCGGGACAGCGATACGTGCTCGTCGTCGAGGCGCACGTGAATAAGTCGTGTTGCTTTGATTTCACCACATTCATGAACAAATTCGTCACGAGATTGCTCATCGTCATTTTTGCCGTCATCGCCGTCATGGGTGGCGTCGTGGACTACATGCAAAAGAGCATTCAAAAAGCGCGCAACGGCGGCGTCGCGCACGAAAAGGTGTGGTAACTCAGCGTGGGACGGACTCGAGCCATGCGATTCCATAATTAATATTACATAGCTTTTCTTTTTTCGAATCATCGTGCGTAGAATCGACATCGCCTCGCCGCGGCTCGGTGAAAGTCGCGTCTATCCGCGTCGTCTGCGTCTGCGTCTGTTAACGTCACACACGCGCGCGTCTTTAGTCATGGACCCCGATGGGCAACCTAGCGCGGACGCGGGTCCGTCAAAGTCTCCGCGTTCGCCTCGTCCGCGCGGCGCGACGATCGGCGACGACGCGAGCTGGCGTTTGGACGCGCACGAACTCAGTTCGAGAATGGCGCGTACGCCCTCGCAAGCCGACGTCCCGAACGGCGAAAGACCGTCCGTAAGCGCGTCCGCGAACGTTAACGGTACCGCGACGACGCTGCGTCGCCGGTCGGCGCCGCGACACGCCGCGGCGGAGGCGAAACAAGTGGCTGGATACTACAAGAAGCAAAACCAACTCGTCGAGCAGTTTCACGAGTTGGAAAGTTTCCTCGAACGCACGAGTGGAAGAAGCGACGAAGAGTCGCGTGGGAAGACGGAAGCGGAAGAAAACGAGGAAAGAAGAACGCAAATTGCGCTCCAAGTGTCGTTCTATGCGAATATCGTGCTGCTCGGGGTAAAATTGTTCGCCGCTATTAGCAGTGGGTCCCTGAGCATCATCACGAGCGCGTTGGATAGTTTTTTAGATTTGGTGAGCGGTTTGATTTTGTTCATGACGGATAAGACCATTCGAAAGCAAAATAAGTACCTGTATCCGATCGGCAAGAGTCGAATGCAGCCTTTGGGGATCATCGTGTTCAGTTGCATCATGGGCACGCTCGGCTTCCAGGTGCTCATTGAAGGCATTCGGCAGCTCATCGGCGACGAACACACGCATCACCTGGAGCATTTAGTACTCACGATTGGGATCATGTGCGGAGTCATTGTGCTGAAGTTTTTTCTTTTTTTGTTCTGCCGCAACAGCACGTCTAGTTCAGTTCAGACGTACGCGCAAGACCATAGAAATGACGTCGCGACGAACAGCATCGGGTTAGCCGCCGCGCTCGTGGGCGATAGGGTGTACTATTGGGTCGATCCTTTAGGGGCTATTTTGCTCGCAATCTACATCGTCATCAACTGGAGTCAAACGGCTATGGAGAATATACGCTCGATGGTCGGTATGAGCGCCCCTCCAGAGTTTTTAGCGTCGTTGACGTACCTGGCGTGGAACCACCATCCAGACATCGTGCTCATCGACACCATTCGAGCGTACACGTTTGGGCCGAAATACTTTGTCGAAGTCGACATCGTGCTCGAGGAAGATATGCCATTGAGACGCGCGCACGACATAGGAGAGCAATTACAAAACCGCATCGAGCGACTGGAAGACGTCGAGCGAGCTTTCGTTCATCTTGATTTTGAAAGCGAACACGCGCCCGAGCACTAGAAAGGTTGTACACAAATTTCAATTCACATTAAATGTTGATTATACGTGATGATGCGCCTGCGTCATCGGCTGGGGCATGAGGCAGGAATGCGTAGTGTAGTCCGCCGTGCGTTTGTTGAACGTCACCACGAACAGCTTGCTCAATTGCTGCATCACGCCTTCCACTGGTGGAGGCAAAAGAACGCTCACGAGTGAATCCTCTGCTTCCAAACTGGTCTGTTCCGAAACTTTCGTGACGTTTTCTCGACCACTCGGCAGTGGAATGGCACCCGAATACTTTTTGCGTTCCATTTTCTCCCTTTGTTCGTTCGTCCAAGCGCTCGTCGTCGCGACAGCACCGGGTTCGGCGTTAGCTTCATCGCTTCCCTTGAATTTGAAAACCTCGGTACACGACACGCGACTGAGAAGGTTGACGTGCTGTGGCATTCCCGCCGCCTTGAACGCGCTGAACCACGGATCGTTGACGTTGGTAGATTTAAGGACATTCACGATTCGGCCATCAGAAGTCTTATCTCCCCACAGCGCGATACCTTCCGCCACGGCTCTGTCCGGTAACGAAAACGTCCGCTCGTCGTCGTTTCTCATGATTTCCTCTCGCAGGGAAGTCACATTGACGCCAATCTTCGTCAAAGGATCCTCCGGTGCCGCTGTGATGGCTAATAATCGACGACTGCTTGACGAGAATTGAGTCCCCGCCGAATTCGAGCGCGGCGCCGCGAGTCCCACCACGGATAGGGCACCCAACGCCAACGCCGTCACTGACGCGGCGACCGTTTTCTTCCGCCGCTTCGGCGCCGGTTTCTTCAAATCTAACTGCGGTGATGGCGGAGTTTCAATGATTGGAGCGTCTAACGGCGGTAACGGCAACTTGGGCGTCATCGTCGGGTACGGCGCCGGCACCATGACGGTCGGCAACGCCACCCCCGTGGCGGCTTGCAGATTCATCCTCAGCGCGTGATTCTCATTCGTCAAGTGCATCACCATCCCTTGCAACGCCCCGTTTTGTTTTTCCAGCGCACTCGCGCGCTTTTCTAAATCCCTGACGTACTCCCGTTTCCGCGCTCGCATGTTCTTCGCGCTCTCGCGATTGCGTCGCAATCGCTCCAATCGCTCCGCCTCCGTCTCCGTCGCGTTCCCGTCCACCTTCCCCGCGCTCCTCGCCGACATCGACGACGTCCCACCGTCGTCCGACGACGTCCCTCCGCCCTTCCTTCCGCTCCCGCACTCGCTCTCCGCGCGTCCGCTCGCGTCCTCGTTCGTCGTCGTCGTCGCCCATCCCTCGCCGTCGTCGTCCGGCAGCCAATCGTCCAACATCGACTCCAGCGCCCCGAGTTCGTACGGAAACCCCTCCAGCACCCCGTCGTCGCGCGCGCCGTCGAATTCCAACCACTCGCTCGCGTCCGCGCGCGCTCGCGCCGTCGCGTCCGTCGTCGTCGTCGTCGGCACCGTCGCGTCGTCGCGCCGCGGTCGCCGCGCGATCGTCGCGTCGCGCTCGGGCGTGCGCGGCGGCGACGTCGACGACGCGCGGCGCGCGACGTCGACGCCGTCGGACGGTTTCATCGTCGGCGTCCGGGCGCGGCGCGCGTCGCGATCGCGATCGCGCGGCGTCGCGAGATGACGTCAAGATGAATCTTCGATCGCCGTCTCGGGGCGTCTCGGAAATCTCGGACGGATCGACGGCGATCCGATGGTCCGATTGTCCGATCGGACGCGCGAGGGCGAGGGAGACGCGAAGGCGAAGGCGAAGGCGAGACGAAGGTAAAGCGTGAAACGATGCGATGAAAAGAGACGAACGAATCATGGATGGTCGAAGATGTCGCGCTCGGGGGAGGCGGCGATGCTGGCGAAGACGGGGAGACGACGGAGGTCGTCGTCGTCGTCGTCGTCGTCGGAGACGTCGTCGGAGGCGCGCGCGGAGACGCGCGCGGCGGAAGGATCGGTGGTGGTGGTGAGGGAGACGGGTTTGACGTCGGTGGTGCGCTCGGGGACGGCGCCGGGGACGGCGCGCGCGGTCGAACGGTCGTCGGTGGTGGTGAGAGTGGCGTCGTCGACGAGGGCGGAATCGTCGCGGAACGCGGCTCGACGCGCGGGACGCGGATCGAGCGGCGCGGGGGTGCCTAAGAATGCGTCTCCCCAGTCCGTGACGCCCGTCGATGCGCCGGATATGAGCGCCGATAGCGCCGTGCGGTGTTGCGTGGCCATCTCACCGGTAGACGCGACGTCATTCGGTCTGTAATGGATGAATCGACATCGAGAACCGTACGGGCAATTGCCCTGCGCGGCAAACGTCCTGCACACCTCCGTCTTGTACTTTGGGTGACGTAGCACCGGACGAAGCTCATCGCGACCGTGTGCGAATTGACATTTGGCGCCATAACGACACGACCCACTCTCCTCCCAGCTGCGACAGAGCTCCGTCTTGTACAACGAGTGCTGTTGCTTGGGCGATCCCGGACTCGCGCCGCCGCCGTACGCCGGACTCGCGCTCAGAGACCTCGCGCCGTCATCCCGCGAGTTTCCGCCTTGATCGCCGTACCCACCGTACGCGGGGGAGCGCGGTGACGTGAGACTGACTCCGAAACTCGATGCCGGCGACGTCGGGCTGAGATTGAGTTGAAACATCCCTTGCGCCAGGTGCGCGTCGTTCGCCTGATGCGAAGACCGAGAGTACGCGCTCGCGCTCGATCCCGTGAGATCGCTTCCATACGGCGTTTGGTGCATCGCGCGCTGCGGTGACTGCGATACCGAATGTACACCATATCGAGACAGTATGGGCGACTGCGGTAACACCGTCGCGGTCGGGATGTCATCGTACGCGCTCGTCGGCGTCCTCGGGGGCGTTCTCGGCGGGCTCGCGCGCTCCGCGTCCGCGTACGTCGAGATCAACGCGCTCGAGAAATGCTCGGAAAGCTCCCGCGCGCGCTCGAGGGGGTCGAACAGCGCGCTCAAGTCGTCATCCTCGGCGTGCTCCGCGCCCGAGCGCCGCATATCGAAAGATAAAGTTTTTGGGACGGTGCTCGCGCGGAACCTCGGCGCGCGCGCGCGACAGACGGAGAAGGCTTAAGCGTCGACCGACACGTCCGCGCGCGCGTGTGCGCGGGTAAAATATACCGAGAATAAATCTTCGATAAGATTCGCGCGTTGGTCGCGGCGCGTTGGACGCGCGCGCTTGTGTTCACACGACAAATTTTCGTGGGCACTCAGAACCAACATTGTTAGCTTACGAGACGAGAACACGAGAACGACGACGCATCGCGTGTGTAGCGCCGTCGGTTGCGCTGTTATTGAATAGAGCTAGACGTATTTCAAGTACGTATCGAGGTGCACGCCGAGGTTTTGTGCGAGTCTTTCGGCTAAATCACGAGAGATGTTGCATTGGTACAGCCCACCCTCCATCGCGCTCCCGCGGTTGATGGAGAGCATTCCGAGCTGCGTCATGCTCGAGATTTGCATAAAGACGTCGGCGCTGAGGAGCTCCTCCTCAAGATCTGCGACTTCAGCGCCGTGTTCATCGCATGCTGAGCGTGTGATAAAGTGAAACCACGCGATAAGACGTTCGAGCTTGAAGACACGTCGTTTATCCACGGCGGCTTCAGCGGCGGCGGCTCGTTCTCGATCTTGCGCGTTTCGATCCTTGCGCTTGGCCCTTGCCACGTGCCCTTCTATTTGACCGCCAAACATGCGCTTGTCCACCTCATCAGAGTTGTGCGAGCACAGAAATGCTGCGACTAATAAGAATTTCGTCAGACGCGGGATCTCGAAATCCAAACGTCCACCCGCGCCGCTTCCCGTGGCGTCGCGCCGCACCGGCCATTCGCCGCGACCGAGAGCCAACGCCGCCGGGCTCAGCGGCACGGTTAATCCCGTGTGCACGTTCGGTTGCTCCCGCTTCGGCGCCGACGACGAACCTCCGTCTCTCGCATTAGCGCACTCATCTCCTTTCGTCGATCCTTTCTTCGAGTTCAACGCCGCGTACAGCGCTCGAGGTTCGGGAAGCGGATCGCCCCGCGCGCGCGCTTCCTCGTACGGCTTGACGTACTGCGCCCACAATGGCGCCACAGTGGCGCGCAGCTCGTGTAAATTCCTACACGTCGCCGTGAACGTGTTCAGCATAACACCTAAGAACCCATTGTACAGCATCTCGTCCGCATCCGACGGGCGTTCCTTTAACAAGATGTACCGCAGCTCCTCTCGAGAGTACGCCGGAAAGTAAACGCCCTCGTACGGCGTCGTCCCCGACGCCGAACAAAACGTATCCCAACCCTGTTCACCGATGAAAATCACGATCACCTTCCGACAACTCAACTCCGCGAGTCGCAAAAACGCATTCAACACCGGTTCACCTCGCCACTGTAACATTCTCTGCGCCTCGTCGACGACGACGTAACACGCCCGCGCGCCCGGACTCGCCGGCAAGTGCGCGCGTAAAATCTCCACTAAATCACTAAACCTATCGCACTTCAGCGCCTTTTTCACCTGCTCTGCGCTCGCACGTCTCAAACTCTCGCTCGACCGCACCAAATACGGCGTCAGCTCCTCCACCACCGCCTCGTACAACAGCTTCGGCGCGTGCTCCGTGGCGCACGACGCGTACGCCCACGGCCGTCCGCTCCTCCCGACGACGTCCCGCACGATCGACGTCTTCCCCGTCACCGGCGGTCCGTGGACGTACATCGCCGGATGATCGTCCCTCGCGCCTCCCAGCGCGCGCACCAGGCCCTCGATCGACGCCTTCCGTCCTCCCCAGCGCGCGCACGCGTCGCGGATGAATCCTTCCTCGTCCCGTTCGATCGCATCGCGCGACGCGCGCGCGTCGTCGTCGTCGCTCGCGTCGCCCATCGCGACGTCATCGACGCGCATCGACGCCCGCGCGTCGCTCGCCGCGCGCGGTCGCGCGTCGCGCGCCGTCGTCGTCTCTCGCGCCGCGCGCGCGCGCGGCTGTCGACGCGCGTTCGAACGCGCGACGGCCGACGCGCGACGCGCGCGCACGTGGGGTTCGCGCGAGCTCCGATGCGTGCGCGTCAACCAACCGAATGTCCGAAATAAATACAGATTCAAAACAGCACGCGGACTGTTTGCGCGTGCGATGCACACGCGTCCGTGTTTCTTCGCGGCGCGCCCCCGAGACGCGACGCGCGCGCGGGCGCGCCGCGCCGTCGCCCTCTTTCGACGACGCGCGCGCGCGACCATGAAGGTGCGTCCATCGACGGGCGACGCGGGATGACGATGGGGATGATTACGGCGCGCGACGACGGACGGCGCGCGACGACGGACGCGCGACGACGCGCGCGGACGCGACGGCGGACGCGAACGACGCGGGTTTGCGCGACGCGACGATCGGGGACTGACGACGACGACGACGACGACGCGCGTGATCCACAGCTCAACATCGCGAACCCGCAGACCGGGGCGCAGAAGAAGATCGAGATCGTCGATGAGAACAAGCTCCGATGCTTCTACGATAAGCGCATCTCCGCGGAGGTGGAGGGCGATGAACTCGGTGATGTGCGTGTTAGGGCTTTGCGATGCGACGCGACGCGATGAAGCCGAGGACGCGAACGATGCGCGCGCGCGGACGCGACGGTGGTGCGCGTGGATGATTGATGAAGATAATGATGATCGTGAATTCGTACTGACCGCGCGTGTGATGCGCTCGTTTCGTCGATAGGAATGGAAAGGCTACATCTTTAAGATCATGGGTGGCAACGACAAGCAAGGGTTTGGGATGAAGCAAGGCGTGTTGACGAACCAACGCGTGTTCTTGCTCATGTCTCAGGGCACGAGTGGTTTCCGTGGGAACGGTCGCCGTAAGGGTGAGCGCCGTCGTAAGGCGTGCCGTGGTTGCATCGTCTCCCAAGACATCGCTGTTTTGAACTTGCTCATCGTCAAGCAAGGCGACGCCGAGGTTCCGGGTTTGACGGATACCGAAGTCGCGCGCTTGCGTGGTCCGAAGCGTGCGAGCAAGATTCGCAAGCTCTTCGCGTTAACGAAGGAAGACGACGTTCGTCAGTACGTGAACACGTACCGCCGTGAGTTTGAATCCGCGACTGGCAAGAAGAAGTCCAAGGCGCCGAAGATTCAACGTCTCGTCACCCCGCTCGTCATCAAGCGCAAGCACGCGCGCGCGGCGGCGAAGAAAGTTAAGCAAGCCAAGTCCAAGGCGGAAGCCGCGGAATACCACAAGGTCCTTGCCCTCCGCATCCGAGAACAACGCGAGCGCAGAAGCGAATCCCTCGCCAAGCGCCGTGCGTCCTCCGTCGCGAAGAAGGCGTAGGCTGAGGCAAAGATTTCTACTAGTGAAATGGATGGGATTTGGTGATTTAGTGTACTCAGAGACGGAGATTGATCGCGACGCCGGTGACGCATCGCGAAACAAAGCTTAGCAGCTTACTATTCTTCGCACGCGACTTGTAATCGATGCGACGAAAATTCAAAAACACGCCGACGCGCATCAAACGCCCCCTCCGGAAAGTGGAATTCATTTTGAAACCAACCGTCGGCATCACACATCGCCGCGCGATGGATTCGCTCGCCTCGCGCGCTGTCGCGTCGACGACCGTGTTAAAGACCGGTCCACGATCGATGCGCTCGCCGCGTCTGTCGATGCGACGCGCGGGTTCGTCGCGCGACAAAGTGTTAACTCGAATGGGACACGGCGACTCGTCGATGAGCGAAGACGAAGACGATTACGCGAGCGACATCAATCGCACGCCGTACTACACCCAAACCGAGCGCAAGTTTTTAGACATGATCACGATTCAGGCCTTGAAGAACTTGCTGCACTTTTTGCAGGAGACGAACGGCGAGATGCACATGTATTTGCACAACCACATCACCGAAAATCCGTTTGAGCTCAGCGAGACGAGGTCGATGGAGGATTGGTTGACAGATCTCGCGGCGAAACCGTTGACGCGGGTGAACGATCCGCGGCGTTCATCCGTGCCCGGGCCGGCGATGGACGAGGAGGCGTTGAGAAAGGGGCGAGAGATATCGCCGAGAGATTTAGTTGAGAGGATATTACAAGCGCGCTCAAACGTCGCGGAAGAACTAACCAGAGAGCTGAGCGCGCCTCGTCTGGCGGTGAAAAACAATAAAATATTTACCGCGGCGTTGGCGTCGACGTTTCGATTGAGTGATGACGACGTTTGATGACGACGTTTAGTTTAGGAAAACATCCGCGCGCGCAAAGTAGCCACGCGCGCGGGGATTTAAATTAATGTGACCTGTCGCGTTCCAACAGCGCATCGTTCGCGCGTCGTCGATTCGTCCGCGCGCGCGTCGACGCGCTGTCGCTCGTCTCGTTTCAGTATAGTACATCTAAAAGTTTCAAGTTTCTAGTCGACAAAACGTCGATGAAAAAAGTCTACGCGAGATAAACGTACATTTTTCGATCGCTCGGATCCCTCTCGATGTATTCACGCTCAATCAAGGTCTCGATGTGTTTTTTGATATCCGCGGGTGTGGGCATGAAACGGTTCCTGACTTGAGCCGTGACTTCCATGACGATGCTGTTGTGATCGAGCCGCTTCTTCGCCTTCATCACGCGCACAATGGTGGCCTCGATCTGCGGCTTACGATCGTCTACGATTTTGCTTTTCGTCAACGATCTTTCGTGATCGTTCTCTCGCTTGGCAGAAATGGACAAGATTTTGACCTTGGTCGTCTTAGATGAGAAGTCTCGATTGACTTGAAACGAGTCTCCCAAGCTCACATCTTTCCCAGCGGGCAACTTTGTGAGAATATTTTTCCCCTTGACGCACGAAAGCGCTTGCAAGCAACCCTTGAGCTCGTCGCCTATCATTCCAGTAAGATCCGAAATATCTTTTGTGGTCAAAGTCTCGTGCGTGTTGAAAAGCATGAGGACACACATGTGCAGCGTCGACGCAGAAATTTCATATTCACCGCTCGCAAACCTAGCCTTAATGTCGGCCCGGCCCATGTTCGCCTGCCAAGTGAGCTTTCGACCGGCGTGACGCGAGAGGTAGAAATTTTCAAAAACCTTGCACGTCCTCTCGCATTCATGGGGTAAGTTGATCGGAGTTTTATGCACCTTCAAGGGCCAGGCTCCGGTGGTCAACACCGAGACATTTACTTCCATCGATCCCGAGCCTCTTGAGTAAACACCTTCAAACTCCCTCGTCAAGTCACCCGAAGTGAGCATGTCGTTGAACATGCCCTCCATTCTACTCGTGAATGTAAATCCACAATCGTCCTTGAGTTTACCGATGAACGCGAGCTCGTTATCGTCGCTTGCGGAGCGCTTGTTTAGCAACCTCTTCGACAAGTGTTGGCGATAATAATTCTCAAACACATCCTTCTCGTGAAATAGGTGGAAGAGCCCCATCGATCGGTTCAGGATGATCTCCAGTTCGCTCTGACTCGCGTCTTTTGACGATTTCCTCAACATGTGATCCAAATAAAGCGACAAATACTCGGGTGATCTAGGATTCAAGTTTGCGACGAGTTGATACGCCTGATTGCACTGCGACTCGATGAGGCGATTATTTGCAAACGCCTCGATCAAGATTGTGTCATACTTCTCCTTGAATTTGAAAAGCTCTTCGACAAACTGTGTCGGATTCTTTTCATTTTCTAAATCATTCACGATCGACTTGCCGATTTCCTTAAGATGATTGAACATCACGTCTGGAATACCCTCGAGATCGTCCATCGTCGAAAACAGCGAGTACATGCGACGCAAGTTTTCGATCTGGTTCGCTCGAAGCATGTGCACCATGCCACTCGTAGCGTTATGCAATAGTGATTGTGACATCTCCTTCAATAACTGGTTGCGCGCTTGCTCAAGTAAAAGGCCTGTTGTTCGAGGAGCCATGTAAGCTTCACTTCGGTCCTTCTCTTGCGCCAGTCTCGCCTCCGCCATCCTCAAGAACGTCGGGCAGTCGTCGATATCGATTCGTTTCTGCGCCACCGCCTTGTAGTAAGATCTTGTCTCATCGAGCATTTTAACTTCGAACTCATCTACGTAAACAGATTCGTGCAAAGTGAGTAACATGGACGTCACCTTTTGCAACGCGTCCCTATCCACGCTCTCGCCGTCGCGCTCGCGGCGGATCAAATCTAACATGCACGAGTGCATCCGTCGTCTAATGCGTGGATTATTTACCACACACTCCCTCCAAAGCGTTATTACGAGATCCCCCACGGGTTCTAAGTTCGCGTTCCCGCTCCGCTTCAAGTGCACGCGATCGAGATAGATGAAGACGTCGGTCAGCATTTGCGCGCTCTTTCTGTGCCGCGCAAATCGCGTCTCCAAATCCTTCAAAAATTCAACATCCCCCACCACGTCCGCGATCTTACTCGCCACGTGCAAGCACAAATGATCTGTTACCGCGTCGCTTATGGTGTTATACAGCGCATCACCCTGTTTCCGAAGCACCAACGCGTACGCCTTACCGTACAGCTCCTCGTACGACAACCCTTCGCTGCTCAGGTTCAACAGCTCCGTCGTCGCCGTTCGAAGCGTTCGAAGCGTCGTCTCCACGAACGACGGATCGGCGTCCACGCGATGTCTGAACGGTTCCAACGCCGTCGTCGTCGCCGTCGTCGCCGCGCGCGAGCGCGCGCGCGACGCCTGTCCCGACGCGTCGCGTTTCCGTCCCACGACGCCGTCGCGCTCGCGCTCGCGCGCGCGCGCGTCGCTCGCCGCGCGCGCGCGCGCGTCGTCGCCGTCGACCGCGTCGCGCGCGTTCGCCGCGCGCGTCATCGCCGCCGGGCGCGCTGTGCCGATCGTTCGCTGGATTCGAATCGAGCCGAGTCGAATCGCGACAGACGGCGACGCGCTTCATGGGCGCCGACGGCGACGCCGTGCGCGACGCGCTCGCGAACGCGGTCGAAGCGATCGCGCGCGATGTCCCGAACGCGCGCGGCACGGACTTATCCCTCGAGAGCGCGAAGGAGAAGGCGACGCGCGCGCAAAAGCTGCCCGCGCGGGACGCGCTGCTCGCGGTGAAACGGTGCTGGACGACCGCGACGCACGAACCGGGGAATCGACTGCGGGAAAAGGAGCTGGCGGAGGTGATGCGAACGTTTAACGAGGCGTGGTTGAAACAAGGCCTGACGGGGACGCCGTTGGACGATGGGACGTGGTCGTTTAGAGTGGCGCGAGTGAATCGAAACGCGGCGAAGCGATGCCTCACGGCGCTGGGGAACTGGGCGAGGAAGGGAGCGTGGGAACCGTGGACCGGGGAGTGCCGAAAGATGAGGGATGAGGTGATGAAGAAGGAGGACGGGGCGTACGATACGTACGCGCAAGTGCATCGGGGATTGGAAGCGTTGCGAGCGCGCGCGACGACGGGCGTGAGAAATTTGGTAAACGATGGCGAGAGCGAGGTGACGTACGAACATGCGCTGGAGTTTGATAAAGAATTACAGAAATGGATCGAAACGTGCTGGCTTGAGAACGGACTGCCGCCGTTGGACGAATTGCCGAAGTCGAACGAGGTGTTTTACGCGAGCGGAATGGTACACACAGAGATGCCTCTTTCGTCCAAGCGAGCGCCGCCAAGGGATCGTTCGCAACCGATAAGCCCCGCGACGGCGCCGGCGAAGAAGGCAAAAACGATAAAAGATGAGAGATTACAGAGCCCGGTGAGAGCAAATGCGGAATTACCGCGATCGGTGAAAAAGGAACCGAAGGAGCCCGGCGCGGCGGCAGTGCTGCGCTCACCGACGCCGCATTCGCCGACGCCATGCGAAACCGCCAAGCCGCCGGCGCGCGAGACGGAGATGCACGTCATCAGACACTCTGTTGCAGTCACGGTGAAGGTGCGCTGCTACGGACTAGACGCAGACTTGGTCATCATCCCGCCCTTTGGAGTGCCGAGCGGAGTGAAAACAAATGGCGAGATGGCTGCCATGGTATTTCGAGAGACTCAAGCCGCGCAGCAAGCGAATGTGCAACCAGCTGAATCTTCGATGAGATGCACGCATAACGATGGTAAGGCGTGGCGGTGTCCCGGACGTAATCTGGAAGGTACGCCGTTCTGCACGAAGCATCAACCAGCGAAATTTTCCACTTTGGCTCGCGTCAATCCAGTCACGTTTGAAACGGCACAAGGTTTATCGATTACGTACGCCGGTCCTCCATCGGCGTGCGTTATTCGAAGTGTTTCTGGCGTGCCAATCGATGACTCGGATTTGTTGATGCTTAAAGATCCGGAAAAGTTTGAAGCCTTTGCGTGGGACATCGAGCGTCAATTGAAATCTTGTGAAGGGCTCGTTCGACGAGACGGTGCCGGTGGACGATTCCGTGAGAATGCTTTCGTACTCGAACGCGGAGGATTTTGGGTCCCATACACTCAGTATGAAGCTCGATTAACCACGCTTCTCCCAGGCACGCCACCCGGTTCGACCACCACGTCGGAAAGCGTGTTCAACCAATGTATTGAAGACATCGGCGCAATCAACACCGCACGCGTGGCCGAGCAAGCGAACGACGACGAGACTGAGAAAAGCAACGATGATGATGACAAACGAGAGAGCGCGCCGCCTGCAGAGCGTCCGGCTTTCGACGATCCGATGGATACCGACAGTCCGGGACGAGCCAAAGTGCCAGCACCGACTGGCGCTCGAGAAGTGCGTCTGAAACTTGCAGAGCTTCATAGACAACTCCTCAACGTGGATCGAGAAATCGTAGGCATGCGCGATGCTGGCTTCGCGCACGCTAAGAAACGTGATCCACAGAGTCTCGACAATAGCGAAAATAGCGAATATGACGCGTACGAGCAGAGCGTGAATCGCGCGCTTCGCCTTTAGAGGAATAAGCAACTCGTGTAAATGGGATTTTAAAAATAATCGCACAGTTAGCAGCACAAATCCTTTCCTCGTCAATTCGATCGACATCAGAGGTGGATCTAAAGTTCTCTAAAGTGTTCCGCTCTCTTAATCAGTTCGTTCTTCATCCCTCAATGCTTACTTGTACTGAGACATGAATTCGCCGTGGAAGTTGGTGAGCTTGACGGCGACGCCAGCGATATCTTCCTCGCTCGGAAGGAAAGTGGTCCGGAAGTGCCACGTGCCCGGCTTTTGCCCGAACCCAGACCCCGGAACGGTGACGATACCGGTCGCCAACAGTAAGCGGGTGCAGTACTCTGCATCGGCAACCTTGTTCGCGGCGGCGCATTCGTCAAGGAACTTTTGCGGGAACACCAGGTTCGGAAAGCAGTACATCGCGCCATCCGCTGGTTGGCAAGTCACACCCTCCAACGAGTTCAACGCGTTGCTGAGTGTGATGGAACGTCTCTTCAGAGATGCGAGAATGTCATCGCGTTCTTGCGCAAACTGCTTGTACGAAGGGTCGCCTTCCACCGGCGGGTCCATGACCATCGAGGTCACGATTTGGCCCGCCAAGTTGGGGCAGAGAGCGATGGACGCGAGCTTCAGAATCGCATCCAGCACGCCTTGTTCCCACGCACCGATGAGTTCCATGAAACCACCGCGACGACCGCATTCACCGTAGTACCCTTTGCTGATACTCTGGAAGCTCGCCAAGGCGACCCGCTTGTCCAAGCCCGCCTCGAGCACGACTTTGCGCATGCTCTTGAACTTTTTGCCATCGGCGTAGATGTTTTCTTGGTACACTTCGTCGGAGATGATGAGAAGTCCTTCATCGGCGCAGAACTTGGCGATATCGAGCAAGTTGTCATCGCTCAACACGTTACCCGTAGGGTTACCCGGGTTGATGACGACGAGCGCGCGAACGTTTTTCCCTTGCGCTCGCGCCGCGTTCAACTGACTCTTGACGTGTTCGACGTCCATCGACCACCCAGTCTCTTCGTCCAGGTAGTACGGCGTCAGCGTACCGCCATACAGCGTTAACGCCGCCGAGTACAGCGGATACTGCGGGATCGGGCACATGATGGCGTCCTGTTCCCCTCGAATCAAGACGTTCATCAAATAATGGCACCCCGCCGAGGCCCCGTCGATGAGATACACGTCGTCGATGTTCGCCGGAATCCCATCCCTCTTCGTGATCCCTCTCACCACGCGCTCTCGCAAAGATTCCACGCCCTTACTCTCCGAGTACGCTCCCGTCCCGCCCTTAATCTTCCGCTTACACTCCTCCGCGCGTTCGAGGACGTCCGCCGCGAACGCCCCCGCCACCGCCTCGCAGTCGATCGCCGCGAGCACCTGCCTGAAGAACGAGATCGGCCGCTGCCCGAGCGAGTGCGGATTCCCGATGTTGCAGTACACCACCTTATCGAACGGCAGTTTCTCCCCGTCCCGCAGCGCCCGCTCGAGCTGCTGCGCCCGCGCGACGATCGGCCCTCGCACCGCGTACTCCGCGTCGACGACGCGGTGATTGATCGTCCCGACCGTGATCGCGTCGCGCATCGCGTCCCGTCCGCGGCGCGCGCGATCGAAAGAGTTCGCGCGTTCGTCGCCGATCGCTCGCGCGCGCGCGCTCGCGTCGCGCCGAGTCGCGTCGCGGTGCGTCGATCGATCGCTCCGACGCGCGCGCAGGGGGGGTGCGCGCGCGCGTCGACCGACGCGTCGATCGAATCGATCGCGCGGTCGGTCGTCGACCCGCGGTCGAGGGTCGCGCGATCGAGACGATCGACGACGCGAGGGTGACGCGCGTCGCGCGGTGATGTGTGTGGGTAAACAGTGCGAGGGTGGTTTCGGTCGATGCGTTGTGTGGGTAAACAGTGCGGCGTGGGTTTTCGTGGACACGCGCGCGAATGCGCGTCCGTCGTCGTCGACGGCGCCGGCACACGGCGCGCGTCGTGGATGCGCGCGCGATCGACGGCGAGCGATCGCGGGACGGGCGCGACGAGGACGATCGCGCGAGGGCGCGCGCTGCGGCGCGCGCTGGCGCGCGCGGGGGGGGGGGGACGCGAAACGACCGCGGCGGGACGGCGCGACGGACGCGACGGCGTCGCGGGCGACGGGACGCGCAGGGCGGGGACGGCGCGCGCGCGGGCGGATTTCGAGAGCGCGGCGGAGACGGCGGCGGCGCGGGCGCGGCGCGCGAGGGTCGGGCGAGGCGGAGGGATGCGATTTTTCGCGGGACGGGTGGACGCGAGGCGCGGCGGAGGACTCGAGGGGGCGACGATCGGCGAGGTGCGGTGCACGGCGAAGGAGAGGGAGGTGTTCGACACGCTGTTGGCGGTGGTGGAACACTTTAAGCTGGACGTGACGCTTCGCGTGGCGGGGGGGTGGGTTCGGGATAAGCTCGTCGGACGCGAGAGCGACGACATCGACGTGGCGCTGGATACGATGTTGGGGAAAGAGTTCGCGGAGAAGGTGAACGCGTACTTGGAGGCGCAGGGGATGGAGACGAAGGGGATCGGAGTGATTCAGAGCAATCCTGAGCAGAGTAAGCACTTGGAGACGGCGACGATGCGCGTGCGAGACGTGTGGTTGGATTTAGTAAACTTGCGCTCGGAAAACTATTCCGAGGACAGTAGGATTCCGGAGATGCAGTTCGGCACGGCCAAGGACGACGCGTTCAGGCGGGATTTGACCATCAACGCCTTGTTTTACAACATTAACGAGAAAAAAGTGGAGGATTTCACCGAGCGCGGGATTGAGGATTTGAGTCGCGGCGTCGTGCGCACGCCGCTCCCGCCGCGAACGACGTTTTTGGACGATCCGTTGCGGATTTTGCGCGCCGTTCGCTTCGCCGCGCGATTCGGTTTCGATGTGGACGAAGAGATCGGGGCGAGCGCGAGTGATCCGGACGTGCAACACGCATTGAAGCATAAAGTGAGTCGAGAGCGTTTTGGAAAGGAAGTCTTGGGGATGCTCAAAGGACGCTCTCCCGCGGACGCGGTGGCGCTCATGGCGGCGTTCAAGATTTCCCCGATCGTCTTACAGGTTCCCACGCAAAGCGTTGTGGATGCCGTCACGGACGCGGCGGACCGCTTGTCACAATACTCCACGAGATGCGTCGAAGGCGCGCTCGAAGAAATCGCATCAACCGACGCTTGGATGGACGAAGAGAAGCGGGTGTGGTTGTATCTCGCCTCGTGGTTGTTGCCGTACCGCGAATTGCAGTCGGACGGAAAGAAAGGAAAGAAGGTTCCCGCGGTGGGCGACATCATCAGTAACGCACTCAAGCTCCGCTCGAAAGATGCGGAAACGACGGTGCACGTGCATGAATCGATGGCTCTCGCAAAAACCTTGTTGACGAACAAAGACTTTACTCGGCTTGAGGGCGGCTTAGCGCTGCGAAAGATGGGTGAGACGTGGCGTCTTGCCGTGCTCTTAGAAGCTTTATGCGCCGTCGTGCCCGGCATGAGCGATGCCGAGGTCCCGACTTGGGCAGGCGAATACGCGTTCGAACCGGACGCCGCGCCTGCGGATGTGCGCGAGCGCGTCGCCGCGGGCGTGAAAGCCGCCGTAAGTAAATTTGAGGCGGTCGAGCAGCGAGTTGCATCGCTCGAATTGAACGAGTGTTGGGAGACTAAGCCACCAGTCACCGGACAAGACGTCATGGCGGCGTTGAACATGACGAAAGGAGGTCCAGAGTTGAAAAAGTGGATCGATAAATCCGTGGAGTGGGCGCTAGAAAATCCAAACATCACGAAGGAGGAGTGCGTGGAGAAGATAAAGCAGGGCGGGCATTAATAAACACAACACAATTGTATGATACACAAATGATACATAAATTTGACTACGTTTGCTAATCTCAAAACCAAGGCTCGTCGAACGGCGTCGCCTTGACGACAATATTTGCCTCGGCGGGGACCGCCAATTTCCCTGGATGTCTAAGCATGACGAACACTTTCGTTTTGCCGCGACTAAAGTTTTCAGTGAGCATTTTCACTGCGTTGGCCTGAATCAAACCGGACGCTAGACCGACAGATGCCGCTGGTGCGGATACAGAAGTAATATGCCCGATGGTGTCGCCGAAGACGTCGCCGAGGTTCACGTCGCTTCGATGCTCCGAGCGAAGCGCTTTGTCCTTCTTCGACCATTGCGAGAACATACCCGACACCGTCCGATCACGACGGCGCGTCGTGTCGTCCGTCTTTTTGACACACCAAGCGTCGCGTTGTGCTTCGTTGGGGAAGAAGATCTCCGCACCGAGCGTCGGTTGACCAGACCACGGACATCGCAGGGCGACGCGAACCATCGCGTCGCGCGGATGCGAATCGCGTTCCAACTTCTCATCGCGCACTCGAAGCACATTTCTCACCTTTACGAACGGCTCGGCGTGTCGCACGAGCGCTAAATCGCACTGAGAAACCTTGCTTTTTGGTTTCGCTCGAATGTCGTCGAGAATATCGTCGAAAATCTCCAGACGCTTGTCCGCTCCAGCTTGGGTGTCGAGGTAATCGTCCGGGAATAGGGCGCGCGCAAAACGTTGCGCACACCACGACCATTCAGTGATTCCCACCGGACGTGCGCCGGTTTGGCACACGCCGTGCCAAACGGGAAGCATCCAAGACGAAGAAACGATCAGAGTGTACCCTTCTATCGCTGTCACACCTCGATTGATGAGCGTCGCCGAGTATGATTTGACACCGACGGCGGCCGTTTCCTCCCATGGTCGCTCGAGCGCAGCCGCGCGCGATGCGCGTCGACTTTCGTCGTACTCGGCTTGCGTCGGCGCAACTTCCGTCGGCACCCGCATTTCACTCGAATCGGTTTGAACGCCCCAAGCAGCCGCACGAGCGTCTGGACAAACGATTCGACGGATGCCTCGGGTAGTATGCGCGCTCGAGTAAAAATCTAAATCCGGAGCCAGTTTCTGCACAATCTCGAAAGCTTTAGCACCGATGATTTCGATGCGCGCGAATGCGTCACTTTCTTCCACTTCTACGTCAGCTTTCGTGTTTGTCGCGACTCGCACCGCGACGGCGTCACGAAACGCTTCTGACGCCGACTCTTTCGCGCTCGGGTGCACCCAAACGTGCGCCTCGGCGACGCTCAACGTCTCCTCTCTCGGCGTACAGTACACCAGCGCCGGACAAATCACGCGACGTTTTGAATCCACAACGTGAATCGCAATCGCGCGTTCTCCGTCCTTGAACGCGCGCAAGTTTAGCGCTTTCTTTTCAGCCGCCGTCTTTGCTAAAACTTTGTGCACGTCGGTTCGGGCGCCCTTCACGACGAAACACGCGTTGTACGAGGAATCGTGGGCGAGCGCGGCTTGCGATATCGAACGCATGATGAATCGCCAACCTCGACCTCGCCCCGGTCTCGCGGCGGGGACGACCCATCCCCACCCGCGAGGCTTTCGCATCGCGAACCTGCGAGCGCGCGCGCCGTCAGTCATCTCTCCAACATTTCGCCTCGTCTTCAAAAATCGAGCTTCCAAACGCCTCAGTCGATGTACCGTGCGGTAACTCTATACGCTCGTCTCCAGCGAACGCCGAAACGTTCTCGGATTGGCTGGGCGCGTGATTTCGTCATCACCGGCGTCTCTCGCGTTCGCGCGCGTCGCCTCGCGTCACCCTCCCCACCTCTTCGCGTGCCACGCGTGCGCGCGCAGCGCCTTCACCGCCGTCCCGCCTCCCGCGCGCGTCCTCGCCGCGTTCAGACGCCCTCGTCGCCGCGCGCGTCGTCGACATCCCTCCGTCGTCGCGTCCTCGCCCGCCGCCGCCGCGCGTCGCCGTTTCAAATTCGGCCTTCGCCGCGTCGCTCGCGGCGCGTGCGACGTCGCCCGTCTTCGCGCGTGTCTCGCCAGCGTCTCCACGCCCAGCGCGCGTCGTCCCTCGATCGCGCGCGTCGTCGCGCGCAGCTCGCGCGCGCGCGCCGCGACGAAATCCCACACGCGCACGTAACGCGGCGTCGCGCTCGCGTCGCGCGCGTCGGCGACGACGACGACGTCCATCGCGGCGCGACGTCCGGCGCCGGCGATTCGACGGCGCCGCGCCGCGCGGTCGGTCGGTTCGCTTCAATACGACGCTCGATGGGACGGGCGTTTCGAGATCGTGGCCGCGTGACTGTTTGCGCACACGGAAAAGCGCGCGGGCCGGCGGCGTCGCCGGATCGATCGCTCGATCGCGTCGGCGTCGGCGGCTCGGCGGCGCGCGCGGCATCGCGCGACGCGCCGTCGGTCGTCGGAGGCGCGAAGGCGTGGACGCTCGACGCGCGGGACGCGACGTCGATCGGCGACGCGGCGCGGCGACGCGTTCGACGCGAGACGACGACGACGCGGGACGACGGGACGATGGCGCGCGAGGGCGCGATGGACGACGCGGCGACGGCGACGGCGACGGCGCTGATGGAGAGGGCGACGATCGATCCGGAGAAGGCGGCGAAGAAGGCGGCGAAGCTGGCGGAGAAGGAGGCGAAGAGGGCGAAGGCGGCGGCGAAGGCGGCGAAGGCGGCGGAGGAAAAGGCGAAGAGGGACGCGGGCGGCGGCGGCGAGGGCAAGGCGAAGAGGGAGAAGAAGGCGAGCGGGCCGAGCGAGGAGGACGTGCGAGCGCTGGAGAGCGCGCTGAAAACGCCGAGGGGGGAGATGAAGGATTTGGTGGGGACGCCGATGGCGAAGTCGTATAATCCGGTGGCGGTGGAGGCGGCGTGGTACGACTGGTGGGAACGGTGCGGGATGTTTACGCCGACGATGGGGACGAATAAGCCAAAGTTTGTCATCGTGATTCCGCCGCCGAACGTCACGGGTGCGTTGCACATTGGACACGCGCTGACGAACGCTATTCAAGACACCATCGTGCGGTGGCGACGAATGCAGGGATATGAAGCGCTGTGGGTTCCGGGGACGGATCACGCGGGCATCGCGACGCAAACCGTGGTGGAGAAGAAATTGCAGCGCGAGGAAGGCGTCACGAGGCACGATCTCGGGCGAGAAAAGTTCCTCGAGCGCGTGTTCGAGTGGAAAGACGTGTATGGGGGCAAGATCTGCAATCAGCTTCGCCGAATCGGCTCTTCTATGGACTGGACTCGAGAGGCGTTCACGATGGATGAAAAGTTGAGCAAAGCCGTCAAGGAAGCCTTCGTGCGCATGTTCGACGAAGGTTTGATTTATCGCGACAATAGATTGGTGAACTGGAGTTGTCAGTTGAAGACTGCGATCAGTGATATCGAGGTGGATTACATCGAGCTCGATGGGCCGACGATGCTCGCGGTGCCGGGGCACACCAAAAAGGTGGAGTTCGGCGTCATCACATCCTTTGCGTACCCGTTCGAAGACGGGCAAGGCGAAGTTGTCGTGGCGACGACGCGTATTGAGACCATGCTTGGTGACACCGCTGTTGCGGTGCACCCCGAAGACGAACGCTACAAGAGCTTACACGGAAAATTCGTTCTTCACCCGTTCAACGGTCGTCGTATTCCCATCATTTGCGACGCCGAACTTGTCGACATGGAATTCGGTACAGGTTGCGTGAAGATCACCCCAGCCCACGATCCGAACGATTTCAACACCGGTAAGCGTCACGATCTTGAGTTTATCAACGTATTCACCGAGGAAGGATTGGTGAACGAGCAAGGCGGCGAGCAATTCCAGGGCATGAAGCGCTTTGAGTGCCGCGTCGCCATCACGGAGGCGCTCGACAAGCTTGGTCTTTACCGGGGCAAGGCGAACAACCCGATGCGTTTGGGTCTTTGTAGCCGTAGTAAGGATGTCATCGAACCGATGCTCAAGCCGCAGTGGTGGGTCAATTGCCAAGACATGGCAAAGGAGGCGTGCGATGCCGCTCGCGACAAGCGACTTGAAATTCTCCCTACTTTCATGGAACCGACGTGGTTCAGATGGTTGGAGAACATTCGTGACTGGTGCATCTCCCGTCAACTTTGGTGGGGTCATCGTATTCCAGCCTTCTACGTTCGTTTCGCCGGCGAAGGTGACGACGACTGTGGGATGCCAGGCGGTAGCTCTGAGAAGATGGATCGATGGGTCATCGGTCGTGACGCCGATGAAGCGCGCGTTTCGGCCGAGAAGAAGTTCCCGGGTCGAGAATTCACACTCGAACAAGACGAAGACGTGCTCGACACTTGGTTCTCGTCCGGTTTGTTTCCGTTTTCCGTCTTTGGCTGGCCCGACGAGACACCGGATTTGGCCGAGTTTTACCCAACGTCCCTCCTCGAAACTGGACACGACATTTTGTTCTTCTGGGTCGCTCGTATGGTAATGATGGGCATGAAATTGACTGGTAAGGTGCCGTTCAAACAAGTGTACCTGCACGCCATGGTTCGTGACGCGCATGGTCGTAAAATGTCAAAGTCTCTCGGTAACGTCATCGATCCTCTCCATGTCATTGAAGGTATCGACTTGGCCGCCCTCAACGAGACTCTCGTCGGCGGTAACCTCGACGAGAAGGAACGCAAAAAGGCGCAAGCGGGTCAAAAGGCTGACTTCCCCGATGGCATTCCAGAATGTGGGACCGATGCTATGCGCTTCGCGCTCGTGTCTTACACCGCTCAAGGTCGTGACATCAACCTGGACGTTCTCCGTGTCGTTTCGTACCGCCACTGGTGTAATAAGCTTTGGAACGCGACTAAGTTTGCGATGATGAATTTGGGTGACGAATACGTGCCGCCGGCCGATTTCAACGCTACTTTCGATGTACAAAGTCTTCCGCTCGCGGCCAAGTGGGTTCTCAGCCGCTTGAATGCAACATGCGCGTCGACAAACGCGGGTATGGAAGTGTACGATTTTAACACCGCCACGAACTCTGTGTACGCGTTCTGGCAATACGAACTCTGTGACGTTTACATCGAGATCATCAAGCCTGTTATGAGTGGATCGGATGAAATGGCGAAGAAACAACTGCGAGATGCGCTTTGGATTTGCCTCGACGCTGGTTTGAGACTTCTCCACCCGTTCATGCCCTTCGTCACCGAAGAGCTCTGGCAGCGACTTCCGCGCACTCGCAATGAGAACACACCGAAGAGTATTATGATTGCTGAGTACCCAGTCGCGGTCGATTCTTGGGCCAACGCCACGGCTGAGTCGCAGATGCAAATCATAATGGACTCTGTTAAGGCGTTCCGATCGTTGAAGTCCAACTACAACCTTCCTCCCAGAGCGAGACCGGATGTTTTCTACAGTGTCAAGACGGATGACAGCGAAGCGGCGATGAAGATTGATCCAGAAGGTTTGGTCTCTCTCGCGGGCGTCGGTGAGTTGAAACAGCTGGCTCAAGGTGAATCTGCGCCGCCGGGTTGCGCGGTGAGCATCGTGAACGAGTCCGTGACGGTCTATGTTCTCTTGAAGGGAATCGTCGACGCCGCGACGGAAATTGCCAAGCTCGATAAGAAGCTTGATTTGCTCACCAAATCGACAGAAGCGCTCGTCAAAAAGACGCAAGAAGATGGCTACGAGACCAAGGTTCCGGAGAAGGTTCGCAACGAAAACGCCGACAAGATCGCTAAGCAAGCTGAAGAAATTGATTCCATCAAGGCCGCACGTGCGGACTTTGAAGCGTTGCTGTAGACAAAAATTATTCAATACATATGCATAATATAACAACGGACTAATATTGGTATAGACTTCACAGCCTGTGTAGAGTCTGCTCTTTCGTTTGCGGGCTACGCGGTGAAGTCGCTCGCGCCGACTGGGAGCTCACGGCGTCGTACGCGTCGATGCCCGGCGACACCGTGGGCTTCACGTTCACGTGAACTCGCGTGCCAGACAAAGTTCTGCTCACACCTGGGCTGAGATTAGTTCTTTCGCTCGCGGGAGACACATTTTCTGACATTGGAAACGAAGCGGACGTGCGCTTGATCTCCTCCAATTTTTTGCGCAACTCTTCTCGCTCTCGCGCTTTTTGTAGGGAATCGACGCGTGTTGTTTCTGCTTTCGACTCTCGCTGAGACTTTTCGCGCTGCATCTTCTGCAACTCTCGCCAACGTCGAGCAGCTTCGGTACGCATACGATTTTCTGCCTCAGTGGCTTCCTGTTTGGCTTTTTGTACGAACGCGGCGTTCACTTCGGACTGATTATCTCGCGCCTCAGCTTCAGCGGAGCGTCGGCCAGCTTGGTAGCTTTCGTACGCGGCGTTATTGTTCGGTGGAGACGTCGAGTATGTCTGCGTGCTCGAACTCGTCGCGCGAGTCCACTGCCTCGTCATCGACGGCTGCGCGCGAGTGAACGCCTTGTTGGGTTTGCCCATATTTTCCCAAACCTTTCGACACGCTTGCAGGAGTTTGAAGGTTTCCTCGCAACGCGCGTTGTCCTCTAACGTTCCTCCGCGCGCCGCGGAGCGATCGGGATGAAACTTCAATAAAGCCTTTTTGTACGAAGTTTCGATGTTCTTACCGTCCTCGTGCGTTCCCAACCGCAGCAATAACGTCGCCAAATCGCCGTTTTCCGCTATGAAATACAACCCCTCCGACTTGAGCGCCGTCTGCGCCGAGACGCGATATTCATTCAGTGAATCCGCTTCCTTGGCGCGATCTTCAGCCTCTTGCCTAAACGTCTGAGAGCGTTCCATCATGCGTCTCTCCTTTCTCGCCGCTTGCTTCAGTCGCCGCGCCTCCTCGCGCTGCTTCGCCAGCTCCTCGGCGCGTCGTTCCCACTCAATCTTATTCGCCTCCGCGCGAGCTTTGGCGCGCTCGTCGTCCGCGGCGTTTAAAGCGCTCGTGGCCTCCGACACTTGTTCGGCGACAAAGTACATCTTTTCCTTCGTCTCCGCGGAGTCACTCTCGTCCTCGGCCGCGGATCCGGACTCGTCCCCCCGCGACGTCTCCGCCGCGACGTCCCCGCCCGTCTTCGCCGTCCCGTTCTCCTTACTCGCGAACGTCGCGGGCGCGCTCCCGAATCTCTCGCTCGCTCCCTCGCCGTCGTCCCCATCGCCGCGCGTCTCGCTCTCGTCCACGAACGCGTCCTCCATCTCGTCGTCCATCCCCGCGAACGCCGACTCGGCTTCCTCGCCGTCGCGCGCCTCGCCGTCCGCCTCGCCGCCGCCCGCCGCGCTCGCGCTCTCCCCCAAATCCATCGGCGCCGCGCTCGCCGTCCCCGTCGTCGTCTCCGAGCGCGCGCTCGCCGCGCGTCTCGCCCTCGACGCCGTCGCCGACGTCTCGTTCGCATCCTTTCGCGTCGTCGCGCGCCGTCCCAACGACGCGCTCGCGCGTCCGAGCGCGCATCCGAGCGCGAACCACAGCGCGCACGCGAGCCTGAACACGAAACGATGGACGTCCGCCATCGTCGCGCGAACGCCGCGCGCGACGGCGCGGGACGCGAGCGTCGCGCGCGCGCGCGAGTGACGGTGGCGATCCGTCGCGCGGACGGCCCGTGTGCCGTTGGGCGTCCGACCGACCGCGCATGCTTCACATCCGCCGGACTGTTTGCGCGTACGAAAACGCGTCCGGTCGGTCGCATGGACGGTCCGACCGACCGCGCGTTTACACTGTTTGCGCGTACAGACATACGAACACGCCCGCGCCGGCCGTTCGGTCAAACGCGCGGGCCGATCTCGCGCGCGCGCGCCACACGGCGACGCGTCTCGACGCGCGACGGCGACGGCGCGAGCGACGGCGCGAGCGACGGCGACGATCGACGCGCGACGCGCGCGCGCGAGCGAACATGGGCCAGGGACAGAGCGCGGACGGCGGCGACGGCGCCGACGGACGCCACGGCCGGGGCAAGAAGAAGGAAAAGAAGAAGTACGTCCCGCCCGCGCCGCCGATGCGCGTGGGAAAGAAGAAGAAGAAGACCGGGATCGAGGGCAGCACGCGATTGCCGAACGTCGCGCCGCAGTCGAAGTGTAAGCTGCGGATGCTGAAGCTGGAGCGGGTGAAGGATTATTTGCTGATGGAGGAGGAGTTCGTGGGGAATCAGGAGCGGTTGAAGCCGCGAGAGGAGCGGGACGAGGACGAGCAGAGCAAGATTGACGAGATGCGGGGGGCGCCGATGAGCGTGGGGTCGTTGGAGGAGATCATCGATGACACGCACGGGATCGTGTCGTCGTCGATCGGGCCGGAGTATTACGTGAACATCGCGTCGTTCGTGGACAAGAGTCAGCTCGAACCGGGGTGCGCGGTGCTGTTGCATCACAAGAATTCTGCCGTCGTGGGGACTCTGGCGGACGACGTCGATCCCATGGTGAGCGTGATGAAGGTTGATAAGGCGCCGTTGGAGTCGTACGCCGATGTTGGGGGATTAGAGGATCAGATTCAAGAGATCAAGGAAGCCGTGGAGTTGCCGCTGACGCACCCCGAACTGTACGAAGACATCGGCATCAAGCCGCCGAAAGGGGTGATCTTGTACGGAGCTCCGGGAACTGGGAAGACGCTGTTAGCTAAGGCGGTGGCGAACTCAACGAGCGCGACTTTTTTGCGCATCGTTGGATCTGAATTGATTCAAAAATACTTGGGCGACGGCCCGAAGCTCGTGCGCGAGCTCTTCCGCGTCGCCGACGAGATGAGTCCCTCTATCGTTTTCATGGATGAGATCGACGCCGTCGGTACGAAGCGATACGATTCTCAATCGGGCGGCGAGCGCGAGATCCAACGTACGATGTTAGAGTTACTGAACCAGATGGATGGTTTTGACTCGCGCGGCGACGTCAAGGTCATCATGGCTACGAATAGAATCGAATCGCTCGACCCCGCGCTCTTACGCCCGGGTCGAATAGATCGAAAGATTGAATTCCCTTTACCGGACGTCAAGACAAAGCGACACATTTTCAACATTCACACCGGGCGCATGAACCTTTCCGCCGACGTACAGTTGGAGGAATTTGTCATGGCCAAGGACGAACTCTCGGGCGCCGACATCAAGGCGCTTTGCACCGAAGCCGGTTTGCTCGCCTTACGTGAGCGCCGAATGCAAGTAACGCACGCCGACTTCAGCAAGGCTAAAGAAAAGGTTTTGTACAAGAAGAAGGAAGGCGTGCCGGAGGGAATGTTTACGTGATTAGAACCGTTTTAGGAGCGACGACACCGTGTAGTAGAAACTGCCAAGCATCACACGCGAGCGCCCGATCGCCCGAATAATGTCCTCCGTCGACGACCTTCGACGCGCGTTGACCGCCGTAGGCGGTGAACGACGAGAGGTACGACCTCGTTTTTCTCGAACGACGCGACGGCGACGATAAAAACCGACCGACACTGACGACGCGACTCGTTCGACGGAACGCGCAGGCGAACGAGAGATTACGCGCGCTTGCGTCGAGTAGACGCGCGAAATCCGCGCACACGGTGCGAAATGCGAAAGCTCGTCGGGTGATGCGCGATGAGGACGGAGCGGACGATCGCGAGATGGATGAGGCGAGCGCGGTACCGAGGCCGAAGGCAGAGGCGGGACAGCGCGAGCGACGTCTGTTCGCGGGACTTCTCGGGACGCTGAGAAAGAGTAAATCAAACATAGAAGAGAAGGAAAAAGAGGTTTTGGCGAAGAGAAAGTCCATCGAGGCAGCGGTTTCGGGAAAGAACGAGGAGATTAGTCGGGAATTGAAGGAGGCGCAGTACAAGGCGTTTTTAGAAAAGCGCGAAGCCGACGAAAGGAAAAAGTTTGAGTTGGATTTGAAGTTTAAGGAGACAGAGGGAGCATTGATCGAGGCAGAATACGAAGAGATGAAATCTAAAATACATGATGGGGGTATATTGACCACGACTGAGCCCGTGCTCGTGTATAAGCCGAAGAATCCCACGAGCGAAGACGCCGCAGCTTCGCAAATGAGTTTGGAAAAGTTGGACGCTTGGCGCGCGTCGCAACTCGAAAGAATCAGAAAAGCTTTGGAAACGATTCGCAGAAGGCGAGAAGAGATTGCCGAGCGCCGCGCACAATCAAAGGCGAGGGGTGAAGCGCACGATGACGTCGATGTCGAGGACGCAGAGGAAGGCGACGACGCGATGGAAGGTGACGCCGGCGACGCGGCTGCGTAATCTAACATTTGTAGTATCGACAATACGAACAGTTTAGTGCTAACGGCTAAGAATTAGTCATCTAGTCCTTCAACACGCGGACAAAATCACGCGCGTAAGGCTCCAAGTGATCCGCTTCTGCCGGCATCTTTGCGCCGCCTTTTTCATTCCAGTTGAGCACGAAATCGACATGACCCTCCTTTAGGTACAATAGCAACCTGGACGACACCCCAGCGTCTTGAAGTCTCCAGTAAAAGTCCGCGCTCTCGTGCCACGGCACGGTGATATCGGCGCAGCCCGCCATGAGGACTGTCGGCGGGAAATTGAAAGCGTCCGTTGACGCGTCGGCGGCAATTACGCTTCTCCTGTGGAATCCAGCCATCTTGGACATCGAATCGCCCACTAAATCTGTAGGCCCTGGAATCGCGGGCTCAGCAGTTTTACTACGCTGCGGCATCAACTGTGCTGGACTGCACACGTCAAAGTTTTCAGCTCCATTCATCGCTCGTGCCATCGTGCTCACGATGGCGACGCCGCGCGAGTCTTCGTAGTCGTAATGATACCCAACGTCATAAACGCCCGCGATGCCGATAAACTTCCGAGGCATCCTCGCATCGGCGTGCCACTCACGCTTATTCGTCGTCGATTTCACGTTCTGCACTCCCGCGCGCTGTAGAAGCGCCCTGGCGCACAGTTGCGCCCCAGCCGAGTGACCGACGATGGAAACGCGGTTCGCATCGCCGCCGTATTCACCAATATTATCCAATGTCCAAGACAGCGCCCGCGAAACTTCATCCCACATTTGAATCGCATCGGCTCTCGGAAACAACGAGTACGTGACGACACAACAAATGACTCCTTCCTTTGCGAGCGCCGTCGCCATCGGAGAAAACTGCCAAGCCTCGCCGCTCGCCCACACGCCGCCGTGCACAAAGAGCGACACCGGCGCGTTCGCGCCCGCAACCAAGCCATCTGGAACGTAAATATCCATCACGCATCTCTCACCTTCGTCGTAGCGAACTTTACGGGACAACGTCACCCCATCCCGCGCGGCGCTCGCGGCGGCGCCGTCCCGCTCGCCTCTCCTCGGCAGCTTTCTGTGCGTCCTAATCGCCCTGTACCCGTACGGTACCTTCACGACGAGCCCTGAGATTTCATCCACGATGAGTTTCGCCAGTTGCGTGCATCTCGTCAGCTTTTGCGCGGGCGTGGCGCACCGTGCGAGGTCCTGCGCGCAGAAAGTCGTCGCGTCAGAGAGTTGGATAAAAAGCGATGGGGGCGACGTTCGGACGCGGGTCGCGCGCGCCGAGACGCGTTTATACCTGGGGTATCGCTTTAAACGCCTCGGTGAAGGACATCGCGCGCGCTCGCGCGAGTTTTAGTCGAGCGCAGGCGCTGATCAATGGAGTATTTACTACAACGTGAAGATTGAGAATATTATTCGCTGGCTTGCGCGGCGGCCTGTGCTTCAGCCTTCTTCGCCATGCGCTCCGCCGTCTTGCGCTTTTCCCGCTCCAAGAACTCTTCTTGCAACTCCTTCGCAGAGGCAAGCTTGGAGAGCAAACCCTTGTACATGGCGAGATCCCCGTTCACCTTCTTGAAAGACAATCCGCCGGCTTGCGCGAGCGCTTCGAGCGCCTTCGGATCCGTCGCCTTGGCGAGTTCCAACATTCTGAAGATACCGATCGCGATGTACTTGGTGTACATGAGCTTATTCTCCGCACTCTTCGCCGCCATCGTCGCGAAGATCGGGTTCGCGCTCAGGCCATCCACGCCGCCGGCCGACGCCGCGAACGCGCCGAGCGCCTCCGCGTCCGCGCGCGTCTTCGCCGCGTCCTCCCCGAGGGCGCCCAAAAACGCGTTGAAAATTTTAACCTTCTCCGTCTCGCTCGGGAATCCCTCGTAGAGCTGATCGAACACGCTCACGAATCCCAGCGACGCGAGTTCGCTGTATTCGCTCTTCGCGTTGTACTTCGCAAAGTGTCCCTGCACGAGCAGCTCCTGCGTGACGGTCGACCACACCGACGGGATCGGGTACGGGTACGCCTGCAAGAACTTCGCCTTCGTGTCGCTCACCGTCACGTCTGCGTCGCGTAAACCCGCGATCGCGTCGTCAGTCTCGCGTTCGCGTCGCGCGCGTCGTTCGTCGCGTCGCGCGTCGCGCGTCCCGCGTCCCGCGTCCCGCATCTCGCGAACCCTCTATCCATCCATCTCGCGTCGTCGCGTCGTCGTCGCGTCGTCGTCGTCGCACCGTAGGCGCTCGCGCGGACGGCGACGGCGGAGGCGCGTCGCGCGACGCGCGATCCGCGCTCGACGCGCGGGCGCGCCGCGCGCGGGGTCAGGACGGAGGCGGTCGAACGCGCGGCGGACATGGCGTCGAAAAGTGCGGCCGCGGCGTCGACGTCGACGCGGGCGCGCGCGCGATGAAACGGTGGTCGAACTGTTTGGCTATAGGGGGATGGCGGACAAGGCTAGGACGCGCAACGCGCGGGAAATCGTCGGTCGTGCTCGCGCGCGGTGGCGATCAAGTCCCCGGCGTCGCAGCGGAGGGCGAGCTTTTCGATCAACGCGCGCGCGCTGGTGAGCTGGGACTCGTAATCGGTGATGAGGGCGGCGACGGCGGCGTCGGCGCGAGACGCGCGCGCGTCGGAGGACGCGCGAGACGCGCGCTCGGAGACGAGAAGACGCTCGACGCGAGCGAGACGAGCGGAGACGCCCTCGGCGTGACGCTTGATGAGACTCATCTGGCGCTCGCGGCGGGCGACGTCGGCGAGTTTGACGGTCACGGCGTCGCGCTCGAGGGTGACGGCGCGAAGCGCGCGGCGGAGGCGCGGCGACTCCTCGTTCGCGTCCGAGACCTCGTTCGCGGACAGCCTCTCGGCGAGCTCGAGGTGACGGCACTCTCGTAACGCGAAGTTTTCTTTCCCGAGTCGATCGATCTCGTCGTCGTACGACTCGAACACGCCCAACCATCGCTCTGGGACGTCGCGGCGCAACTGTTTGCACCGCTCTCGCCACTCGTTCGCCGTCGATCGCGCATCTTCCACCGCTTCCCACGCCTCGGCGTCTCGCTTCGATCGATCCGCTTCTAATTCATCTAACTTCATCTCCACTCGAGCGCGCGCGCGCTGCTCTTCGCGGAGTAAACGTAAGAGCGTCTCCGGCGTCTCGAGCGCGCGCGGTCGCGGACTCGAATTCGCCCCCGCGTCCTCCCTCCGCGTCTCTTTTCGCCGTCTCCCTCCCTCCCGCGACGCGAACGCCTCGAACGCGCGCTCGAACGTTTCGTCCTCCTCGACGTCGAGCTCGCTCGCCGGCGCCGCGCGCTCGGCGCGAGGAATCCGAACGCGCTCGACGAGCTCGCGCAAATCTTTTGCAACGTTCGGCGACTTTAAACTCGTCGACGTCGACGCCTCGCTCGCCTCGTTCGCGCGCTCGCGCGTGAGTTCGTCGTAAAGCGCATCGAAGGTTTCCGACGACGACTTCGCGCGCGGCATGGCGCGTCGATGTGCGGCCCGAGTTTGTTTTCTAGCTTCTAGTGCGACAAGGAACGACGCCTCGGCGCCGCGACTACGTGAATTAGATTAGATGATTCCCGATCGCGAACGCACCGCGACCGGGATCGCGTCCGAAGACGCGCGGCGCGAAAGCCGTCGTCGATCGCGCGCGCGCGTCCCGCGCGCGTCGAGCGATCGATCGAACGAACGACGATTCGCGCTCGCGCGTCTTCGGACGCTAGAGCGAATACGTCGACATCCAGTACACGAAGTGCGCGTACGCCACCGACATCCCTAATATCGCCCCCACCACCACCTGTATCGGCGTGTGTCCCAACGTGTCTCTCAGCGGCCTCGAATCCGTCAGCGGATGATCCCTGGGCAGTTCGACGATCAACTGATTCAACACCTCCGCCTGTCGTCCCGCGTGCAGGCGCACCCCCGTGGCGTCGTACATGACCACCAGCGAGAACACCAGGCACAGCGCGAATATGCTCGACTGCATCCCCTCCTTCAGTCCGATCGACGTGCACAGGCCGACGACCAGCGCGGTGTGCGAGCTCGGCATCCCGCCCGAGCCGACGATCCGCGAGTAGTCCACCTTGCCCGTGGCGTGATAGTGCGTGAACACTTTCGCGATTTGCGCGATGCTGAAGCTCAGCAGCGCGGCGATGAGCGCGGGAGAGCTGACGACGGCGGGGATGTGGCTGATCTTCGACGCCATGGCGCGCGCGCGCGCTCGCGCGTCGCGAGACGGCGCGTCGAGCGGAGGCGAGCGGAGGCGCGTGCCGCGCGCGTCCCGGGCGGGACGCGCGATCAAAAAAGGTCCGTGTGTGTGGTCTCGCACGTGAGCGTTTTTTCGAAACGCTCGAGCGCGCGCGAGGACGCGACGTCGCGGCGCGCGAGGACGCGACTCGGCGACGCGCGGTGGGCGAGCGGCGAGGACGACGCGCGGGTGAGGATGGCGCGCTCGAGCGCGGAGGCGCGGGAAATCGACGCGGGGGCGCTTCGACACGCGGTGGAAGCGGCGAAACGACGAGGGAACGAGGCGTTCGCGAGACGGGCGTACGGGGAGGCGATGGAGGCGTACACGGTGGCGATCGCGGGACGCGAGGACGATAAAACGCTGTATTCGAATCGGAGCGCGGCGGCGCTGGGGATGGGGTTGGTGGAGGAGGCGTTGCGGGACGCGGCGGCGTGCGTGCGCGCGGACGAGACGTGGGCGAAAGGGTATTATAGGTTGGGATGCGCGCTCATGTCGGCTTTTGAGAGCGGTAAGGCCGTGGCGGCGTTTAGACGTGGATTGGAGCTCGCGCCGGAGAGCGTGGACATGAAAGAGCGGCTGGAAGAGGCGGAAGTGTTGTACGAGGACGAGCGCGAACGCGTCGTCGCGGAGACGAGAGCGGCGCGGAGGAATTTGGCGTATAAACTTCGACAAGCGCGCGCGGAAGATCGTCGCACGGAGACCCTTAACTCTTGGAAGCAGGCAATGTCTGGACCGGATTGGGAGTTGGAGGATTACGAGTGGAGACCGACGTTTATTCCTCAGATGTGTTTGCGAAAACTCGACGCCAGTCTCTTCGACATGGATCCCGGAAGGTTGAATATCATCGCTTACGCGCACGCGTTGAGCGAGCTCGGGGCGCCCAAGAAAGCATTAAAATTGCTCGAGGATAACGTGCGCATCGCTGCGTATAAAGAGGCGATAGAGTTGACGGTTGCGGACGCTGAACCCGGGGAATTAAACTCGGCGTTGGTCGTCTCGGCAGGGGGGGGCATCTTGCCGCTCATCACCGCTCGGGCAGGGCTGAAGAGCGTGATAGGCGTCGAACGAAACCGATTTTTATATCGTATGGCAAAACAAGTTTTAAAATCCAACGCTGGACAGTTTGCGAAAGGGACGATTCAATTACTAGATCAAAAACTCGACAAGTGTTCGCTCATGGAGGAAGATGACGCAAGCGACGACAAGCCGCAAATCGTACCTCAGCCGTCCGATCTCGTAGTCACGGACTTACTCGATCACGCGACGTTCGGATTAGGGCTGTTGAGAGCCATCGATCACGTGGGAGAGAAGAAGTTGGCGACTCCCGGCGCTCGTGTCATTCCTTCTCGCGTTCGAGTAAAGGCTCAACTCATCGAGCTTCGTTTGGATCAAGTCAGCGGATTTGATTTGAGTGCGTTGAATGCTTATAGATGGCACCCGCAAGCAGCGAAGTTAGACCTCTTTTCGGAACCTCACATTGTGCTTTCTGATCCTTTCGACGTGTCAGATATTGACACGCAACAACGCTTGACGACGGCGCTCGCCGGCAAGAAGCCCTCGAGCTCGATGGAGCAAGACGATATCACGTACGTCACATCGATTAAAGAGGGGACATGGAACGCGATTGCCTTTTGGTTCGAGTGTGAGCTTTGCGATGGAGTCGAGCTGAAAAGTTACGATGTCGACGGCGATCGGGGCGCCGCGGCGAGCTCTTGGGGCGCGGCGGTGCAGTATTTGGATGAGATACCCATCAAGTGCGGTGAATCCATCGAACTTCGAATTCAGCGCGATTCTGATCGACTTTACTTTTCGTCGACCCCGCCCTCGACGCGTCCACGGCACGCCAATATTCCCAGTTGGCATTACGACATGTTGAACGACGCCTCGCGCAACAACGCATACGAATGCTCGATCAAGAGCGCGATAGCACGTCGTAAAGAACTGAAGTTGCGGAATGAAGTCTTGGACGTCGGCGCGGGTAATGGGCTACTTTCCATGTTTGCCATGCGTGCCGGTGCCGATTCTGTGTATGCGGTCGAGATGAGCCCTCACATGTGCGACGCGGGTGAGGAAACGGTTTGCATGAACGGTTATGGAACTTCCATCATGTATCTCAATCGCGATGCTCGACGATTGTTCACCAAGGAATCGGAAGGATTGATCAAGCACGGCTTGAAACCTGACGGCAACCCGCCCGAGATGGAGAGGAAATCGAATGTGCTCGTGTATGAGGTGTTTGACAGCGGGTTGATCGGCGAGGGCGCGCTGCACATTGTTGGGATGGCGAAGCATCGTTTACTTGCCCCAGATGCGACGCTTATACCTCGAGCGGCGACAGTATACGCTCAACCTATTCAGTTGCGAACTCACGAAGTCTCGGGATTTGATTTTTCTCAGGCCAACCGCTGGCGTTGGCGAGACGACTACGAGGGCATCAACCTCGAGCTTTGCCGCGAGAAGTGGAAGCCCCTTGCGCCATGGAAGCCGGTGTTTGACTTTGATTTCAACAAGTACATCGAAAATTTGAACCCGGCGCAAAATATGATGGAGTTTGAGGTCGATGAGGATGGAATATTCAACGCTGTGGCCTTTTGGTTCAAGCTCGAGTTGGACGACGAAAACGAATTGACGACTTCGCCGTACGTTGGCTCGCAAAAAGGGAAGACGTGGCAACAGGCGGTGCAGTACGTCGAGGAACTTAAGGTCAGCGTGGGAGACATCATGCCTTTGATTGCATCTCACGACACGTATGGGATCAATTTTGAAGTGGACGATACGAAGCTGAAAAATAGAGTGACGAAACGCACGGGCGTCCCGGCGTACGACTCGAGCTGGCACGTCGCCCATGAGAGAATCAACGATGCATCCAAAGGCATCGCGAAAGCCGTGGCGCAGAATCCGATCGCGTACAGAGAAGCTGCAGAAACCGCAGTTGCGATCGGAAGTCGATCGCAAGACTTTGGGATGTGCGCGGAGGACGGCGCCGACTATTGCTTAAAATTTATGGGGTGATGGGTGCGGCGAAGATGATTTTAAGTGAAAGATTTAGACTTTGATTACATCGCAATCGCTTCTTCTAAACAAAATCTTCCGTTCGAATCTAAATTATACCAAACAGCCAAGCTCAGCCAAAGAATTAAGCGACAATCATGTTGTTCGCCTCCGCGAAGCGCTTCTTTTCGGCCGCCGCCGCCGAGGCGTCCATCTTCGCCAACTTGGCCTCCTTCCACTTCGGGATGTAAAGCGGCTTCGGGCCCTTCGGCGCGCGCTTGTTCTGCTTCACCGGTTCCGAACCATTTTCCGCCAACCACTGCTTGCGTTCCGGATCCGCATCAATGTACGGCAACGACGCCAAATCCAACCCGGCGCGCTTCGCCATCTCCTCCAACCCGAGCTTGTTGAGCGTCTTCAACGCATTGGTGGAGATGCGCAGGCGCACGTAGCGCTTTTGCTCCGGCCAGTAGATGCGCTTGTACTGTTATCGATAAAATATTCTCTCCGTCAGTCTCTCACTCACACACTCGTCCTGCGCGTCGCCAAGTCGTCGCGCGCGCCCGTTCAGGGTTTCAGGGTTGCCCCCAGCCTTTCGCCATCGTCCTCGCGCGTCACGCACCTGTAAGTTAACCTGCTGCAGCGTCTTGTTACGAATGTGCGAGAACGAAACAGTGCGACCGTTGTTCGCCTTCTTCCCCGTCAACATGCACTTGCGTCCGGACATCCCGTGAAGGTCTGTTTCCGCGCGCGAAATCGCGACCGTCAGTCCGCCATCCAAATCACCCAATCGCGCGCGCGAGCCCGTCCATCGTCATCGTCCGCACCGCCGCGAACGCGCGCTAAATATTTCGCCGCGCGCGTTTCCGCGACGTTCACGACGCCCCGCGCGCGAACGCGCGCGCGCGACGCTCGCATTCGCGCGCGGGTCGCCCGACCCCAGCCTCGCGTCGTCGCGTCGCGACACGTACTCTCCACGACGAGCGGCGCGCGCTTGACCGCGGCGGCGCCGCGCATCATCGTTCGCTTTAATCCATCGTTATTCCCGGTGACGAACGAGTTCGTCGGGCGCGCGAGGGACGTCGTCGAGGACGCGAACATCGTGCGCGCGGTGTGACGTCCGCGCGCGAGGGTTTTCGTCGATCGATCGTCTTTGGTCCGTGTTGCGGTCGTGCGCGAAAGGGAGACCGAGGTCGCGCGCGCGCGCGAGTTCGCGACGCGACGGGGCGCGCGATCGTCGCGCGGATGGACGCGTCGCGAGATGGGATCTCGAAGCTCATGCTCGCGGAGAAAGAGGCGCAGGCGATCGTGAGCGCGGCGCGCGAAGGTGCGAACGCGAGGGCGATCGAAACGACGGGGCGACGGACGACGGGGGGAACGCGTCGCGGTGACTGACGACTGCGCGCGCGCGATGCGCGGTGAAACGCAGAGAAAACGGCGCGGTTGCGCGCTGCGGTGGAGGAGGCGAAGGGGGAGATCGCGGCGTACAGGGCGGAGCGGGAGGCGCGGTACGCGCGCATGGTGGCGGAGCAAACCGGGAACAAGGCGGAGACGGATTCGAGGTTGAAAGCGGAGTACGATGAGGAGATGGCGAAGCTTCAAGCGAAAGTGAGCGCGGCGAAGTCGACTGTGGTTCACGATTTGCTCTCGGCGGTGAAAGATGTGAAATGAAGTAGCGAGCGCGAGTAGCGACGACGCTTTTAGCCAGCGCGCGAGACGCGAGTTGTGTAGTTGCATCGATTTTAGTGCAGTATTGTACAATGGTAAGCAAATTCTAATGAGTACGCAGCGAAAAGCCAAAAAAAACAGCGCGAACAATGTGTTTGTGTGTTCGATTTTTCTCTTCCGAGATGGGATGTTGGTGTGTACAGGAAGATGGAGGTGAAGTTCGCACTCTCTCCGTGTTGCAAGCCAGCCGACGATTTTCGATGTGATGCACATCGTCGGCGCGCACGAGGACCAATTTAGTCCTTGCCCGTGGCAGAAGTGATGTCGTGAATACTCGACCTTCGCTTATTATCCTTCTTGCTCATGCTGTTAAGCCTGATGAAGTATTTCTGAGCGTGGGATGCCACTTGAGTGGGCGTTCGTGAGATGACAAAGTTTCTGCTGATACTTCGCCAATCTCCCTTGCCGAACTTGTTCAAACCGAGAAGGAACAATTTGTGCTCTTCTTCAGTCCATGGAACGCCTTTGCGACGCTCTTGTTCGCCAGTCTTAGGGGCAGCTTTGGACTTTTTCGCCGCCGGCGCCTGCACGGGCGCGGGCGCCGGCGTTGGCGGCGGAGCCGTCGCCTTGAGAGGTTTCGCCGGCGCAAAGTTGAAGCTCACTTCCGCGGTGACGTGGTGATCACTGTCATCGTCATAGTCTGGAAGCTGTACGAGACCAGCTTCGATATTTCGCACGTCTTCTTCCAACTTGCTGAATCGATTCTTCAAGTCGTGGACGCCCTTTTGCGGCATCTGTTCTTGAAGTTGGCCCCAGTAATCATCGCCCGTGATGGGCCAAGACCCATCGTACTGCGCCAAACTCGTTTCAAAGAATTTGTCCTCCTCAAACGTCCAGCTCACCGAGTCGCTCCCGAGCAACCCGAGGTTAGCGTACGTGAAACCGGCGTCGCCGCCGTAGCCAAAATCCAACGTCGACATGTTCGGCGTTTGTCGTTAATTTAATGAAGGTGAGAAAATGTGCGTTCGGTCGTCGAACAATGTGTTCGCTCGATCGATCTAGATGTGGTTCCTTACGACGACAACGCGACTAGACCCGACGTCTAGCGCAAAAAATTGATATCAATCACTCGTCCGTCCTCTGTCGTTCGCGCGCGCGCCACGTGTCGTCAGTCACTTCGCACTGTTTACCCATACGCCAATTTGGGATCTGATCTCGGTTCGTTCGCCTTCGCCGACCCTCCACGAGTCGAAACTCAAGAAATGACCCCCCGCCCCGGGAAAATCCCAGTGAAATCTTTCCGGGTGTCCGCGCGTTCGGTCCCCCGTTTCGAGGTTACCGCCGACGCCCGCCCCCCCCCCGCGCGCGCGTCGCCGCGTCCCGCCCCCCCCGCGCGCGCGATCGACGCTCAATCTTTCCCTCCACCGTTTCCGATCGTCTCCCAGGGCTCACCGCGTTCGCGCGCGCGTCCCCACCGCCCGCGCGCCGTCGCGAAATCCCGAGGGCGCGTCGCGTCTGATTCCGTTGCCGCACCTCGTCGCGACGCGTTCGCGCGTCGCGCGTCGCGCCTTTTCGCGCGACCTTCGACGCGAGCGTCCGAGATTTGTTTCCTTTCGATCCCTCGCGAAGTCGCGCGCGAGAATCGAGAGGTCCGAGCGGCGCGCGCGGCGTCGCCGAGTGTCGCGCGCGCGTCCTGCGGTTAGGGCGCCGCGCCGTCTCCACCGCGCCTCGCGCCCCGTGGACGCGCGCGGACCGCGGGAAATGGATCGCGCCGTCGAGTCGCGATTCGTCGTTCGGGGGGGGGTCGGCGCGCGCGACGCGAAGATTCGGTGAGATCTCGATTTTTCGCGAAGGGGCGCGTCGTTTCGCCGTTGATGGCGTCTTGGAGGGATTAAACGCGTGAAATTTCTCGCATGTATACATAGGGCGCGGGGCACGCGACGCGAGGCGCCGTCGCGCCGTCGCGCCATCGCGCGACGCGGCGACCGCGCGACCGCGCGATGGCGGTGGAGGACGCGGAGGACGTGGAGGACGTGGAGGATATCTTTCTCGACGTCGCGCGGCGCGCGGGACGGCGCGGCGAGGACGCGCGGCGCGGCGAGGACGCGCGCGATGGCGCGGCGACGACGGCGGGCGCGGCGGCGACGGGGGGAGTGGGGACGGCCGAGCGAGGGCTCGGACGGAGCGCGCGAGCGATGGAGGCGGTGGTGGACGCGCGCGCGCGACGGCGGGGGGGGGCGGGCGGTGACGGCGAAGGCGAAGGCGAAGGCGGAGGCGAAGGCGGAGGCGGGCGCCGGCCGGGGACGGCGAAGATTTTCGTTCACACGTTTGGGTGCTCGCACAATCACTCGGATTCGGAGTTCATGGCGGGACAATTGCGGCGGTACGGGTACGAACTCGTGGACGCGCCGGAGAAGGCGGATGGGTGGTTGGTGAATACGTGCACGGTGAAGAATCCGAGCCAGAGCGCGATGAACACCGTCATCGAACGAGGCAAAGCGGCGAATAAAGCGATGGTCATCGCGGGATGCGTGCCGCAGGGCGATAAGGGTGCGAAGGAGTTACGAGATGTCAGCCTGTTGGGCGTGACGCAGATTGATCGCGTGGTGGAGGCGATGGAGCGAACGTTGGCGGGCGACACCGTGCGGATGCTGGAGAAGAAAGCCTTGCCCTCGCTCGATTTGCCAAAGGTGCGACGGAACGAGTTCGTGGAAATACTGCCGTTAAGCACGGGCTGTTTAGGTGCGTGTACGTATTGCAAGACGAAACACGCGCGCGGTGATCTCGGGTCGTACGAGATTTCTGCGTTGGTGAGTCGAGTCGAACAAGCGATGGCGGAGGGCGTCTCGGAAGTGTGGCTGTCTTCAGAAGACACTGGCGCGTATGGGATCGATTTGGGCACCGATGTCGCCGCATTATTTCGCGCCATCACTGCGGTTTTGCCCACGGATGGGTCGGTGATGCTTAGACTCGGCATGACGAACCCACCGTACATCTTGGCGCACCTCGACGCCGTCGCCGAAGCGATGCGGCATCCATCAGTGTACGCCTGGATGCACATTCCGGTACAGAGTGGATCCAACGCTGTCTTGGAGGGCATGAAGCGCGAGTACACGGTGGAAGAATTCAAACGCGTGTGCGATACGTTGCTCGCCGCCGTGCCAGGCATGGTCATCGCGACGGATATCATTTGCGGTTTCCCGGGGGAAACCGACGAGCAATGGCAAGAAACCATGAGCCTGATTGAAGAATATAAATTTCCAGAGGTTCACATTTCGCAGTTCTATCCTCGGCCTGGGACTCCCGCGGCGAAGATGAAGCGAGTGCCGACACAAATAGTCAAGGCACGTTCGCGCGAGCTCACAGCGCTCTTCGAGTCATACATGCCTCACGAGCACTTGGTTGGTAAAACCGAACGCGTTTGGGTGAGTGATATCGCGCGCGACGGCACATCGCTCGTCGCTCATACGAAAAACTACACACAAATACTCTTACCTGGAGGCGAAGACCAAAGAGCGCGCTTGATGGGGCGGAGTGCCATGGTTGAAATTTACGAAGCGGCCCGTTGGTCTTGCAAGGCGAGAGTTTTAGAAGTCTTAGAAGTTGATCCTACCGTTGCCAGGGTAAAGCTTAACGTTATTTCGAGTGAAGAGGAGGCAAAAGCCATTCGTGAGAAGCTGACGAAAGGCAAACGCGTTCGCATGAAGAAGACTGAGGCGAACGGTTGCTCGACGTGCGGAAGCGACACTCCGTGCTCATCCGCCGAGACGACAGCATTGTACGCGCGGTACTTTACGATTGAAGCCGCTTTAGTCGCCGGTGTGTGCGTTGGCGCAGTCGGTCTCGCGTATGCGACGTTATCTCGCTCTAGATACTAGTTTGATATTGACAACCTACAGTTAGACGCGTCACGACGTCCGCCCGCGAGCAACTAGATAAATTTCCTTGCTCTCGCTTCGCGTCGCCTTCGGTTTGAACCAATTTAGCTTGGCAAACCGTGGCTTACACGCTGCGACAAGTGCCTCTACGCTTCCGTCACCTTCTAAAATCTTCACTACCAAGTCGCCACGCAAACGCAACGCGCCTTCGCCGCCGCCGCGACTCATCGCGACATCTACCGCGCACTCTGCCAAATGCAACGACGCCGCCGCGTCTACGCTCGCAATGCCGCTCGTGTTCGCCATCATATCGCTAAGAATTAGATCGAACGAGTGCGCCCCGCCGAGTTCATTCAGAGTCGCTTCGTGCGCGTCCCGAACGAGCGTTCTCACGCGTGCCTCATCGATGTAGCGCATGCCCGATAATTCCACGTCTTGAAGGTCCACTCCTAACACTTCCGTGTGCTTCTCCCCGCGCGCGCAGCAGGCTTGGATCCACGCCCCGGGCGCGCAGCCCAAATCGAGGATGCGGCTCTTCGAGCGCAGGAGACGAAACTTGTCGTCCAACTCGACGAGCTTGAGAGCGCTTCGCGCGACGTATCCGAGCTTACGGGCCGCGACGGCGATCGGGTCTATCGCACGCTTCGCCGCGGACATTTGTAGGGAGCATAGAATATGTAGGTGCGCTGACTTATGACAAACAATAAGCTCAAGCACGCGACTTGTACGTGCCGTCTTCCGTGTTCACGATGATGGAGTCGCCGATGTTCACGAAGAGCGGCACGGTCACGACCGCACCGGTTTCGATAGTCGCCGGCTTATCGCCACCACTCGCGGTGTTGCCCTTCAATCCCGGATCGGTCTGCACTACCTCGAACGTGTACGGGTTCGGCACCTCGCAGCCGATGACTTTGCTTTTCCACTGCACGATGCCGCAGTCCATGCCCTCCTTCACAAACTTACTCACCGCTAACGGCGGCACTCGAAGCTCTTCGAAAGTTTCCATGTTCATGAACATGTAGTCGTCGCCGTCCATGTACGTGTATTGCATAGTATCCTTGGTCACCTCGGCGAGCTCAAACTTTTCGCCAGAGCGAAACGTCTTTTCGTTCGTGTTCCCGGTGAGTAAGTTCTTGAGCTTCGTGCGCACGAACGCCGACCCGCGACCGGGCTGTACGTGCATAAATTCTACTCAAGACAATCGACGATCGATTTCCGTCAGTCGTGGCCTCGTCTTCGTGCATTTAAGCGATTTGCGCGAGCAGCCGTCGCTCTCGCGCCTGCGAGTGGATAAAGCGTACGCGTGCCGTTCGTCATCGCCCGCACGCACCGGTGATTCTCCACGGGTTGGAGTCGATCTCGAGCGAGAGTCCAACCTTGAAATCCGCGGTCGAGCACGTCAGCGCGTTCACCTGCGGTCACAACGCGTCGTCAGTCGAGGACTCGTTCGCGGCGAGGCGAGGGCTGCTGTCGTCATCGTCATCCCGTCGAGTCGCGTCGCGAAGCGTCGTCTCGCGAAGGCGTACCTTGACCGGACCGCGGACACTAGACGCACGCTTAGTGACGGTCGACGTGCGCGTGAATGCGCGGACGCTGGAGATGGATTGCGACGCGGAAAGCATCGTGTGTGCGTCTTAAAGTGCGGCGTCTGGGCGGGTTGGTTTTCTGTTGTTACACTGTCCTCGTGCGGACATTAATTTTGCGATTGCGTGCTCATGAACAGCGCTGGATCGATCGCTAAGGGAGCGTCTGATTGGCTGTGATCAGTGAACGTGCGAACAAGCTGGGAACCAGGACGCGGAGAGAGCGTAGACGCAGTCTCGGCGGGGTCGTTGCTCGGCAAGAGGGCGGCGCGAGGCGTGGCGCCGGATTTGCGAGTCGTGCGCTGCTTCATGGAGTCCGAAGCTCGCTCGGTGACAACGTTCACGCGCATATTCGGCGGTTTGGGCAAGCTCGTTGACTTTGACCCGCTCGTTCGCGGTGAGCGATGAGGTGAAACGCGGTTTCTGTCGAAACTGTTGCGCGGAGAGACGTGAGGAGAGATGTTTGGCGACTCGGGATCGCTAACGGCGGCAAACGCCGATGCGGCCATTTGGAGTTCAGCGTGAGGTTTGTTGACGTCGACGTCTGAAATTCGCCGTTCCTCCTTCGCTTTGTGCTTCCAGTTCGTGATGGCGGTGTTCGTGTACGCTTGTGCCTTTCGCACCGCAGCGTCCATCTGAGACAACGTCAAGCCGTGAGCCATCCACGAAGACACGCCTGGAGGTCGGAGGTGCATGTTGATTCGATGGTCTCGCGCGACGAGCTCGAGGTGCTTCTTCGTCGTCGTCGCCGTCAATGCGTTCAGAACGTCCGCGTACGATGGGTGATCCAGTCGTTCTGAGGCACTCTTTGACTTGCGCGAGTCAAACGGGTTCAATCGATCCCACAGCAAGCCGAAACTGCTCATGCCTCCATCGTGCGGCGTGAGATCGCGGAAGCTAATGAAATCTTTGTCTTCTACGTCCACAACGATCACAGTCTCGACTCCCATCTCTTTTCGCATCACGTCTACGGGAACGCTGTTCAGGTAGCCCCCGTCAACGAGTAACTCACCATTCTCGTCGCGAACCGGAGGCAAGAGCCCGAGAACCGTCATCGACGCTCGAATACACCGCCAAAGACGTCCAGAAGTGTGCACATTCAAACACTGTTTGTTTAAATTTGTGCTACAGCAGAAAAAGTTCAGCCACAGATCTTCGATGGAGGTATCAGCGCCCACGGAACTCTTGATGATGGTGTCCAAGCCCTTGCCGCTAAAGAGCGAAAGCAGCGGGAGTGTGAGATCGGTGAGCAAATGATGAGGAGAGTTCAGAACGTGCATGTTGTTGCGAAGCATTGGGAGTATGTGCGATGTTGATAATGTCCTAGCATACATCCCTGCTGTGAGCGTGCCTTGACTGGTGCCACCGATACAATCGATTGGAATTCCATTCTCCTCGAGCGCACGTAACGCGCCCAAATGAGCCAAACCACCGCCGCCTCCGCCGGTCAAGATCACGCCAACGCTATGTCCGGACACATACCTCGCGAGGCGTGACATGTCATCCCTCGACGCTAGTCTCACGTGATGATGGCGTTTGATTGTAGTTCTGTTTTCCTGCCAAGTCTTTGTTTGCGACGGCGTGCTTCCAGGCTCGTGAATTAGTACCAGTTCTGGACGTGCGCTGTTTCGTGTGCGCCAAAGTAGTCGTTGCTCGTACAGAAGCGGCATCTTATTCTCATGATTGCCGTGTGCCACGACTAATACACAATCCGCTTGGCTCGCACAAACTTTACTCCAACTTGATGCACGCGGATCCGCTTGGAGGACGATGAAACGATGCACTTCCTCTTGTTCTGCCATCCATCCAGTGAGCTTTGAACGGTAAAACAGGTTGTCTAGGCGATGAGTCGTTTCGTCAGCGAAAATTTCATCGATAACTGAACTCGTTAGCAGCAGTGTGGATCCAAACATGGAAAGCGCACTTTGAAGAGCGCTTGCAAACTCGTTGATTTGTGTGCGTGGGCCCGCAGGTATGAGGCAGATCGTCACGAGCTCAGCGAGCGAACGGTCGCCAGTTCGAAGGTTATTCTGCAGTTTGCAAGCGACGAGTTCAAGAAGTCGACTCGATACCTCAGAGTGATGCGCGTTGATCAGTTTCAGCGCTCCGTGCGACATTCTGACGAGTTCTGTATCGCGTGAAGTGACTGCAGTTGAGGAATACTTCCCATGCGCGAGTAAAGGCGCTTCTCCGATGGTATCGCCTCGACCGCGTTCCCGAATTATTTCATCTCCACTACTCGTGTGACGTGGAAACCGTAAACGCACGCGTCCACTGATGATGACAAACATACTTGTGGCATCTTCATTGGTCATAAAGACGTGATCTCCGCTTCTCAGCCACACTCGATTGAGACCGAAGCCGATGAAATTACGAATGAGAACGCCAAGAGACGAAGACGTTTGACGGAGCAAAGAGATGTATGCCTCAGTTTCAGCTGTACACAAATGCTCGAGAACTTCTCCTGTTATGACGAGCATTTCACAATCTTCATCCGCCTGTTGGGTTTCTCTGAAGAGTGAGCGTGTCATAAAGTGCGCCGAACCGATCAACTGTAACGCTCGCACCGGCTTCCCACGCAGCCCGTCGCCTTTCGGCCATGGAATGGCTTCCCGCGCAATCGATCCCTTCAGAAGGATGTAAAACGCATCCGTAGAATCTCCTTCGGCAAAAATAATCTCACCCTTTTTTATTTGTTTGCGTGCGCAATACTTCTCCACGGTCGGTAAGTGCTCCAAGAAATCTGAATTTGCGAGCGAGCATGCGTCGTCCGCCTCAGGTTGACCGCGAAGCGATTGCCGAGGCATGCCAAGAAAATCAATCAGCGAAAACTGCGCCACGCGCCACAATCGCGCGATCGCTTGTTGCAAATACAGCTGCAAAGTGTGCGGATGCTTTCGAACGAAGTCTAAGAAGATGCGCTGTGAGACTCGCACTACCTTTGCCCCGCCCTGCATGGTGATGCAACTCACGCTTCGTCTCGCGCTGTCGAGGATGTCTATATCTCCCACCGACTCTCCCTCTTGTAAAATATTCGTCATCACAGGTGGCGCTCCATTCGTCGGTTGCAAATACACTCCCACCGATCCCTCGACGACGACGTATATCCCACTCGAACTATCGTCTCCTTGCCGAAAAAGCACTTCATTCGGCGCCAACACCTCCTCCTCCGACGCCTCAAACAGCTCTCTCGACAACTCCAACTCTAACACGCTAAAAAACTTCGTACTCGCGAAAAAATTAGGCGTGTTCTCATCGTTCACGTCTTCTCCACTCGCGCTCGCGAAAAACTGTCCCGACGTCCGCGACCCCTCCAGGTCGCCCTCGTCGCTCCAAAATTCATCCTCTCGACTCGTCGAGCTGCTCATCCCGCGCTGACTCTCGCGCGATCCGAACGACCCAACGCGCAGGACTTCCGCGCTGTCTCCACCGTCCACGCGCACGCCTCGTCGATTGCGTCCTCCCGTCGTCGTCGTCGTCGTCGTCGTCGTCGTCGTCGCTTCCTCAGCCGCGTCACCGCCGTCGTCGCGCGCGAACGCGACGTCCCACGCCTTTTTCACCGCGCACGCCGTCGCGACCGCGCTCGCGGCGTACCCCATCGCTCGCGCCGCGCGTCGTCCCCGCCCCGCGCCCGCGACGCCGCCATCCCGCGCCATGTCGTCGACGAATGCGGGGAATCGCGTCCTAACGACCGGGACGGCGGCCCGCCCGCCCGAAGCGTCATTCCCAGACGGACGCGCGCGATGTCCGAACACGCGGCGCCGACGCGCGACGCGCGGAAGCAAAGCTCGCGCTCGGGCGCGTCGAGCGCGTCCAAGCACCCGATCGTCACGCTGGGCGTGTGCGCGATGGATAAAAAGTCGCGCTCGAGCGCGATGCGAGAGATCCTGACGCGGATCGAATCGTTCGGGGAGTTTGAGATTGTGATATTCGGGGACGAGTGCGTGGTGAACGAACCGGTGGAAAATTGGCCCAAGGTGGACGCGCTGATCGCGTTCTACAGCAATGGGTTTCCGTTGCAAAAGGTGGAGCGGTACGTGGAGATGCACAAGCCCTTTGTGGTGAACGAGCCGAACGACCAGTGGACGCTGCTGGATCGGAGATTGGTGTATAAGCGGTTGCAGGAACACGATATTCCAGTGCCGAATCACGTGGTGGTGAATCGTAACGATTACATCAAGAAGGGGGCGCTCAGGAAGAAGCCGAAGGGGGATGAAGTGGCGTTGCCCGATCAACCGACGTTCGAGCCAAAGAATTTCTCACAGGACGAAGAGTACGTGGAAATCAACGGGAAAAGGATATATAAGCCCTTTGTGGAGAAGCCGGCGAACGCGGAGGATCATAACATTTTTATCTACTACCCACACAGCGTCGGTGGGGGGTACAAGCGCTTGTTTCGGAAGATTGGTAATCAATCGAGTCAGTACTACCCTCCTCCTGAAACCACCGCGGCGGGCGAGTTGTCTTACGCCCCGGTTCGGGAGACGACATCTTTCATTTACGAAGATTTCATGTCAACGAACGGTACAGATGTAAAAGTGTATACTGTTGGTCCGAATTACGCCCACGCCGAAGCTAGAAAGAGTCCAGTCGTCGATGGAAGAGTGCAGAGAGACGAGAGCGGCAAGGAGGTGCGTTACCCGGTATTGTTGACGCCAGAGGAGAAAGAAATCGCACGCCGTGTGTGTATAGCGTTTGGGCAGCGAGTTTGTGGATTTGATTTACTTCGTGCGAAAGGTCGAAGCTACGTTTGTGACGTCAATGGATGGAGTTTTGTGAAAAACTCCAAAAAATACTATGACGACGCTTCGGTGTGCTTGCGAGCGATGATTTTGAAAGCCGTAGCGCCGAATCACTTTAGCACTCAGCCTGCTCAAAAAGCCGCGGCATCGGCTAGTGTTGAAGAGCCTGATATCATTTTAGATGGTAATGATGCCGAATTGAAGGAAACCAGACTCGAGAAGGCGCCATCACCCAAGGAACCGCCTGAGGAGTTGCGCGCCGTACTCGGCGTCATTCGGCACGGCGATCGCACGCCCAAGCAAAAGATGAAACTGAGAGTGAAAAATCGTGAACTTCTTGATCTCATGCTTCGATGCACGAACGGTCGAACTCGCAAGCAAGCTAAATTGAAGACGCCTCAGACATTGCAAGAACTCTTGAATATTTGCAGGGACATTTACAAAAGTTTGTCTAAGCAAACCTTGGCGCCGAAAGACGAGGAGGGACATGAAGAGGCGCAAGAAGAACTCGAAGCGTGGAAACAAGTAGTGTCGATTCTCGAAGAAGGAGGACACTTTAGTGGTATCAATCGTAAAGCGCAGCTCAAACCTCTTGAGTGGGAGACAATCGATGCTGGAACGCTAGACTCTCACACAGAAAAAGTCACCGAGGCTCTCCTCATCATCAAGTTCGGCGGTGTTTTGACTTATTTGGGTAAATATCAAGCCGAAACACTCGGTAAGGCATTTAGAGTACGAATGTATCCTCGTGGTAACTATTACGGCTCGGACGCTGATGGTTTACTGAGATTACATTCAACCTATCGCCACGATTTGAAGATTTACTCCTCCGATGAAGGTCGAGTGCAGATCACTGCTGCAGCTTTTGCGAAAGGTTTACTCGCCCTCGATACCCATCATGGACAGCTCACGCCGATTCTCGCTTCTCTCGTTACCAAAGATGCAAAGTTGTTGGATTTCGTGACTCATTACGTGGAAGAGGACATCTTACACTCAAAGCACAAGCTGTTCACGGCGATGACATACAAGCCAGATGCACAGCTGAATGACAAAAAGCCGACCGAAGAAGAAATTGGGGGATTGTCGCAGACCTTGCGATTTGCTTCGCTGAATAAATTCAAGGTGGTGACACAAATGGTTATGGCTGCGCATCGCTTTCAAAGCGCTGGCGAATCATCCCACCACGATACGACTCAAAAAGCTGTCACGCTTTCAACCAATCTCATGGGTGTACCGAAGCAGCCACTCAAGAAACTCGAAATGCTGTATGAACTCACGAAATCAATTTCGGTGCAGCTTAGAACGATGCTTTCTAGCCACCAAGTGCGATATGATTCCGATTCCGGCACTAGAATCAACTGGGCCGACACGCATTCCGCCGTCGCCCCACGTGGTTCACTTCCAAAAGGAGGTATTCAACAGCTTAAAACCATGATCGTTCCCGCTGGCGGTGAGTCCTTTTTGCTCATGTATTCCAGATGGAAAAAGTTAGAGCAAGATCTTTACCATTCGCGTAAAGCTAGGTTTGACATCTCGAAAGTACCAGACGTCTACGACGCGGTAAAATACGATGCCATTCATAACGAACATTTGGCTTTAGAGGGACTCGAGGCGTTGTACGAAATCGCGAAAGAGCTAGCAGATTGCATTGTTCCGAATGAATACGGTACGACGGCTTCGAGCAAGCTACGAATTGGGGGCACCGTTGCCAACAGCTTGATTGCAAAATTGCTAAGCGATTTGAACAACACTCGCGAGGAATCTTTCGCCGTCGAAAGCGGTGGAATGTCATCGAATGAAATGCGCCGTGTTTCTATCAGCGAAAAGATACCGGTTTTAAATGAAGAAGACGAGGCCGAAACGATCGACGAAGAGACTGAGCGAGAACGTGAGGAGCAGGAAGAAGAAGAGGAAGAGCTGAACACGACTCGATTGAATTTGCGATACGCCACGGCGCACGGTGTGCATAGCCCATTCAGACACGTGCGCACGCGGCTTTATTTCACCTCTGAATCTCACTTGCATTCGCTCATCAATGTACTTCAGTACGCGCACCTGGACAAGCCTCGAGAAGATCGCGAGCGAGGTCGCTCTCCGTATCACACCGAACATAGCGAAAGCGACGTCGATGCAAAGGGTCCGACGAAACGCACTTCTACGAAGGGAAGCTCGCGCGCGAGCAGGGTACCGCCCGGTTTGCCGCTAGGGAGCCCGAAAAAGGAAGAGGATGCTACCAGCGCAAACTCAAGCGTGAGTGCTACGAATGAAACCGTCAGGCCTTCGCTCATCGACGATGCCTTGGGAGCGTTGTTTAAGCGCGAGAAGGAGCTCGATTATCTTACCCACATCGTGTTTAGAATGTTCGAACGTTTCCATGTTCCTCCGTCAGATCCTCGACGCTTTCGGATTGAAATTTTGTTCTCCAACGGCGTCAGTTTACACCCGTTTAAGACCAATGCCATCGAACTTTTCGACAGCAGCGCTAGGAACGGTGTAGCAGATGAAGACGAGGAGATGATATCTGATGATTTGCTCAAAGAAATACAGATTCAAAACGATAAAATCATGCCTGGACAGGATTATCTCACTCTTAGCACCATGGAAGAGTACTTGGTAAACTACAATCGACGCTGGAACAAGGGAGGGGATTCAGCCGATGGCACGCCCGGGAAAGGCGCGAGGAGCTCGAGTGTTGGCAGCGAGCGAATCAGGGCGGGAAAGAACCTCTTTACTTGAGCGTGCAGTAGCAACATAGCCAATATTGTTTAAAACGCTAAATAAATCAAATGTGGAGATAGGCAAAAGCAGGGGAAAGGCGATCAGCTTTAATTGGAACCTCGCTTCGCAGCGACGTTTCAAAACGAGTCGTCATAATTTATAATTTAATCACCGTTCTCCCACACGAGCATGGTGCGCTTGCCGACCATGACATCGACGAGTTGTCCAAGACGCGTGAACACGGACTCTTGCACGTAGGGGACACCATACTTCTCGCACACAGCCTTGACGCGCGGCTGCATGTTTTGGTACGCGCGCATGGACATGTCCGGGAACATGTGGTGCTCGATTTGGTAGTTCAACCAGCCGTGCATGAAATCGTTCGCATCGCCGCCAGTCTTGAAGTTCGCGGAGCCGATCACCGCGCGGAGGTAGAAATCATCCGAACGAGGCTTCGTTTCCGTCTCGAATCGGTAGATGTCGTCGCCGACGTGGTTGGTGGCGATGATGATGAACGAGTGAACGTTCGTCATAACGTCCGCGAGGACGGAAGTCATGAACCAGGCGAGCGCAGCCTTCGGGCCGCCGATGGCGTAGCCAATCGCCGGCAGTGCGGCGAAAGACCAGAGCGCGTATGGAGCGAAGCACTTGATGGTTTCAGACACAGCAGCAAACTCGCCCTTGAACGCGCCTTGAGCGACCGTGAGAACGGTTGACGGAAGGCTGCCAGTCTTGAACGGGTTTGGCTTGGAGTTACCAGCCTTGGCGGCTTCACGCTCCTTACGCGCGAGAAGTTCCTTCAACGTGTTCGGCGCGTAGTAAAACCACTTCCAGACGAGCGCGAGACCAGCGACTTGGAGATAACGCGACACCATCGGGGTGTTACCTTCGCGGAGCTCTTGCATGTTGCGCTCAACGAGATCCGGATCCGCATCTTCGCCGAGTTGATAATGGTGCAAGTGGTTGTGTTCTACGTCCCACGCCTCTGGGAGCATCCAATCCATCCAATCGGTGCATCGTCGCCACAAACCGCGCGCAAACTTTCTGCGGTGGAATCGACCAGTGACTTCCCCGTTCGTGCTCTGCGCCGCGTTGTAACCACCGTGGCACGTGTGGTGACCGACCATAGTCCATCTCGCGCAAATCGCAGTCGACATCATGAACGCCGCGATCGGATTCATCCCGTTCAACCAAGCCGGCATGTTCAAACCCACCATCGGCATCGCCGTCAGCGCCGCCAACCCGCCAAAGTAGCACAGGTTCGCCCACGTCAAAATCTTCTTCAAGTGCTTCACATCCTCCTCGAAGTGTTCCGGCGCCTTGAATTCCTTCTCTATCGCGCGCATTTCCGCCGCCCATCCCGCGAGATCGAGGTTCTCACGCCACTTCCCCGTCTCGTTGTACGTCATCGTCGTCATCGTCGCCAGAGAGTCAGAGCCGCTCGCCGCGCCGTCGATCGCGATCGCCTTGTTCGCGCACGCATTCGCCCCGCGGTTCACGTCCCGCGTCGCGTTCGCGGAGATCGCACCAGCGCGCGCGATCGCGCGCGGCGTTTGCGCGACGCGTTGACGCGTCGTCGTCGCGCGCGCGCCGTTCGCGCGCGCCGCGGTCGGGCGCGCCGTCAACGTTCGCATCGCGAACGCGCTCATCGTCGTCTGTGCGGCGTTCGAGATCGAACGTGCGATCGCGGGCGTTGACGAAGGCGTCTTCGTCGTCGGCTTCGCGCGCGGGCGTCGGTCGGACGCGTCGCTGTGCCGCGCGAGCGTCGGCGGCGGGGCGCCAATCTTATCTCGGCGCGCGCGTGACGTCGTCGTCGTTCGATTTAATGGGTAGTCGGTGTGTTCGTATGCGTGCACGCGGGCACTGTTTTTTTTCGGACATACGGGTCAGTCATTATCAGTTGTGTGCTGTTTATGTAAATACCCGGAATCGACGTCATTGGGTATAAGTCCGAATGTCCGATTTTGCGGCTGAGGACGGAGTGATGGATGTAAATTTGAACCGATGGTGATGAAACTCCGCGAAATCACGCGTAATCAACGGTCGAAAATGGCTAGACGCCGCGCGCGCGGGCGCGCCGTGTCGGTCCGGCCGCAAAGATATGATTCAAAGTCTCGGTCGGTCGCGCGGCGGAGAGCGCGGGGAGGAAGTCTGGCTCGCGCGCGCGAAGGATCGCGCGCGAGAAAACTGTTTGCTTGTAAATAATCGTGGTGGTGATGATATTATTATTCTTCAAACTCGGCGAAGAACGCGATTGTGGATGTCAAGGCGTCGATGAAGGCGTCGACGTCGCTCGGGAGGTTGTAAAAGTAGAGGCTGGCGCGAGCGCTCCCGGGAACGTCGAGGTAACGGTGGAGGGGCTGAGTGCAGTGGTGACCGCTGCGACACGCGATTCCCGCTTGGTCTAGTAAGGTGCAAAGGTCGTTGGCGTGAATGCCGTCGACGTTGAAAGCGCAAAGCGAGGCTCGGCCGCGCGCGGGCGGAGGGCCGTATATCGTCACTCCAGGGACGGCGGAGAGCTTTTCGTACAGGTACGTCCCGATCTCGATCTCGTAGTCGTGGATTCTATCCATGCCTATTTTTGTGAGGTAGTCGCACGCCTCGCCCAAGGCAATGGCCTCAGCTATCGCGGGCGTCCCAGCCTCGAACCGTGACGGAGGTTCGGCGTACGTGCTCTTTTCGAGGTACACGTCGGCGATCATCTCGCCGCCTCCCATCCACGGCGGCATGGTCTCTAAGACGTCCATACGACCCCACAAAAATCCGATACCAGTCGGTCCGCACATTTTGTGCGAGCTACCCACGATCCAATCCGCACCGAGCGCTTGCACGTCCACCTTCATGTGCGGCAAGCTTTGGCACGCGTCGAGAAGCACCTTGGCGCCGACGCCTCGAGCGAGATCGATAATTTCCTTCACTGGTGCCACACCACCGGTGACATTACTCACGTGCGCCGTCGTGATGAGCCTCGTCTTTTCGTTCACCAAAGAGCGAAGCTGATCCATGTCCAGTTCCTGCGTATCCTTCGTCAATTCAACGAATTTCAACACGCACCCCGTCCGCTCAGCGAGCAGTTGCCACGGGACGATATTTGAGTGGTGCTCTAAAACGCTCAAAATTATCTCGTCACCGGCTTTGATGTGCTTGGTCCCCCACGTGTTGGCCACCAGATTGATCGCCTCGCTCGCGTTTCTCGTGAAGACGATTTCCCTATCCGTCGTCGCGTTGACAAACGCCGCCACCTTTCTCCGCGACAACTCGTACGCATCCGTGGCCTTGCTGCTCAGATAGTGCACCCCTCGATGGACATTGGAGTTATAATCCTTGTAGTAAAACATGTGCGCGTCGACGACTTGATTCGGCTTCTGGGACGTCGCCGCGTTGTCCAGATACACCAGCTGGGCGCCTGACTCTGTCTTTTGGTCGAGAATCGGAAAGTCTCCTCGTGTTTCCTCCCCCAGCGTCGACGTCGGCGCTTTCACCGCCGTCGCCGACGACGCAGCGCGTCGAACGCTCGCCGTCCGTTGCGTCGGCGAGACGCGGCGTCGCGGAGACGACGTGGACGCGAACGCGGCGCGCGTGACGCCGGCCGCCGACATGGGTGACGTCTTCGATTACGCGCTCGGTTCGCGCCTCGTGCGCGCGCTCGTGCCGATGATGACTCGCGGGCGGGCGGGCGATCGGCGGTAACGCGTGCCGACCCGCGGTTTCGCGACGCACCGACGAGCGAACGCTGAGGTGTGCGGTGGGCGACGAAGAGAAGAACGTTTCTGAAGGGTGGCGACGCCGCACCCGAGTGGGTCTCGGATACAATGTTTTCGTCGAGAACGCGGGCTAAGACGCTCTGATGCGTCGTGAATCGTGAACCATGTGCGATTATCGTGCGATGTCGGATTTTTCCATGTACTGGTACCCGGTGGGCAAGTCGCGATTGACCTTGTCCGCCTCGGGGGACGTCAGGAGGGCGTCGCGAGGGAGCGCTCCGCCACGCAACGCACCGGTGTTTCGGGCTTGACCGCGCTGACCCGGTAGAAGATCGTCAAAGTTTTCTTCGGAATCGAACCCTGCGAGCGAAGAACCAGGGACACTACCAGGAAGCCTGTTGGCTTGTTGAAGATTGCTTCGAGTTTTCTTCGTCTTCGCCTTGGCGCTCGACGGGAGTCCGCCAAAGGCGGCTCGCTTTTGTGTGTCTTTCGCGCGCATCGTCTCCCGGATCCGACGCATGGCTCCGTTCATTGGCGACACTCCGGTTGTACCACCAGATAACGTGCGCTGCAAACCTCCAGATAGCTGTCTCTCTAACGGCGACTGATTGTACATTTCAACGAGCGCTGGAACAGGGTCTCCCACAAGGTTGACTGCGAGATCCTTTTCGCGTTCAGAACGCGAATGTTTCTCGCAAAAAGCAGTGAATCTTTTCTTGGAGTGGTCGACTGCGCGCATATGACACGCTGCTCGTCGGCAGCAGAGTGGATGAAAGACGGTTTGACAGTGCCCAAAGCAACAACGCATGAGCGTTCCATGCGAACGCGTACAGTATGTGCAAGACGCGTTGCGGCGCTCGCGAGGCACGTCCTCGATATTCACAGGTCTGATCACCGCTACGTGATTCATGATCCTATCGAACAAGTGCGCCTCGGGGACCCATTTCGCGCACGCGACGTGACACCACTGGTTCCCGGTCAGCGTCTTCTTGAAGGCGCCCATTTTCACCGGGCAAAGCGTGCACTCCACTCCGCGGTAAAGAGCCAACTTGCCTTGTAACGTTATGCGCGACTTCTTTGAAGTCTTTGGAATTGCAGTGCCTGCTAACACGGCTGCATTGCACACAAAACACAACCACTTGGGATCCTTGACATAAGCGTCACCCGTGATTCCGTAACAGTGCGGGTGCACGATAAGTTCACACTGCGAACACTTCATTGTTTCTTCCATCTTCTCCGCTTCTTCAGTCCCAGCACAGACACAGCAAGCTTTGTTATCGGACACGGCATGGAACGGATCCAGAAGAATCGATGACATCGGTGAACGAATCGGAGACGCTCCAAGAACAGGGGATCCGCTTCGAGGCGTGCCAGACAGGCTAAAAGACTTGAGGTGACTCGATGTGGTGGGGTCGAAGTTCGCGAGACCGAACATTTTTTTCACCCGACTTGGTGCCGCTTCTATTGCTTTCATCACCGCTTGGGTAGTCGGGGGCTTGTATGTTGGTATCAGGCTCTTCGGGTCGGGTGCCACTATTGCGGCTGAACCCATCTCGCGTTTCGGTTTTGATTCGCGTCGCCCATCACCCACTGCTGCTTTGGCTCGCTCCAGTGCTGCCAGCTGGTCCGCTTCGCGCTTCTCTTTCTTCTGTTGACGTTTGACCTCTCTGATTCCCGACATGTACGTCGCGGCCTCATCGAGCTTTGCCTTGCGCTTTGCTTGTTCGTCGTTGTCCGACTCGATTCCGCTAGCTATTTTCTCTTGTGCCCTCTTGAGTTTCTGCCTGTTCGACTGTAGTTGCCAAAGAAGTTCATATTGAAGCGCAAGAATCTCTGCTTCTACTTCGTCTTTTGGAGCGCACGCCAAGAGCGTCGGGTTCGAACGCCAAGCGTCTTCAATTCGTTGCAACTCATCCTTTGCCGATGGACCGCCTTGTACACGGTTGGCGCGAGACGGCGCCCCAGGTAGTTGCAAATCTTTCGACTCGCCACTTTTCTTGAGACAATTCACGCTTCCTTCACTTGTACCGCATTTGCTCGACAACGTTTTCAATCTCACGCACACCGCGCATGGTTGAGATCCCCCCGAGCAACCTTGCTTGGGACCACTGGGAGTCTGTGAGGTAGACTCTTTGAGCCTGAACGCCTTGTCGAGCAAAATTTCCGTGTGAATGGCCATCGTCTCTTCTGTACAGCCTTGCTCAAAATGTTTCAGCTCTCCATCGATCCCAAATGCCGTTGTGCATTCGTATCCGGTCTTTTCTCGCACATCCATATCCTTGTCACCGCCCAATTCTTCGTGCTCATCCCGAACGGGGTCGTTACCCACGACGGTCGTTCCCGCGCTGGACGGTGAGTCGTCGATCCCTTGGCCGCCACTTAACGCTTGCTCGCTCGTAGTCGTCATATTTGTGAGGTTTGAAGGTACGTTAACGAGCCCGTAAGACGCTGCCATGTCTAGATTTTGCTCTGGGAAAATCATGTTTTTATCCAACTTTTTCTTCGCCTTGGTCGCCTCTTCTCGACGAGCATCTTGACGCGTATTCACGTGCGAAGCGCTCTCGTGACGAAGCCACATACGAAGGCACGACAACAGTTCGTCGGTGTCCGAGTTTTCACTCTTTATTTCGATCCCATTCTTGCTGCGTTTGCTATTGGTCTTGTTTTCGTACTTTCCAAGCCAGGCCTTCAACGCCGCGAGCGTTACTCTTGAAAATTTCGCAATCTCACGCATTTTTTCGCTCTCATCCCCCACTAAACTAACTAAAACTCTAATCGTCATCGCGACGTGTTCTGGTGGTAGATTCTGTACCAAATCGATCCCCTGTTCGTGTTCCTGCAACGGCGGTATGACGAAGGGTTGCGTAGGTACGGCTGGAATAGTCCCGACAATGTGGTTCTTCTCCTCAAGTTTAATCGGCGAAGTCGGTGCCGATGTCGATGCGTGACTCTGATCTCCTTTTCTTCGGTACGTCAAACCGGGAATGGGAATTCCAATCTTGTCCTCTCCGACTTCATAATCCGGACCGACGCACGTAGTGTTCAGCGCGCTGTCAAACGTCCAAGGAGTGGCGGGCGCGATCCGAGCCAAGTCCGTCGCGTGAACCGGTCGAAAGAAATCTTCTGCATATCTCCACCAGGGCGCAACCTTCCGCGCCTCTTTTTCCTCCTCTACCCCGAGTCCGAACGTGCGTTTTCTCTGCGTACGATGAAAGTCTCGTCAGTCGCCCGTTCTACGAGCCCAAATATTTCTCCTGATTCGCGCGATCATTTCTCAATCCTCTATCACCACGGCGCTAGTCGTAAGGAACATACCGTCGAAGCCTTAGCCGCTGCCTTTTTCTCAATCTCATCCAAGCTCACCGCCTCTGACACCGTGTACGGCGACCGCAGCCTCGGCGCACCGGGGCAACTCTTCGGCAGCAATGCGGCGACGTTCTTGAGATCTTTCTCCAGTCTGTCGATCGCATCCCTCACGGGTACACCATCCAAGGCTTTGAAGTCCCTCCCAGACGCGTTGGCGGGCATGACTGCGACGTCACGTGTCGTTTTCTGTCCCGTCGCGCGTTCGTTCGACGATCCCCGTCGCCCCTTTTACGCCCTCGCGCGACGCCTCCTCGATATCGATCGCCGCGCGCGCGCGACGAACAATCTCGATCACTTTCGCGTCGAACGTTCGCGAGCGGCGAGCGCGCGCGCGTCGCGATCGCCCGCGCGGCGCGACGTGTGGGATGAATGCGCGTCCCACGCGCGTCCCACACGTCCCTCGTCCAGCCTGCGCCGTCGGACCTCGATGCCGCGATCGATCGCGACCAAACTCGATCGACGCGTCTCTCGATGGACGAAAGTCGGTTCATTCGATCGATCGATCGATCGATCGATCGATCGATCTACACACGCGTCTCTCGATCGACGGAAGTGGGTTCAATCAATCGATCGATCGATCTACACGTCTGTCGATCGACGTCGATCGATGTTTCGTCGACGCGAGTAGGTTCAATCGATCGATCGATCTACGCGTGCGTCGATCGACTTTCTAGATGGTTCAGACGGTTCACGCAAAAAACGCCGATCGATCGAACCCGATCGACGAGATTCGCATTTCGATCCCATGATCGATCGACTCGCTGAGCTTCGCGTGCGATCGATCGCGAAACCGCGCGACATCGCTCCCCTGGCGACCGGCTGCGCGGCACTTTCGCGCGCGCCGCGCGCGCGAGTCACCGCGAATGCCGTCGCCACCGCGCGTGATCGTGATCGTTGGTCCCACGGGGTCGGGAAAGTCCCGATTGGCCGTAGAACTTGCCCGCGCGCTCGGGGGAGACGTCATCAATGCGGACGCGTTGCAATTTCACGACTCGCTGCCAATCTGTACGGCGCGCGTTCGAGAAGATGAAATGGAAGGCGTGCGACATCATCTAGTTGGGTGCGTGAAATACGGTGAATACTTCGATGTGCGCGCGTTTCGAGCGCGCGCGGGATCGATCGTGCGCGAGTGCGTGGGTGAAGGGAGGTCGGTAATTGTGGTGGGCGGGAGCAACTACTACGCTCAAGCGCTCGTGTCCGACTCGCTGATGGATGTCAGAGATAGAGAAGAAGAAGAATGTATCAGTGATAAGAGTTTTATCGATGACATAGGACCGAATGGTGGACGCCGAACGGCTGCCGAAGATGGAACGGTTGGCGTTGACGCGTCGACGGCGTACGCTCGGCTCGCCGAGGTTGATCCTGAGAGCGCTCAGAGACTTCACCCGAACGATATCCGACGTGTTCGCCGGTATTTGGAAATCTTTGATACCACTGGTGAACGTCCGAGCGATGTATTCAAGCGAGAGCGCACTATGAAGAAGTTTGTGAGCCAATTTGACGTACTCGGTTGCCGGACCATCTTCATCGCGTTGAAATGTGACTCGAAAGTTCTTGACGAGATTCTTCGAGCGAGAGTCCTGTCCATGGTTGAAAACGGGTTGGTCGATGAACTGGAGCAGTTTGCGCGCTGTCATGGCGTTGAATCTCCGGACGGTGCTCGGGGAGACGTCCGTCAGGCGATCGGTTACGCGGAGTGGATGCCATACTTGCAAGCCAAAGTTAAAATGGACTCGACGCCTTGTGTCGACAGCGAACTCGCATCAATGCGTGATGAAGCCATCGAGGCGACTGTACGGCACACTTGTCGTCTATCACGACGTCAACAGTCACGTTTGACGACCTTTGCGAAGCAATACGGTTGGCCCGTGAGATTCGTCGATGTATCGGATTCGTTGAGTAAGTTCTGTTCGGAGCGCGCCGCCTTCAAAGATAGCTGGTACGCGAATGTCGTTCATCGTGCCCTAGAACTGTGCGAACATGAAGACGTCGTCGAATTAGACTCAGGAAACAGCTCAAAACAGGTCGCTGTGCACACGTGCGAGGCGTGTGGGAAAACGTTGCGAGGCGAAATCGAGTGGCGAGCCCACCTGAATGGCAGGCGCCACCGAAAGGCTTCTGCCAATGCGAGGAAACGCCAGAGACTTGAGTTTGGGACAAAACATCCAAGGTTAGGTAGACAATAGCGTTATAGATCATTAGAAGGATAGGCAAAATTGTTTTACAAACGCGTGTTGAACCGTAAATCGATTGAGGTTTCACGTTCCTGGAAGCTTAGGCACGAGCACCGGAGTCTTCCTTTTGTACGACTGATACCCCTCGTCCTTGCCCCATCTCTCATCGGCCATTCGTTCCAAAATTGGAATACCGCTCATCTTTGTCAGCAAGTAGGTGACGAAGAGTGGCGACGCAAACGCTCCGGCCGCTCGACCCGGATTCGACGCCGCCAAACCGTTGCAAGCGATTCCCGCGACCCCGAACCACATGCAAATCTCGCCGAAGTAGTTCGGATGACGAGACAGGGACCACAAACCGTGCTTGATGTACTTGCCTTTGTTCGACTTGTCCGACTTGAAGGCAAACTTTTGTACGTCGGCGACGACTTCGAAGACGAACCCAAAGGCCCAAAACGCCGCCAGCGTCCAATCCACCGCGTTCAGATCCACCAATTGACCCGGAGACCCGTTCAACAGATACACCGGTAACGACGTCACCCACACCCACACGCCTTGGAGGAACCAATACACCGCGAACACCCCGGGCTTGTCCTTCACGCCGTCGAATCGCGAGTCCCCGCCGTCCCTGTGCGCCCTCGCGCCCAAGAATATCCCCAATCTCGCCGTCCACGCCATCGCGAGCGCGCTCGCGAGCTTCTGCCGCGGCATCATCGCCGACGTCCCCAGCGTCAGCGCCGCCGTCGTCGCGAACGCCGCGCTCCCCAGAATGTCGTAAAACTTCTCCGTCCGCAGCGTCGCCGCCGCCGCCCAACCGACGAGCTGGATCCCAAAGTCCACGAGCGCCGCGCCGAGCATGCTCGACTGCATCGCGCCGCCGCCCATCCACGACAGCGCGTCCGCGCGCGTCATCGCACGCGAGGGCGCGCGCGCGCGCGCGCCGAGCGACGTTCCCGCGCGCGTCGAACGCGCGCCCTCGCCCTCGCGTCCCGCGCGCCCTCGCGCCGCGCGCGCGCCGCGCTCGGGCGCGCGCGCGCGTCGACGCGCGCGCCAGGCGACGTCGCGCCGCGCGCCGTCGCCGAACCGCGAGAGCGCGCTCGCTCGACCGCCGAAGGGCGACATGTGCGGCGGGGCGTCATCCGCATTCGTCGACGCGACGCCATGTCGACGGCGACGCCGGCGCGCGCGGTCGCGCGCGCGCCGCCGCGATGGACCGGTAGGAGCGCGCGCGCGCGCGCGCGGGCGGTGACGCGCGCGGCGGAGGAGGACGACGCGCGAAGCGCGCGAGTGGTGGACTTGTTCGAAGCCGCGGCGACGCCCATGGGCGCGGCGGCGCGCGCGGAGGCGGCGATGGCGGCGGTGCGAGCGATGACGAGCGTGCGAGAGACGGCGACGTCGAAGACCGAGGCGGTGACGACGGGAGGAGGGGAAGGGGCGACGAGCGGGAGCGCGAGCGGGAGCGCGCCGAGGTCAACCGGGACGACGACCGGGGCGTCGGGCGCGGCTGACGGCGCGGTGATGAAGGGAGGGAGGTCCGCGAACGATTCAGGGTTGAAAAACACCGCGAAGAAGGCGTCGAAGCCGAAGGCGGAGACTTTCAACCCCGGGAGCGACTTTTGGACGTGGACGCCGCCGGAGGCGGCGGGTTCGGATAAAGTCGCCGCCGCCGCGGCGCCAAAGTTGCAGAGACAGACAGAGACTCGCGTGAGCGCGGCCGTGGCGGTCGCGGAGCGCGCGCCCGAGGCTTCGCTTCAGTTGAAGTTTCAAAGCGACGTCGAGACGCCGAGCGAGTTGAAGCTTGAATTCGAAAGCGACGTCGTTTTGGCGAAGGAACCGGCGCCGCTGAGCGACACGCCGACGGTGGAGCTAGAGGAAACTGCGACCGCCGTGCGCGAGCTCGGCGCAGATGGGGAAACCGAAGGTACACTTGAAAATGGTTCGAGGTGGTGGCGCGAGTCAGGCGAAGAGGAACTCGAAGGCGGGAAGCTGTGTCGATGGACGCTCGTCCGAGGCGCCTCCGCGGACGGTTCCGTCGAGTGGGAAGAAAAATGGTGGGAGACGAGCGATGCTTTCAACTATCGGGAACTCGGGGCGATCAAATCGGGGAGAGACGCCAAGGGCAACGTGTGGCAAGAAAGCTGGCGTGAGCAAGTGACTCACGACACCACCACCGGTTTCTCAAACGCCTCGAAGCACATCATGAGAGAGGCGAACAAGTGGGGTGCGCAAGCCGACGGCGCCGAATGGCACGAAGTGTGGGACGAGAACTACTGGGGCGACGGTCAAGTGAAGCGTACATGTACAAAAAAAGGTGCGATCGCGAACGGCGCGACTCCAGACGACGGTCACGGTAATCGTTGGACGCACAAGTGGGGCGAGGAGTGGGACGGTCACGGTGGGTGCGTCAAGTGGACGGATTCCTTCGCCGACCGCGATCAGAGCGAGGACGGTGGAAGCGGACGTGCCTGGGGTGAAAAGTGGGAAGAACGATGGGGGGGATACGCTCACAACGGGAGTGCGGGGAATCGCAACGGGAGCACATGGGACGATCGCGACGGGCACAAATTTGAGAAGACGTGGGGCGAGGAGCACTGGCACGACGGTCGCGTCCACAAATGGGGCGCCACCACCGATGGTTCCGACGGTTGGGACACCTGGGAAGACAGTGCCGGTTGGTGGGAGCGCGCACCGAGCTTCGGATGGGACGAAGCCGTCTCGCACTCACCGCAACTCCTCAACGTCCCGCTTCGTCCGCGAGGCACCGGAGTCGAACCCGGAAAGAAAAAGTCCATCGGTCGAGCTCCCGGTCGAACGATCAAGCCACCGCCGGGGTCGCGTCTTCACAATCCAGATTAGTAAACGTATTATTTCGTTATTCCCGTGACGTCGATTACACGCAGCTTTCGATCGAGTACATGCTCGTGCGTGACTAGCCTCGCCGTAGGTCTCGTAGCAGGTTAACCAGAGACGCGACTCAGACCCATCCCACTCGTCGACGCCTCGCGCTCGCCGACGCGCTCCTCACGATGCGCGTCGCGTCTGTCGCGTCGCGCGCCGTCGTCTCGCGCGCCTCGCCGCCGTCTCGCGCGTCCTCGCGCGCGCAATCGTCACCGCCGTCGACGACCACGCCCGGCGGCGGCTCGCGGCGAATCGTCACCGCGCGCGCGAAGAAATCTTCGCGCGCGGGCGCGGGCGACGCCAAGTACGCGGTGAAAACGACGGAAGACGCGCTCAAGTACGACCCCACGAAGTCTCTCGCGGACGTCCTCGCGTCCAAGGACGACGCGGACGAAGCGAATGGGAATTCGAGCAACGACTGGGCGAGCTCGCTCGCGGCGTTTCGAGAAGAAAAGGCGACGAAGGATCGCACGCGAGCGGAGATGGGAGCGGAGATGGCGGACATGGAAAGGAAATCGAACGAAAGCGATGATTTGATGGACACGACGTGGGTGACGGAGGCTGGGACGGTCGCGAGACGAGAGTTTAGGGGATTGAACGCGGGAGAGGAGGAGGCGACGTTCGGAGACGACGAAGCCGAATTCGTGGCGTTTGGGACGAATGAGGACGACGGCGAGGAAGTTTGGGGACCCGGTGATGAAGGGTTTGAAGTGTACATGTACGATGACGATGATGACGAGGGGGAGGGTGAAGTCACTCAGGAACGGGGTCGGGGAATACCGCGGGAGATGCGGTGCTTTGACACGGCGAAAATTTACGTAAAGGCTGGCGACGGCGGTGATGGTCAGGTTGCGTTCAGGCGAGAAAAGTTCGTGCCGCAAGGTGGACCATCGGGGGGTAACGGTGGGATCGGCGGCGCGGTGTATATTGTCGCCGATAAGAACATGAATTCTTTAGATGGATTTAGAAAAAAAGTGCACCATCGGGCCGAGGCGGGCAAACGGGGGCTCGGATCGAAGTGTGCCGGCCGTAACGGTCGCGATTTGGAGATCTTGGTGCCACCCGGAACTATCATTCGCGACAGTCGGAGCAAAACAATCATCGCAGAGATCACGAAGGCTGAACAGCGAGTGATGGTGCTCGCGGGCGGTCGAGGCGGTCGAGGGAACGCGTCCTTCAAGACGGCGAAGAATAAGGCTCCGATGATTGCGGAGTTGGGCGAAAAAGGACGTGAGTTCTGGGCTGAGATGGAACTCAAACTCGTCGCCGATGTGGGAATAATTGGCATACCCAACGCTGGGAAATCAACCTTACTCGCGAGCGTGAGCGCGGCGAAACCAAAGATTGCCGACTACCCGTTTACGACCATCGTGCCAAATTTGGGCGTCGTAGAGCGCGACTACGAGCGCATGGTGTTTGCAGACATCCCGGGTTTGCTCGAAGGGGCGTCGGAAGGGATTGGTTTAGGTTTCGAGTTCCTTCGCCACACAAAGCGAACGCGCGTGCTCATTCACGTCATCGACTGCGCGAGCGAGACGTGCTTTGAGGCGTACGACGCGATTCGCACCGAGCTCGAACTCTTCGACGAAGCCTTGCTCGAAAAGCCCGAAATCGTCGCTTTAAACAAAGTGGACGACATCGAAGCCACGGAGCGAGCGCTGCAAATGAAGGAAAAGTTTGACGCCGAGGGCATCTCTTCGCACTGCGTCTCCGCCGTCACGGGTGAGGGCGTGGAGGAGCTCCTCGCCGACGTCCAAGCCGCCCTTCGCGCCCTACCTCCGGTCGAAGATGCCTGGGCCGCTGATATCGCGGAAACGGGCGTGCGCGCCGCGGATGGAAAATCCATCGAAGATTTCACAATCGACGACACCCCGTACGCGTTCGTCGTCGCCGGCGAAGCCATCGAGCGTTTCACGCAAATGACAAACTGGGACTATTTCGAGTCCTACAAGCGCTTCGGCCGCGTCCTCGAAATGGCTGGCATCGACGCCGCCCTCAACGCCGCGGGCGCGGGCGAGGGCGACCGTATCATCATCGGCGACTTCGAGTTCGAGTGGAGCAAGGACCGCCGCGACCGCACCCTGTACGAATCCTTCAGGCAACGCGTCGCCGACGCCCCCGGCGGCCAGCGAGGCAGCCGCCACTGGCCCCACGCGTCGTGAAAACGTCAATCGCGCGCCCACCGTCGCCGTCGCGCGCCCGCGTCGTCGCCGCTGTAACCATCGAATCCAACGCGACGCCGCCTCCTCGCCGCGCCTCGCCACCGCCCCTCGGACGTCGACGCGCGCCCGAACGAAGCGCGCCTCTCCTCGCCCGCGCGGGACTCGAGCGCTCAACTGTACGCGCAAACAGTGTAAACAGCACCACCGCGATCGCGACATCGCGCGCGCCAATCGAAACGCGCGATCTCGCGATCTCGCGATCTCGCGATCTCGCGCGCCAATCAAAACGCGCGATCTCGATCGTCGCGCGATGCGAGCCACTCGTCGTCGCGTCGTCGGCGCGTCGCGCCGCGACGTCGATCGGCACTCGCGCGCGCGCCGCGCGCGCCGCGCGCGCGCGCCCGGGAAGAAAACGAACGACGCGCGGTCGCGCGCGTCGGGACGTCGGGACGTCGCGGTCGGGCGCGACGGTCGGGATAACGCGCGCGACGGTTGGGATAACGCCGCGACGGTTGGGATAACGCCGCGACGGTTGGGATAACGCGCGCGACGACGGCGACGGCGACGGCGACGGCGACGGCGACGGCGACGGCGGGACGGCGAGGTGGGTGAGATCGAGGACGGGGATTCGCGCGACGCGCGCGCGATCGGGCGGGCGCGGCGATGGCGGGACGGCGAGCGAGCGGTGGGGGGGGGGCGACGGCGAGCGACGGCGCGACGGGACGACGCGGGCGCGGGGCGAAGAAGAGCGAGAGCGGCGCGCGCGAGCGCGCGGAGAGAGAGAGGGCGCGGGAGGTCGAGACGGAGGAGGAGAACGCGCGATGGGACGTGCAAACGTATTTGGGTGGGTCGTCGCCGGCGCTCGCGCCGGCGACGTTATCGGGGTTACCGCCGTTTCCCATCGCGACTCAGATGCTGCAAAACATGACCCAAACGAACCCGTTTTGGGCAGCGCAAGCGATGCTCCATCGCGGGATCGCGATGGGGCAGAGCGCGGCGCTCCCGCAGGCGGGGGCGACGACGAACGGGGCGAGCGCGGCGACGGATGAGTTGACGCGGAAGAAATTGGCACGCAAGCAATCGAATCGCGATAGCGCGCGTAGAAGCCGGTTGCGCAAGCAGGCTGAAACGGTCGAGATAAACGTTAAAGTGAGCGAGCTCGAGCGAGAAGTCGTCGCGCTTCGTGAAGAAAATCAGCGTTTGAAAAAGCGCCTCGCCGAGAACGAAGGGCAACGTGAACGAAAAACGACAAAATGACAACCGCCGCAAAACTTGCGCGCGTACGCTTCGAAACGAGATCCTGTGAAGGACCGGTGTATTCACGTAGTTCTAATCTCTTTTCATCCAAGCTTCCCCCACTCGATTCTTTGAATACATATATTATCATTATTCTTTCACGTCTGCAACCCCGCGGGGAGAAACGTTTGCGCCGCGCTGCGAGTGTTTCGTGGCTACCGTTCATCGCCGTCCCTGACCTCTCACTCTTACAATTAACTATTGGCCTAAAGCCTACTGACCCTCCTGTTCGGGTTCGAGTTGAATCAAGTCGTCGATGCGGAGAATCGTAATCGCAGCTTCAGTGGCAAACTGGATGCTCTTCACCTTGCTCAACGCCGGCTCGAGGACACCGCTGGCGATGTTGTCGCGAAGTTCGCCCTTGACGAGATCCAAGCCCATCCCGGCGAGCTCTTCGTTACCTTGACTCTGTGCTTGATGATGAATAGCTCGAAGCTTGGCCACGAGATCGGTGGAATCCTTCGCAGCGTTGACAGAGAGTACCTTTGGGATGACCAAGAGCGCGTTGGCAAACTCGGCGATGGCGAGCTGCTCCCGGCTACCCAGAGTAGTCGCCATATTCTCCAGATAAATGCTCAACGCAGCTTCGACGGCGCCACCACCAGCGACAACCTTGCCACTTTCCAACGTCCTCTTCACGATGCACAGTGCGTCGTGCACCGAGCGGTCGATCTCGTCGAGCATATAATCGTTTGCGCCTCGCAAGAGAATTGTACACGATTGGGTGCTCGCGCAGTCCTTGATGACGACCATATCATCATCAGCCACGCGTTGCTCCACCACTTCGCCCGCAGTGCCAAGCATGGACTCGTCGAAAGTTTCTCCACCATCCATGTCGGACAGAGACAGCATCACTTGCGCCCCCGTCGCCTTGGCGATGCGGCGCAAATCATCACGATTGACGCGACGACAGGCGATAGCCCCAGCCTCGACGAAGTACTTGAGCGCCATATCATCGATGCCCTTAGAACAGAGCACGACATTGGCACCGGCGGCTAAGATCATCTTGATGCGATTGGCGGTGATTTCAAACTCTTGCTCGCGAATCTTTTCGAGTTCCTTCGGGTCGTTCACCAGCACTTGAATCCCCATCAACATCTTTGTCTTCTGCAAGTTGAAGTCGATGCACGCAATCTTTGCATTCTTGACTAACTTTGGCATCCCTTCCGCCGCACGACCGAGGTTAAGGGCGTATCCGTGCAACACCGATGACTCCTTCAAGCTCTTCCCGTGCGCCTTCAAAATGTTGATCGCCTTGATGGGATACCTGACGTCGCCCATGTCGTTGTACGTCTTGATGCTCGTGCACGCATCGACGACCAAATCCGCAAAGAAATCTTCTTCGGCACCGATGATTTTCGAGCTCATGCTCGTCTTTGCGCACTGCAACAAGGCTTCCTTCCCGAGCGTCTCCACGTCTCTCGCCAACTTACCTTCGACGTACTTGACGCTTTCTCGCATCGCCAACCTGAACCCAGCGATGATGTTCGTCGGGTGAATCTTATTCCTCACCAACTCATTCGCCCGCTTCAAAAGCTCCGCGGCGAGAATCACCACCGAAGTCGTTCCATCTCCCACTTCCTGATCCTGCAACTCGGCGAGCTCGACCAAGATCTTCGCCGCCGGGTGTTCAATCTCTAAAAGTTTCAAAATCGTCGCCCCATCGTTCGTGATCGTCACGTCACCGATATCATCCACGAGCATCTACGCGTCAAACCCTTTCATTCCGTCAGTCCTCGTCCCTCACCGCGCGCGCGCATCGTTTCGTCGATTCTCCGCGTCTCGTCCTCAAAGTCAACGCCTTCGCGTCTTCGTCACGCGCCTTGTCCAGTCCCACCGGCCCGAGCGACGTCTTCACGATGTTCGCCACCGCCATGACCGCCGTCGCTGTTCGCATCCCGCGTCGCGCGCGCGTCGTCGTCAGTCTCCGTCTCCGTCTCCGTCTCCGTCTCCCCGCTCGAAGTCGCGCGTCCCGTCGATCGTCGATCGTCGATCGTCGTCCTCGTCCCATCGCGTTCGAGATCGCGTCCCTCGTTCGCTCGCGCTTCGTCGCTCGTCGTCGTCCGCGCGCCGCACCGTTCGTCTGTCGCACGTCCTGTCCGCTCTCGCGCTCGCCGAAGAAGACGTCGGATTGTCGTCGCATGGCGCGCGGCGTCGCGCGTCGGCGAGTGGCGCGTCGGACGCGTTGACCGCGCGGCGCACTTCGCGTCGCGTCGCGTCGCGAGGCGACACAAGGCGTCGAGCGCGATGGCGCGCGTCGCGGCGTTCGCGATCGGCGTCGTCGCGGGCGCGAGCGCGTGCGTCGCGGGCGCCGCGCGCGCGGGATCGGCGCGCGGTGGCGGCGGCGACGGCGACGCGCGCGCGGGCGGCGCGCGCGCGCGCGCGGCGGAGGCGAGCGCGCGGAGGCGCGCGGAGGACGAAGGCAAGACGCGCGCGGACGACGCGGACGACGGGGAGGACGGGGAGGACGGGGAGGACGAGACGCGGGTGGTGGTGTACGCCACGCGAACGGGGACGGCGAGGCGGTACGCGGCGACGATTCGACGACGGTTGAACGATGAAGACGCGGCCGCGACGGGAGGAAAGCGAGGATACGCGCTCTTGGACGCGGCGAGCTTGGTGGATCCGGAAAAAGTGCTGGCGGGGGGGAAGAGGGTCGTCGCGATATTCGTGGTGAGCACGCACGACGGCGGCGAGGCGCCGGAATCGAGCGCGTGGTTCGCCCGTTGGGCGCGAGAGGCGGCGTACGATGAACGCACGGGATGGATGTACTTGAAAAACGTGCGTTATGCGGTGTTCGGGTGCGGGAATAGGGAGTATGGGGATAACTTCAACCGAGCGGGGCGAGAGTTGGACGCGCAGTTGGCGCGCATGGGGGGCGAACGCTTGGCGCGACGGTGCGACGGGGATGAAGCGAGCGGACGGATGGAGAAGCAGTTCGAGGAGTGGGGGGAAAAAGTTATCCGTCGGTTGTCAAATTCTACCGCATCGAGCGGGGACGATGCAGCGCACTCGCGCGTCGGTGTGGCGGAAGAACGGGACCAGTCTGAATACGCGAGCGAGGGCGAAGACGACGAGGGGGGGGCGAGCGCGGCAGGGAGCGAGGATGGTCAAGATATGGAGGACATCGCCGAAGGTGAGGGTGGAGAAAAGAAAGAAATGGTGACTGATGCTTTGCGTGGGGCGCTCACGAAGCAAGGTTACAAGATTCTTGGATCTCACTCGGGCGTGAAACTTTGTCGATGGACCAAGGCGATGCTTCGCGGCAGAGGAGGTTGCTACAAACACACTTTCTACGGCATCGAAAGTCATCGATGCATGGAAACGACGCCGTCGCTTGCGTGTGCGAATAAGTGTACATTTTGTTGGCGGCATCACACGAATCCTGTCGGGAAAACGTGGCGTTGGCAGATGGACGATCCCTTGGAACTTGTCGAAGCCGCGGTTTCCGAGCATTGCAAGATGGTGAAGCAAATGAAGGGGGTGCCAGGCGTTTTGCCCGAGAAGCTCGAAGAGGGTATGAATCCCAAACATTGTGCATTGTCTCTAGTCGGTGAACCAATCATGTACCCTGAGATTGGAAAGTTTGTAAGCGAGTTGCACTCGCGAAAAATCAGCACGTTTTTGGTGACGAATGCACAATTCCCTGAGGCAATCACAAACTTGCCTCCAATAACGCAACTATACGTCTCTGTCGACGCCGCAACGCCAGAGACCTTGAAAGCAATCGATAGACCGCTATTTGCAGACTACTGGGATCGTTTCATTGGTTCTTTGACATCCTTAAAGGATAAACAACAGCGAACTGTCTACCGCTTGACACTCGTCTCGGGATGGAACATGGAAGAAGTTGCGGCGTACGCCAAGTTGATAGACCTCGGCCAACCCGATTTTATCGAGATCAAAGGCGTGACATACTGTGGAAGTAGTGATGCATCGTCACTCACGATGAAAAACGTCCCTTATCACAAGGATGTGTGTGAATTTGGCGAGGCTATTGTCAATCTTCGTCGACGCGAAAACGGCGAGGAAGAATACGGCTTGGCGTGCGAGCACGCGCATTCTTGCTGCATCTTGCTTGCTCGAACAGACAGGTACAAAATAGATGACGAGTGGTACACATGGATTGATTATGACAAATTTCAAACCCTCGTAGCGAGTGGAGAAAAGTTCAAAGCGCTCGACTATATCGAGCGGACGCCGAGCTGGGCGACGTATGGCGCGGAAGAAGCAGGATTTGACCCAGAGCAAACGCGCCATCGTAAAGTTCGTAATCACCCAGGGAAGTTAACGAGCGACGAACCGCCAGAATAGACTATAGACTAATGTGTTATTACACCTTTAACTCCCTGCGTGAGCCGCGGAGGCGACGTCGTTGCCGTACGCCGCGATGTTCTCTTCCAAAGTATCCAAGAGATGTCGCGAAGCCGCGGGCATGAACGCCTCGAGAACACAAAGTGAAGGCTTCACAACCAACTTGATAAAACCTAGCTGGTTGGATTGTGTGCTAGCCGGTCCCGCCAGACTTCTGTCCATGAAGGGTTCTACTCGCATCCCGAGTTTGCGTTGGCGATCTCCCTGCTTGTAGAACTCAGCCGTGACGGCTTGCGCCCAAGCCAACGCTAGCTCGTACGGGCGGGCGGGATTACTAATATCTGCGCAATGTAGCGCGAATGCTAACGGTACCCAAATATTTTGCCACTGTTTAATCGGTTTGATACTATTCGTTTCCTCATCTTGTTCGTCCTCGATTTCCTTCAGCATTCGCTGCGTCAGCTCGCCATGGAACTCCATGTCGGTGTACATGATCATCTTTTGTAACCACTTCTTCAAGTCCGACTGCTCGGAATCTGTAAATTTCGCTAGCACCGCGTGCTTCTTGAGCAACGAAAAAGCTGTGAACAAGTGACCATTCTCGTTGACGCTCACATCGTTCCAACGCTCCGCCTCCGCGGATTTACAGTTGACGAGAAATGTGTTGTTGACTCCAGGATGTCCCACATCGTGAGACATGGCGGCAACAAGCATTGCAAAAGTGTGTATAGGCTCAATCTGGGACTCTAAACTTGTCTCGATGAGATAAGCCGCGGCTTGAGTCACGTCGGTGGCGTGAACGCGATTGTGATAATCGTTGTCGCGATATTTCCTCTCAATGTCTGCAATAAAGTTTGAGACAGAATTGCGATCCAAAGGTAAAGCATGAAACAAATTGAAACGGTCAAACAAACCCATACTAAGCGTTTGAAGCGGACCTTTACGTCCGCGCTCGCACTCGCTGGCGAATTTGTAGATGTCGAACGACGTCCAACTCGTGTACATCGGATTCCTGCCTACATCGGCGAAAATTGTATTCATGGACCCTCCCGGACTGTCCTCATCTCGCACGCCTTCACTGCTCGCCCGCGAAGGTAAAGAAGCGGCAGAATGATTTTGGCTCTGGATGTGATTTCTTGGTCCTCGCATCTCGATCGCCAACTGCGCCATGTTTTGCGCGAGCATGAGCGAGGAGTTGTCCGCCGTGAAAAACTGTTCGACGAAGCCTTTCGCGACTGGATCGAGCAGATCCACCGCCGCCTGTTTGCTCGCCAAACTTCCATGAATCTGTAAAATCAACGCGTTCGCTAAACTCAGCGCGTTGGCGATCGCCTGTAACGTATCTAATGGATCGCTATCTGAGCCGTGAGCGCGCTTGGAAGCTTCGAGGTCCACGAGACGGCGAACGGTGTGAAACATCGTGCGATACACCGAGTTCTCCGCAGCCGTCGACGTCCCCGGAACGAATTCACCGGTTTCCTCGTCCGCGATGATCTCATCGATCGCCGCATCCACCAACGCTTTCTTCGAGTTTGTCATCGTCGCGCCGGCGGCGGCTTGCCTGTACAGTTCGAGCGACCGTCTTCGAAGACTCTTTCGCCCCGGCGGTACCCGCGGGCTCGCGCTCGACGTCGCGAACTCCGTCAGCGTATCGCGAGACTCATAATCATCCAATTCGCTCGACTGCGACATCCGCTCGGTCCCCACCGCCCGAGTCGACCCGTTCTCGCTCAGCTCCCCGCTCCGCGCGCCCTTCGGCGACGTCGTCCCGTCCGCGCCGTCCCGAAGCGACCGTCTCCCCTCCGCGCTCGCGTTCTCCCTCCCCTCGTCCGAAGACGCTCGCGTCGACGTCTTCTTTCGAAAAAACCCCATCTCGCGCCGTCCGCCTCGTCCTCACCGCCGCGCGCGCGTCCTCGAGCGATCTCCGGCCCGCCTCGCGATGAATCCTCGATGAATCCCCGCGTCGCGTCGTTCGACGCCCCGCGATCCCGCGATCCCGCGATCCCGCGATCCCGCGATTCGCGTCGCCTCGCGCGTCGTCGACCGCCGCGTCGTCGTCCCTCCGTCGACGCGCGCGATGAAGTCCCGCGTCGCCGTCGCCGTCGCCGTCGCCGTCGCGCGCGGGATAAACCCTAAGCGACGCTTCACGACGCTTCACTCATGGGCTTTATCATCGCTCGAATGCGACGAAAACCATACGAGATCCGATCGGGCGATCGCGCGCGCCGATCGACGCACACCCGCGTGTGCGAATCCCGCGCGCGCCGATCGACGCACACCCGCGTGTGCGAATCCCGCGCGCGCGATCGCCCGATCGGATCTCCCGCGCGAATCGGATCGCGTCGCGACGCGCGATCGATCTCATGGGCTCGAACATCGCGCGAACGCGAGGAAACCGACCGCGCGGGGATTTATATCATTTATATCGCGCCTCGCCCGCGCGCGCGCGCGTCCGACGTCGCGCGACAGGTCGCGACGCGCGACACGCGGATCGGATCGCGCGCGCGCCCGACGGTCGTCCGACGACGCGCGAACGAGGACGACGCGCGACGCGCGAGACCGCGATCGAACGAGGACGCGCGAAGGATGCGCGCGGCGACGACGACGACGCCGATGTCGCGGGCGATGCGGGCAACCGGTGTGGATAAACCTCGCGCGGTGCGGGCGTCCGCGGTGCGGGCGCGAGCGACGCGGGGAGGCGCGACGCGCGCGCGGGCGGCGGCGCAAGGGATCGAACAGGAGGTGAAGATCGACGCGGCGCCGACGACGCTGCTGAGAGAGGGATCGGGCGAGGAGGGGGACGCGACGCAGATGCGGGCGAGGTTTGAGAAGATGATTCGCGCGGCGCAAAATGAGATTTGCGACGCGATCACGGCGTTGGATGGGAAGCCGTTTCACGAGGACGCGTGGACGCGACCGGGTGGTGGTGGTGGGATCTCGCGCGTGTTGCAAGATGGGAACGTGTTCGAAAAGGCTGGCGTGAACGTGTCGGTGGTGTACGGACAGATGCCGCCCGAGGCGTATCGGGCGGCGACGGGGGAGGAAGGCGCGTCTAAGGAGATGATTCCGTTCTTCGCGGCGGGTATTTCGAGTGTTATGCACCCGCATAATCCGATGGCGCCGACCGTTCACTTCAACTACCGTTATTTCGAGACGGATGCCCCCAAGGGCTCCGCGGGCGCGCCGCGCGCGTGGTGGTTTGGCGGCGGCACGGATTTGACGCCGTCGTACATTTTCGACGAAGACGTCACGCACTTCCACCAAACTTTGAAGGATATCTGCGATAAGCACGATGGCGAGTTTTACCCGAAGTTCAAGCAATGGGCGGATGATTATTTCATGATCAAGCACCGCGGCGAACGTCGCGGCGTCGGCGGCGTCTTCTTTGACGACATGAACGACCGCAGCAAGGATGAACTCCTCGCGTTCGCGACGGACATGGCGGGCGGTGTCGTCCCGGCGTACGTCCCGCTCGTCGCCAAGCACAAGGACGATGAGTTCACGCCCGAACAACGCGCCTGGCAACAAATGCGCCGCGGTCGCTACGTCGAGTTCAACCTCGTGTACGACCGCGGGACGACGTTCGGTTTGAAAACCGGCGGTCGCATCGAATCCATCCTCATGTCTCTCCCGCGCTACTGCGAGTGGCAATACGACCACGCGCCCGAAGCCGGTTCTCGCGAGGCCGACGCGCTCGACGCTTTCAAGAACCCGAGAACGTGGTGCGCGTAAGCGCGCCTCGTCCCTCGAGCGCGTGCTCTCTTAGTTTCGCCTCGTTCCGTCGTCGCGTCGACGCGCGTCGACGCGCCGCCTGCCGAGGCCCCTTTACGCACCATTCAATCATTCAAACGACGAAGATTCGAGTTTTAAAATCGAAATCAGAATTCACTCCCGTCGTCCCCGCGTCTCGCGCCCTCTCTCGCCGTCTCGCCCTCGTCCTCGCGCTCGCCCGCGGGCCACCGGTGGCTCGAGCCTCCGCCTCGCGCCGCGTCGCGTTCCGCACTCCTCCGCGCGCGCGACGTCCGCGCGCTCGACGCCGTCGCCGAAGAACGTCGACGCGAACGCGCGCGACTTCGTTCGCGCTTTCATCGACACGCACCGAGCTTCGACGCGCGGCGTCGAGCGTCGATCGCGATGGGCGGAGACTCGTTGGTCGTCACCCCCACGGGAGAGCTTCCGTTTCAGTGTGCGTGCGAACGACGCGCGAGCGCGCGGACGACGCGACGAGACGACGCGCGCGACGCGCGCGCGAGAGACGGGATCGCGCGGCGACGCGCGACGCGAACGAGACGGTCGAAGGCGTTCGATCGCGAAGAGATCTTTGAATTTCAAAGTGGATTATCGGAGACGCGGACGCGCGAGGCGCGCGTGTGATCGACGCGGTGACGAGGGAAGACGGGAGACTGACGATGAATCGATGAATGCGATGTTTCGCGAAACGCAGTCGAACTTAGAAAGCAGTGCGCGGCTGAACTGGTGTTGAAGAACCCCACGGGGGCGAAGCAGGCGTTCAAGGTGAAGACGACTTCGCCGAAGAAGTATTGCGTCAAGCCAAACACTGGAATCGTCGAGCCCGGGGCCGAGATTAAGGTGACGGTGATGATGCAGGCGCATCGAGAGATGCCGGCGGACTTCAACGCGTGCAAGGATAAGTTTCTGATCCAATCGACGCCTAGCGGAGACTCTTCGGATATGACTGAGTTGTTCTCGCGACCGCCTACGAGTATCTCCGAGACTCGACTTCGCGTGAAGTACGTCATGAGTGGTAAGACCGCGGCGATGGCCGAAGAGGTTACTCTTGCGCCGCCGCCGGCGAACGAGAGCGCGGAGCAGGAGCGGGCGCGCTTGCAGCGCGATGTGGCTCTCTTGCAGTCGCGAAACAAGGCGCTGGCGAACGACATGAATCTGATGATGAAGAAGGGCGGTAAGAGCATCGTTAAGGGTTTTACTTTGCTTCACATCTTACTCACGGCCATCTTGGCTTTCGTGCTCGGTCGTTATTTGTAATCTCGAAATGTAGAAACGCCACTCAGAGTTGTGACAATGAAAAAAGGTTTGCATTTATATTGAAACAAGCGCGCTTCTATGAATCAAAAGATAGAAGAAAAGATACACAAGACTGAAAAGATTACAACCCGAGCTGCACGCGCGACTCGGATGATATTTCGTCGACATCTTCGGTTGACGCCTCTTCATCAGAGGTGTTGCCGATCGAGGTGTCGAGTAAACCGGTTTCGTCGCGCATGCGCTGAACGAAAATTCTGAACGACTCGAAAGCGAACGGACTGAAAAGCTCGGCGTTGAATCTCAAAAACGTGAAACAGGCCATCGGAGGAAGCATTGTGCCCTCTCGCCACATTTCCTCGTCGTTGCCCTCTCCAGCGCAATTTTTGATGATTTTATCATACGCTGCCTGATCGAATCGACAGAGCGCGTTTTCGCCCGCGAAAGGGACATCGAATCGCGCACACGCTGAGCGAATCTGGCGCAATAAACCCTCGGGTCCGCAATAGCAGTACCACGGATGATCGCTGTCGTGCATCTCGACACACGTAAAGTTCAAGCGAGCGCCGTGCTTCTTGCAAACTCTCACGATCGGGGCGTAGCCATCGCGTTCGGAAACAAATTCCCCGGCACGAGTGTTGAAATATCCAGCGGTAAGCTCTGCGGCGTGTGAACGAACGTTATACCACCAATGCACTCCTGCACATTTAATGGCGAGCGTCACTCCGCGTTTATCAAAGACTCGCTTCGTCATCTCGAGCATCCGATCGCCGTGGTTAACGAGTTCGCTCGAGTACCAAGACAAGAAGAACGATCCATATTCAGAGTCCCAACTACCTCCGTCGTAACGAAAGAAACCGGTCTCAAAGGGTAGGTTGTTGTATCCGCCGGTGTCGTGCGGGCCCGATCCGCCCCACTCAATGTGTCCAGCCTCCGACGCCGCGCGAGAGAGAGACAGAAGAGAGCGTTGATCGTAACATTGAAATTCACCAATACCGGGAAATCGCCATTGCGATGCTTTTTGCGCAAATCTGTTCTCTGGATACGCAGGATACCGCAACTCGCCGCATGGTCCGCAGCCGACGGCGATTTCAGTCAGCGTCGTTCCGAGCTCAGCCTTGAAGGTGTTTCTAAAACTAATCATGAAGTCCTTGTACGTATTCATCGGTGTTCGTCCGGCCAACGTCGCGGCGTTGTCGGCCCAAAGCGAAATACACTCCGGATTCCGATAGCCGTACTGATCGGTGAAGAACAAGTCTGGGTCCTTCTTCCCCGCTTCGAGCACCCAGTCGGGCAAAGGAATTTCCACGACGTCTCCAACGTTCGCCCCGCACGCGTGAAACGACATCACCGCCTGTACTTTCAAACCAGCGTCTTTTATCATGTCGATAACTTCTCTATACGCCGCCCAGTCGTACTTTCGCGGACCGTCGCGTTCGACGATGCCCCACCACACGTCGATCATCACGCCCTCGACTCCAATTTCGCTCAGCGCGCGCAACCCACGCTCGAGCGCCTCGGGATCGTTCACCTCACCATCATTCGTCACCACGTTTAAAGGAAGCATCACGTACACCGGCACCGGCTTTCGCACGTACTTTGGCTCGAACGAATCCGCCGCCGCGCGTCCCACCTCCGCCGCGTCCCTCCCGTCGAACGCGCGCGTCCGCGTCATCGTCTCCCGTCGCCCCACCCCAGATCGTCGCTCGACCCACGCGCGTCGTCCGACTCCGCGCTCGCGTCGCGCGAGTCCTCCTCGCCGTTCGCGCCGCGCGTCCGCGCGCGTCGCGTTCGAAGACGTCCCCGCCGCGCCCACCATTTCCGCCCCCATCGCCCGCATCCCTCCGTCGCTCGCGCTTCCGACGTCCCCGATTCACCGTCGCGTCCTCGCGCGCCGTTCGGTCGCGCGCGCGTCGCGCTTGCCCTCGCCTATCGCGCGAGCACCGCGTCGATCCCACGAATTCGCGCGTCCGACGACGATTGAATGCGCGGGAAACCTCGTCGTCGTCGCGTCGCGTCGCGCGCGTCCGCGCCCGCGCGTCGCGGACCCGTCGTCGCGGCGACCGCGATCGTCGCGCGCCTATCGCGCGAGCCGCGAGGCGTCCGCGATCGGCGCGCGCGTCTCTGGCGCGCGCGCGCGTCGACCGCGGTCGGCACCCGTCGCGATCGTCGGACTGTTTGCCCATAGGAAGGGACGTCCCGACGACGACGCCGTCGTCGGCGCGCGCGCGGCGCGACTCGCCGACGCGCGCGCGCCGATCGCCGCATGGAGCCGGCGACGCTGACGGTCCTCGCGATCTGCGCGCTCGCGGGCGCGAAACTGTCCGTCGGGGGGTACCTCGCGTGGACGCATCGCGGCGCGTGTCGACGCGAGCGCGGCGGACGCGCGGGCGCGGACGCGCGCGAGGAGGACGCGCGCGAGGACGCGAAGGCGGCGTGATTCGACGCGCGGGGATCGATCGGGGGCGCGGTCGGTCGGAACGCGCGCGCGCGCGCGCGCGCGGTGTGTTCGCGCTGGGAGTTTCGAGGGACGGTTGAATTAATCTCGTCGTCGTCGGCGCCGCGAGAAGAGACGCGCGCGCGCGGCGCGAGCGACGGGAGACGATGGGATGGACGGGAAGTTTGAGCGATTTTGCTACTAAACGCTCGCTAGAGGTCATCGGACGCCGACGGAGACGATGTCCCACACGAGACGCCGACGGAAATATTCCATGTGTTTCTGGGAAAACGCGAGTTCGGCGCCGGCGGAGAGGTAGTCAGCGTATTTGATCATGAAGACGCCGCAATCGCATCCGTTCTTTTGCAGGGGGATGTCTTTGGGGTAGGCTTCGATCCACTCGTCCGGGTCCCAGTCCTCGTTGAGTTTATTCTTTGCCTCGTCGATGAGCCAACGCTTGAGATTCTTCACCGCGACGCCGCTCTCGCCGAGGAGAGAGTCGTAGTAACTGATGCGCTTCTTGCGCGTATCGATCTCAGCGAGCACCCAGTGTACGGATTGATGAATCGGTACGAAGATTTTTTCGCAGCGCAACACGTCGTACTTGAGCTTCTTCGGCAACGTCCATCTTCGGACGTTCGAGTAGTCGTACATGTTGCTATCCTGGTACAACTTGTTGATGAAAAAGGTGCTGAAAAAGTGCACCTTTGGCTGCGTCTCTCCTTTGGGCATACTATTTATGGCGCGTTGAGACAGCAAACCGATGGCAAAATTTGCAACCTCGTCGTTCAACCACGTGCCCGTCTTCAGAGTGGCAATGTCTTTTCCAGTGGCGTCGAGTGCACCCTGACCGACGAACGAACCGCTCGCTAAGATCTGCGTCGACGGCGCTCGCAACGCATCTTGAACAGCTTCGAGCTGAGCCGCGGTGAGCGGCTTGAGGAACTTTTTAGCGGCCTTTTCGCGCTCTCGTCGCCTCTTGTGTTCCTCAGCCTCGACGCTCAGGCGCGAGAGTTGTTCCTCTAACCCGCTCGAAGTGGACGCAGAGAGCACTTGGTTCAACTTCTCTCGCCTGATTCTCAACGTTTCTTGCATATCACGAATTGTTGCCGCATGCTTTGCCGAGAGCGATTCCGTCGGCGCGGTCGCCGCGTCGCGGCGGCTGGCGCGGTCCTTCTCTAAAGCCGCTCTTTGCGAACGTCCGGCGAGCGTTCCGTTCTCATGAGACGCGATCAACGCCTTGTAGTCTGACAAACCTTTCGGATCGTCCCACTTGCGCGTGTTGACGTACTTTTTGAACGCATCTCCGAAAATATTGACCTTTTCGAACCGCTTAAACGTCGCGGCGCCGCCAAATCCTCGCTCGACGTCGCGCCCGTTCGAATCTTCCAAAACGCGCGCGTCTCTCATCCCACTCTGCGTTGTCCCCATGATGACGTCCCCGTACCCTCTATATACTACAGCACCACCGATCTCACTTCGCACCGACGTCCCACCCGGTTTGCCAAACGCGCTCGCCGTCCTTCTCCACGCCGCGTCCCGTCTGGCCTCTCGCGCAAACGTTGACCCCGTCCCTCCGCCCTCCAGCGATCGATCGCGCCCACTCCCCCCCACAACGTCGTCAAACAATCCAAAACGTCTCGGCGGCGTCGAATACGGATGCGCACGCGCGTATGCCACGCGTTCGCTCCAAGGACTCGTTCGCTGCAGCGCCCCGCCCGGGACGAGCACCGGCGTCGCGTGATCGATCTCTCCCGACCTCGCCGCGGCGCGTCCGTGATCTCGCTCGAGCGCCTCTAGCGTAGAAATCGTCCTCTCGCCCGTCTGTCGATCGCGCGCGAGCCCGTCGCGGGCGTACGTCGTCGTCAGGGGATCTTTAAACACCGCGCTGCGCGGGTTCAAGTGGTGCTCGTGACGCGCGAGAATGTCGTCGCGCACGCTACCTCGAGCGCTCGCCGGCGCGTTCTCGTCGAACGGTCGATGCGATCGTGACATTCGCACGCGTCGTGCGCGAGCACGGGACGCGGGACGCGCGCAGTGAGCGTCGCGGGACTCGAAGTGTGGGATCATCGTCCTGTCTTGTATGGGCGTCCGCTCGGCGACGGGGCGCGACGCGAGCGAGGACGTGGATGTGACGTGGATTGTGCAATATTCTGATTCGTGTTATTATGAGAAATGCTTCAGTTGCAGCGCTCAAATCACAGCTTGAGCCTATCGCGAATGAGTTCAGCGATGGAGTCCTCTCCGGGACCGATATCCTTGAAGGCGTCGAGAACTTCAACGATGACGTCTTGGCGGCGCTTCCACTTCGGGCTTCCCTTGTTCACACCCGTGGTGCTGAAGGTGCGCAAGACATCCACAGCGGCGGATGGCGTGAGCCCAGTCAAGAGAGTCGCGGCGAGTTTCACATCAGGTTCGGGTTTGTCTTCCGGCTTCTCCACGCCCGGGCGCGCGCCGAACCCGAGGCTCGCACGGCGAACAATGCTCACTTGTTCTTCAATCTCCAATCCAGCATAAATAACCTTCGCAGTCTTGACGTTGCGGTTTGCAACGACGCGGAGGATTTCGACCCCGTTGTACACAACGCTTCGCAGGTAGTACGGAAGGACGAATTCAGCGACACCAACCATGCGACCGGGCTCGGACATGTTAACCAAACCGATGGCGGCTTCGGCGTCTCCAAGGTTCTCCACCATAATGTCAATCAACGTCGCAGCACGGGTCAAATCGAGACCCATGAGCGCTTCAGCGCCTCGGGTATCTTTTGCGCGCCACAAAGCAGCTAGGGCTGTCGCCGCAGCTTCCACGTTGGCTGCTCCTTGAAGGATCAACGTTGCGGCGATCGGATCTTCGTCTTCAGAGAGCTCGAGGACAACCTCTTCGATTTCCTCCTTGGATGCGCTCTTTTCAAGTCGCTTTTGCAAACGAGATGCACGCTCATCGGTGACTTCGTTGTCCGGCTTTGACGCGGCTTCAGCTTGTTCGGCCGCGCGCTCCGCGGCGGCTGCAGCGTCCGCCTTTGCCTTTGCCTCAGCGGCTACGGCTTCCGCCTTTGCCTTGGCCTGTGCATCCGCCTTGGTCTTGGCCTGTGCATCCGCCTTTGCCTTGGCCTCTGCATCCGCCTTTGCCTTGGCCTCTGCATCCGCCTTTGCCTTGGCCTCTGCATCCGCCTTTGCCTTGGCCTCTGCCTCTGCCTTGGCGTCCGCCTTGGCTTTGGCCTCTGCCTCTGCCTTGGCTTTGGCCTCTGCCTCTGCCTTGGCCTTGGCGTCCGCCTTGGCTTTGGCCTCGGCATCCGCCTTTGCCTTGGCTTCAGCATCCGCCTTTGCCTTAGCCGCCTTCGCCTCTTCTTCAGCCTTACGCTTCGCTAATTCGGCTTCCTTTCGCTTCGCTTCCTCAGCAGCCTTCTGAGCTTTCGCAGCCTCCTCCTGCGCCTTGGCTTCCGCCTTGCGACGTTCTTCCGCCTCCTTCTCAGCGCGACGCTTCGCCTCGGCAGCCTCCTTCTCAGCTTGCTTTCTCTTCTCTTCTTGTTCCTTCTCGAGACGCTTCTTCTCCTCCTCAGCTCGTTTGGCAGCCGCCTTAGCGTCCTCGTCAGCTTTTTTCTTGGCGCGCGCAGCTTCCTCCTCAGCTTGCTTGGCCTTTGCCGCAGCTTCCTTCTCAGCTTGTTCTTTGGCGCGGCGCTGCTCTTCAGCTTGACGCTTCAAGTCTTCTGCTTGCTTTTTGGAGTCCTTCTTCGCTGCTTCAGCCGCCTTGCGACGGCTTTCCTCTTCGTCGAGGGCCAATTGCTTGCGTCTTTCCGAAGCAGCCACGCGCTCGGCCTCCGCCGCTGCAGTTGCAATTCGTAACTCCTCCGCGCGTTCAGCAGCTGCGACGGCTTCAAGACGACGGGATTCTTCGAAGCTGATCGTCGAAGATTCTTTGAACAAAACGCCCTCAGTTTCGGTCTGGTTGAAAAATCTACGAGTGTCCTCGTCTTGTCTAGCGGCCCACTCTGAATCTCTCCTGCTCAAAGTTTCTGCGTTCCATGCAAGACGTCGAGCATCAATTTCAGCGATGATGGCGGCGAGCTCGGCTTCGAGCTGCTTGATACGCATCTCAGCCACCTTTCTACGGGCGTCTTCCTCTTCACGTAGAGCTCGCTCGGCACGAACAGCTGCGTCAGCTTCCGCGCAGACAGCAGCGTGACGTCCATCTTCATTGTGAGTTCTAGTCTGCTCCTCCGTCACGGTGCGTTCAATGGACATCTGGGACTGAGCACGGCGCGCCTTAAACTCTTCGTAGTTGGCCGCTGCAGTCTTTTCGAGAGCTTGCAATTCGGGAATGAGGATTTGAAGTTGCGACTCCATCTGCGTAATAGTAGCGTTGAGATTCTGCATCATGTTGTCGATAGCAATAGGCGAAGCAGCGGCAAGTCGCCGCGCATCTTCCTTACGTTGTCTCTCCTCCATCATCTTCCTGAACTCGGCGCGACGAGCTTCCTCGGCGTTGAACAAAGCCTTGATCTTCGCCGCAAAGTCGTCAATCTCTTTCTGCTTGCGCTCGCACTGCGCGTCAAAATCAGCTCTTCGTTGTTTCTCAGCGGCCTCCTTTTGCGCGATGGCGTCGGCAGCTTGCTTACGGCGCATCTCCTCTTGAGTCTGTAAGAACTCCTCCTTGGCTTCAAGTTCCGCTCGGAACTTGTCGAGAATGTCCGGCAGTTCATCACGGAATCGGTCGCGTCTAGCGTCCTCTTTCGCGATAATATCGTCGTCGATGGCCTTTTGATCGGCAATCTTCTTGTCCATCGCCTTGCGTCGGGCTTCTTCTTCGGCACGGCGCATGGCTTCGTCGCGCACAAGCTTCTTGAGCTCTTCACGCATTTGCAGCAGCTTGGCGTCTTCTCTCAGGCGCTCGGCCGCATCTTCCGCGCGAAGACGTTCATCTTCGGCTATAGCTTCTTCACGAGACTTTCTGAACTCCGTGACTCTTTGCGCTTCAGCCTCAAGTGCAGCCTTGGCGGCGGCATCAGCTTCGCGTCGACGACGTTCCAAGTCGCGAATGAAATCGTCAATTTCTTGACGCTTTCTGGACACCTCATTCGCATGATCTTCACGTCTGCGTTCTTCCTGAGCGCGGAGATCTTCTTCAGCTCTTTGTTTTGCTTGGAGTTCAGCCTTGAAAGCTTCACGACGAGCAAGCTCGGAGGCCCACGCAGCGTCTTCGTCGGAGCGCATCTTTGTAATGCGTTCTTCCTCGGCGTTGCGACGAGCGTCTTCCTCGGCCATCTTCTTTCTCTCGGCTTCCGCAGCAGCACGAATAACATCTTCCGCTTCTTTAGCTCTAGCATCTTCTCTGGCGCGACGAGCTTGTTCTTCTGCGTCGCGACGCGCTTGTTCGCGATCCCAATCGGCACGGCGTTGATCTTCACGAGCTCGAGTGCGTGCCTCGTCTTCTTCGCGACGACGAAGCTCGTCAGCTGCGCGGGCTCGGCGATTCTCCTCCGCAACGATAGCACGCTCGAGCGCTTCTTTTCGCGTGCGACTCTCGCCTTCTTGCGCGCGACGTTTATTCTCGGCCTCCATACGTAACCGTTGCTCTTGTTGCTCCATGTCCCGCAACTTTTGCTCTGCGGCGACGCGACGGCGATTTTCAGCTTCCACTCTTTCGGCTTCCTTGCGCACAGCCTCGGCAGCAGCAGCATCGGCTTCACGTCGACGGCGCTCTTCCTCTTCACGCTTTCTACGCTCTGCTTCAGCAGCAGCCAAAAGGTCTTGCTTGGCTTGTTTACGTCTCGCTTCTTCCGCTTCACGTTGAAGCTGTTCCTTCGTCTTGAATTCATCCTTGTTGATGATGAAATCGATGCGACGAGAATCTTCAGAAGTGCGTCGCAGACCTTCTTGGGAATTGAAAATCAAATTCGCCTTGTCTTGTTCTTGCTGACGACGTGTTTCTTCTTCCTTCTTAGCCGCTTCTTCTCGAGCAAGTTCTTCTTCATGACGCTTATTTTCGGCACGACGTTGATCCTCTTCGGCACGAAGTCGGTTTTCAGCTTCTCGCGCAGCTCGAGCGGCATCGTCGTAAGCACGTCGACGCGCATCTTCGGCTTCTCTTTTGCGGCGTTCAGCATCCTCAGCGGCCTCAGCTTGCGCCTCGACACGAGCGCGCCGTTGATCTTCATCAGCAATTTTGCGCTTTTCAGCCTCTTCGAGGATCTTGATTTCTTCAAGTCGAGATTTGTGGTTGGCCTCAGCAGTGGCGATGCGTCGCACCTCTTCAGCGTTGATTCGAGCGATCTCTTGAGCATACTTTTGCCGTCGGTTTTCTTCCGTATCCTTAAGACGAATACCAAGCTGCTTGAACTCTTCAAGGGCTCGACGCTTAGCGGCGAGATCATCGTCCTCTGCCTTTCGCCGATCGCCTTCTGCCTTTGCAGCGGCTCGCATCGCAGCTTGCGCGTTCGCGGCGCGAATTTCTTCAGCCTTAAGCGCAGCTTCGATGTCTTGCTTTCTGCGATCAGCGTCATTTTCGGCAGCGATGCGTCGATCTTTTGTATCGCGTTCGAACTTGACAATCGCTTCCCGGAGAGCGTTGATGGCAGCTTCGGCTTCGCGGCGGCGCTTGTCCTCGTCGTCGCGACGCTTTGCCTCGTCATCCTCCATTTGTAGAAGCTTACGCGCAGCATCATCACGACGACGTTCCTCCGCAGCTTGACGATCGGCTTCTTCGCGTTCAAGACGCGCACGTTCATCATCAACTGCGCGTCTGATGTCTTCACGAGCCTGCTCTCGCCGGGTATCCTCCGTTTCCTGGAGACGCCTCTCTTCTTCAAGCTCACGCGCGTGTTCGTCATCCCACGCTCGTCGTCGAGCTTCTTCAGCGGAACGATCGGCGGCGAGAGCATCTCGCATACGTTGAATTCGAGCCTCAGCTTCCGCACGACGCCGATTTTCTTCATCTTGCAAACGAGCCTCCTTCTCCAAAAGAGATCGCGTCTCGGTGTCGAATCTTGCTCGAAGATCGGCCTCGAGTCCCTTCGCCTTCTCAAAGTTATTCTTCGCCAAGTTGATATCTTGTTCACCTTGCGCGCGGCGTAGTTGAATAGAGTTGCGAAGGGCATCGATTTCCTTTCGGCGGCGTTCGATTTCTTCGCGCAATTTCGCGACTGAAACGGGTGCGCCATCATCGCCACCCATGAGGTCCTCGAGGTCACCCTTTTGTGTCTCAGTGATGACCTTAGTCGTGATGATCTCTTCCGAGTAAATGGCTTCACATTCGTCGTACAGCCTATCGATCCTCTCCTTCTCGAGTCGACGACGTCTGTTCTCTTTACGCCGCTCGTTGTTTTCATCCTCGACAGCCTTTCGAAGAGCCTCCTCGGCTTCCTTGCGGCGTCTATCTTCCTCCTTGCGAAGTTTACGCTCGCGAGCATCGATTTCGTCGTGGTATTCCTCGTCCGGCAATTCTTCACGCCTACGGGCGAGACGCGTGTTCACCTTCTCTCGCGTCGTGATTATCGTCTTCTTCGTTCGTCCATCAAAGCTGTACGCTACCGATGTTGTGACGGTGCCTGCGGCGTCTCCGATGGATGCCGCGACTTCACCGAGCCTCACCGGCTTCATCTCAAGCAAGTGAATGAAGAGATAGACGATGAAAGCAATCGCAGCACCGATAATACTTGCGTACTCCATGTTCACTACGTACGTGTAGAACGCGCCAGAACCCGAGAAGGCACCGGCTTCGATCAAATAGGAAACACCAGAAATGAGTGAAAGCAAGTTGGGCGCCGCCGCGACGGCAATGGCAATCATGGCGCGTGGATTCACGCCCTTAAAGAACCAATATGGACCCTTAGTATCGCGCGTCTGCATTGCTCGTCGCGATAATTTGCCAGCACGCATAAGCCAGAAGTCACACAAAATCACACCGAGCACGGGAGAGACTAACAACGAACCAACGCCAATGATCCACGAGGCAGCGGCGACGACTTGTTGCCACATCAACTGAGCCGGCGCAAAGAGGCCGACAGCGCAGGTGATGATGAGCGCTGCTTGCTTGGACGAGATCGTACCACCAAGATAGTTCTTGGTCTTTGCCCACGGAAGCGAGAATTCTTGCATATACTCCTGCGGACCAACGACGTTTGCGGCACTGTTCGTCACGAGCGAGGCGATGGCAATGGACGCAAATAAAATCGGCTTCGGCGCTTGCGCCATGGCCGCGGCGACGATAGCAAACAAACCGGACAGCAAGGGAAGCCAGAAAAACTGACCAATAGGTGCAGTTCTAGAGCCCTTGATGTGCGCTGTGTAATCTGGATACACGCTCGCGAGCGTCACCCAAACGCCCACCATAAGCCAAGCGTGCTTCCAGAACTCGTTCGGCAAGGCGCCCGGCATACCCGCGGAAATCAACGAACCGATCGCGGTCTGAGGAATACCTTGACGCAAAGTCCAAGCGATGAAACCTGCCACGAGCGCTAAGACGGTCTGACCAGACGCGAGAAGTCTCGATGAAGGGACGGTGCGCAAGGAAATTGCGAGCTGCACCACCCAAAACATCGCGTACGACATCGCTCGCACGACTACATCGCTTTCGATACTCGCGGCGATAAACGTCGTTTTGAACAATCCGAACACCGCTTCGCCCCCGACCAAAGTTTGCACGGCGTAGAGCAAGAATCCAAGCGTCGCGCGACAGGCGTCGGTGAACTCCGCCCCCCAAATCCCGAAACTCGAACGCGCCAGGATCGGCATATTCAGTTCGTACTTCGCCGCGGGGTATCCGATTGCAGAGATAAATGGCATCGCCATCAAAGTACCGAGCGCTGTCGCCAAACCGAGTTCATACCAGAGCAACGGCGCGAGCGTGTGCAAGTTCCACCGAACGAAACCGTACGGCACCGAATACATCACCGCGCACGTCGCCAGCGCCGCCCACAGCGAGAGTTCCTTGCCCTTCTCGATCGCATTCTCCTCCGTCGTCGGCGGGATGATCAAATCCTCGTCCCCAGGCGCGACGATGAACCCTTCGTCATCCTTATCGTCGTCGCCGGTTTGATCGGCGTACCCCAATCCGACGGCGTTCGCGCGCGTCGACGCCTCCCTCATCCCCACGCCTCGCCTTCGCGTCCCACCCGCGCACGCGGCCTCCCACGCCAATCCACATCGTTTCTTTCCTCCACCGACCACGCGCGCGACGACCGTCGCGCCCCGCGCGCGCGCCCCGCCCCCCGCCGTTGCCGCATGCGATTGCCCAACGATTGATTTCGCAAATGTCCCGATCGACCCCGCCCGTCGCCCGCTCTCGCGCGCGCCGCTCCGCCGCTCCGCCGCCGCGCTCGCGGCGGCGCGCAGCGCCATTCGCGCTCGCGCTCGCGACGACTCGCGCGTCCGCGCCACGCACGTCCGCGCGCGCGGCGTTCTCACGCGCGCGAAGAGCGAGCGAATTTAAGGGATCGTCGACGAAGATACGACGTCGCGGCGGTTCGCGCGCGTCCGTCGATCGATCGCGCGCGTCGGTCGATCGATCGCGCGAGGCTCGCGCGATCGATCGACGTCGCGCGCGCGCGACCGACCGAGGGATCGGCGGTCGGTCGACCGCGCGCGCGCGGCGCGAGAGCGCGGCGCGCGGGTTGACGATGACGACGACGATGACGACGACGACGACGCGCGCGATGGCGCCGACGCGCGCGCGACCGGGTCGCGCGGCGAAGAGGGACGAGACGCGCGGAGGGGCGGTGACGCGCGCGGCGAAGGCGAGCGGTGGGCCGTACGAGGCGCGGAACGAGTTCGTGATCCCGGGCGGGGATGGCGGCGTCGTCGCGCGATTCGAGGAGGAGATGCGCGCGCGGGAGAAGATGGCGAAGGAGTGCGGGGCGACGGAGGCGAAATTGGTGAAGCTTAAGGCGAATGAGTACGCGTTTGAGCAGAAATGGGCGTCTAAGGAGGCGTACGAGGCGTACATGAACACCCCGGGGCGACGACGAAGCCACCTGACGGTGGGAGTGTATCAACGCTTGCCGAAGGATAAATGGAGCGTGCCGGAAAACTTTACGCCGGTGACGCGGTAAGGCAGTGTGCGCGAGAGACGAGAGATATATTTGACGCCGCGCAACTTGTAAAACGAACGATTCAGTCAGGAAACATTTGCTTCATCACAACGCGCGGCGACGGGGACCGAAACGAAATTTCGTCGCTCGCTACTAAGCCCCAATCTTTCCCTTGTAAAGATCGAGGAAAACATCCGCACCCCACACGGGTGATCCATTCGCACCCGTATCGAGTTTTGCGAGGTCCGAACCCATCGTCATCGCGGCATCTAAAGAATCGGGATCGCCGGCTTGGTCGGGCGACAGCAAGAGCGCCGTCAAGCCGACGATGATGAAAATCGGCGCCGCGATGGCGCTCGCCAGCACGGCGTAAATCACCGATACGTATTCTTGCTTGGACAACACCGAGGTGGTGTCTCCCATCTGTCGCTGAAAGCTTTGCCATTCGAGCTCGATGAGAACGTCCAGGAACCAAGACGTTTCATTTTTCCCCGGCGGCGAGAGAGTGTTGTAAAACATGTTCACCGCCGTTTCTTCCGCTAGTTGCTCCCACTCCGCTTCCTCTTCTTCGGGCGTCTCGGGGAAGAAGTCGTCTCCAGATTGACTTCCAGGCTCGGGATCGGTGCGAAAATCAATCCTGTCCAAGCGACTGGCGATGAGGCCGTCCCTGTTCACCTTGTATGTCGTTCTCCCAAAGAGTCGGAAATTCAAGTCGGTTCTGGGTTCCTTCCCGTCCGCCACCGTCGCCGTCGCCGGGTATCCCGGTGCAACCTTCTCCCCGTACTCACCTTCCACGATCCTGCGAACTGCGCCTTCGTGCATGGAACCGAGCAAGAGATTACTAAACTTCTTGCCAAATCGCGCGCCCTCCCACACCGCCGTCCACTGAATGAGCAACACCCCCGGCTCGATCGAGCTCGCTCTTCGCGTGACAAACTTGAACCCCTTCAACGCCGACTTCGTCGCATCGCTAAAGTGTTCCATGAGCTCTCGATACTCGTCCAATCCGCGCACGGCGTGCACGTCGTTGTCGTACTCGACGTTCGCCGCGAACGCCTCCCGCCCGAGCTCGCGCAGAAACGGATCTCTCTCGAACCCCTCGCGCAATCTTTGCGTCACCGCGATCTGCCGTTCCAACGACGATCCTTCTTTCGACGATCGCGCGGACGTCGACGCGCGATCACCTCCCCGGTCGCGCTCGCTCGCGGCGTTTCCCTCGCGATCGTCCCGCTCGCCCGCCGTCCCGCTCGCCGAGCTCTCGCGGCGAACCCTCCGCCTTCGCGCGTCGTCGCCTCGCATCGCGCGCGCGACGCGCGCGTTCGCGAGCGTTCGCGTCGCCCGCGTCGCGCGCGCGCGTCGCGCGACGCGCGCGGTCGTCGCCGCGGGCGCCGCGTTCGTCGCGCGCATGTCGTTATGCCGACCGCGACGGCGTCGGGGCGCGCCTCCGCGCGAACGGCGCGCAAACAGTCGGGCGCGCGCGCGCGGATTTATGATTTCCACGCGCGCGCGGCGCGTCATCGACGTTTGAATCGCCGAATGCGAAAGAAATGAAAATCGGCGAGAAAATCGATGCGCGCCGAATGTCCGAACGTACAATTAGGGCTTTCCGACGAGGGCTTTGCGATCGCGCGCGGCGCGCGATCCGTCTCTCCGCGACGCCGTCGACGCCTCGCGCGCGCACACACGAACGCGAACACGATGGCTCCTCAAATGTCCCAAAAAGAGGCCGACATCGCGATGATGCTCGCCGCCGGGTGCCACCTCGGGACGAAGAACGTGGACTTCCAAATGGAGCGCTACGTGTGGAAGCGACGGGCCGACGGGATCCACATCATCAACCTCGGACGGACGTGGGATAAGCTCATGCTCGCCGCGCGCATCATCGTTGCGTGCGAAAACCCGCAGGATGTGATCTGCCAAGCGGCGCGCCCGTACGGTCAACGCGCGGTGTTGAAGTTTGCGCAATACACCGGTGCGAAAGCCATCGCGGGTCGTCACACGCCGGGGACGTACACGAACCAAAAGGACGCGATTTTCGCGGAACCGCGCGTGTTGATCGTCACCGATCCGCGCACGGATGCGCAGCCTATTTCTGAGACCGCGTACGTCAACTTGCCGACGATTGCGTTCTGCGACACGGATTCTCCGTTGAAGAACGTCGACGTCGCCATTCCGGCGAACAACAAGGCGAAGCACTCGATCGGTTGCTTGTACTACTTGCTCGCGCGCATGGTTTTGCAAATGCGAGGCACGGTCTCCGCGGCGAACCCGTGGGACGTGATGGTGGATTTGTTCTTCTACCGCGATCCGGAGGAGCTCGAGGCCAAGGAAGAGGAAGCCGCCGCCGCGGCGGCGGCTCCGGCGGAATCCGCGGGTTACAACGCCGTTGCGGACGCCGCGTACGGCGCCGAGTCTTGGGACGAGCAAAAGCCGGCCGAGGCGTTCCCGACGGGTGGTTTCGCTCCGGCTGCGGGTAACTGGTCCGAGGCGCCCGCGCCCACGGGCTGGGATGCTCAGCAAGGTGGTGACTTTGGCTCTGGCTTTGGCGCGATGCCGCCGCAAGGCTACTAAGTCTTCGTTTGAATGCGAAAGTCATTCTTTCGGTGAAGCGCGCCGTCGTCTCGACGGCGACGCGCGGCACACGAGCTCGTTTGGTTGGTGATACACGCGGCATCTAATTTCTAGGCGGCGGAATAGCCAGCGCGAGCTAACATAACACGTTTTTGTAGTACGAACGTAGTTTTCTTCACAACGACGTCCCTCGCCGACGCGCCGACTCTAATCGATCGCTAACCGATCTCTACCCACACAAACCTACCCTCGCTCGTTCACCGACCGCGCGATATCCGCGATCGCCACGTCGAACAACTCACACCGCACCGGCATCTCCACCTCGTAAAACGGATTCTTCAGCGCGTAGTCGCAGTACGCCCGGTGCGTCCTTCGCAGCGTCCCGCTCGCGTCCGCGCTCCCTTTCGTCATCGTCACGAATATCTTCATCCCCGTCTCCGCTTGAAAGCAATACAAATCAAACGTATCGCACTCCAGGCTCTCTATCCCCGCGCACCCCGTCACCGGCGCCACCTTCCTCGAGATCGCGTGCAGCGAGTGCCACACGCTCGCCAGGCGCAGGCACGCGTTCGCGTCCAGCGTCGGCGCGTCCTCGCGCAGCGCGCGGTGATAGATCAGTCCCCCGGACTTGTTCACGAGCCACACCGCGAGGAGCTTCCCGGTCGCCATCGGTCCGCGCGCCGTCGTCGAGCGCGTCGCGCGCGCGTCGCGCGCTGGGGCGACCGCGGCGACCGACCGCGAATCCGCGCGGATCCGCGGCGCGCGAAAAACCCGCGTGTGCGCCGCCGTCGACGGCGACGGTTGCCACACGCGCGCGCGACGAGGCGCGACGACGCGCGAGCGACGACGCGCGGGCGAACGCGATGACGGGCGCGATCGATGCGATGACGCGAGCGACGGCGCGCGCGGTGACGCCGACGACGGGAAGCGCGACGCGAAGGATGCGATCGGGACGCGCGATGCGCTTTTTGAATCGACCGCGCGACGACGCGGGCGCGAACGAGACGCGAGGAGGGCGCGCGGTGGCGCGCGCGGGCGCGAGACCGGGCGCGGGGAATCGGTTGTATAACTTTTCGGCGGGACCGGCGACGCTGCCGTTGGACGTGCTCGAGGAGATTCAACGGGACTTGGTCGATTATAAGGGCAGCGGGATGAGCGTGCTGGAGATGTCGCATCGAGGGAAGGATTACATGGCGATCGCGGAGAAGGCGGAGAAGGATCTGCGAGAGTTGGTTGGAATTCCTGATAACTATAAGGTGCTGTTTTTGCAAGGCGGGGCGTCGACGATGATGGCGTCTAACTGCCATAACTTGGCGGCGGCGACGGACAGCGCGGATTTCGTCGTCACCGGGGCGTGGAGCGTCAAGGCGCAAAAAGAAGGGGCGAAGATGCTCGCGAAGGCGAATGTGATCGCGTCGTCTAAGGATCAGTCGTTCACGACGATTCCGGACGTTAAGGACTGGAAATTCACCGAAGGATCCAAGTTTGTCCACATCTGCTCCAACGAAACCATCGGCGGCGTCGAGTTCAAGGAAGTCCCGGACGTGGGCAACCGCGTGCTCGTCGCGGACATGTCTTCCAACTACTTGTCCAAGCCGATTGAAGTTGAAAAGTACGGTATCATTTACGGTGGCGTGCAAAAGAACATCGGTCCGGCGGGCATGGGTATCGCCATCGTTCGCGAAGATTTGATGGGCAACACTCGCGCGGATACCCCGTCCATGTTCGATTACAAGCTCATGGCTGACAACGACTCCATGTACAACACCCCGCCGTGCTTTACGTGGTACGTCTCTGGTCTCGTCTTCGCCAAGCTTCTCAAGGATGGTGGTCTCAAGGCGATGGAGCAGCGCAACATCGAAAAGGCGAATGTTTTGTACGGCGCCATCGACGGGAGCGGCGGCTACTACGTCTCCCCGGTTGACACCAAGTACCGTTCCTTGATGAACGTCCCTTTCACCTTGGCAGGAGGTGAAGAATTGGAAAAGAAGTTCCTCGCCGAAGCCAAGGCTGAGGGCTTCGAGGCGCTCAAGGGTCACCGCTCCGTTGGAGGCGCGCGCGCGTCCATTTACAACGCCATGCCCAAGGAAGGCGTCGAAGCGCTCGTGTCCTTCATGAAGGATTTCCAAGCTCGCAACGCGTGATTTACGAAGGATGAAATTTTGCTACAGATTATCTAATACAACGCATCTACTTTAGTGCCACGCACCCACCACGGTTCGAACGCTCGAATGATCGTGCCGCTCGGGCCGAGCGCGCAGTCGCGCTTGATGTGCATCTCTGAGGCTTGCAAACCGAGATATTCGCTCGGTTTCTGCACCCTCACCTCGCCATCGTCGCCCGGAGCGCGGTACAGCGTCTCACCTACCAAAGGAGCACTCAAAGCCGCGAATTGCGCGCGAATTTGATGCGTTCGTCCGGTTAAGAGTTCCACCTTTGTCTCCCATCGCGCCGGGGCGATGTTTTCGCTCTTCAACACTCGCAAAATACAGCGCTTCGGCCCACTCACGCCTCCCCGCTCGCCACCACCGCGTTCTGCCGATCGTTCTATTTCACCATCGATGTCGTCGGTGTCGACCTTCGTCATGATCATCTTTCGCGGACCCTCGGTCGCCGGCTCGGCGTCGTGGATGTGAACGCCGCGAGGCACGGCGTTCTCCGTCAGCACGCGATACACCTTGGTGACGCTCCTGTCCGCCAACATATCACCGAACTCCTTCGCAAAGGCACTCGTCGTACCGAGCACTAAAACCCCTTCCGTGCCGACGTCCAAGCGATGAATCGGCTTTAATGTTCCCTCCTTCAGACCCGCGGCGCGTTCGAGCATCGCCAGACACGATTCCTTGACGTTATCGACCGTCGGCACCACGCTCACGCCCGCCGGTTTATGCGCACAAACGTACCCCTCACCCACTTTCAACACGCACGCCTTCCAATCGACCGCGAACGCCGCCGGAAACCGCTTCGGTTGCACGTGAACGCGAAGATAGTTGCCCGCCCGCAGCGGCGCATCCGCGTCGCGAGGCGACAACCGCCTCGCGCGCGCCGTTCTCGGCACCCCTCTCAGTTCCCTCGGCGGCTGCGCCGTCGCGAACCACACCGCACCGATGTCCAACAACTCTTCGGCGTACGTCTCGTCCACGCCCTCGTCCCCGAGCGTCTTCGCGAGGTATTTCGTCACCGTCAGCGCCGTCCCGGTCCCGCCGTCGTCGTCCACGACCAGGTGCGCCACTTTCGCCGGCAGAGGCTCGGCGAGAGGAAACAACCGCAGCGCGCACGCGCGCGCCGACATCGTCGCCCTCGACGCGCGTCGCAAAGCCACCGTCGCGCGTCGCAAGGCCAGCGCGATGCGCATGGGACAAAAAGTGCTTTTCCGCAAATGTTCGCGCGCGCGAATGACGCGCTGACGCGAGCGCCGCCGGCGCGAAAGCGCGTCGAACGATGCGTGACGATGCGTAATCGCATTCTCTTCGAGCGCGCCGAGATCGACGCCCGAACGCGGACGGTGACGCTGCGCGCGGACGACGCGCGCGCGACGCACGCGCGAGAGGTGCTGCGAAGCGACGTCGGCGACCACGTGCGCGCGGGAACGATCGACGTCGGCGCGTGCGAGGCGACGATCGCGACGATGGATGATGATGAAATCGTGCTGAAGCTCGGAGACGACGCGCGCGGACGCGGGAGGCCGGAGATCGACTTGTTGCTCGCGACGCCGCGGCCTAAAGTTTTGAGGCGGCTGTGGGCGCCGCTCGCGTCGCTGGGCCTCGGTCGTGTCGTGCTGGCGAACGCGCAAAAGGTGGAGCGATATTACTTTGATAGTAAAGCGTTGGACGCAGAGACGATTCGTGGGGAGATATTGCGCGGTTTGGAGCAGGCGGGGGATTTTTTGGTGCCGCAAGTGGGCGTGGCGATGCGGTTGCCGCCGGTCGTGGACCGGTTGAAGGGCGCTTTGGGGAATTCGAGCGTCACGAATGGGTTCGAGTGGTTGTTGGATGGACCACGTGAGCTCGGTTGGGATGAGTTCGACGCGGCCGATGTGCGCTTGCTGGCGCATCCAGGGGATTCTGGGACGAGCGTGGCGGAAGCGTTGGAGGGCGTCGACGCGCGGCGCTCGCGCGTGCTCATCGCCGTCGGACCCGAGGGCGGATGGACGGATTATGAGCTCGATTTATTCGAGGGCGCCGGGTTCAAGCGCGTTGGCCTAGGAACGAGAACATTTACCACGGACGTGGCGTGTATCTCGCTCGTGAGCGCGGTTCGAGAGCGGTTGCAGTCGTGGTCGTGAAATGACTAGAATTGACGACTACAAATTAGATAGCGCACTTAGGCTTAGGACATCGAAAAGACGATGTACAGCGTGTAAAGCATCATGCAAGGATACGTCACGATCATGCGTTTGCCCTCCGACTGCGGCATCGCCTGTATCAACCCCACGCTCGCCTTTCTCGAGCTCCACGTCACGCAGAGCACCGCGAGCGCCTTGCTCAACATCCCAGTTTTCGAAGGTAAAAACAGCACGATCCCACTGTACCCCACCACGGGCAGCAGCGCGTAGCCTAAAATACTCCCGCACCGGTTCAACCCGATCCCTTCCCCTCCGCCGATGATTTGGTTCAACAACCAGTACATCCCGAGCGACGCGAGCGTGCTCCAACCCAAAATGTACCCAAAGTGCAACTTCCCCGCCAGTAAGTTACACGCGCCCATGACGAGACAAAACAACAGCGGTCCCGCGAGATCTTCATCCGTGCTATCCTCGACCCTGAACGGATGCATCACACCCATCGTCCGACGATAAATCTGCTTCGGATCCACGCCGAGTTCCTCGAGCAACGGCACCTCGTCCTCGACGTGCGCGTACGACCCTCCCACGTCGCCGTCGCGCGCCCCGAACCCGAACCCACCGCCCTGGTGTCCCGAGCCGTGTCCACCACCCCCCCCGTACCCGTGCGAGCCCGAACTCGTCGCTCGCGGCGCGTACGCGTCGTAGTTCGGGTACGCCTGCGCGCGATTAAAATCCATAAACTGCATGTTCGCGTTCGCGCCCTGCGCGCCCTGCGGCATCGGTCGCGGTATGTCCGCCATATCTCGCCGTTCCGTCGCGCGCGCGTCCGCGTCGCCCGAGACGCGCGTCGCGGTCGCCCGTCGCGCGTCGCGGTGCGTCGCCAACGGGACGCGGCGCGCGCGTCTCGGGCGACGCGAGTCTCACACACGGACCACGACGCCCGCGACCGCGCGCGGTCTCCTCGCGACCCGCGCGCGCGTTCTCTTCGCGACGCGCGCGACGCGAACATGGTGCGTGACCTCGAGCGAGCGACGAAAGACGACGCGAGCGCGAACGACGCGCGCGCCGGTGGCGCGCGACGGCCGGGACGCGCGTCGGGCGGACGCGCGCGGACGGAACGACCGCGGACGAGACGCGGCGATCGCGACGACGCGCGCGCGCGTTCGAGGGCGGTCGCGCGCGATGCGATCGTCGCGCGCGCGGTCGGCGCGCGCGGATGAAGGGTGGATATCGTGAATTCGACGCCGGCGCGGCGCGCGGCGGCGACGGCGGCGGTGGGAGGGCGACGGGCGGGCGATGGGGGGGCGCGGCGCAAGCCCTAGAGTCGACGACGGCGCGAACGCGACGCGCGGAGGACTGACCGAGACGTTTTATCGACGCAGCCGTCCAACAAGACTTTCAAGGTGAAGAAGATTTTGGGGAAGAAGCAAAAGCAAAACCGCCCGCTTCCCCAATGGATCCGCATGCGCACGGGTAACACCATTCGGTACGTACGCGTTTAGGTTTTTTCGCGCGACGAGCGCCGACGAGTCGCGCGAACGACGCGATCGATGACGCGATTTTGACGACGACGACGCGCGAGTACTGACGATGATGATGTGTTCGTACGCGCAGCTACAACGCGAAGCGTCGACACTGGAGACGCACCAAGCTCAACTTGTAAGCGAGCGCGGTGGGATTTGTGTAGACGAACGAGCAGAGTCGTGTTCGACGTCGGCGCTCTCGAGCGGAATAGCGTTCTGTAGTGGAACTCGCGCGAGGGCACGAACGGAGATGAGACGAACATCGCACGTAACTTAGCGATTTAAGAAGCAGAATTAGTTCTTCCTCATCGCGTCGCGCGACGCCGACGCGTCCGCCCGCCCGCGCCGTCGTCTCGTCCCCCGAACGCGCCCTCGCGCGCGCGACGACGTCACGACGCGCGCGCGACCGCACTCCCATCACTCGCAGTATTATTTCGTATTATTTCAATCTTCATCCATCGCGATCCCGCTTCGCGCGCGATCTCGTCTCAACCGTCGGCGCCTTCGCTCGCGCATCCGTCCCCCTCCCGCGTCGACGTCGCGTCCCCCTCGCGCGCGCCTCGCTCGTCCGGTTCCCTCGCGCTGTCCTCCGTCGTCCCCTCCCCCATCGCGCGCCCCTCGCTCCTCGTCGCCGCCGTCCCGCCCGCGTCCCGCCGCCGCGCCTCCTCCGCGCTCTTCCGCATCGCCCAATCCGCGCTGTCGAAGTGTTTCACGTCCGTCGCGATCAACCGCGGTTTCGGTCGCAGATCGTCGCCGTACTTCGCCCTGAACGCGCGCTCCGCCTCCGTCGCCGCCGTCGCCGCCGTCGCCTCCCGCGCCATGTCGCGCGTCGCGCGATGCGCGCGATCGCGCGACGCGCGCGCGGCGCCATCCGACGTGGCGGGGCGCGCGCGACGGATTCGCGCCGCGCGACTGTTTGCGCATACGACAGAGGGTTCGTCTCGAGTCGCGAACGGTCGACGCACGCGCTCGCGCCGGCGCGCGCGAAACGACGAATCGTGACTCGTGACTCGATAAACGACGAATCGTGACTCACGACTCGATGGCCGGCGTCCATACGTACCCCCCGACTCTTGAGTCACGATCGGTCGTTTCACAACCCTCGACACGAGGCTCGAATCCGCCGGCGTCGACGTCCGCGCGCGACGCGCGACCGACCGCGCGCGCGACGCGAGATCGCGGCGCGTTCGCGCGACGAGCGACGCGCTCGAGCGCGTCGACGTCGGCGTCGCGCGCCGAGCGAAAGCGCCGCGCGCGCGCGCGAACGCGGCGACGCGACGGACGCGAATCATCGATCGCGGGCGTCGATCGCGCGATTCGTCGCGGCGATCGATCGACCGATCGCGGGCGCGGACGCGCGCGAAGACGCGCGGGAGGGCGCACGCGCGGGCGCGGGACGCGGGATGCGCGCGGCGGTGACGCGGGCGACGCCGGGGGGGCGCGCGGGCGAGGCGAGCGGGCGGGGGGGAGGGAGGGCGCGCGCGGGGACGCGCGGGACGCGGGCGACGCGGGGACGCGCGCGATTCGTGGCGACGCGCACGAGCGGTAGCGTGGGGGACGCGGAAGCGCAGGAGGGAGATGAGCCGGACGTGAACGATATGTTCGCGGCGGCGGCGAATGAAATGCAGGCGTCGGAACGATTGGAGCGGGACATTCCGGAGTCGATGACGGTGAGGAAGTCGGCGCCGAGGACGATGGCGTCGTTCGACGGCGCGGACGAGGATGATGAGGGGAACACTGTGTTGGAAACCGTTCTCGATGTCGCGCGCGATCCGGAGAAGGTCATCAAGGGCGTTGCCGCGGCGGTGACGTTGGGGACGGCGTACACGGTGGCGAGCGAGCCGGCCTTGGCCGCGGGAGGGGCGGCGGCGGCGCTCCTCGTCATCAAGGTTCTCGAAGCGTTGGCGAAGGAGGGAGATCAAACTCCGGCTGAATTCCAAGCGTCGCTTAAGAAGGATATCAAACCGTTGATGGAAAAGTTGCCGAAAGATTTCGACGCGGAGGCGCTCACGAAGAAGGCGTCGGAGACCGGGGCGAAACTCTTTGAAAGGGCGCAGTCGGTGACTGATTCTTTCGATGAGGTGTTTGGTGGGTTGAACTTTGGTGGCGACGCAGACGATGAAGCCGAAGCCGCGGCTTCCAAGTTGCTTGAAATCCGTAGGGCGGACGAGAAGGCTGCGTTGGAAGCGCAAGCCGCCGAAGACGCCGCGGCGTCGTTCGCCGAAACCGAGGCCAAGGCCAAGGCTGACGCTGCCGCCGCCGCCGCCGCCGCCGCCGCTGAAGCCAAGGCGAAGGCTGACGCCGAAGCCGCGAAGATTGCCGCCGAAGCCAAGGCGAAGGCTGACGCCGAAGCCAAGGCGAAGGCTGACGCCGAAGCCGCGAAGATTGCCGCCGAAGCCAAGGCGAAGGCTGATGCCGAAGCCAAGGCGAAGGCTGATGCCGAAGCCAAGGCGAAGGCTGACGCCGAAGCCGCGAAGATTGCCGCCGAAGCCAAGGCGAAGGCTGACGCCGAAGCCAAGGCGAAGGCTGACGCCGAAGCCAAGGCGAAGGCTGACGCCGAAGCCGCGAAGATTGCCGCCGAAGCCAAGGCGAAGGCTGATGCCGAAGCCAAGGCGAAGGCTGACGCCGAAGCCAAGGCGAAGGCTGACGCCGAAGCCGCGAAGATTGCCGCCGAAGCCAAGGCGAAGGCTGACGCCGAAGCCGCGAAGATTGCTGCTGCCAAGGCGAAGGCTGACGCCGAAGCCAAGGCGAAGGCTGATGCCGAAGCTGCGAAGGTTGCCGCTGCCAAGGCAAAGGCTGATGCCGACGCCGAAGTTAAGGCGAAACGCGCGGCTGAAGCTGAAGCCAAGAAGCGCTCGCAAGAGGAAGCCGAACAGAAGGTTGCGCAACAAGTGATGGCGGCACAGAAGGTGGCGAAGAAACAAGAAGAGTGGGAGAACTCTTTGCTAAAATTGCAGTACAGCGAGCAGATCATTGAAGATATTCGCGTCGCGGACGCAAACGCGGTTGAACGCGCGCATGCGCGTCGCCTCGGATTGGATTTCACCCCAGAAGTGGCAAAACAAATGCCAGGAACCGAGTACTCTTGGGGCTCGCAGACGAACGTCAAACCTGGTGAAGTGATCAGCGCTTTGAACTCCGCCGATGAAGGTTTTGCGTCGTCGAAGAACCGCGCTCGTTCGGCGCTCGGATTGCCGCAGAAAGACGACCAGCCGGTGGCGGAGAAGCAAGAGCCGTGGTGGGCGACTTTCATAAGAGTTTTCGTGAACATGTTGATCGCTGCCGCCATCGCTGCGTTCACGTACTTGGTCGTTCGTAGCATGCTGTAAATTTCGCGCATAAGGACACATTTAATGAGCAAACTTGATCTTATCATTACACTTCTCGTTTAGGACGCTTTCAGTAGAACCTCGAGGATGGAGTCGGGCGCGATTCTTGCCACGTCGTCGTCGTCCGCAATCAAGGTGTCCGGTACCTTGAAAATCTGAAGCACTTGCACGGGCTTAACTCTGAATTTGAGCGCAATCTCTTCTCGTAGTTCAAGGTACGTCTGTCGACCGAAAGGAATCTCGCGATAGTAACGCTCATTTGGAACCTTCACCTTGAGAGACACCGCTTGGTCGATAGGAAGTCCGATGGCTTGCTTGTCGACCTTGGCACGCATTCGGCGCGTATTATCAATGATTGTCGCCGCGTCTTCTGGCGTTAGCACCGCCGCTTCTTGCAATTCGGTGAAAAATCTAATCTTCAACGTCTCTGGACGAAGCTTTGCCGGTACTGATGCTCGTCTGGTTATCGTGAGATGCACATCGAGCAGAAATCCATGCTTGACGTCGTACACGAGTTCAATGATGGGGAGGTATCCTTCCCAACGCGTGATATCTTCCTCTTGCCACCTGACGCGCTGAATTGTGGTATCACCATTCGCGACACCATCTTCGCCAATGATAGCTTTGAACGCCAAATACTCGTCGAGAGCGTCGAGATTCATTGGTTTGTTCACCTTGATGCGATATGAAATTGCTCCCGCAGACTTGTCATCGATCGCCCTCGTTAAATAATACACGCCAAACGCAACCCCGACCCACGTACACATGCTAAGAATGAACCAGACCAGTGGTTTGTTCATAAACGGATCAACAATGTACGATCGAGCCCACTCTGTGTGCACGACGCTCCATTCGCCAGTGAGTCTGTCGAGCAACTCAAACGCAAGCATACCCGCGAAAATGAACTGCATGGTGTATAAGCTTGTCCCTTGTTTGCTGTTCGACTTGATTTGCACCAGCATCTCTCCACTACTACCGCGAATGTCTTCGTGCACGCGCAACGCCTGCGACTCGGCTACTGTGTCCACCATGATTCGTAACCCATCGATTTCTTTGCGCGCCGCCTCGAGGATTTTCCGCATATCCGCCACACGAACCGTGAGATCAGCGAGCATAACTTTCAGGCCAAGGATTTCATAAAGTCTTCTTCCGCTTTCAGTATCTGGAATGGTGTGAATACTCTCGTCTTGTTCGATTGATTCCTTCAAGTACACCAGGATTTCCTCGAGCAAAATGATGTCGCGCGAAGTCTCAGCGAGAGTGTGACGAATATTCGCAACACTGTTCGGATCTTCCTCGTGATTTTTAATCATCTGCCGGACGAGCTTGAGAATGTCATCCGTCATAAATATTCTGTTGAATACGTTGTGCACGAAGACATCTCTGGACATGATGGACAGGTACATCAACATCACTGGTTCCTGCGCCTTGGCGTTTGGGCCCGTGAGTAAGATGCCGTGAGAACCGGTGATGACGACATCACGGTCGCTCAAATCGTACGCTTCGTGCGTATCACCTAATACTTGTCTTAACTCGTTTTCGAACGCGTCCTTATCCATGTACATGTCCGCAGCCTGTTGCGGGGCAATGCGCTCGGCGATGATGATGTTAATTTTGTCTCGTCGTTCGGCGTTACCGAGGAAAACAGTTTGGAGCAAATCACGCTGATGATCGCTCAATAGCGAATCTAAAATCGTACTTGAGTCCATATGCACGTCCACGAGTAAGCGCGCCAAGTTATCGAGCGAGATATTGTCCAAAATTCGATCCATGACTGATTCAATCATCAAACCGTGCACAATGGTGCCGTCTTTGCGCAAGTGAATGCCAAAGTGCTCGACTTGCACGATACCATCGTCCTCAGGGAAGTGTACTTGAGCCTCAATGTTGGTGAACGTCGTCATATCATGGTCCAAAATGCTTACATTTGTCAAACCAGCTGGGATCTCACACGTTGCGTTGGTCGAGTCCGTATCCACCGTGGGGGTGAAGAATCCGCCCTGACATCTGTCGTTTGATCCCAGCTTCATGTTCAACTTGACGATTTGATTCACTCCGAACGGAATCCATTCACCAACTAAGATTGTCACGTTGGATACCGTCATGACCTCGTCCAAATCATCGCGAATCGTGCTGTCTTTAGCCGCGCTCTCCGACGCTCGGTGCGAATTTGACGACGTCACGGGACCACCTACACGCCGTAAAGCCAACGGAAGATACGGTGATACGACGTACGACACGTCTTCTACATCAGTTATTGTCGATTCGAACGAAATCGTTTCATTTCTCAAGTAAAAGGTCTCATCTTCCCACACCACTTGCAAAAGTTTCCCGTCGGCGACGCACAGCTCGTCCACCAACTGTCGATCCTCTTCGCTCATGCGCTTACTCACGAGCGCCAACCCAGCGGCGGTGATCTGAAACGCCAAAACGCTCTGATGTTCCGCACTGCTCAGCCTCAACCCACGAATGAGCTCTCCCTCGATCAAATCGTCCAAATCGTCCACCCCCTCCTGCGACACGTTCAAGTACAAGCGCGTATTCTTCACCACCGTCGACTCCGGCGCGTAATCGTACTCGAACACCTTCTGCACGATCCCCTCATAAATCAACACCAACAGCGGCAACTTCCGCACCCACACCTCCTTCTCGTACGCCGACTGCGCGCGGTGCGAATACTTCGACACCAAGTACAACAGCTTCAGGTGGCTCACCGTCCAGTAATCGTCGTGAAACTCTCGACGCACTCTCGGCGTCAACCGCGCCGTCTCCGCCCTCGCGTCGACCAACGGTTTATCCTCGTACCCACTCCCCATCGTTTCCCACCCCCCCCCGCCGCGCCCGTCCTCGCCGTCGTCCTCGCGCGCGCCCTCGCGCGCGCCGTTCCCCCGCGGCTCGCGTCCCATCGTCGTCGTCGTCGTCCCCCCCCGCGCGTCGTCGCGCGTCCGCTCGCGCCGCACCGCGCCGTCGCGCACCGCCCGCTGCGCCTCGCGCGCGCCCGCGTCCGCGAGTCGCGCGATCGCGCGCGCGTCCATCGTCGCGCGCGCGTCGCTTAGTGCGACGCGCGCGCGACGCGAACGGGCGCCGCGGGCGCGCACGGTGCGCGATGCGGGACGGGATTTCGTGACGCGTTTTTACCCCGATCGATCGATCGGACGTTGGACGCGCACATAGCACTAACGGCGCGTACACTACGCGCGACGCGAACGAATAGGGGCGCGACGCGGGACGGGATTTTGTGATTTGACGGCGCGGATTCGATTCGATTCGATTCGACGCGACGGGCGTCGGACGGCGACGCGATGCCGGCGGTGGACGACCCGAAGTGGCGCGACGACGAGCGCAAGGGCGCGCCGGTCGTCACGCTGCACACGACGCACGGGGACGTGACGGTGGAGCTGTACTATAAACACGCGCCGCGGACGTGCGAAAACTTTTTCGAGCTCGCGAAGCGCGGGTACTACGACGGGACGATCTTCCATCGCGTGATCGCGGAGTTCGTGATCCAGGGGGGGGATCCGACGGGGACGGGGCGGGGGGGGGAGAGCGCGTTCGGCGGGACGTTCGAGGACGAGATAAGCCGAGGGCTGAGGCACGTGGGGGCGGGGATTTTGGTGATGGCGAATAGCGGGCCGAACACGAATAAGAGTCAGTTTTTTATCACGCTCGCGGCGACGCCGTGGTTGGACGGGAAGCACGCGATATTCGGTAGGGTTGAAAGCGGGATGCACGCCGTGCGCGCGATCGGGGCGGTGAAAGTTGATAAGAATGATCGACCGACGAAGGAGGTGAAGATTGTCGGCGTCACGTGCGACGATCGAGGATTCAAGTGGTACTGATTCAGATTAGCTCTAGATGCGTGAAATGTGATGACGAAGAAGTCATTTGCTTTGTTTTTTGTTACGTCAAATCGTCTCCGGCGTCTTCGTCCGTGGTGTCGCCCGTGGGGAGGTCGGCGCCCATCTTCGTAGCGACGGCGCCGAGCTCGTGTTTCGGATTGGGGAGCTTGCGCGCCAGACGCGAGAACACGATGTCCAAGAAGCGCGCGCACGAGCTATCCTCGATGGCGTACTTGATTTTATCCGCATCCGCCGCGCGATACGCGGTGAGCAACCTATACGCGGTTTCTCGCTCTTCGCTCTTGTCGAACCCGGGCAACTCGTGCACGTCGTTAAACGTCGCCTGCGCGCCGACGCCGTCGCCGTCGTACAATAACGCTATGATGGCGCTCAAATATGCCTTGGCTAAAGAATTCATCTGACCAGCGCGCGCGCACGATGCCCCGTACTTGACGCACGCCTCGGCTGCGTCTTGATACCGCTCTGCTCGCACCAACGTCGCCCCCAACTGCTTGTGATGGTCGCTGGCGTACACGTCTTTCCCATCTTCCTGCAAATTCTCGACGCAAAGCATCAACAGCGCGGCGGACGTCTTCGTATCGCTCGTTTCCAACAATCTCGCGGCCCGGCTCAGCGACTCCGCGCCGACTTGCGTGCGATTCGCCATGACGTACGCGTCGTTCGCTCGTTCCGCCATCTGCAACACCGCGCCGCCGTCCAAAGGTTCACACTTCGTCAACAACTCCGTCGCCCTCTCCAGCGCTTTACCCGCGTGCCAGTAATTATCGAGTCGCACGTTCGCGTCTGCGCTCTTCTCCTCGGCCTCGCACGCCATTTTGAAGTTATTCGACGCTCGGTACGCGCGCGCGGCGTCTTCATAGAGTTCGATCGCTTCGTCGTAATTTGGTTTCCAGCGCATCAACGACGGTTTCATGCGCGCATCTGCGCGCTTCATGAGATTCTTGGCGTATATCTCGTTCGTGTTGGACATCGTTAGAGGCGGCAGTGGCGCGCGCGCGCGCGAGTACCGTCGATCGAGTGCGCGGTGGGCGTTGGAAAAACAGTTGGCGAGTTGTTTGGATCTCTAATGATTAAAAGGCTATGGCGCGCTCACTCGTTCTTGAAAGAGCTGTCGTAGGACGCGGCGGGTTCCAATTTCTTCGCCTCCACGAGCTTGCGGACGGCTTTCATGAAATCGTCCTGAACGCAGTAATCGCGGTCGTCGCGAATGGCGAACATTCCCGCCTCCGTGCACACGTTGCGCATGTCGGCGGCGTTGAATTCTTCGGCAATCTTGGAGATAGACTCGTAATCGATTTCACCCTCTTTGTTCAACTTTTGCGCGTGAATTTTCAAAACCTCCACGCGACCTTGCTCGTTCGGAAGCGGGATTTCAATCTTTCTGTCGAGACGACCAGGGCGCATCAACGCCGGGTCCAACACATCGGGTCTGTTCGTCGCCATGATCATCTTGACCTTGCCAAGAACGTCGAAACCATCGAGCTGATTCAAAAGTTCCATGAGTGTACGTTGAATCTCGCGATCGGCCGACGTGCCTTCGGAAAAGCGCTTGCCACCGATGGCGTCGATTTCGTCCATGAAGATGATGCACGGCTCGTGGTCCCGAGCGTAACCGAACATCTCTCTGATCAATCTCGCGGACTCGCCGATATACTTATCCACTATAGCGCTAGAAACAATCTTCAAAAAGTTTGCGTCGATGTTACTCGCGATCGCCTTGGCGAGGAGCGTCTTCCCCGTCCCTGGCGGTCCGTAGAGCAATACGCCCTTCGGCGGCGCGATGCCCACGCGCACAAAAAGTTCGGGATTCATCAACGGCAACTCGATCGACTCTCTAAGCGCTCGAATCTGCTCCCCGAGCCCACCGATAGAGCTATAGTCCACGTGCCCCGTGGACTCGCTGAGCATGTTAAACACTAACGGATCCACCTCTCGCGGCAGCGCGCGCATGATGGTTAACGTCGTCATGTCGAGCGTCACCCGCGTCCCGTTCACTAGCTTGCTCTTATCGAGCTTCGTTCTGCACCCAACGACGTATCTCGGCCCCGAGCTCGCCTTCACGATGAATCTGTCTTCGTCCAACTGTCTCAAAACCTCCCCGATAATCTGCCCCATCGACTGCAACGCCTTCAAATCGTCCTCCGTCTTGTCAAACCTCTTTCGAATGTCAATCAACTCGAACCTCGACGCTCGCACTCTCGCATCCAATTCCTACGTCATCGCGCGTCATCACGACAATAAACCGTCAGTCACTCGCTCGAATACGACGCCTCGCACCACCGTTCGCGTCCACGAACCATCCTTCGGTCTCTCCGTCGCGCGCGATCTCACCTTGTGCTGCAGCAACAACCCGGCGTACTTCCTCAACGCCTCCTTCCGCGGATCCGGCGGCGGCGCCCGCGGCGTCGTCATCGCTTCCCCAGAATCACCTCCCTGCGGCGTTTGCGGCGTTTCTCCCGTCGCTTGCGTCTCCATCGCGTCGTTCGCGCCGTCGTCCGTCGTCATCGCGGTCGCGATCTCGGTCCCAGTCTTCGCGCGTCTCTCGTCGCGATCGCGCGCGCGTCGGCGTCCGCGAGCGCGTCGAACGACGACGCGCGATCACCTCCGCGCGCTGTTCGCTCGCGCGTCGTCGCGGCGCGCACGTCGGCGTCGCGAAGTGCGAACGCGTCGTCCACCGAGTCAAACGACTTCACAGTCGCGCGCGATGCCGCGCGTGTTCGTCCCGGGACGCGTGTGTCTGCTCGGCGAGCACTCGGATTGGGCCGGCGCGCGCGCGGCGCGCGATGGCCCGGGAGCGTGCGTCGTCGTCGGCACGCGCGAGGGCGTCAGCGCGCGGTGCGACGTCGGTGAAGGGCCGCGGTTTCGCGTGGTTGGCGCGGACGGCGACGCGTTCGAGTGCGATGTGAGCGTCGATGACGCGCTCGAGCGAGAGGCTTCGAGCGGAGGGTACTGGTCGTACGTCGCCGGGACCGCGCTGGAGGTTTTGAGGCGATTTCCGCGGTGTCGCGAGCGCGGGCTCGTCGTGGAGACGCTCGAGACGACGCTGCCGACGAGGAAAGGCTTGAGCTCGTCGGCGTGCGTCTGCGTCCTCGTGGCGCGGTGTTTCGGCGTGGCGTACGAGTTGGATCTCGAGCTGAAGGATGAGATGGAGTTGGCGTATCGAGGGGAGGCGGTGCACACGCCGAGCAAGTGTGGAGCGATGGATCAGGCGTGCGCGTACGGGAGCGAGCGCGTCGTGGCGCTCACATTCGACGGCGAAGACGTGGACGTCAGAGCGTGCGAGGTTGACGGTGAAATACACATCGTCGTGTGTGATTTGGCGGCATCGAAGAGTACGGTGCGGATTTTAGCCGATTTGCAAGGAGCTTTCGACCGAGGGGACGAGGCGCTGCGCTCGGCGCTCGGTGCCCGTAATCGAGCGCTCGTGGCCGAAGGATTAGACGCGATCAAACGCGGCGATGCGCGGGCTTTAGGCGCGGTGTATACGCGCGCACAGACCACATTTGACGAAGCTGCGATCCACATCTGCCCATCCGAGCTCACGGCGCCTCGTTTGCGCGAGACGCTCGCCGCCGTCGCCCACGACGTTCCGGAAACTGTCTTTGGCGCGAAAGGCGTCGGAAGCCAAGGCGACGGTGCCGCGCAATTCGTGGCGGTATCTGAAGCAGCGGCTAAAACACTCCGACAGTACTTGCACGACTTTTCGGGCGGTCGGTTTAAAGTATTCGACGTCGTTCTGCGAGACGAAGAGCGCCACGCACGAACTAGCACACACAAATAGCGCTGTAGAAAATTCTTAGACGAATAGGCCGCATTCATCGACGCCGCGACCGGCGAACGCGATGTCCGTCGACGACACCACGCTCGCGCGTTCTTTCTCCCTGCGCGGTGCCACCGCCGTCGTCACCGGTGGCACGCAAGGCCTCGGAAAAGCCATCGTCGAAGCGCTTTGCCATCACGGCTGCCGCGTATTCACCTGCGCACGCACGGCGGGAGACGTCGAGACGTGCGTCGAGGACTGGCGGCGCCGTGGATACGACGTCGATGGGTGTGTTTGCGACGTCAGTGACGCGAACGCGCGAGAAGAACTCGCGCGGAGGGTGTCGGAAAAGTTTTCGGGCGAGTTGAACATACTGGTGAGCAACGTGGGCTTTAACATTCGAAAGCCGACGGTGGAATTCACGAGCGAAGATTACCAAAGGCTGATGCGGACGAACTTAGAGGCATCATTCGAGCTTTGCAAGAGGTTTCACGCGATGTTGAAGGCGAGCGGTGATGGGAGGATCGTATTTAATTCATCCGTCGCCGGCCTCGTGTCTATCCAGAGCGGCGCTCTGTATGCAATCTCGAAGGGTGCCATGAATCAACTGACGAAGAGTCTGGCGTGCGAGTGGGCGAAAGATAACATTCGTGTGAACGCCGTCGCGCCTTGGTACACCAACACGCCGCTCGCGAAGCAGGTGCTGAAAAACCAAGTCTACCTCAAAGCCGTCGTGGACCGAACGCCGATGGGTCGCGTCGGCGAGCCTCACGAAGTCGGCGCCGTCGTTGCGTTTCTATGCATGCCCGCGTCCTCGTACGTCAACGGTGTCATCGTGCCAATAGATGGCGGTTTCACCGTCCACGGGTTCATCCCGCCCAAATTGTGATGTAGTTCCTAGAGCCAAGCACACGCGCGTCGCGGAGCTTCATGTCAAGCGGCGGACGTCACGCGACGTCATCGAAACGAAACGTCATATCGGGCTCGACGCGGCATGTCAGCCTTCGCGCCCGCGCCGTTCGCGCCCGGTGCGCGTGAAACGCGTCACGCGCGCGCGCCTCGCGCGCCTCGCGCGCCCCGCTCGCGCGTCGTCACCGCGCGCGCGGGAAAAGATGGCGCGAGTTTCGTCGATTGGTTGAAGAAGGAGATCGATCTGACGTTTAATCCGCGCACGCCCGGAGCGAAGATCGCCGGGCGGTGCCCAGACACGCAGACGCAACCGAGCGAGGTGTCGAAGGATGCGATGAGCGAAGAAGAGGATGCGGAGACGCTCGGCGGGGATTTTGATTTGAGAGCGTTCACGGCGCAGCTCGAGAGGGCGATGTTGGAGGGTGGTGACGACGACGAGGGCGCGATGACTTTGACAGCCACGAAAAGCGTTTCGGTGGTGCAAACGGAAGTGGTGGATGATGTATCGATGCTCGAGGAGGAGGATGACGAGGATGGTGGTTTCGAATACGAGTTGGACGGCGCGAGCGAAGGCCCGCTCACTGGGCGCGAGTTAGCGCTGTTGTGCATTAAAAAGTACGGCAAGGCACACGACATGGCTATCAAGCACGTCAAAATGGGGTCCGGTATGAAGCGGTGGGTTAGCCTCAATCTTTACGTCGGGCATCTCGGGCAAAGATCTTACCCGCAGACGGAGGCGGAATATTTGGAACAACTAGACGTCATCGCGTATTTGATCAACACTTGGTCGCAGGCAGACTACACGCGAGTATTTTTCCGAGAGAAACCGATCGCGCGACGAGGTTTACCATCGCGTCCGCGCGTCGATACGTGCGTCACGTTGCAGTTCGCGCGCAGCCCGACATGGGACGACGAATTAGGAGACGAATTCTTCCCCTACTAGATGTAACACTACTCGCTTTCTACGTTGCTATTCGCTACAAATCCGGCGCTGGAAGTCCCGGCACTCGCCCCCAAACCGTCTTTGGTGTCTGTCCAGACACATCACACAACACCCTATTGACGTCAACACGCCACTCCACCGTCGTCGATTCCGCGAACCGCCGCATCGCCTCCACGCGCTCCTCGCTCGCTCCCGCCACCCACAAAAGCGACACGTGCGGGTCCGGATCATCGTAATACTTTGGAAACCCGAGTGGAACGATCGCCTTATCCACTCTCTCGATCGCTCGCACCAACGCCACCTTCGACGCGCTCGTCGACCCCTCCCGAAACCCCGCGGCGACGAACGCCCGCGAGCCGTCGTCGTTCGTAAACACCCGCATCGCATCAAACACCACCTCAAACGCCTCCATATCCCTCAACTCTCGTCTCAAATTCCCAAACAACCGTTCCCAATCTCCCTTCACGCACGCAAACGTCCTCGACAGCGACACGTGCGCGCCATCCTCTCTCTTCAAATCGCTCACTTTTTCCAATTCCCCGAACGCCTCCACGAACGCGTCGAGCGTCTTCTCCGTCGCGCGCGTCGCCGCGCCCGCGCGCGCCCTGACGTGCGTCGCGTAGTTTCCCTCGACGTGTTCGAACGTCCGCTTCCGCGCCGCGCGCATGCGCGCGACCGCGTCCCGCGCGCGTCCGACGGTGCCGCGGCGCGCGTCCCGCGCGTCGCGTCCCGCCCGCGCGCGCGCCGATCGATCGTTCGATCGCGCGGTCGTTCGATCTCGATCGCTCGATCTCGATCGGCGTCTCGGGACGCGCGTCTCGGCCGTCTCGGCCGTCTCGGACGCCGCACACGGCGACGACGCGCGCGGCGACGACGCTCGAGGTGCGCGCGCGACGACGACGACGACGACGACGACGCGAGCGCGGGAAGAAAGACGCGCGCGACGCGCGCGATGGAGAAGACGCGACGACGCGACGCGAGACGCGCGCGACGGGCGAGACGCGAACGCGCGAGGGGAACGACCCCAACGGTCGAGGGTCGACGCGCGACGCGACGCGACGCGACGCGCGATCGGTGACTGACGGCGCGCGATCGCGACAGAAATCGCGCGCGATGGGGAAGAACCTGATCGTGTCGATCCTGCGCGTCGTGCCGCTGGCGCTGTACCTGCGGTCGGCGGCGTGTAAGTTTGCGATTCCGATCGCGGGGTGCGACGGGGCGCTGTGCCCGGTGGCGCTGGGGAAACCGGGTGATTGCGCGCCGACGGCGAACACGGCGGAGCAATACGCGTGGTGTGAACACGCGTGGACGCCGTGGGCGAACGGGCTGATCGCGCGCGTGCCCGGGGTTTCGAGCGTGGCGCCGAAGATTCGATGCTCCAAGGCGGATGGGTACGAATTCGCGAAAATCATCGGCGCGCTCGAGGTGCTGGGATACCTGGCGCTGTGGACGACGCCGGCGCGGGGGGCGTTTCTGCTCACAGCCATCATGGCGGGAGCGATTCACTTTCACATGACGTTCCTGAAGGATCCGATCGGGAAGCTGACGATTCAGTTTGCGCTGTTATTCGCGTCGGCGACCATCGCGATGCTGACGACGGAGAAGAAGGCGAAGAAGAAAGCGACGACGAAGTCAAAGTCGACTCGACGCACGACTTCATCGAGAAAGACGAAGCGAGGATAAACTCGTGGATGACGATGAACGTGACGCACGATCACGAACGATGGTTGCGACTTATTTAAAAAGTAATATCACGTACAGCATGTTACAAATCGCGTCAACACTCCGCGCGCAACGCCTCGAGGATGAAATCGTTCACCGTCGGGCACATGGCGTCGGAGAGGATCTCACACACGTCTAAAAGCTCTTGCGCATCTTCCGCGTCCATCGCTTCGTCGAGCCATTCGAGAGTGTCTTTCGCACCGGATATCATGGAAGGGATATCGTGGAGTCGCTCGTTCAGGGTGACGGCTTCCGGCGAGCCCGTCGTCGTGGACGCCGGCGCTTTGCCGATGGTCACCGCGTTTCCGAGGTCCGGTCGACGTTTAGGTTTGAACCACTCAAACATTTTGTTCACCAAACCGAAATAAATCAACATCGGTTTTAGCTTGGCGTAGCGATCGAGTTCGTTAAGCTGTTCCCACGGAACGCTCGCAGAGACGTCGACGCTCGCCGGGTACGTCGCGATTCTCGCGCATTCGTACTTCTTCGTGTGCCTCAAAATCGCTATCAGCGCGTTGCGTCGAGACGCTTCCCATTGATCGTGCGACCAGACCGCGAGCGAAAGCACGAGTGCTGCCGGTAGGAGCGGTGAAAAGCTAAACTCGCGATCGTTCCATATCTCATCTTCGCACGAAAGGCGGGCTAGCACGGCGTTGTACTCTTCCAATCCTTTCTGCGGGCACAATGAGACTTGATGGACGAGCAATCGCACGAGGTGCGGAAGGAGACTCATGTTGCTATCTTTTCCACCGCCACGACAGTCAGCGCTGAACGACGCCCCCATGGCGAATCGACCGAGAAGTAGGCTGACGTCCCAAGCGACTTGTCGCGCGCGCGTCGGCGGCGAAATGAACGCGCCGACAGAGAAGCAATTTTGCCACCACGCATCTACCGCGGCGGCGTATGAAGCATCTGTGACCATATTCCCCATCACCGGTAGCAAGTTGTTGCATAGTGTCTCACTGTTGCGTAACGCAGCGCCTTCCCACTCGCGCTTGGGAGTTCTCAACGCGACGTCCGCGCGCTTGGCGGATTGGTGACACGAAAAGTGAATCGCGTTGAAGTGCGATACAGTGCATACAGTCTGAGACATATCTCCGTTCGCAGATGGAGTTGATGCAAGTTTATTGAAGCAATAGATCCCGAGAAGCTCGTTCGGTTTCAACACGTATCCTTCAAAGCAAACTCTACAAACAATTGAGTCTTGTTCGCTTTCCATAGCCATCGAGTCGTACCCTCGCAGAGATCTGGGAGAGTGAGAGACGCCGATGGTAGACGCTCCCGGACTCGAGGAGTTTTTGACTACTGTCATGCCCATTTCAGTGAGCATTTGTTGGCGCTTTGCGAGTGCCTTGCGACGATTCGCTTCTTTCGTCTCTGCTCGCAAATTATCCAAATGTTTCTGTACCAACTCGGATCCGCTCGCAAACGTCTCCAGACAGTTCTCTGCCAAAGTTCCAATATCACGCTCGGTGACTGATTCAAGTTTATGTAGTAAGTCAAGCAGTGTCGGATGTTTGGTGACGTCGAGAGTGTAGCCCAGTGTGATTCCGTTCAAAAGCTCGAGCGCAAGCGGTAAGCCACTCCGCTTCATCGCCTTATTCCACGCGTCAGAACCACGATCTTGAGACATTTCTGCCCCGAAAGCTTCAGCTTCGATGTAATTCGTGATAAACGACACAGTTCCTTGTGACCATATCGCTTCAAGCACGCGTTGACCTGAAAAATCTCGCGGGATCGCTTCAGCCAATCTCGTTGCACATTCGAGCTCGAGCTGTAGCGCACCGTGCTGAGAGTCTTCCTCGCTCATCTCGTCAAGACGTACAAGTTTACGAATGGAAGCGTCAAAGTTCTTCGCCATGATTGCTTTTGATTCAACGGTTGATCCCGCGAGCCTTGGAATCACACGCGCGAGGATATCGGCCTCATGCCTCTCTCGTGCTCGAATGAGCTGCTTGAGTTGAGACAGGAAAATTTCAACGTGATTCATCTCGTGCTCGCGCACCGCTATCGCAATCGTCTGCAGCGAAGAACTACTTTTTTGAAGGCGCGGTGAACCAGGACGATGCGCTGTTTCGCTGCTCTCTTCTAATTCGCGAGCGAGCATACTGCTCGTCGATGCTGACGCTTTCAATTCACTCATTGATCCGTGGGAAGTGTCTTCTTGTTCCTCGCGCAACAGCGTCTCAATGACGAGAAGGAGTCCCTTGCCTGAACGCGAGTTCTCAGTGAAAGCTCGCGCGGCTTCGTCAAGTAAACTTGCGAGCGCTCCAATCGCGAGCATATGTTGTCTATTCTTCTTCACGTAGCATGCTGATCGAAGGATTTCAAGAAGTTTTGCCGAAGCGTCTTCACCGCCGGCGTACAATGCAGATGAATTGTGCCGAATCTTTGGTAACAGTTGAATCAAAGTTTTAAAGCCAACATCTTCTTGGAAAACATTTGTGCCAGCAAACTTTGTTTCGATGTCTTCGTCTTCCTCTTGTACCGGCGCGAGTTCATCAACGCGCTCTTCCGTCGCTTCGCCATCCAAACCGCTCAGGCGGAAAGTCACCGCCATTGGTGGACCGATTGGATCGTTTGGAGAAACATTTTGACGTCGCTGAGTGCCATTGAATAATGAAGGTATCCAAATTCGTTCGAAAACATCTTCCACGGAGAGATCAAGGCTGATTATTTGATTCGAAACCAATAACTCCATCCCAAAATCATCTTCGAGCAGGCCTAACATTTCCAACTCATGACAGATGAGATTCTTGACATCTCTCATCAACGGCTGCGCGCTCATTTGTGCAGTCGAGTATGGATTTCGCGCCATCGTGCCGGGAATGAACTCTTCTTGACTCGCACTTTTCAGTAGTCGTAAAAGATACACCTTCGATGGCGGAGCTCGAGGTAATACCAACATCGCAAGTTCATTCAATATGATGCACAGTGGCAGACGCGTCTTGTCAACTTGGGGTCGAACATGCGCTCGAGCAATTTTGACGCAAATCTTCGCCACTTCTTGCTGCATCGATTCTGATGACTCCAAACAGAATGATAGAAGTTCATCAAACGTCTCAGCGGCATTCACAGCGCTAGGCATTTGACAAATTTGCAAAGTACGCGCACACAAGACAGAGCGGACGAGCGTCTCCAATCCAGTTTTGTTGAACTCTTTCATAAATTTTGTGGACTCCTTGAAAGTATCCCTTAAGAGCATCGAAATCGCATGTAATCCAGATCCGATGTCAACATTCGTTGATGCGAAAAGCGCCTTGTCGGATGCGGTGAACTTGCAACCAATATCCAATTCTTTTTGAAGTATCGATAGTAAAATGTCCACGAGTTTGCGAGTGTCATTCAACTTCATGATGATTGACTCGCTACGAAGCGTGAGACTCAGGGCGCTGAGATAATCCGCATACGATTCCTGTTCGATGCTTTTTATTGAATCGATGAGAAGGCTTCCAACCTCGACGTTCATCTCATCGTCTTGCCGCAACACGAGACCAAAAATTTGTAGAACTTCTCGACGAACAAACTTTGAACCGCAGTGGAGTGCAGATACAAGTATAGGAATTAAACCAGACATATTCGCAGATTCTTTCATATCTGCGATGCTGTAATTGTCCAACACTTTCGCTGCGGCGACAATTTCCTGCAGAATGCTAGAGTTCGTCATCGCTTGCTTCACTAGATCGAGAGCCGGGAGGAGAGTGTTCTCAACGAGAACTGCATTTGAACTCAATTGTTCAGAATTTAATGTCGTGCACGCCAAGGAAATGAGCGCTGATCGCTCACCGCCCGGAGTCAAAGCCGTTCCCGCTTCCAAGCGATATGTACTAGCGTGTACCAAATCTTTAAGAAGTAAGATGTCTTGATTGCTCTGTGAAATCATCGTCCCATGCCAGGCGTTCACCTGAAGTAATGAATCGCTTGCTCTCTCAAAGGCAGCCTCGCAAAGAAATTTGGCAACTTCATCGCTCCCGGCTGCCATGTTTGATAAAACAGTGCGAACTGTGTTGCAAACCGTCAAATTAGTGATGCGAGGGTTGAGCATGCGGTTAAACAGATGGCGGTGTATGTCACCTTGGCTGAGCGCTTTGACGCCCAAAGGCGTACGTGAAAGACTTGTGCATAATTTCAATGCACAATTCAAATAATCGCAACAGACGCCATAGTTTCCAGATACGTTTCGTAAATCCGTTTCATCTTCCGAACTTGCTTTTGATAAGAATCGCAAAATCGCGTCGTGAATTGCGCCGCACTTGTAATTTGCGGCGATGAATTCCATTCTTCGACCTCTGCCCACAACTTTGAACATGTGCTCAACATCTCCAGATCCCTCACCTTGCTCGAAAAGCACTCGTCTTAACGAACTTTCTGTGCTTTCGATACAGTCAGTGACACGCTTTATAGATTCCGTCTGCAGTTTCAGCTCCTCGACTGCGTTGGCGAGATCATCGCTGCTGAGCAGTTTTGGATACCGTGTGCACAACGTCGGGTGTGCACTCAATGTTGTCTGAATCTTGGCGTACCGACAGTGCCCACACTCGCTGCATATGAAAGCATCAATCTTCTCATAGTTGATGTTTCTACAGTAACGGCATTGATACGCGTTCTCCCGGCAATTGGTGCAGATGCCATGTTTTGTGTCTGTCACTTGCCGAGCGCATCGAGGACAGTGTAACATGGTCATCATCTTTGCTTGAACACTCTCGTGGAAAGATTTGAAAACAAAGTTCAGAGCGGATGCATCGACCGGAATTTCAAATTCAAGCTCGGCGATGTGCGCTGAAGCAGAAAACTTCAGTGTACCGAGCAATTGCCAACGAGAGGAATCAAAAGTGCGCATGGAGCTTATATCCTTGTTCGCATCCGTACGCCAAACTTCAACTTCCTTGACATGAATATAGCGTTTAAGCTCCGTCACGTTCATAGAAATCGACTGGATCGTCATCGATTCACGTAATTTTGTCATCGCACTATTTTTTGTGAAAGCTTGGCTCTTCTTCAGGCTATCGAGTGTATGATCTGTGAACTCATGGCATGCAATGTACGACGTCACGTCGCGCATACTTGGCTCTGACTCCAACCAGTACTTGTCAGACGCGTCACTTTGTAAAAGCTGACGTTGCTGCAGCGCTCGATAAAGATCTGCACGTGGATGATCGCTGACTCTCAATAACGTGTCTTTAACGCCTTGGCAGAATTTTTCAATGCTTGTCTCAAACATAGCGATGGCATCCGTGTCAGTCATCACGATGCTCTTCGTAAACTCCAGGAGCTCATTCGCTCGATGCCCGTAGTTCCTCATGCTTTCCATCAGTACCATCAACACTCGCATTACGTCATCTCGATACGTCTCGCAAGAGTACCACATGGCTTTTAAGATGCGCGTTGCGGCAGTACGTGTATCCGATTCAACGGCAAGGAGTCCACACTTGTTGACGACAACATCCAAGTGTTGGACTATTTCTCGCATGATTGAAGTTCTGCGATGATGATCGTTCTCATCGCAGTCTCGGTAGGACTCGATGATGTGCGATATTAAGTCACATACGCTTGTGGCGAAAGCCGCCGGAAGCTGCGGCACTGCTTCCATCAAAGCTGCAACCAACTCGACCGCAAAATCAACATGCTCGAGGAAATATCGCAAGCTTTTACGACACGCCTTCGCTACTTGCGTAACTTTAAAAATAGCATCTTTCACTTCCATCAGCTCATCATACGCTACTTCATCAACATACCAATGTGAAGTAAAATTTCCACTCACGAGCTTCCGGAGAACTGGTGCTAAATTCAACAACTCTCCAGCTCGAACTAGAAGAGCCACCTCGCCCTCTTCGTCGCCAGCGAGTTGTTTGATCATAGAAATAGCATTTTCGGAAGGACATTCTGGTGTCAGCGCGGACACGCGGGCGAGAACTTGGAGCCACTCACTTTTCTCACGCGCAGGTAAAGTACTGAGATCGAGCTTGCGAGCATTCGCTGAGGCATGGAGAATTGTAGAATCGAGAGCATTGATGGCGACGTCTCGAACGTTCTTCATGGGAACTTGTTGTTGGAGCAAAGCTCCATATCCTTTTTCGGCCGGCATCTCTTCTTTATCGTACGAATCGATGCGTCTTAAAAGTTCGCACGTCAACGCATACGAGTGCAAAAAAGCCTCGCGTGCGTCTTTCGTTGTGATCTCCTGTAACTGTGAGCATTCAGCCGCAATTGCGAGGCGCCAAGTAATTGCGTCGTACTCAAGAATGTCTCCACGCAGGGGCGGCAGCTTGCATAAATCTGGATTTAAGCATTCTGAGTATGCTTCAGACAGCGATCGAACAAGTGTAGCTTGCGAACGGTACAACACGTCGTCGTTGAGCTGCATGATAGCCGATACAAGGTCTCGGATGCCGTTCGCTTTCGCGCACTTGTCTCGTTTGAACGCCGGATTGGGAACGAAAATACACCTTGCTTGATCTAAATTCAAGCGCTCATTTCCACTGATCGTGGTCAGATGCCAAAGCAATGTGTCTGATGCCGCGGCGCGAACGTCCTCGCGATCGGATTTGATGAGTTTTAAGACAGATTCGACAAGATTGGCGTCACGTTCATGAGTGAGCACAGCGATGAGAGCGTGCACGATGTGAGGTACGATCTCGTCGGCATCCCATGCTCCAGCGCCAACATGGAGCATCGCAGTCGCACTATTTGCCAATGTGGCTAAATAAGGAGATGAGTCCAACAATGCGTTTGGACGTCGGATTGCGAGACGGCCAAGTTTTCGCATCGCGCAATAGAACTCAAAAAGGTCGTCGTCTGAGACACTCATCGGCCGCTTCAAAATTCGAGGACAGATGCGTTCGGCAACCTTGTGACCGAATAATAACGTTGAGTTATCTTTGATGTTAACTGCTGTCAGCGTATTATCGCGAGTGTGGACACTCAATACTTTCCAGGCGATAAACTTCGCTGAACGATGTGCTGGGGTTTCCAATGTAACAAATTGCCTTTTCCTCAACATTGATTCGTAGCACACGCGCAGCTTGCTCGATTTCAAGTCAAGCTCGCAGTGTCGCAGCGCCTGGATGATTGAAGTCGTACCGCTCAGCCACGCTGAAGAATCTGTGATCTCACTATCCTTTTGACGAACCAAGTGGCGCCTAGCACGACTCACGTGAGATGCAAGCGCATCATCAATCGCCTGAGTTTCGCTATCACGCTCAACTTTCATGTCTGCTTCAAATACATCCTCGTTGCACGCATACACCTCCATTCGGTCGATACGTATGCATAGCTGATTCACAGACTCAGCAACAAATTTGAGCTTTAGCGGTTGCGTACTACTTTTGATGGTATTAGACTCTGAGCATGTGAACGGCACGTCGTACCATCTCTTTGATTCGCGTTCAAATTTGACCACTCTTCCCCCAGGAAGGATGAGCTTTGAAGGCGCATGAGACTGCACCGTCATACCGCCAACATGAATTCGAACGCCTCGAATAACACGTAGATCTCCGCCTCCTAACTCCAATGTTAAATGTGCATCGTCAGAATTTGCCGATTCTATGTAACCGTCGTCTGATTGTAGGACGCCACGCAACGCCGCCGGAAGTGATCCTCGATTGAAAGATCCGCCGAAGTCAACATTCGACGTTACCTTGGCAAGTTTCTCAAAAAAGTCGTACGGAAATCTCGTCACACTCGTCGAAACTTCTTCAGTACGTGCTTCTAAGAATTGACTTTTCGGCGTAGGTGACGACTTCACGGCTTCGTAAGAGTTGATTTGCATCGAACCATCGCTGCGCAAAATGATCAGTGCAGATGGAAATTCTCCAGATCCCGTTTTCTGATATCCCACATGACCAACGACGCTTGCAGAAGAAGGAGGTATGGAGATTATGCTCGCTTCTAAACCATCAAACACCAGTAGTGCAGCAGAATCGCCCATGGAATCCGTACTGACAAAAACTTGCGCAGGAATTTGCAACGTTGCATCTGGACCCGGTTTGTTTGGTAAACAGAAATCTGACACCCTAAATGAGTGATGACTATCATTCAGCTTAGCTTTATTGAGCATTGCGACGGTCACTTTATTTTCCTCGTTTCGTTCGACACACGAAATGATAACTTCACCGTCGTTCGTGCTGACGATGATAACGTCGTGCGTTTCTGAGTGCATGACAGCTTGCGCACCATTCGTATTTTGAATGTCGATTTTACTCGACTCAGTCAATTGAACGATCTCGTTTGCCTGTTTCATTCGCACTTCTTGCACATGCACATCACTTTCACTCGTTGTCATTGCGTTGCATACATGACCACGGAGTGCAGAGGCGAACCACGCTGACGAAGTGATGCAAGCCGGCGAAGTAGAAATTGTACACACGGGTGTGTATGCATCGCAACTCAGGTCATACACACTAGTTGAGTGCTGTCCAGTGATGGAGAACAAATACGTAGAGTTCGAAACCCAAGAAGCGTCTATGATGAGCTCAAAATCATGCTCACCCGCCGGGGTTCCAAGTCGCAACCTGTCGAGAATTTCTCCGCCTCGGCCAAGTGTGCATATTTGCACCTCGTGTAAACCGACAACGGCGAGGTAATCTTTGTTCATATGGTTGAATTGAACCTTCATCACCTCGAAACCAATCAAATTCCTAGACAATGGTCTGATACCAACCTTATCTCCGAGTCGAACTGCCTTATTCTCGCTATTCGTCGGTTGCGCGCCTACGACGATATTCGCGTCCAGAATTGAAAGCTTGTCGCCTTCCGCTATGGCGAGATGCCCATCTCTCGAGCAAGCTGCGGTATTTCTGACAATGACACCGGAAAGCAGTAACTCTTGTACTTGTGCTTTGCTAGGTACCGGTCCGACTTCGAAGGATCCAGCTTTGAAATTACGAGCGACGTGTAGCGTGGCGTCAGTGTCTTTGACTTTGATCTCCAAACCATCATCAGCCAAGCTTTGGTCTACTCGTGTAACATCGTCTTCATGTAACGGCCTGAACCACGATACGAGTACACTTTCTAACTTGTCCTGCACTTTCGCTTTTTGCAAAGCCATCTTAAGCGCTTCGAGCGCTGAGACAGAGCAAAGACGTCGAGCGAGGTTCGGCTCGTAAGATTCTTCCATGGATTCTTCACCTTCAGAATCACTGCCTGGATCTATTTCGAAGCGATCGGCCGCCTTTTCTGACGTTGTTCGACGTGCATTTACGTCTTCCAAGTCGCGTCCGTTTAAACAATAACATCTGTGTTGGGGCGCTGGAGTCGCACCGTCCGCACCGCAGTCGCAGAAAAATCTTGACTTTCTAGAGTACGCCACTCGATGTCCCGAATGACAGGTTTTCGCGCAGTTGCTGCAGCATCCACGGCTTGCAACAAGATTACAGTCATAGCAGAAATACCAATGCTGTTCTTGAAACGACTCACCACTTGTCACGAACGTACAGAGCCCAGATGATACGTCCGTCATATCGTTCGGCTCTGCCCCGTCGTTCGTATCGTCGTGTGGTAACAGTATTCGGTCGCGCAAGCGGTCGCGATTTCCTTCATCTTGCGCGACAAGGCGCCCCCAAAGCTGTGGGAGCGTGTTACGTGCGGATTCTTCACCTGAAGGTCGGTCGACGGCGAGCGTCGCAACGGCAGCGTCAAGGACCGCATCCAAGCGCGCAAGTCGGCTTTCGAGCAGTTCATCCGATGGATTGTCATCCAGTAGATTTTCTGGCATCGCAAATAAATTTCCCAACTCGTCTTGAAGGTTCAAGGCAACGGTCCTAGCGTTCTCACTCGCAGCTTCTAAATCGTCCTCTGCCTGGTCCCGAAGTGCGAGTTGAGCGTCATTTGTCTCCGTCGGCGTGATATGAGCGGCAGCGAGCTGTTCGACGAGCGGCATCGACACCAGTTCGTGATTCGCGTTTTTCCTTTCACGCAGCACAAAGCTTACCATCCGTATGGCAGGAATAAATCTTAAAATCTTTGCATCTTCTCCGGCGAATAGTTTCGCTCGTTCCAAAGTCGCAAGAAGGCACTCCGCAATTGAAGTCGGTCCGTCGCGCTGGCAGCCTAAACCAAGTCGAATCAGCGTCAATGGGGCAGAGTCTAAAATCAATTTATTCGCTTTCGCCACCGTGAAGCGTTCATCCAATAGGAACGAATCGGGGAACTCTCCTAGAACCGTGGCGAGCAGTCCGGTCACGCACCCGTGAGATTCATCATTTACGTCGTCGTTGCTCATCATTGCTTCCAGAAATTTCACCACGGAATCTCGAACGTCTAAATCACTGCCGCAGAGTCTAATCAACACACTCTTTGCCACTGCTTTGCGAGGGAATAAAGCGAAAGATGAATCGATCTTGCGTGCATTTTCCGTGCTCGAAACAGCCACTGTGTACAGTGCGCTCGCGAGGGCGCACGACGTTTCGCCCGACAATTCGGTCCAATCTGACGAATTGACGAAGACTGCGACGACGCCTGCGATAAACTTATACTCATTATCCGTTAAATGCGGCCCGAGAAGCGTGCACGCCCTTTCGCATTCCAAAACGATGCGATCCGTCACGCGGATCTCTGTGTTCGTGTTAAGCGCCTCCAAGCACAACTGCGCCATCAGCCGTGGCACCTCTCCCAATCGCATCGCCGTTTTCCCGAGCTTTTGACGCAAAAGAACTGAGCATCGCTCAAGCGTTGAACGGTACAGCTCGACGATTAAACCATCCATGGGCGAACTCACCCGCGACGTCTCGCCGCTCACGGAGAATTCCTCAACCGACTCGGAGAGCGCGTGCATGAGCGCAACCTCTTCGCTCGCCGCGAACTCGCTCACATCGCTCAACGCCCCACTTTCGCAGCGCAACCGTTCCATTATCTTCGCAGACCACCTCTCGGCGTACGTTCGCGACGTGCACGCGCGAAGAACGTCTCCCCACCTCGCCGCGAAGTCGCCGTCTCTCCCCGCGTCGGCGCGCTCGAGCGCGAACGCCGCCATCTTCATCGCCGTAAAGTACGCATCATAAACCGCCTGTTCATCATCTCTCAACGCCGCACTCAACGCGCTTCCGCACGCCGTGAACGTCCCCACGCACGCTTCACAAGCCTCCAACGCCGCCGCGCGTCCTCGCGTCGTCGCTCGCCCTCCCAAGACCTCGTCCAATCCGTCCCCGCGTTCGACCAGCGCCTTCAGGCAGTGCGGCGCAAGCGCGTGCGACGCCATCTTCGACGACCCACGCGACGTCTGTTTCGCCGCCCGTCGCAGCGCTCGCACGAGCTCTTCCAGCCCATCGTTCGCGTCGTCTTCCTCTTCGTTCGTCCCGATGCGCGTCGCCGTCGTCGTCCTCGTCATCATCGTCGCTTCCGCGTCCCCACCGTCGTCGTCGTCCATCGCGCGCGCGCGCGCGTCCTCGCGAGACCTCGCGTTCGCGCTCTCGCGCGTCTCGTCGTCCGTCGCCGCGCGCGCGACGCCGCGGTCGCCCGCGCGTCGCGTCGCGTCCGAATCGGCATTCATCTCGCGTCGCGTCGCGCGCGCGTCGTCGTCGTCGCTCGCGTTCGCTCGCGTCGCGCGCGTCTCGCGCGTCTCGCGTCGCGTCGCTCGCGCGCGCGTCGCGGCGTCGCGATGCGCGGCGCGCGCGTCGCGGCGTCGCCGACGGACGACGGCGGTTACGCCGCGTCACCGGACTGTTTGCCTGTGCGGACAGACGGATATGGACATACAGTGCGCCGACTGTTTCGCGCGCGCGTCCGCGACGTCCGCGACGCGGGCGCGACGCAGACGTCGGCGCGCGCGCGCGGGGTCGCACCGTCGCGCGAACGCGCGCGCGGTTTTATCCGCATCGGTTCGCGCGCGCGCGGCGCGCGAAGGCGCGTCGCAGAGGCGCGGAGACGGCGATCGCCGTCGCCCGCGCGGGACGCGCATCGCGCGGCGCGAACGAAGCGACGACGCCGGCGACGACGCGATCTCGACGGACGCGCGCGCGGAAGCGCGAACGATGGATGCGACTGCGGTGACACCGCCGACGCGGTCGAGGTCGCCGCCGACGCCGCCGAGCGCGAGCGGGGGAGGGAAGGGAGGGACGGCGGGCGGCGCCGCGGCGCCGGCGAGCGCGAAGCGAGCGAAGCGAGTCGACGGGCTCGGTGTCGATGCGCTCGGGAACGCGCCGGACGTGGATGAACGAGGAGAGTTGATGTTTGGATGCGAAAAGTGTGGGTTCGAGCCGGACGGGTGCGAGGCGTGTTTGGGCGGACCGCCGATTCGGAGCGCGTGCGCGTGGGACGAAGCGCGCGCGAGGGACGTGCCGCCTGTGAAGACGTACAGACCGACGGAGCAGGAGTGGGCGGGCGATCCTTTGGAGTACATAAATTCCATTCGTCCAGAGGCGGAGAAATATGGGGTGTGTAACATCATTCCCCCGGCGAGTTGGCAGCCCGAGTTTTGCTTGCCTGGGAAGGAAAAGTTGCGGTTTCGGACGAGAATACAGGCGTTGAACGAGTTGCAGAATCGACCCGCGGGGCCGAGCGCGAGGGCGCGAGCGAAGATGCTCGAAGAAGAGAAGAACGGGGTCAAATCGACGAAGAATCAGGGCGTGGCGTCGGGTGGACGCATGAGCGGCGGACGCATGGGCGCCTCGGCGCAAGCCGACGCGGACGCCGTAGCGGAAAAGTATGGCTTCCAACAAGGACAACGACACAATTTGGCGACTTTGGAGCGATACTCGAAATATTTCAAGCGAAAATACTTCAGCAAAAATGGAAAACCGGTGGAGAACGTGACGGTGAAAGATATGGAAGGGGAATTTTGGCGTCTCATCGAGGACAACAAGGGGCGAAGCGTCGAGGTGATTTACGGCGCCGACATCGCCACCATGGACGTCGGAAGTGGATTCGCAAAGAAAGGTAGCGCGTCGTGTCCGCCTGGGCAAGAGCGTTACGCTGAAAGTCCGTGGAACGTGTGCAACATGCCGTACAATTCAGAAAGCTGTTTGAGTCACGTCGAGGCGACCACGGGCATCACCGTGCCTTGGTTGTACTTTGGCATGACGATGTCCGCGTTTTGCTGGCACGTCGAAGATCACAACTTTTACAGCGTCAACTATCACCACTTTGGCGCACCGAAGGTTTGGTATTCCATTCCCGCCACGCACTCAAAACAGTTTGAAGAGGTGATGCGCAAGCGTTTGCCGCATTTATTTCAATCGCAACCAGACTTGCTCCACAGCTTGGTCACCATCTTGTCCCCGAAAGTGCTGCAAGACGAAGGAATTCCCGTGTATCGCGTGGAACAACACCCGCGAAGTTACATTATCACTTTCCCGTACGCGTACCACGCTGGGTTCAACACAGGTTTCAATTGCGCCGAGGCAGTCAACTTTGCACCAATAGACTGGTTACCCTTTGGCGTCGGCGCCACGGAGCGTTACGTGAGCGATAAGCGATATCAATCCGTGGCACACGACCAGCTATTATCTACTCTCACGGAGAGCGCACATAAGCACCCGCGGTTCCCTCCGGTTCTTGCCGAGGTAATGCGAGTGCGAGTCAAGGAAGAAGACGAACGTCGCACCGCGGCAAAGAGATCCGTCGCGCACGAAGTTCGCATGAAAAACACCACAGAAGCGCCAGACTTTAACGAACGCGATTGTACGACATGTTTGGCCGATTTGAACTGGTCCTGTGTCACGTGCGCGTGCACGTTCGCGAAGAGTCGCGGTTACGCCTACTGCCTGCGGTGCGTCAAAGCGTGCGAGTGCGAGGCAGAAAAACGCACGCTCTTCTTTAGGAACACGCTCGACGAACTACGCGAAAAGGTTCGCACGCTCGAAAATCTAGCAAGCATGTAAACGACATGTGTGTAATGTACAATTGTGCTAATGTACGGCTATACTACCAACCATCTGAAGTTAAATCGCCGCTCATACTGGCCTCGACTTGTCGCAGCGTTCCGTTATCATACAAAATCATATCGTGGCGGCTTTGCACGCTCAACAGCAAACCAGGCTGCCCACCGAGCACCTTAGTCAACGTTTCGTCGTCCGTTACGCTCAGCTTTTCCTTCAACGCCTCGATGTTCTCTCGAAAGTCGCGAACGTCCCACAGCTCTGGGAAATCCGAAAGAATCTTGTCCCATCGCAAGCGCGGCGCGCACGCGCGCAAATCACTGATCTTCTTTTGCAGCTCATCCGCATCAGCGAGCAATAAACTCGGCCTCGCCGCGACCATCCTTTCCAAATTCGCCTCTGGTAAGATGTCTTTCAATCGAATCATCGCCAAAGCCACGTCTGGCACGCGCGCCGCCAGCCGCGTCACGTCCGCGATCCTAATGTCCCCCATCCGCCCCTCCAGCCCCGGCACGAGCGTAAACAACTGCGCCAGCCGCTTCCCAACCTCATCCTCGTCGATTCCGAGCTCATCGCTCACCGTCATCACGCAAAACCGCATCTTCCCGGCGTCGTCCCAGCCCGGCTGTTCGCTGATGTTCTCCGAAGCCTCCTCCTCTCCCACGATGTCCCCCAATTCGTTCACCAAGTGCGCCTTACGCTTCGACTTATACGTCCCGACGTTCCACGTCCCATCCGCGAGCTCACGCAGCGCGCCGATCGCGTCCTCGGTGACTCGCTCGCCCTCCGTCGCCCGCGCGGTGGCGCGTTCGCGTCCCGAACCACACCATCGCGCGCGCGCGCGTCGCGCCGTCGTCGTCGTCGTCGTCGTCAGCGCGCGCGTCATCGTCGACGCCGACGGACTCGCGGTCGTTCGCACCACCAACGCCATCGTCGTCGTCGTCGTCGTCGCGCGTCGTCGTGCGTCGTCGCGCGTCGTCGCGCGTCGCCGTCGCCGCGTCGCCGTAGGCGCCGCGCGCGGTGTGATTATCGACGAATCGCGAATGCGCGGTGCGCGCGGTCTGCGCGGCACACCGCGCCGACGCCGCGACTCGACCGATCGACCGAGCGAGCGACCGAGACATAAACCATGGGCGTGTGTGGATCATCGCCCGCGGTGCCGGTGCGTCGCGCGACGCGAACGCGAACGACGCGAACGACGCGTGTGGAATAATCGTGGCGTCGAATTGCCACGTTGAATTCCCGCGCGCGATCGAGCGCGCGACCGCGATGGGAACGCGCGATGAGGCGATGAGAACGGTGATAGGGGCGTGAAGAGCGAGACGTGAATCGAGACTGACCGCGCGCGTGATCGTTGACGCGTTTCGCGCGAGTAGTATGAGGAAACGAATAAGCGGACGGGGAAGCAGAATCCCGTGGGGAAAACCGCGCGACCGTCGAGCGTGCTCGGACGGGAAACGCCGGATGTGAATGATTTATTTGAGTTCCACGAAGAACTTGGACGCGGTCAGTTCGGGACGACGTTCTTGGTGACAGAAAAGGCGACCGGTCGTAAGTGCGCGTGCAAGGCTATCTCTAAGCGTCAATTGTCGAACGCCGAGGACATTGAAGAGGTGAGAAATGAAGTGAGAATTCTTCATCACCTCGCCGGTCACGAGCACGTCGTCGAACTCGTCGGTGCGTATGAAGGAAGCAAGCACGTGTACATCGTCATGGAACTCTTGTCCGGCGGCGAATTGTTCGATCGCATTGTTGAAAAGGGCAAGTACAGTGAAAAGGACGCGTCCGAGACGGTGCGCACCATCGTTGAAACTGTTCAATACTGCCACGAGTTGAGCGTCATGCACCGTGATTTGAAGCCTGAAAATTTTGTCTTGAAGAATAAGGATAAGAATTCTCCGGTCTGCGCTATCGATTTCGGTTTATCTACGTTCTTCCGCGAGAACCAAGTCTTCATGGATCTTGTCGGGAGCCCGTACTACGTTGCGCCGGAAGTATTGCGTCGTCGATACTCAAACGAATCCGACGTCTGGTCATGCGGTATCATCCTTTACATTCTCTTGTCTGGTGTCCCGCCGTTCTGGGCTCAAACCGAGCAAGGAATTTTCGACGCCATCTTGCAAGGCGCACTGGATCTCGAGAGCGACCCATGGCCGAAGATCAGTGCGGAGGCGAAAGAACTCATCTCTGGCATGCTCCAAGCGGACCCGAAGAAGCGCCTGACGGCGGCTCAAGTGTTGAAACACCCGTGGGTGGCTGATCCGAACGTTGCGCCGAAGACAAAGCTAGACAACGTCGTGTTCAAGCGGTTCAAGAACTTTGCTGGTATTTCCAAGTTCAAGAGGATGGGTTTGATGGCGATGGCTCGCACCATGACTGCGGACGAAGTCGCTGGCTTGAGAGAACTCTTCAAGAGCTTCGATACCGACAACTCTGGTACGATTTCCATCGACGAACTTCGCCAAGGCTTGAAACTCAAGTCTGCGGGTCCCGCAATGGAGGAACTCCGCACACTCATGAAGACTATTGACGTCGATGGCAGCGGCGAACTTGACTACGAAGAGTTCATTGCCGCTACGCTCGCGCAATCGAGACAAGCGTCCGACGCCGCTGTGAGACGCGCTTTTGATTACTTTGATACCGATGGGGATGGTTCCATCACGGTGCAAGAATTTGAACAAGCCTTCAAAAAGATGTCTGATGTTGAGCGTGCCAACTTGGGAGACATTGGCGAGTTGATTGCCAGCGCCGACACTGACGGTGATGGTTGCATCGATTTCAACGAGTTTATGGCTATGATGAAAGCGGACAAGTAGGCTGCGCGCGCTTCGCTGGGCCGTATTTAATACTGCCGGTACTTTATTTTCAATCTCTCGTTTTTCATATAATTAACAAGAAGGTAACGTAAATGAGAAACGAAGCGCTCCGCGCTCGTCGCTCGCAACCAACGCGCAAACATTTGCCATCGCGTACTATCGTAGACGAACGGCGACGAAACCATCGTAACAGAAGGCGCGACTGATTAAACGCCCACCTTGACGAGCTCCATCTCGAAAATGAGCACGGAGTCCGGCTTGATGAGCGGCGTAGGGGATGATTTACCGTACGCCAGCTCGGACGGAATTACGAGTTCCCACTTATCGCCCTCCTTCATGAGCTGCATCGCCTCGGTCCAGCCACTGATGACTTGATTCGGCGCGAACGTCGTCGGTTGACCGCGCTTGTACGACGAATCAAACTCCTCGCCCTGGATATTCTTCCCAGAGTAGTGACACGAGCACGGCGTCGACTTCGAGGGCGAGGGCCCACCCTCCGGTCCAGATTTCAAAACGCGATACTGCAACCCCGACGGCAGCTCGACCACGCCCGGTTTCAACTTATTGGCCTGCGTCGCGCGACGAACCATCGTCGTCAGTCCACATCGCGTCGTCGGACGCGTCCGGTTCGTCGAGTCATCGAACCATCCCATCATCGCGCGCGCGCATTCGTTCGCCGCGCACCGCGAGAAACGCCGCGCCGTCGCTCTTCGCGTCCGCCATGCCGCCGACGAACGCGCAACCGATCAACGCGATCACCGCCAGGACGAGCGCGAGCGTCGTCGATCGTCGCCCGCGAGCCATCGCGGAGTGCGGATTCGCCGATCGCGCGCGCGTCGACCGATCGATCGACCGATCGATCGATCGATCGACCGATCGATCGACCGACCGCGTCGAGCGTCGGCCGAATCCGATCGCGACGCGACGATTCGATTCGTCACACTGGTCGAGACGCGCGTCGAGACGCGCGCGCGCGCTCGACGCGCGCGCGGCACACGACGACGACGACGCGCGCGGCGCGCGACGAGTGATTTTTAGAGAAAGCTCGCGCGCGCGACGCGACGCGACGCGACGAGGGCGCGGCGGGGATGACGGCGAAGAAACGCGCGGAGGAACGCGCGAGGCGAGGGGAGACGAAGCGCTGCGGCAACGCGCCGTGCGGGAGCGAGGTGGGACGATCGATCGGCGCGATCGCGGACGACGGGACTGACGATGATTGGTAATCGTGCGCGCAGGAGACGCCGATGTGGCGTAAGGGGTGGATCGATGATGATGGGGTTGAGGTGGACTTGTGTAACGCGTGCGGTGCGCGGCGCGCGCGCGACGAGACGAAGACGACGCGAAAGCGCGCGGACGACGATGCGCGTGACACGCGACTGACGCGCGCGCGCTTGAATCGTAGGTTTGATTTTCAAGCGAGGGTGGTGGTGCGCGTGGTGTGCGTTGCCGTATCGCAAAGTGGGTGAAAACGATGAGGCGTTGCGTTCGCGGTGGGTTCCTTGCGAGTATTGTCATCGGTTTACACATTACGACTGCGAGAAACGCGAAGCGCCGGAGGCTTTGGAGGCTGAGCGATACGCGTGTCCGACGTGCAGAAATTTGAAAAAACTTCCGAAGCCTGCGAAAGAGATTGACCCCCCGAAGAGCTCGGAGGCGCAAATGATCGATGGACTTTTGGTGGTGATTCGTCCGTACGATCGAGCGCCGAAGAAATTCGACGAGGTCGGGGAAGTAAAGATCGTCAAGAAGACCGCGCATCGCCCGAGCGTGTCCACGAAACGTCCACGAAGTGCAGATGGGAAATCAAGCCGCACCGCACGAGTGCTCAAGTCGTCGTCTTCGGAGAAAGAGAAGAAGAAGCTTCCGTTATCGTCGAATGCGCCGCGGCGCGCAGTGTCAAAATCGATTCGCGGAGGCAAGCCGACGGGGCTCGCATCACTGGCCAAGGTGGCGACTCGAGTGTTACCAGAGCGTATGGTTCGATCTGAAGCTTACAAACGCGCGCAAGCAGCAGAGGAAGCGAAAGAGGAGGAGCTCGCATTGAGTACTCGTCGAAGCGGACGCGCGCCAAAGGAGTTGGCGAAGGCCGCCGGGCAAGATTTCTTGCACGAACCTCGACATCAATCTCGTCCAAGTCAACCAGTTTTTCGAAGCGGTGTCCGTCAGCAGTCAACTGTCAATGAATCGTTGTACGCCGAACCTTTTTACGGTCAACACGGTGGTCTTGGTTTCGCCGCATCCATGGAAGCGCGATTGGTACACAACGAATTGTCACCGCAAGGCGTCCTGTATCCCGAAGAAACGGGTGGTATGGTTGGTCCGCTACGTACGTTGGGTATGGGTACTAAGACTCCGGATCAAACCTTCGTTCGACGACCCCCGCTCGCTCCAAAGCAGCAACGCGGGTCTCCAAAAGTTCCAGACCAATTGACGTCTTCGACGGTGAAGAAGTCAATTCGTCGGGAAAGCGGAGGGCGCGCGGAAGAACACGAGCTCATGACGGTTGCATCACAATTGATCGAGGCACAGTGTGAAGCATACGATCAATACACGGTCACAATCAATGTTTGTAGACTGCTGAACAAGCTCGACGTGATGCGCGGATACACGACGCGCGATATGATCGTCAAGTTCAATTTGCATCGCATCGTTGGAGATCTCTTGATGAATGATGACATTCGCATCCGTCTTGCGGCTGACAAGTTGCTGAAAATTCCATCATGGCGCGAGGCTATCTGCGGAAACGCGACGCCTCAGCGTTCGATGCAATTGCCCGTGATGCCGACGCACCAGCCTTTCGCATCGTTACAAGCCGCTCCTTCGATGGAGGCGGCTGCACCGCCGACGCATATCGTGAGCAAGCCCGTACCACGACGTCCTCGAGCGCCACGCGAAGCGAAAGCAATGGCCTTAATGGCGTCGCAGTCTTCACCCACCGAGACGATCACTCCACCTCAGACTCAGTATCCGTACTTTGAGACGGCGAGCCAGGATGTCGCTGACATCGACAACGCGCTCTTGCTCTCTGGTGGTCAAGATGCGAGTCAACGAATGATTTAGAAGAAATGTGCGCGTGAATTTTACTACACTCTACTAAAGTTCGTCTCGAACGCTCGGATTCGCACTCGTGCCTTCTTCGCCCAAAAGGTCTTCATCTTCTTTGTCAGCATCTTCGTTGGCGTCTTCCATAACGTTGTCTTCGGGAATTGGTGGTGTTGGTTTCGGAGGCTGCGGCGGTTTCTTTTGTTTGGCATCGAACGTCCAACCCGCGGGTTTTGATTTCGGCAAACGCGCCGATCCTCGCGGTGCCTTTGGAGATGACGAGTCACACTGCGCGACTTCGCGCTCAAGCATCGCGTTGCGTTGTCTCAACGCGAGGTTTTCCTTTTGAAGCGTTTCGAGCTCCTCTAATGAGCCAGCGGCTTCGGTGTATTCGTTCGCCATATCACGATGAGCCGCGGTGAGTCCCGCGAGACCGCACAACCATTGCTCAGGGACGAGAGTTTTGTCACCCTTACCGTGACCGTCGAGCAAATCGAGCAAATCGGCTTTGATGAATTCCCACGCGCTTGGCGGCGGCATCAACTCGTAAGCTTGCTCTTCTTGACCTTCCACCGCTTGCGCATACTCGGGATGAATTGAGTTCGCAGCGAGCTCCCAAACGGCGTTTGCGCATACGACATCGATCGTCGATTCCATCATCGCTGCGTATCCGAGTTCGCGCTCGGCCTCAATCAAAGTCTCGGCGATTTCGTAATAGTTAAGCGTTTCGTTTTGTCGACGAATCAATCTCACCTCTACTCGTTTCGCATGATCATCGTCTTCTATGCTTTCCATCTTCGGCACGAATAACAACCCGGCGACCCCTGCTTCGTGAAATGGCAATCCCATGATGTACCTCGATCCGACGAGCGACGACGCCCTGGCGTACGCCACCTTCCCGTCGAACGATTTTGCCAACACTTTCAACCACGGCACCTCCTCCAATAAAATCGCCCGCACTACCGTCTCATTACGTTCGACAAACTCTAACACTTCGTGTCTCGAGCGCACCTCCTCCACCTCCTCGAATCGATTCTCTGGAACGTACTTCACCAGCCAATTCGCCAACGCGGCGCCGTCGGTCGCGTCCCCTTCGAACATGTGCATCTCGTTACTTATCGCCAGCGCGATGAACCCGCACCCCGCCTTCCTCGCTCTCGCGCGCATCCCGTGTCGATCCGTTGGTTTCGAGAGCGCCTTCACCTCCGCGATTCTCGACACATCCGTCCCTTCGTGCGTCGCCTCCGCCACGACGACGTCTCGCAGTCGTCCCGCGCCGTCGATCGCCCGCGCGAACCGTCGCCACGACGCTTTCACGCTCGAGCCCTCGCAATACGACGACGTGTCTTCGGGAAACACACCGAGGACGTAATCTGCGCTGGCGCTCATGAGCTTCATCTCGATCTCGACGAATCGCACGCGCGCGACGGTTTTCGGCAGCGCCAGCGCGGTGTCGTTCGCGTCGCCTCCTATGGCGAACGCGTGCGCTCGAGGCGCGTCCGCGCGCGACGAGCGAACCATCAGCGCGCATGCGACCGCCAGCGCGCACGCGCGCGCGAGGCGACGACGTCTCATCGCTCGAGGCGCGGAATGCAGGTCGAACGCCAACCGGATTACCGTCGACGCCGGCGGATTACGGTTGGCGACGCGTCGTCGAAGTCGCGATGCGTTCGCTAGATATTGTATCCTCGTATTACATTCATGCGTGCATTCATTCACTCATTCATTCACTCACTCATCGCGCCGTTTCATCAATCATCCGTCGCGTCGCGTCGCCGCGCGACGGTCGCCGCCCTCACGCGCGCTTCTCCTTCGCCTTCGACGCCTCTCTCAACTCGCTCAGCTCGCTTCGCATCCCCAACCAAAACATCAGCGCTCCCACGAGGGCGATGTTCTTAAAAAACATAATCATTTCGATTCCCGCCGTCGCCTCGTCGCCCAGCACCGCGGCTTCGCTCGCGCTTCGCCAAAACGGATGCATCGCGAGCGACACGCTCAGCGTGAACAGAATCAACATCTTCGCCCCGAGCGCGTACCCGCACGCGAAGAGCGCGGATCCCGCGAGCTCCACGACCGTCGCCGCTCTCACCAGCGCGTGATCGCTCGGAAGCAGCGCGCAGAGATCGACGCCGACGTTGGCGTTGATTGAAGATTTGAGCGACCGCAGCGCCGGCGTGACGGATTGGAAGAGCGCGGCGTCGGCGCCGTGCGCGCGAAGGGCGCGCCATTTCTCCAGGGCGCTGGCGAGGAAGATGAAAGAGAAGAGCGCGCGGCCGATGGCGGTGGTCGCGGCCATGGTCGCGTCGAGGAGTGACGCGGCGGTCGAAGCGAGCGCGCGAGCGCGTGATTCGACCGATTGGCGCGTTTGAAGCGTTGGATTGGACAAACAACAGCCGCGTGTGTTGGGTTATTAAAATCGTCTCGAGCGTGTCTTCGCTTGGTGCGACGCGATTTCGACGCCATGAATGTGCGCTCACGAAGAGCGGCGGACGCGGCGCTTGGACGGGGTCTTCTTCTCGTCTTCGGCCGGCGGCTCGTTTTCGTCGCCCTCGTTTTCGTCGTCGTCGTCCTCCTTGACGTCGTCGTCCTTCTTCTTCTTCGCGTCCTTGGCTTGTTGCGCCTTCTTCGACTTTTGCTCGTCGGTCGGGCGCATGAACTTGACGGCGATGAAGAGAATGATCAACGCGATGGGGAGAGTGACGAAAGTGAGGTAGTAGTGGAGGGCGTTGGTGGCAAAGTGCGACATGGCATCTTGCGCGAAGACGCCGACGGGGCCCGGGATTTTGTCGGCGATGGACTCGAAGAAACGGAGACCGATCGGAGCCGAGGGCTCGCGAGCGGCTTCGGCGTCAGCCTTGGCCTTCGCTTCTTGTTCACGAGCTTCGACGGCAGAGTTCACCGCTTCAGCCTTGGCCTCAAACGCATCCTTACCGAAAGCCTTGACGGCGGCGATGTCTTCGTCGGCGACAATGTTGTCGAGCACTAAGCCCTTGGACATGGTCCAGACTTCGACACCAACGGCACCAATCTTACCGATGTTCGCCAATGGAGTCTTGTCTTCGTAGAACTTCGGGTTCGCGATTTGCTTCGGCTTCCATTCGCCCTTGTACTTCGGGTTGTCGATCATCGGCGCGTACCACTTGCCCTTGTACTCCGGGTTGGGCTTTTCCGGACGAGTCCACTCGCCGCAACCAGAAACTTCGGCGCACGCCGGGTTGGGCACCATCGGAGCTTCCCAGTCACCGTCTTCTTCGACGTCCCAGTCTTCGGGGATGACGGCTTCCTCGTCTTCGACTTGGGCCGGTTCGTCGTCGAGCCAGTCATCCGGCTTGACGGCGTCCATGTCCGGAATCATCGCCGGAGCGTCTTCGTCCCAGTCCGCCGGCTTCTTCGCCTTGGGATCCGGAATCTTGTCTTCATCGACCCAATCTTCGGGCTTCTTGTCATCGGGATCGTCAATCTCCTTGGGCGGGTTGAACGGCGGCTCAAAGTCCTCGAACAGAGAGCCCGTGCGTTCCTCCTTGCCGTCGATGGAGACGGTGTACGTGTTATCCTCGTTGACCTCCAAAGAGTAGAGATGCACCTTCTCGTCGACCGGCATGCGCGGCGGGTTCTTCAAGTGCTTCTCTTCGACTTCGCCGTCGAGCGGGGACTTGTGCTTGAAGATGACGTGCACCTTGTTCGTACCGCCGCACTTATCCGGACCAAACATCACCGTGTACGGCGTGTCTCCGTCGAACGAATCCGCGTCGTACTCGTCGGCGTTCAAGTACTTCAAGTACGCACCACCGCATTCCAACCCTTCTTCTTGGCGCGCTTCGAACTGAAGCGCGAAACCGTTGGACGGATCGAGCGGGGAAGACAACGCCTTGGACACGCCGTAGTGCTGCGCCTCCTTCGGAAGGTACAACCCGTAGTCATCCGTATCCTTCGCCTTCTTCGCGATCGCCTTACCTACATCGCGCGAAACCATCGATCGTTCGAGTCAGTCACGCATCGCGACGCGCGTTTCGTCCCATCCACCGCCGTCGTCCCCCCGTCGTCGATTCCCGTCCCGTCGCCGTCGCTCGCGCTCGCGCGATCTCGGATCTCCGTCTCGCCTCGCGCGTCCCCCTCCCGCCCCTCCGCGCGCGCCTCGACGCCCGCTCGACCCTCTCCCGCGCCTCCGCGCGTCTTCCCGCGCCCGCGCGTCCGTCCTCGCGCGCGCGTCCCGATCGTTCGCGCGTCATCCCTCGCGCCTCCGCCATCGAATCTCGTCGAAGCCGCCGTCCATCGCGATGGGCGTCTTCTTGCGCGATCGTCGCGTCGCGCGTCGCGCACCCGTGTACTTGGCCTCGCTCGAGCGCGTCCATCCCGCGAGCGCGCCGTCGTCGAACGTCTCCGCGAGCTTGAGCGCGCTCGCGGGCGCGCAGAGCGCGCCGAGGGCGACCGCGCACGCGACGCGCGTCGCGCGCGTCGGCATCGCGTCGTCGAGTGGCGACGCGACGCGGCGATCGCGCGCCAATCGGATCGCGCGGCGCGTGCGATCGCGCGCGCGTGGGCATACAGTGAGGCGATCGGACGCGCGGAGACAGAGAGATCTCGGGGAGGGTGTTTCGCCCGGGGCGCGCGTCTCGCCCGGGGAGGGTTTTTCGCCCGGGGAGGGTTTTTCGCGTCGTCGTCGGACGAGGGTGGTTTCGCGCGTCGCGACGGCGCGACGGCGACGCACCGCGGCGCGCGGCGCGCGAACGATGCGCGCGACGACGACGACGACGACGACGCGCGGGCGAGGACGCGGACGCGTCCGACCGCGCGGGCGGCGCGAGGACGCGCGGACGGCGCGAGGACGCGCGACGCGCGGCGACGGACGGGACGACGCGCGCGCGATCGATCGACGCGCGGTGACGGTCGCGAAGGCGGCGCTCGCGCTGGGGGAGGCGCTCGCGTTCCCGTGGCTCACGGAGGCGGCGACGCGGCCGCGCGCGAACGGGGACGAGGACGTGCGAACGGGGACGCGGGCGTGGTTCGCGTCGTTGCTGCCCGCGGAGCGCGACGCGAGGGCGATGGAGGAGGCGGTCGCGGCGCTGGCGCGCGGCGAGCGGGCGTTGGGGGAGAAAAATGCGAAAGCCGCGATCGAGGCGCTGTCGAAGATCGAGACGCTGGTGCCGCGGGAGTACAAGCTGAATCAACGCGCCGGGTTGCTGCTGAGCGAGGCGTACAAGCTCGCGGGCGATAACGCGAGGTATCTGGAGTATAAAAATCGCGTGTGGTGGTGGGGAAGGGGTTTGCGATGGCCGGGTTGGTACATAATCGCGTATCTGAGCGCTCGAAGCGCGTATTTCGACGCTAAAGAGGACGACGAGGCGGCGTTTTCGATGTCGGAAGCCGGCGTCGTCGCGCCGCTGTGGGTCGGTTTGCTGTTCCTGCTCGTGGAATACGGCTTGCCCGATTACTAGCGGATAGATTGCGGATAGATAGCGGATAGATAACGCGCGGTTAGTTGACGATTTGTTTGTTTCATCATTATTTGCGCGCATCATCGCGCATCATCATTTGCGCGCCGTCGTCCGCGAGCCTCGAGCGACGACTCTGCGCGAGCGCTCCGAGCGGTCGAGCATCTGGAAGACGTCACCGTCGCGCGCGCGACGTGCGTCGGCGTCCCGCGCGCGCGCGACGCATGCCGTGGCGCGGACGCGCGCGAGAGGCACGCGTACCTCGCGCGTTCGACGCGAACCGAAGCCTCAGACGCGGCGCGAACGGTGTCGACGACGCCGAGGACGATGCGCCTCGACAAACCAGGCACTCGCGCGCGACGACGTCGTGCGTCGTCTCTTCGCCGCCGCGCGACGACGAAAGACTGAGCGATTTGTTCGCGGGCGCGACGTTCTACTTCGACGGGTACGTCCCCGAGGGCGCGAGCGTCGTGCGGACGCTCGCGGAGCGACACGGGGGGAGGGTGGCGCTGGTGTGGAGCAAGACGGCGAAGATTACGCACTACGTCGTCGAGGATTACGGATGCATGGACGAAATGGCGCGAGATAGACATAGAAGAGGCAAGAGTAAAGAAATGCGATGCGTGCGCTCGTCCTGGATCATGCGATCGATCGATGATGGGCGACTGGTTGAGGATTACGCCGCGCACGCGCCGAGAGGGACGCCGCGCGCGTCTCCGAAGAAATCGAAGCGAGAGGCGGCGCTGACGGAGATGGATTTGGTGGACCTCATCATCGACACCGCGTGGAACGGTACCGGTGGTGTGTCGACGCAGAAGGCGCTGCGCGAGACGTGGGTGATTCGCGTGATTTTTGACCGCGTCGTCAAGGTGATGCAGGACGGCAGGACGAAGGACGCCGACGTTCGATTGATTTCATTCAAGGCGTATAACGCGTTGAAACAAGTCGTTCACGAAAGGTGGATCGTGCCAGTGAGTGCATCGGAGGCGTTAGTTCACATCGAAGGCACAAAAAACATAGGTAAGCGAAACAATTTCGTCACTTCGCAATCGTCGCCGACGGATGCGGCGCAGGCGCTCGAGTGGATTATGGTGGATGAAAAGGGCGTCAACGTAACCGCGACGATGCACGACGTCCGTAGTGACGGTTGGGATCCGTCGTGGTTAACCGAGCGCGCTTCAGCGGACGCTTCAGTGGGAGTCGTGACGCGGCGCGCGAGTCGAGCCGCGGCGGCGTCGCAGGATGAGCAAGATTTGCCAACTTTGTCTCAATTGTCAAACATTGATCCGGAAGATTTGGAGGCGCTCGACCCTCAGACTAGATACGAGTGGTCTAAAGCGCGCGCGGATAGAGAGAATCAGCGCTTACAACATCGAAATGTGGCGAACTCTTCGGCGTTCCAGCTACTGAAGGCGTGCGGCTCGGGAAAAGCCGGAAAAGCCATCAAGACGAGGCGACCGGCGCCGGTCGCCGCGTCTTCGCCAGCGAAACGTCAAATCACTACGCGTAAAGGCGCGCAGCGCGCTGGCGTCAAGAAGAGTGCACAAATGCCGATCACGGCGTACGCCAGTCCTGTGAAGGAAAAAGGAGGACAAGAAGCGGCGCGACGTTCGTGCGTCGGCGAACCCGTCATGGCGAGCACATCCGTGCACACCGCAACTCTCTTGCATGCTCTAGAAAGAGTTCTCAGCGTCGACGCGCAATGTCCAGTCGACGACCGCGTTGATGTCGTCGCCGAAATCGTACGATTGCACATCGAAGAGCTCGCGCACGACGGACGCCGACAAGAAGTCAGAGCCGTGCGCTGCGGACTCGAAAATTTGTACAGCGATCATCCGAGCTGGGTCGCGGCGCGCGCGAACATCTTGACCGCGACGGCATCATTAGCGAAACAATAGAAGTAATCGGTGTAGAAAACAGTAGCGAGCAGTAACGAAAAACAGTAGCGAGCAGTGACGAAGAGGGTCGTCTACGCCGCCGCTTGGTCGGCGCTCGGATCCCACAAAATTTCCACGAGGACCTCGTTCGTTCTCATGATGCCGGGCGTCCACGGCGGATTATATCCCGCGTACTGCACGACGGTTTTCTCTCCGTGCGCCAGCTGAACGCCCGCAGCCTTCAACGCTTTCTTTAACGCCTCCGTCTGCGCTTCGATCTCTTCCTTCCGCATCCTTCCAGAAAATCTTCGCGCCGCCATCGTCCTCGCCGGCACGTCCTTCACCGCCACCTCGGGATCGAGCGCCCTCGGCGCTTGCGCCGCGCCCTCCGGAAACTTACTCTTCGGCAGCACGAACTGCATCACGTATCGCGTCGCCGCCGTCGCGTCCGGCGTCATGAACACCGGCGCCGTCATCGCGATCTTCTCGTCCCGCGCGTTCCTCGGCTTCGACAGCACGCCGATGTACTTTGCGAGTCGCATGAAAGATTTGCCCTGCTCGTCGCGCTCGCGCGGGTCGTACGTCGTCTCGATCACGCAGCACGCCTCGTACGTTCGCACCTCGTACCCATCGCACGCGCGCGCGACGTCGTACCGCGGTTGCTCCTCGGAGATCCGTCCGAGCGCGCTCCCCATGGTCGACGAGTGACGTCGCGGCGACGACGTCGCGACACGCCGCCGCGATGGCGACGACGGCGCGCGCGCAACGCGCGGTCGGGAAGCGCGCGGTCGCGCGCGGTCGAGACGCGCGTCGCGCGCGCGCGACGGCGGCGCGCGCGACGACGGCGAGCGCGACGCGCACGCGACGCGCGATGCTCGCGGTGCCGCCCGCGGTGCTCGCGGCGGCGCTGGCGATCGCGCCGACGCCGCGCGCGCGCGCCGAGGGGAAGCAAGATCGAGGGTGCGAGACGTGCAGCGATTCGAACTCGGCGATGAACGACGGCGACAAGGTGTTCGTCGTCTCGGCGAGCGGGCTGAGGTACTTGGACCTGAAGGTGGGCGACGGCGCGGAGGCGGCGCCGGGAAAACGAGCGGTGATCGATTGGGTCGGGTACACGGCTGGATATCAGGCGAAGAAGATCGAGTCGACGAGGGAGACGGACGAACCGTTCGTGTTCACGATCGGAGGCGGTGAGGCGATTCCTGGGTTTGAAGAAGCCGTCGCGGGGATGAAAGTCGGAGGCGTTCGAAGAATTGAAATTCCGGGCGAGTTGGAGGAAAAACTCGGATATTCGCGCGATAAGGCGCTGAGATATAACGTCGGCCCGAAGCCGACGTCTTTCGGAGGTCAGCGCACGTTGGATTTTGTTTTAGACAATCAAACGTTGCGAGACTTTAACCGCACGCTGTTGTTTGATATTCGTCTCTCCGCGTTGCGGTGAAAAGTTTCTTGAATTTTTTGTGATACTATTACAACCGATTTTGACGACGCGCCCCGATAGATGTCAAAAGAACAGCGCGCGCGCGAGCGACACCGCGGCGTTGGCTAAGAGAACTGATATTCCCGCGACGAGCGCGAGAAACATCGCGACGTATCTGCGATGCGGCTTCGGCTTCAGCTCGTCGGAATCGGGCACAACGGCGCGCCACATTCGATCATCCAGATAGCTCGTGCCTTCGCTCACAGTTTTCTCCAACTCCACCGTTTGCCAATGCATCCCACGCGCGGGATCCCACACGAGTTCAGTTCGCATGCCGCCCGACGGTGTCACCGATCCCGCGACGCTGAGCGTCACGTTTTCGCACTGCGATCGTCCGAGCGCCTCCACGATGACGTCGGCGACGTCATTTCTTGAAACCTTCCCCGCGTGTACGTGAGCGTCACCGCTCCCGAGCAGCACACGTCGGTTTCCAGTCTCATCTTTCGCGCACTCCTCGTCGTCGCTCAGATTCCCCGGCCTCACGATGACGTACTTCATCCCGTTCTTCGCCTCTCTGCAAATCTTACGAATCGCAATCTCCCCCGCGAGCTGCCACTGAATCGTCATGCTCAGCACGACATTCAACAAAACAGCGATCCAATCGAACGCGGGATATCCCACCGACATCCCAGTCACCCTGACGAACCGCGCGCACCCCGCATCCGCCGCGCATCGCGCCAGCGTCTCCACCGCGCCGTAGTTGACGTTGCGCGGGTGCGCCGCCTCTCGCTCCGGCGACCCATCGACCGCGAGAACGTCGCTCAACCTCGCTATGCGCTGCGCGCCGAAGCACGCGATCACGGCGGAGGTGCCCTCGCACGCGCGCGCGCAATCCTCCGCGCGCGTCGCGTCGCCCTGGATGACTTGAACGCCCGCCATGGAAGCCAACTTCTTCGCGCCCTCAGACGACGCGTCGCGCGCCATCACGCGCACGCCGCCGCCGCCGCGCTCGATCAAGCGCTCCACCACGCGCGCGCCGACTCGACCGGTGCCGCCGACGACGAGCGTGAGCGGCGCGACCGGCGTCATCGCGAGTCAAAGCGCGAGCGAGTGACGGCGCGTCAGACCGCGACGCGAGCGCGAGCGTGTCCACCGAAACGCGCCGAGGCGAGAGCAGACGAAAGATGTCGTCCGCGGGCATGCCTTACGGGCTGCAGGCCATGTTAAAGGTGCGGGAGACGCGCGCGCGATCGCGTCAACGTCCGCCGCGATGGCGATGCGATGGCGTGATGATTAAGACGCGAGCGTCGCGCGACGCGCGCGCGGGACGGGCGCGCGCGACGTCGAAACGGTCGCGATCGATGTTTTGACGACGTCGCGACGTCGCGAACGTCGTTCGCGATGCGGCGCGTTGGTGACGATCGAAGATCATCAATCGCGCGTCGCGCGCGCGAAGACCCAGAGTCAACGAGACTGACTGACGGACGAACGCACGAACGTAGGATGGACATAAACACCTGAGTGGACTCGATGAGGCGGTGATACGAAACATTGAAGCGTGTAAACAGTTGTCGAAGATCACGCGGACGTCCCTTGGGCCGAATGGCATGAATAAGATGGTCATCAACCACTTGGAACGTTTATTCGTGACGAGCGACGCGGCGGTGATCGTGCGAGAGTTGGAGGTGGCGCACCCGGCGGCGAGGTTGATTGTGATGGCGGCGCAATCGCAAGAGAGAGAGATGGGCGACGGAACGAATTTTGTGGTGAGTTTTGGGGGTGAGCTGTTGGGATTGGCGGAGGAGCTGGTGCGCGAGGGGTTGCACCCGAGCGAAATCATCGAAGGATACGAAAAGGCGGCGGCGAAGGCGTTGGAGTGGATGCAAGAGCTCGTGATTCCGGGCAGTGAAGTTTTGGACGTGCGTGATGTGAAGGCGACGGCGGGTCGAATCAAGGGCACGCTTAGCTCAAAGCAGCACGGGTTCGAGGACAAGTTGTCCATGGTCGTGGCCGAGGCGAGCGTCGACGTGTTGCCCAAGAATCCTTTGAATTTCAACGTCGACAACGTTCGCACGACGAAGATTCCGGGGAGTTCTTTATCCGATTGCACCGTCGTTCAAGGTATGGTCATTCGACGAGGCGTTGAAGGGACGATTCGATCGCAGAAGAACGCCAAGGTGGCGGTGTTCGGATGCGCTGTCGACACGTCGACGACGGAAACCAAGGGGACAGTTTTAATTTCATCAGCGAGCGAACTCGAGGCGTACAGCAAGGGCGAGGAGGCGAAGATGGAAGAGTACATTAAAAACATCGCCGACAGCGGTGCTAAAGTGATCGTTTCCGGTCAGTCGTTCGGGGAAATGGCCATTCACTTCATCGAAAGATACGGTTTGATGGCAATCAAAATTCCGTCCAAGTTTGAACTTCGACGCTTTTGCCGCGCGACGAACGCGCGAGGTTTAGTCAAACTCGATCGCCCGGAGGCAGATGAGCTCGGGTTCGCGTCTAGCATCGAAGTTCGAGAAATCGGTGGCACGCAATGCATCGTGTTGTCCCAAGATGATCACACGTCTCGCGTCGCCACCGTCATTCTGCGTGGTTCAACGGAGAGCGCTCTCGACGACATGGAACGCGCCGTGGACGACGGCGTCAACGCATTCAAAGCGCTCACGAAAGACTCGCGCACGCTTCCTGCGGGAGGTGCAACGGAAATCGAACTCGCACACAGGCTCGCCGCGTACGGCCGCAAACAAACTGGATTAGATCAGTACGCCATTCAAAAGTTTGCGCAGGCGCTCGAAATCGTTCCCAGAACGCTCGCCGAAAACGCCGGCGCGAACGCTACGGACAGCGTCTACAACCTCTACGCCGCGCATGCAAATGGCGAGGTAAACGCCGGGATCGATATCACTGGCGACAACTCTTACGTCGATCTCGGCGCCACGCAAGGCATTTACGACGTGTTCCTCGTCAAGTACTGGGCGCTCAAGTACGCCGTCGACGCCGTGTGCACGGTGCTTCGCGTCGACACCATCATCATGTCCAAGTTCGCGGGCGCCGGCGGCGGCGCCGCCCCTCCAGGCGGTGAAGAAGACTAATACGCGACGTCACAAAATCACCGAATCGCCGCGTTCCGCGCGCGCGATCGACGTTCATTAGAGGATTGTTACGCAGGGCGATTTGCCGACTCACCGACTCCCAACTAACGAACTCGCGTCACTTCCCGTCGACGGCATGCGCGCCGCCGTCTCCCTCGCGCGCGCCGCTCTCGCGCCATCGACGTCCGCGCGCGCGCGCGACCGTTCGCGACGCGCCGCCGTCCCGCGCGCGGGCTCCGACGCGTCGTCGTCGTCGTCTTCGTCGTCGAACGACGTTCGCCTTCGCCTCGACCCCGAACCCGATTCCGCGCTCGGTGCGCACGGCCTCGGCACGCACAAGATCCATCGCGGACGAAGAATACTAGCGTTCGAACCCGCGCGCAAGTTCGTGTGGTTTTTAGCGCTGAGAGACGAGGAGGAATGGCGGGACTGGTGCGCGAATTCGAGACGCGGGGCGGTGTTCATTCCTCGCGACCCCGCGGCGGCGTACGCGGACGACGGATGGTGCGGTTGGGACGATTGGCTCGGGCTGACGGTGGATTTCGAAACGGCGCGAGCGTGGGCGAGAGAACAAGGGTTCGAGAGTCAACAGGATTGGTGGTCGAAGACGGCGGCGCTGCCGCACAGAATTCCCGAACGTCCCGCGCAGTTCTTTCGGAACAAGGGGTGGTCTGGATACGGCGATTTTTTGGGGTTGGACGCCGAGGATGATGATAACGAAGGACAGAACGCGAGCGTCGACGAGCGATGAGCGTTTCGAATCGTTGGGCGGTTTATTCTTTCGTCTGCGCTCGCGCCGCGGCCGTTTTAACTTAATTTACATTTATGGTCATCAGCTGAGGTTGCTAATCAATGTGAGCGAAAACGCACGCCATAAATATGCCATAAAGGTGACATCCCCGTTGTACTCCTCCGACGTGGCGCCGAACGCGCGAGTGAGCCTCGCGCGTGACTCCACGAGCGCCGCTCGACAAGAATCGAGCTCTGGTCTCGCGACATCGAACGAGAGCAACACCACTCCAGCGTCCCTAGACACGTTCCAAAACGCGCTCGGGTGATAATCGTTCACGACGTGCACAGAACCCACCTCGAGCGCGCGCGTTTCGTCCCCCGAACGCAACCCAGCGGCTTTGCCGTGCAATCCCGCGTCTCGGGCCAACACCACGTGCGCGCGCCAGTACCCGTCCGAGAGCCCCGTCGTCACGCGTCCCGTCGCGCTCGACGCCCCGCCCGCCCCAGGACTCAGCACCCAAATCTTTCCATTGAATCCACCCACCGACGCCACGACCGCGGACGTGCTCGGAAAGCACCTCGCCGCCAAGCGACTCGGCGCGTCGAGCGTCGCGTCGTGTAACGGAATCGTCCCCCATCCCGCGTCCCGCATCTTCTCGCTCGGCTGCCGCGCGTCCGCGACGTCTCCACCGACCCCACTCAACTCACCCTTCCCCTCGCACGCTCCTCGCACGAACGACGCTAACTCTCTCGCGAACGCCGGCGCGTTGTCCCGAACCGCCTCCGCGAACGTCGCCGTCGTCTCCCTCTCGAACGCCCCATCGCCTCGTTTCCGTCGGTACCGTCCCAGCGCGAGTCCATAAAACGCAAACACCGGCCGTCCGCACCACGCGCGCCAGTACGGGAGCACCAGCGCGCTGACGCACAGCGCGCACGCCGTCCCGATGTGTCCCTTTCGTTCGTATCCTCGCGCCGACAGCGTCAGGACGAGCGCACCGTACGGCGCCGCGAACGCCATCCATCGCGCGTGGTCTCCGAGCGCTCGAGTCCTCGGTCGTCGTCGCGCCGCGCGCTCGCGCGCCATCGCGTCGTCCCGAAATGCGGAAAATTACATTCATTAATCTTCGCGCGCGCGCGCGTCACTCGGCGACGCGCGGACGCGCGGACGCGACGATGGCGCGGCGCGCGGACGTCGACGCCCTCATCGTCGGCTTCGAGCGGTGCGCGAGCACCGCGCCGCTGTTCGCCGAGGACTCGAGCAGCGACGAGCGCGCGAGCGCGCGACGGCTCGAGGACGCGCGCGACGACGCGCGCGACCGGAGCGCGTCCGACAGCGATTGGTCCGACGCGGAGCTGCGCGAGAGCGATGGGGCGGCGTTCGATGAAAAACCGCCGAGCGCGGCGCAGGGGGGCGGACGGCCGTGGGCGCACGCGGCGAGGGCGCGAAGACGCGCGCGAAGGGCGGCGAGGGCGGAGGCGAAGGCGAACGACGCGAGCGCGGAGGAAGGAGACGAAATGATGGTTGGATCGGGAGTGTTCATCGGTGATTTGCACGCGGACGCGACGCTGGAGATATTGAGACATCTGACGCCTCGAGACGTGGCGAGGGTGGCGGCGACGAGGAAGAAGGAACGAAATATGTTGGTGGGGAAGACGAGCGAAATCGCGGAGGCGGCGTGGGGACGGGTGAAGCTGCGTAAGGGTGAGAGCGCGAGTAAGGCGCTGGCGACGCTTCGGTGCGTGGCCAAGGATACTTTAAAGGAGCTGGATGTGAGTTCGGTGCGTGGTATGCGTAAGGCGGAATTGTTGGCGACGATGGAGGCGTGCGAGGCGTTGCGAGAGTTTCGCGCCGTGGATATGGGTGAGATGGGTAAACTCACGACAAAGGACGTCCGCGCGTACGCGAGAGCCATCGGGACGCGATTGCGAAAGATAACGTGCGATTTGGGACATAAAATTTTGTATGACCCGATAAGGCGCGATCCCACGGCCAAGTACGTCGACGTTTATGACGATAACGTGCAGGATTTGGTGGAAACGTTGGCCATCCCGCAACTTCACGTTCGGCGTCTGAAATTGCATAGCTCGGATCCAGGGAGCGTTCGAGCGGCGGCGGTGGCGGCAGCATCCAATGGACCGAATAAAGTGGAGTCGTTCGATGCGAGCTGGAGCTTGAGAATTTCAAACGAAGGCGCTCGCGCGGTTGCAGAGGTGCTTGCTCAAGGTTGGGATTTGAAGCGTCTCGCGTTACGCAAAGTGAACATCTCCGATGACGGCGCGGTGAGCTTGGCTGAGGCCATCAAGGCATCGGCGGAAAGTGGCACAAGTAAACTTCGATGGCTCGATCTCGGATCAAACGACGTACGAAGCCGAGGTGCGGTGGCAATTGGCGAGGCGCTCGAGCATCCGGGCGTGAATATTACTCGCTTGACGCTTCGGGGCAACGGCATATGCTCTGAGGGTATGGATGCACTCGGCAAAGGTATCTCGATGTCGAGCACGCTTCGTCGCATTGATCTTGCACACAACGGTTTCGGAGATCGAGGTGCGATCGCGTTCGCAGACGCGCTCTCGCGTGGCACGGCGCCGAATCTCCGAGTCCTTCTTCTCGGCTTTAATTCAATCGGCCCGGATGGTATGCGTGCTTTGATGCAAGCGTTGATGCATACGGACGTGGAGCACTTGGACGTGGGATGTAACGTTATTGGAGCGTCGGGTGCGAAAGCTATCGCCGAAATGATCAACTCGACGCGTCTTAAAAGTCTCAATCTTGCGTGCAACAACATTGGCTTGCGAGGCGAGCGTTCGGGCCTCACTGCTTTGGCGAAGGCTTTGGAGAAGAACAAAACGCTCGAGATTTTGAATTTACGCGGAAATGCGCTGCACACAAATTGCGCTCAAGATATTGCGGACGTCTTGTTAGAAGAGACGGCGCTAATTCAGCTCAACGTCGGATACAACGAGCTGTACGACAATGGCGCATGGGAAATCGCAGAGGCGCTCGAGGAAAACACCACGCTTCTTGGCTTGGATTTTCAGCGCAACGAAGTCACTGACGCTGGCGCGAGTAACATTGCCAAGACATTGGCAGTAAATTCTATCATTCAGGAAATCGATTTGCGAAGTAACATGATCAGCTCCGAGGGCGTCGCGAAACTTCAGCCGTACGGGTTGAAGACGAATACTCGCTGGCAACTCGAGCCTCCGAAGTACAAGGAGAAGCCGAAACCGCGTTTTTCCGCTCGGAAGCCAAAGGCAAATAAGTAGAGACTCGAAAGAGTTTGCATCACAATAGTACAGTATTAAGCGTGTTGTTTTACATTTTCGTTTGCTAATCTTTCTTTGAGTGCCGTTCGTTGAACGAGACGTCGCGGTGAACTTCTTCCTTGCGCGACGAGTTATCTCTAAGCCATTCACGGAGATTATCGAATTCACCTCGGAACGAAATCTGTGGATGCTTGGCTAATATATCCAACATAAGGTATGGCATCGCAAGATCGGATATGGCCTTTTGAGATGGGACCGAATTGAGCGCCAACGCCAGTGTGCACCCGATGACGGCGCGCGTGATGCCCTCAGATTCGGCGCCGAAATCTTTCAAGGCGTTCTTCAAGACTCTTAGCGAAGATTCGCCTTGGTTGGTCTTAACTAACATGAATGCCACCTTAGCGCGATGATTCTCCTTGACGAGCGCCCAAATAGCTGTGGCGCCCCACTGTTGCAACTCAATGTTGCTGGAAGACTTCGACATGGCGTCTAAGATGGCCTTGAACATGTCGCCACTGATAACAGATGCGTCCGACTGGCAGCGTTTGAGCGTCAAGTTACTCGACGTAAGCATGTGAATTAGCGCGCAGGCACCAGTACAGAAAGTCGCATCACCAATAGTGATAGCGTGCGCCAAAGCAGCAAGGCCTCCATTCAGCACGATTGCGATGCCAACGGTTGGTTCCTCGTAGAACATGTTTGCGAGAGCTTCAGAGGCTTCAACGTGCATTCTGCTGTCACGTGCTTTCAAAACCGAAATAGCTTCGTTTATGGTCCACTCATGTTTACTGCGTTCCTTCACTTCTCCAAAACTGGGTTGCTTACTACGAAGATGCGAAGACTTTCCTTCCCCACTTTGATGCAGGTTCTCTCCAGAGAAGTTACGCTGCAGCGCGCTCATTTGCTTCCCATCATCAACCTCATCTTGCTTAGCCGACTTTGACTCCGCACCTCGGGTGTCAAAAGCATCCAAACCAGACTGAGAATGAATAGCTTGAAGCGATGAATTTGCGTCATTGAGGCTAGAGCGTTGACGCTCGTCTTGCCCTTGATTTTGCGCACTCGTCCTCGCTTTTGGCGCCGTCTCGGCGCGATCTGGTCTAGAGCGTTGACGTTCGTCTTGCCCTTGATTTTGCGCACTCGTCCTCACTTTTGGCGCCGTCTCAGCGCGATCTGGTCTAGATCGTTGACGTTCGTCTTCCTCTTGATTTTGCGCACTCGTCCTCACTTTTGGCGCCGTCTCAGCGCGATCTGGTCTAGATCGTTGACGTTCGTCTTCCTCTTGATTTTGCGCACTCGTCCTCACTTTTGGCGCCGTCTCAGCGCGATCTGGTCTAGATCGTTGACGTTCGTCTTCCTCTTGATTTTGCGCACTCGTCCTCACTTTTGGCGCCGTCTCAGCGCGATCTGGTCTAGATCGTTGACGTTCGTCTTCCTCTTGATTTTGCGCACTCGTCCTCACTTTTGGCGCCGTCTCAGCGCGATCTGGTCTGGATCGTTGACGTTCGTCTTCCTCTTGATTTTGCGCACTCGTCCTCACTTTTGGCGCCGGCGTCAACGCGCTTTCGTCCTCTGAGGCTTGTGCAAATAACTTTTGCGCCTTAATATGATCGTTTGAAAGTTGAGAATCCTCTTGCGTCCCGGATTCGAGCGCACTTTCCGCGGCGTTTCGCTCCGTCCGGGATACGGGGTTACTTCGAGAGGTAGATTTCGCACCGCCTCTATCGCCTCTGATCCAATCACGCAACGAACCAAACTCACCGTGAAAGGAAATGCCTTGATTTTCGCTGAGTGCTTTTCGCACATCGCTGCGCAACCCACGTTCAACCAGTTGGTCTTGAATCTCTTTGTTGTCTTTTGCAAGGGAAAGAATGCATCCGAGAAACTTGCGAATGGTCGACACATACTGGTTAGATCCAACGTCAGCGCGCGCCTGGCTCAACCCTTCTTTGAGGAAATCCATGACTTGCGGGCCGCAATCCATGACATTCTGTTGCGCAAATTTACCACCAACACCGGTGTACGCCCAGAGAGCGTGCGCTGCTTCAGCTTTCATCTCCAGATCATCTGAGTGACGCACCACTGCGTCCATGATTGCAGACGGCAAGATCTTGAAACGCACTTGTTTCATCAGTCGCATCATCGTGCTTGGATCCGTAAGCAAGGCGCGCAAGACACGCATACACGCATACATCATGTCGGGATTGTACAAATAGTAACGCAAGCACTCCACCGCCGTGCGAGGACCACCGCACGTGAGAACAAGGTATGCACATCCCTTCTCCGTGATCCGCGCCAATGCGAGCAGGGAGCGGTAAGCGATTTCTTCGCTTTCCGCCTTCGACACGCCAGCAACCGAGCCTGGAGGATTAAGAGCAATCTTGCATAGCATCATAATCACTCTTTTCTTCGCGAAATAAATGCCTTCCTTCGTGATTCCACGCGCCGTCATGTGTGAGCGCAGAGCTGACGCTCTCTGCTGCTGTTCAATAACTTTCTTCTCGCGATCATCCTTCGGTTTCTTCGACTGTTTATCGTTCGACTCATTAGCATCACGTCCTCCTGGAGTTCGTGCTTTCGGTGTTTCATCGTCGGGAGCGAAAGATGGCGACTCGTATTCTTCTTTGATCCAATCTTTGAGGGACGAAAACTCGCCGGCAAACGAAAGTGAAGGATTTTCGGTAAGTGTCTTGCGAATCATCGCGCGATAACCCTCATTTACCAAGAAGTTTTGCATGGTCTTGTTGCCGTTCGCAAGTGATAAGAGCATACCCACAATTTTGTGACGGTACTTGGCGTTCGGATCCTTTTCTTTGATCTTCAGATCGTTGAGTGATGTCTTAACGTAACGCAAAAATCCGGAGCTCTTGCAACGTTCTTGAGCAAGCTTTCCTCCCAACGTATTCGATGCCCACAAGGCATGAGCCCCTTCGCCAACGATGTCAATTTCGCCGGCATGAAGACCAGTCGCGTGCGAAATGGCGTTGGGAAGCAATCTGAAGCGCTGTTGCTTTTTGATGTGCATCATCGTGGACATATTGCTCTCCAGTGCTCGCATCAACTTGAAAGCCGCGACGACGACGTCGGGATTCGTTTCGTAGAGCTTCAAGCAGTCGAAAGCGCATCGATTGCCTCCAAGAGTGAGAATCATAAAAGCACTGCTCTTGTGCGCGAGACGCGCTAGTCCCTCGATGCAACGTTGGGCGATCGCTTCCGAGTCCTCCTTTGTCATTCCTTGGGCGACACCAGGAGGCTTGATCGCCATACAAATCATCGACGACACCGCGCGCTTTCGAGCGTCGTATGTGCTCATCATTGACCGCTGACGCATCACCGTAGCTTTAGTTCCGCTGCGGGCGACGACACGTACCTCCTCGACTCTATCTGGCCCCTGAGTCGGCGGTGCGCGCAAAGCCCGCGCAGGCGCCGCCGGTCGAGGCTTGTGGCTCCGCGTACGATCTTGCGTCGCCTCTTCTGTCGTGTTTGTGATGCGACGCGCTTTTGTTTCGTCATCCAACTCCGCCGCGCGTCGCTGGTTGATTGAAAATTGCGACTTCGTCGCGTGTCTTCCCTCAAGCCACTCGAGCGCCAAGTGCAAGTCATTCACCCTGATCGCGTCCAAAGCCATCTCCCCATCCTCATACGAGTACCCCAGCATCACCAGCTGCGCGATCACCGTCACTCGACTCGCCAATTCCGGTGCAATCTTCACCGGCAACGACATCGCCACCGGCATGTCGAAGCCCTCCTGCTCGTATCGCACGCGCGCCACCTCGCCCTGCAACTGCCGAAACGCCGACGACAAATCAGCCACGCGCTGTTGCGCCTGTCTCAGCTCCTCTCGCTCGCGTTCGATGATTTCATTCGTCCCTTCCGCCGGTCGCTCTTGCAGCTCCTTCACCGTCGCCTTCAAGTTGGCCACCTCTTGTTCGCTCAGCGACAGCGCCGTGAGCGCGTTGCGCATGGCGCTCGACGCCTGCGCCAGCATCTGCTGACTCGACGCCGTCTTCGCTCGCAGCGCCTGCTGCGCCGCTTCGATCGCTCGATCAAACTCGTGCTTCGGCACCATTCCATCCACGACCTCGACGTCCATGGACAGCGTGTTACTCCCTCCCACCGTCGGCGACCGATCGTCTCGCGCGACCTCCGCCATGATCGCCGCAATTCGTTTTCACGCGTCGCGTTTCTCCGCCGTCGTCGCGTTCGATCGCGCGCGCGCCGCTTTTCTTCGCGTCGATCGCGCGTCGCGGACGTCCGTCGCCGTCGTCGCGCGCCGTGCGTCGTCGAATGCGGCACAATTCAATTCGACGAGGTGTTGTCCCGGTGGCTCGAACAATCATCGCGGCCGCACACGCGCGCGCGCGACGTGCGCGAGCGCGAGCGAGGGGAAAACGCGCGGAAAAGATGAACGCCGAGGCGCGACAGACGCTGCACGCGCTCATGAGCGCGGCTGAAAACCGCACGTGTGCGGATTGCGCGACGCACAACCCAGACTGGGCGAGCGTGAACCACGGGATATTCCTCTGCCTGAACTGCAGCGGCGTCCATCGATCGCTGGGCGTGCACGTGAGCTTCGTGCGGTCGGCGACGATGGACTCTTGGAGCGCGGAACAGTTGGCGTCGATGCGGTGCTCGAGTAACGAGAAGATGAATGCGTTTTTGGAAAAGTATGGGACGGCGCGCGGGACGAGCGCGCGGGTGAAATACGAGAGCGCGGCGGCGCAGGCGTGGCGGGAAAAGGTGCGATGTGCGGTGCAGGGGAAGGAGTGGAAAAAGCCAAAGGGGCTGAAGAGCGGTGGAGGCTCGGGGGAGGGGAGAGAGGGGGGTAGAAAGCCGAGCGGGAGCGGGTCGTCGGAGTTGTTTCAATTTGAGGATACAAACGAGAGGAAGAAGAGCTCGGGGAAGACGAACGCGAAGGGTGGGTACGACTTATCCACCGGACAAGGGTCATTGGTGAGCAAGCGGTACGTGCATCACGACGACGGGTGGGTGCCGCCACCGCCGCCGTTACCGAAAGGCGCGAAGGCAGGGGAGTTTTTACACGGATTGACGCCGCACGAGTGGGTGGCGTTTCTGAAAAAGTGTGCGAGTCAAGACGATCGAACGTATCACTTGAAGAACATGACGGAAGAAGAGCGCGCACAAGTCGTTGCGGCGATGTCTGGTCAACCCATTCCGCCGCGCTCTGGGAAGAAGCACGTGCCAAAAATGACGAGCGACGCGGCGACAAATTCTTCCGCGAGTGATTTGAAGACGTTGAATCCATTCGATGGTTTCGGTAGTAGTAGTGGTGGGGATGATTTTTTCGACGATAGCGGAGCGGCGAGAAAGGAAAAGAAGTCGAAGAAGGAGAAGAAGGAAAAAAAGGAGAAGAAGGAAAAGTCATCGGCGAACGACAATGAGACGGAGCTTGAGCGACGCATGCGAGAAGCGGGCGAGGCGGCGAAAGCTTTAGCGCGCGAACGCATGCTTGTGAACCCGAACCGCGCGCAAGAAGATGCTTCTTCGTCTGTGTACGCCGTGCCACAGAAGAAGAAACCATCTTATTCACCAAAGCAATCGTATTTTCACGGAAGCTCAAATCTCGGCTCTGGTGCGTCTTCGCGGTACGCCGGCTTCGGGAACACGTCTTCGAATCCGAAGGCTCAGGATTGGCAAGACAAGGTAAAGGTTGGGATGGAGTCTGCTAAAGGCTGGTTGTCTGGGACACTAAAGGGTATCGCGGCCAAGCTTGACAATACTGCCAGCGCGCAGCGTACAGCGCCGCCACCGTCTTACAATCAGACGCCCGGCCACTATCAACCGGCAGGACGCCCACCAGAAGTGGCGTCGTACGAGCCACCGCAGGTGCAATCGTACACTCGTCCGCCGAGACCGTCCCCGAAAGCAAAAGCCGAAAAGTTCTACAGTTCGTCGGATTCTGACAGTAGTGAAGATGAAGACACCCCAGAGAAGCTCGCGTCCGACTTTTCAAATTTGATGGATAAGTGAATGTTTGTATTGCTATCAACTATTGTCTATCGTCTAGGTCTCGTTAAAACCCCGCCCTGAACGATCGCTCGCAACAACGCACGAGATGGTACATCGGACATGTGATAGTGGGGGAAACCGCCGCTTGTCGAGACTCTAAAATGCTCTGAGACGAGCGCTTCGGGAATTTTCACTTTCGGCCACCATGCGGAGGTATCGAATTCTCCGTAATGCGCTGGGAACTGGTCAAGTAGGAACTCGTCAGGAATGTTCGACAACAACAGCATATCTTCGAGGAAGTAGATGAGGATTTCGCCAGCCAAGTTGAGCGCGATCCAAACGCTCAAGCCTATGGCGATGCGCTTTACCCATTTCATACGCCAACCGGTGCCTTGCATCAAGTAAGCCTCGACTTTATTCATCACTCGAAAATAAATGATCATATCCCCTCGCTCGTTTGTCCCTGGTTTGTGGAAACCTTCGCCTTTTATGACTTTCTCCTCTCCTTTGCGAATCGTGTGCGAATTCGGTTTGACTGCGAGCTTAATTTCCCTGCCGCTGATGCTGCGGGTAGTGATGACGCATCCGTTCACCGCTTGCCGTGGCTCGAGCGCGACCCACGTGGCGATGTCAGAGCCATCGTTAACGCGATCAAACCTCGCGTGCGGTCGTTCGCGAATGACAAACATCACGGACTGCAAATCGTTCCCGCTCGGCGTGAACTTCAACTCAAACCCCTCTCGCCAACCCCTGTGCACTCGCACGGTGAAAACGTGACTCTTCTGCACCACCTTACGCGTTCGTTCATCTACCCCAAGCACCATAACCCCCTCTCGTCGCACACATCCACTGTACAACTCTTCTAAATCGCACCACAATTCCCGCACCACGCACTCTCGAATCCCGAGCGCCTCGCAATACATCATCCTCGCTTGCTCCGCCTCAAAGTGATCATACACCCCCGGCTCCTCAAACATCTTCATCCCGATGTCATCGTACTCTTTCCTTTGTTCAGGATCAGAAAGCACGCTATACGCGTGTCCAATCTCTTGGAATCGCATCTTCGCCGCCTCCTTCGCCGCGTCGTCGCCCGACACCTTGTCCGGGTGGTTCAATTTCGCCAACTTGTGATACGCCTTGCGCACGTCCGCGCCCGTGATTTTCGGCGACTTCTCCAGCCCGAGCACTTCGTAAAGCTCTCGTTTCGGCGCAGACGTCGTCGCGGACGCATCCGCGCCATCCTCGCGTCGTCCGCGCGCCATTTCGTTTGCCAGTTTCACCGAGTGCGCGGTCGAGGGCGTCGGTCCCGAGGCGGTTTCGCCGCGCCGCGCGCCTCGCGCGCGGCGCCGAGCGACGCGCGCGCGCGTGCGACCGCGCGCGTCGCTCGCGGCGAGATCAACGTCGACGCGTCGCGCTGTGCGTCCTCAAAGGCTCTCCGACGCGACGCGAGAGACATCGTCTTCGTCTTCATCATCGTTCATCGTTCATCGTCATCGTGCGACGCGCGCGTCGATCGCGGCTCGACCCAGCGACGCGACGCGCGATGTCGCGCGCAAAGTTCGCGTTTCGCCGGCGACACAGCCGCTTCGTCCTCGATGAGCTGTACTCGGACGACGACGGTAGCGATGACGAGTTTTCGCAATTCCCAGACGGATTGCCACCGCCGCAGGCGCACGCGGCGGCGCACGCGGGCGTGGATCACGTGCGGATATCGTTTTTGGAAGCGCGGGCGTTCGGCGATCGCGCCAAGGGAGCGATGGCGGAGGGAGCGTATCTAGGGATGAGGAACGCGATATTGGAGCGATGGGCGATCGACGGCGCGTGCGGGACGGCGCTCGAGGAAAAAGACGTCGCGCGGGCGCTCGGGGCGCGCGAGGCGGACGACGTGGCGTATGCGGTGGATTTGTTTCGGTGGTTGGAGGAGAACGGGGGGATAAACTATGGGATCTTCAAGGAGGCGGCGAAACGCGAGAGCGACGCCGAGACGAAGGCGGACGCGGACGCGAAGGATGGGGACGCGCCGACAGAGGCGCGGGTGACGAAAGCGTTGATTGCGGTGCTTAGATCGGCGGATTTAACGGTGGATACCGAGAAGGCGATTCGTCACAAGCTCGAGGCGCGCATGGGTGTTGGATTGAAGGAGTTTAAACCAGTCATTCGCGAGACGATTGAAAAGTTTTTGGCCAATCCGAGCGAGTTCGCGGACGTCGAGGACGACGCCGATGACGCCGGAGAGACGATTACGATGGCTGAGATTCCATCGCGACCGGCCCTTGTGGATGCGCGACCGACGATCGTGATCGGGGCCGGACCCGCCGGTCTCGCAGCGGCGACGATGCTTCGGCGACAAGGTTGCGAAGTCGTCGTTCTTGAAGCGCGTGATCGCGTCGGAGGGCGTGTGTACACGGATTCAGAAACCTTCAGCGCTCCCGTAGATCTGGGTGCGTCAATCGTCACTGGCGTGAGTGAAGATCCTAAGCAACGCACTGGGATGCCATGGCTCGGCGTTCGCGCTGATCCCAGCGGCGTCGTCGCCAAACAGCTGGGCTTGAATCTCGTCGAACTTCGTGAAGGCTGTCCGCTGTACGACACCAAGACTGGTGAACAAGTTTCAAAGGAAATGGACGAGAAAGTAGAGCGCATCCGTGACTTGGTCATGGATGAAGCTCGCGCCAAGGTGGATGCGGGCGGGGAAAGCCAAATGATAGGCGCTTCGCTTGGCGAGGCTTTGAAGGAGGCGACGGAGAATTACTTTTTGAAGCTCGTACAAGACGACGGCAACGACAGTGATGATAGTGAGACACACGCCGCTGTACGGACCGAGCAGGCGGCTCGAATGGGTCAGACCGAACGCCGCCTGCTCGATTGGCACTGGGCTAATCTTGAGTACGGTTGCAGCGCATCGTTGAATGATATTTCGTTACCACACTGGAACCAAGACGAGACGTTCGGGGGGTTCGGCGGTGCACACTGCATGGTTAGTGGTGGCTATGGAACGATCATGTCTCGACTGGCGGAGGGTCTTGATGTTCGTCTCGGTATGCCTGTTGCCGAAGTGCGTCACGATGCAAACGGCGTTGTCGTTGAAACGAAAGATGGGCAGCAGATTGAAGGTGCTTCCGTCGTCGTCACCGTCCCGCTTGGTTGTCTCAAGGCTGGTGACGTGAAGTTCAGCCCACCGCTCGGAGATATGAAGTCGAGCGCGGTTGAGCGTCTCGGCTACGGAAACTTGAACAAAGTTATCCTTGAATTTGACGAGGCGTTTTGGGATCAATCGGTTGATTATTTTGGCTCCGCCATCGATAGTGCAGAGAATCGCGGGCGAAGTTTTATGTTTTGGAACTTAGTGCCAGTAAGTGGCAAGCCCATGCTGATCTCTCTCATCGCCGGCGACGCCGCGAAATCGGCTGAAACCGAAGGTTCGGAGTCCATAGTGAAATCTGTTCTTGCGACGCTGGCGAGAATCTGTTTCCCGGAAGATCCGTCGAAGATGCCTCCTTTGAAGCAATCTCTCGTTACTCGATGGCAGTCCGATCCCTATGCGCGAGGATCGTACTCCTACGTTGCCACTGGCTCGAAGGGAGCTTCTGATTACGACGATTTGGGTAAGCCCGAAGGACGCGTGCTCTTCGCGGGTGAACACACCTGTAAGGAACATCCAGACACTGTTGGCGGTGCGATGCTCACCGGTTGGCGTGCGGCGCGTCAAGCGCTGGCGATCGCTCGCGGAAAAGAGGTGCACGATGAAGTGTTCAATTTGGATGAAATGCGCGCGGCGATCGCGAAGCGTAACGTCGATGTGGAGTACGCATTGGATGAAGAGGAGAACGCGCTCGACCACGTCATCGATCCGAGCGAGTTGTATCGTCGACGTGCGCAAGAAGATTACCTCGCCGATGCGGGTAAAGAGGAGGCAAAAATCATTTACCGCATTATGTCTGCGGTAGAAACTGGCGAAAAAGTTGACGTTCCAATCGAATTCGCCACTGTCATGTTGAAATTGAGAACCGTTCCGGGCCGAAGAGCGATGATCAACGCTTTGGTTGATGACGTAAGCGCAAGCGATCGCCGAGACTGGGCGCTGAAGCACGAGGGTTTGGCCCTTCTCAACGAATGGATGCTTGATTCGAAGAATCATGCGAAGACATCGGAGACTTTAGTGCTGATGAGGCGCATGTTGGAGCTGTTGTTGGTGATTCCGTCAGATCTCGCCGCGCTTCGTGCGAGCGGCATCCCGAGGACGCTCAAGAATCGCTTCCAAACGCACCAAGACGGACGCGTCCGTCAACTCGCACGTCAATGCGGCCACAAGTGGATGCAGGCACTTAGCCGTAAATCTGCTGGTTTGCCGCCGATTGATGACGTGGAGGAGGAGACGAAGAAGAAGGTAGTGCCGGTGCGAAAGAAGCCATCGCACCTCGGCGCAGCAGTGTTACTTGGGAACGCCACTGTCGAGCAAATGGACGTCGCCAACGACGATGCAGAAGAGACCATCGAAGTCAAACACGTCATCGATCCGGTGAAAACCGCTGAGGAAATTCAAGCGAAACGTGATGCCATGATAAGCGCTGCGCACGATTTACCGGAGGGCCAAGCCGCGCTCGCGGCGCGACAAGCGGCTGAACGCGCGGCGGAACAAGTCAAGGAAGCCATGCGTTTAGCCGAAGAAGCTCAGCGCGCCGCTCGCGAAGCTGAAATCGCGGCGACGGCTGGTGTCCGCATGTCTAAGAAGAATGTCATCGCATCGTTTGACTCATTCAACGACGCAGCGAGCGCAAAGCGTGAACGCGCCAAGAACAAGAAGCGCAAGGCTGCGGATGGCGACGATGACGACGATGACGACGATGACGATGAGACACCAGAAATTTCACTTGACGACTATCTCGCTAGAATCAGAAAGCAAGTGCGTCATTACGTGCACGAGCAGCTTCAAGACAAGCGCGAACGAGGAATCGTCACCAAAGCCGAGTGCAAAAAACTCGAAGAAAAAGTCGTAGAGAAAATTTTGGACAATTCCGGTGGCGTCAACGACACCTCCAAGGCGTTCATGACGAGCAAGCGCAAGGAAAAAATCAAAAATCTCATCGGAGCGTACTGCCAATCCACCGTGAACGCCCGAAAGAAGAGTAAACATTCGCAATAACACTCACTCACGTTTTAGTACTGCCGAGCACCCACCCATCCTTCGTTGGCCGCGCCACACGACACCTCGCGGCGTCATGTTCTCGGGCGCGGTGAAGATCGCGCCCGACGCTCTGAACGACTTCATCGCCCCCTCGCAGGACTGCGTCGTCGCTCTCGACGGTGGTAAGCTCAAACTCGACGACGATGGTGCCGTCGGCGCGTCTTCCGAAGACGCCTTCTCCACCGGCGAAGTCGCCCTGCGTCGACGTAAACCGCGCGAAGACGACGCCATGGCCGTGGATGCCGAGCCAACGTCGACTTTCACACCGACGATGACGCAGGGCGACGCGCTGAAGGTGTCGCTGAGCGATTGCTTGGCGTGCAGCGGTTGCGTGACGAGCGCGGAGAGCGTGCTGCTGGAACAACAATCCGTGGATGAGTTCGCACAGGCGTGCGCGCGCGCGCGGAGCGACGGAACGAGCGTCGTCGTCGCGAGCGTCAGCCCGCAGTCGTTGATGAGCCTGAGCGAGGCGTATGGATTGGGAGTGGAGGAGACGCGCGCGCGGCTTGGCGGGCTGTTGAAGGCGGGATTCGGCGCGGCGAGGGCGTTTGATACGTCATTTAGTCGGGATATAGCGCTCGTGGAGACGTTTGCAGAGTTTACGGAGTGGATGCGAGACGGCGCGAGGACGCCGATGTTGGCGAGTGCGTGTCCGGGGTGGGTGTGTTACGCGGAGAAGACGCACGGCGAACTCGCGGTGCCGCACATGGCAACGACGAAGAGTCCGCAGCAAATCATGGGAAGGTTTGTGAAGAGCGCGGTCGCGCGCGAACTTGGCGTACCAGCACATAACGTGTACCACGTGAGCGTGATGCCGTGCTACGACAAAAAGCTCGAGGCGACTCGCGATGATTTCGAGAGCGACGGTGTCAAGGATGTCGACGTCGTGCTCACGACGGGCGAGGTGGCTTTGTTATTAGAAAAGGCTGGTTTGTGCCATTTGAGAGACGCGCCGGCAAATGATTTTGACGCATTCGTGAGCACAAACGAACAAGCACCAGAAAGTGTGTGCGCAGCGCCGGCGGTATCGGGATCTGGGGGATACGCCGAGTACGTTTTCCGGCGCGCGGCGGCGGAGTTGTTCAATGCTCCGATAACTGGAGAGATTGACTGGGTCAAGATGCGCAACGCGGACATGCGTGAGGCCACACTAACGATCAATGGTGAAGCTGTTCTACGCGTGGCTGTCGCGTATGGTTTCAGAAACATTCAAAATCTTGTTCGAAGCATCAAATTAAAAAAGAGCAAGCACCATTTCGTCGAGATAATGGCGTGTCCTTCGGGATGCTTGAATGGCGGCGGTCAAATCCCAGCGCGCGAGGGAACTGCGAACAAAGAATTGATCGACAGACTGGATGATACGTATAGGGAAAACGCACGCGCACGACCGATGGCGGATGTGTCGACGCTCTATCGCGAATGGATCGGCGGAAATCCAGGATCGTCAAACGCTCGCGAAGCGCTTCGAACGCAATATCACATTCGCGCAAAATCCGTCGGAGTCGTCCAACTGAACAGTTGGTAGCTGCTAGCTAGATCTAGGTATAGAGTTACAAACAGCGTTGTAATTGAGTAATAGGTTAAAAGACGCTTCTTGGCCGCGGTCCGACGTCAAGCTTGATTTCATCCGGGCGCAGGGTAATCAAAGCTTTTGGCTTTGGCGCGCTCGATCCCGGGGGAAGACGTAGTTCGCACGCGTTGCAAATAAGTGCGAGTAAAAGAAC